>NC_073744.1:40872652-41507652 GCF_029784135.1 Toxorhynchites rutilus septentrionalis
AGAAAGAAGAAAGAAGAAAGAAGAAAGAAGAAAGAAGTAGATTATACAATTTTCAATAGCAATTATTCCTCAAAGCCCTATCTCGTTAAGAATCTAAATTCGCCTTCGTCTAATTTCATTTGACTATAATAACAATAATTGTTACCTAATCACCACATCGTTGGTAAATTGTGTGTGCATATGTTTTTTCTTCACGACATTTTCGTTGATCATGTTTTTTTTTTATTTATCTAATTATCGTTAACATTCGAAATTGTGGTCTCTCCTCTTACTTTGCTGTCGATTTAGGTTCCGTGTGGCGTTTCTTAATTGTGTTTAATCACCTTCCGATGTTTCTGAAATCGTCCTACGTTTCGGGCAAATAAGCAATATAATGCCAACAACGTTCAAGAGTTATCTTTCTAAATGTTTGTGTTACATTTTTTATGATATATGTATACTTGGTATAAGTTCGAAGTGAACTGAGTTCTGTAAAAATTCATCAGCTTGCGAGTGCGAAACTATCTAAACAAATCACTTTCACCAAATGTAATCTACCCCTTTACTACCCACCCACAATGACATTAAAAAAATAGGTTACAACACCACAAATTTCCCATATCGTCACACTTTCTTTACGAGACTAACCACAAACCACAGGGAAATCGCAAAATGGAGTGCGCCAAAAACGTGCCCATAAAACCTTTAGCCCTAGCGAAAATCGTCCTCAGCAGCACAGACTGTGGTGGCAAACAATTACAACACCAGTATAGCTCTTTCCCATACATACACACTCACCCAAGCAGACAAGGTTTTCCATCTCCAGGCCAGAGAAACCACATTTAACAATTCCAGTGAAATGTTTTTGCGCCGCACACAATCCGCTCGTAATATTTTTTTTCCGTCAGCTTGGGTCCCTTTGAATGGGGCATATGTGCCGTGACCAAGAAAACCACATGACGTAGGAGTCAGCCATCGCCACCCCCTGTTCCAAACATCACCCCCTGACGATGCGCATGTGGATAATGATGATGATAATGGTGATGACGGTGATGGGCACCGTCCTCCCAGAAAGGATTTACTCAACGGTAGGACGGTATTAGGAGGTTACGCTATCGTTTATCCCGATTGCATCCGACAACACTTTTCATTTTTATTGCGATAGTTTCAAATTACGAGGAACTCCTCGTCGCGTTTCATCCGTGTGGACGTTGGTTTTTCTCCCACTCTCTCAGTTTTATTGTTGCTTTCCGAACTAAAAGTGACTCCAAGCTGATGACTTTTTACCGTGAACGCTTAGTGAAAGCGTCGTAAAAAAGGGTCCATTGTCGTTAAATTGAATGTGATGTTCTCTCAGTGCCACAAGTCTGCAAGTCCGATCGAATTAGCGACAAGAAGCGATGAGTAGACACTGCCAGGCCGTCATCATAGAACGCATTGGATTTCAACAGCTGCTTTCAATTCTATCAGTGGACAAACTCAACGCTGAGATTAATTTCATCATCGAAAAACGTTCCATACGTCCCGAATTTGCAGAGGTTTGCGAAAATGCTCGTAAAAACGAAAGTAGACGTGATATGTACATAAGAATAACATTAACATAAGACATAACAAAAATTGTACAAAAGTTATTTCTCTTTCTCAAATGGTAATTGCACATAAAAAAATCATCATTTGGTCATAGCTTTTTATACATCTTCTAGTATAATGCCTAGACTTCTTAACATAAAGGGTGTGTCACATCAAATTGCATCACGGAAAAAACGCTGTATTTTATAAATTTAATTTTTAGGAATTATATCTTCAGCTATCGCTTATAATCAGATAAGAGTGTATAGATCACGTTGGCCATGCTTCACTGTCAATTTTTCGTAAATTTGGAAAAATGTCGTCGAACGAAAAAGAGCGTCGTGAATTAATCCTGCGCACTCATTTCGAGAATCCGGAGTTGTCACATCGGGACATCGGTAAGATGCTGGGAATCGTCCAATCCACGGTCAGCAGAGTACTAAAACGATACTTCGAGAACCTAACCATCGACCGGAAGGTGAAGAACGGCAAAAATGGTTGCTCCGTCAGTGAAAAAGATCACAAGCGCGTAGTTAAGCAGTTTAGACGTGATCCGAGAAGTTCGGTCCGGGATGTCGCCAATAAGCTGAATTTGTCAAGTTCATTCGTCCAGCGGACCAAGCAGCGGGAGGGCCTACGTACATACAAGGTTCAGAAGGCTCCTAACCGCGACGAAAGGCAAAACATGGTGGGGAAGACGCGAGCCCGGTATCTGTACACCGAAATGCTGACGAAGCCGCATTGCCTGGTAATGGACGACGAAAACTACGTCAAAGCGGACTTTCGCCAGCTGCCGGGCCTGTTGTTATTCTCCGCAGAGGACAAAGTCAGCGTTCCGGAGGAGATTCGCAAGCAGAAACTATCCAAGTTTACCAAAAAGTACATGGTGTGGCAAACGATCTGCTCTTGCGGAAAGCGGAGCGCCCCCTTCGTGATGACCGGCACGGTAAACGGGCAGGTTTACCTTAAGGAGTGCCTACAGAAGCGCTTACTACCACTATTGAAGCAGCACGAGGGCCCGACCATCTTCTGGCCGGATCTCGCTTCGTGCCACTATTCAAAGGACGTGTTGGAGTGGTACGTAGCCAACGGGGTCACCTTCGTGCCAAAGGAAATGAACCCGCCCAACGCGCCGGAGCTTCGCCCAATTGAGCAATATTCGGCGATTATGAAGCAGGCCCTCCGGAAGAACCCAAAAGTTGTCAAATCGGAGGCGGACTTCAAGAGAAAATGGATTTCTGTTCAAAAAAAAAACTACAACCAAAGAGGAAGGTGCGAGCATACGGGCTTGGGCTCGAAGTATGAATAAAAACAGGAAGTGGGTTATATCTATGGTATAACCGCAAGGGTGACGTAGGACTATCGTTGATTTAGAGATCATTTGTATGAAGTTGAATCTGAATTCATTCTGAATGAATGAATATTTGGAGAACTTCGAAAACGAGAGCGTTACGTTGGAGGCACAAGGTTTTATGCATCCAATATTGGATATGGAAATATCCTACTGATGGGGAAGAATAATCTTCAGAAGCTATCCTGTTGATTGCGATTGATTGAAAAATCACAAAACCTAATGTATTTGGTCACAGTGTTACATGGATAGAAAACATTAAAATAAACTCTTTCATATGAATGTAATTTTAAATTCCCAGAGGAACTGGGTGATTATTTTCAGTAACGATTAGATATTTCCACATTTTCCTCGATACTGGAAGCCTACCAGTGGTTAATGCTAACTCGATAACCATCTGTTAATAGCACTTTTTTTTTTTTTTTTAAAATATATATTTTTATCAAGGCTCATATGGCGTTAGCCTCACGGGGCCGGGAGTTCAATACTTTGACAATTTTTCTATGTTAGTAATATGTAACCGATTACTCGCGGTTGGCTCGAGGTTAGTATTACAAGTGTTTTCGTAATTCGGATGTTGCTGTCTCCAATGCTCTGTACGTGTGCCCGACACGGGATACCTCCTATTGGGATGCAGCTGACCATTAATCAGCAACGCCCCCCTAGTCTGTACCCCATATCTAGCGTGGTGCGTCTTTCTCCACTCGAGGAATCCAGGATAGAATGGTCACTAGCCGGCGCAATCATCAGCTCGTGTAGAGTTGTCATAAGCGGTACAACCTTTGGCTCTTGTTGAATGATCAGTGGACTGCACAACCTTTGGCCCGTGTATCTGTAAAGAGTGTGTGTATGTATTGCCGCGACTAAGTAAAAGCTTATCGTTTGAATAGGAGGGATATGAAACGGGGACACAACGAAGGAAACATCATTAAGCGTTGACATCGGCGTTTCTGAGGAACAGGTATAGATGAAGCAGAAGATCAGGATCATGGCTACCTAAGATATCCCGGACGGGGATATCTGATTGTCTACCTTGTGCTCTCAGTGCTCTAGAGAGCTGAGAGCGAGCAGCATGGAACCGGATACACGACCAGACAACATGCTCGATGTCGTGGTAGCCATCGCCACAATCACAAAGATTGTTTGCTGCGAGCCCAATGCGATAGAGATGCGCGTTTAGGTTGTAGTGATTGGACATAAGCCGAGATATCACGCGAATGAAATCACGACCTACATTCAATCCCTTGAACCATGCACTCGTCGAGATCATAGGGATAATCGTGTGTAACCAACGACCGAACTCATCTTCACTCCACATGCGCTGCCAACTTACGAGCGTATACTGACGAGGAATGTGGAAAAATTCATTATAAGCAATTTGCCTTTCAAAAAGTGTGCCTTCTAAAGCGCCCACCTTAGCTAGCGAGTCCGCTTTCTCATTCCCCGGAATCGAGCAATGAGAGGGAACCTATGCTAAGGTAATCTTGAATAATTTTTCGACCAAAACACTCAATAGTTGTCTTATTCTTGTTAGGAAATAAGATGAGCATTTATCAACTTTCATTGAGCGGATTGCCTCTATTGAGCTGAGACTGTCTGAAAAAATTAAATAGTGGTCGATGGGCAATGTTTCAATGATCCCTAATGCGTAATATATCGCACCCAGTTCAGCGACATACACGGAACAAGGATCTTTGAGTTTGAAAGAGGCACTGGAATTTTCATTGAAGATGCCGAAGCCAGTGGACCCGTTTATGAATGAACCGTCAGTAAAGAACATTTTATCAGATCTAACTTTCCCATATTCTGCCGAAAATATCGGCGGAATAGAATCGGAGTGTAGGTGATCTGGGATTCCATGGATTTTTTGTCGCATGGACAGATCAAAAATGACAGAGGAATTGCAGAAGTATGGGAAGCAAACTTGGTTGGAGATGCCTGGTGAAGGGTGCACGTCGTGGGTAAGGTACTCATGGTAAAAAGACATAAAACTTGACTGAGGAGTCAGTTGGAGTAGATTTTCGAAGTTATCAATCACCAATGGATTCATGATCTTGCAACGGATGAGAAATCTGGAGGATAATTCTGTGAACCGAAGAGTAAGCGGGGGTACTCCTGCCAAAACTTCGAGACTCATCGTATGTGTCGAATGCAAACACCCCATGGCTATACGCAAGCAACGATATTGTATCCTCTCCAGCTTGAGAATATGAATCCTGGCAGCTGATCGGAAGCAAAAACTGCCATATTCTAACACTGATAATATCGTTGTTTTGTACAACTGGATGAGGTCTCCTGGATGGGCACCCCACCATGTTCCGGTAATTGTTTGGAGAAAATTGATTCTTTGCTGGCATTTCTGTTTCAAATACGCAATGTGTCTCCCCCAGGTACACTTAGAATCAAAATATACACCCAGGTATTTGAAAAACATAGAGTGTTGGATCGTTTTGCCGGATAGGTGAAGCTGGAATTGGGCGGGTTCGTGCTTCCTAGAAAAAACGACCATTTCAGTTTTCTCCGTAGAGAATTCGATACCCAGCTTGAGGGCCCACGTGAACAGATTGTTCAGGGTATCTTGCAACGACTTTTGCAGAACGACGGGATTAGTACCCGTGATGGAAATAACTCCATCGTCTGCAAGTTGTCTCAGCGTGCAGTCTCTAGTTAGACAATCATCTATATCATTGACGTAAAAACTGTACAAGAGGGGACTTAGGCAGGAGCCTTGTGGTAGGCCCATAAAACTGTATCGAGAAGATTTCAAGCTGCCATGATTGAAAAACATGTGCTTTTCTGACAGTAAATTGTACAGGAAATTATTCAGAATTGGTGAAAGTTCACGATTATGAAGCTTCTCTGAGAGAATTTCCATGGAAACTGAATCAAATGCCCCTTTGATATCGAGAGAAACGGAAGCCATTTGTTCTTTGCGAGCAAATGCGATTTGGATTTCAGAAGATAGCAGCGCGAGACAATCATTTGTTCCTCTACCTCGGCGGAAGCCAAACTGCGTATTTGACAGCAAATTGTTCGTTTCGACCCACTTGTCCAAACGAAGTAGAATCATTTTCTCTAACAATTTACGAATACAGGATAACATTGCAATCGGCCTATACGAGTTGTGATCGCAAGCCGGCTTGTTGGGTTTCCGTATGGCTATCACTCTCACTTGTCTCCAGTCATGCGGGACAATATTCAGCTCCAGAAACTTGTTGAACAAGTTCAGCAAACGCTGTTTTGCCAAGTCGGGAAGATTCTTCAACAAGTTGAATTTAATCTTGTCCGACCCCGGAGCTGAATTGTTACATGAGAGAAGAGCAATTGAGAATTCCACCATCGAAAAATTCTCATAATCGCTTTGAAGTGGGATGTCGCGTACGACGTATTGTGCAGGAGCGGTGTCGGGGCAAACCTTCCTTGCAAAGTTAAAAATCCAACGGTCAGAGTATTCCTCACTTTCGTTTGTATGGTTCCAGCCACGCATTTTCCTAGCCGTATTCCAAAGAGTGCTCATAGCGGTCTCCCTTGATAAACCATTGACGAACTTCCGCCAATATCCACGCTTTTTTGCTTTAATCAAACCTTTTAGTTTGGCTTCTAGAGCTTGGTACTTTAGAAACCATTCCACTAATCCAGTTATCCTGAATTTTTTGAAAGCGGATGATTTTTCAAGGTAGACCTTTGAACATTCCTTGTCCCACCAAAGTGATGTTGGACGACGTCGGAAAGTGGTAGCCGGTACACGTTTCTTTTGAGCTTGAAGTGCGCTTTCGTAAATCAAACTCGATATAAAGTTATACTCTTCGAGTGGAGGAAGTTCATGCATTGAAACAATTGCTTCAGATATTATTTCCGCAAATGTTCTCCAGTCAATATTCTTCGTGAGGTCATACGAAATATTGACTGACTCACGAAAGCTTGATTTATTAGCGATCGATAAAATTATTGGTAGGTGATCACTACCGTGGGGATCTTGGATTACCTTCCACATGCAATCCAGGGATAACGAAGAAGAGCATAGAGATATGTCTAGCATGCTTGCCCGTGCAGGAGGGTTGGCTATTCTGGTTGCTTCCCCAGTATTCAAAACTGTCAATTTAAAGTTGTCGCACAGATCATAAATCAAAGTGGCACGGTTGTCATCGTAAAGTGATCCCCATGCTGTTCCATGGGAGTTGAAATCACCTAAGATTAACCGCGGCTCCGGCATTGCCTCGATAGTATCAAAGAACTGATGGCGGCTTACCGTAGTTCTGGGAGGGATATATATCGAAGCAATGCAGAGGTCTTTGCCATTGATTTGTGTCTGGCAAGCAACAACTTCAATGCCTGTCATCGATGGGAGAGTGACTCTATAGAAGGAGTGACATTTTTTAATCCCCAATAGTACGCCACCAAACGAGTCATTTCGATCGAGGCGAATAATGTTGAAATCGTGGAAATTCAGCTCATCGGCTGAAGGAAGCCATGTTTCACAGAGAGAAAATACATCACAGTTAGAGCTGTGAACTAAAAATTTGAACTGATCTAGTTTAGGAATGATGCTTCTGCAATTCCACTGTATTACAGTGGTCAAATCCTTGACCTCTTGCCCTGAATCAGGCATCGAGGGAAATGAACGCTGCCAAAAAACCACATTTTTCTTTCAAAAATGTTCTCACAATCGGAAGCAAACATAATACTATGCTTTTAAGAGGGTCATTTATAATTAAAGCATTTAAAATGTTGTCCACCAGGTCAGAAAGCGCAAGCAAGCCAGGGATTGTGGCTGTTGCCTCGACCACGAAAAAGGAGCTGACGTGTTGGGTGCTGCTCCGGGAAGTGCTGAGGACCCCTGGTGCGTAGAAGAACCGCTTAAACCAGGAGGTACTTGCTTCGGTCTATTCTCAGCACGTTCGATTCGAGTTTTCATTCCAACTTGGGAAGTTTCGGTTTTCTTTCTGGGGAGTGATGGAAAAGAAGTAATTTTTCTTTTCCTGATGGCACCCTGCGATGTACCGGAACTTCCTGCATTGGGAGCGTCAGCAACAGGCTCGTCGTTCTGCAGAATGGAGTAGGGATTGTCCTGAGTCGTTGGAACGGAACTCTTAAGCATTTCTGCATAAGTCCGCTTGGAACGTTCTTTTAAGGAACGCTTGATTTTTTCCCCTCGTTGTATGTACACCGGGCATTGAGTAAGATCATGAGGAGTCCCGCCGCAATGAAGACACTTGCGCTCTTTCGGGCAAGGATTCTCATCATGGCTCTCTCCACAATCTGCGCAACGTTTTTTGTTGCAACAATAGGCGGCCGTGTGGCCGAGTTGCATACATTTGTTGCATTTCATTACCCGGGGTACAAACAACCGAACAGGTAAACGAAGTGCACCTATTGCAACGTAGTTTGGAAGGGCGGAACCCTCAAATGTCACACGAAAAGAGTTTGTCCGATTGAGAACTCTTTTGTCATTTTTAAGTGACACAGATTTCAGTCGATCGCATGCAAGAATCTTCACACTTTTAAGTGAAGAGTTCTTGAAGCGACCGACACCATCGAGAGTATCTCTTTTCGAGTCAAACCCTTTTCGTTTATTACACCGTCTATTTCAACGTTGCAACAGGGTACGTATACGCGATACTCGATCGCAAAGAGATCACAGCGCGTTATTTCATTCGCTTGGGTTCTGCTGGAGACGACAACTCGTAATTTGTCTGGCCCCATCCGAGTAATCTCGGTAACTTCGGAAAATTTCTGTGTCAACTCTTTTGAGATGCGAATGACGTTAAGAGGTTTGGATTTTCGTTTAAAGTATACGATATATGGGCCTTTGGCGCCATCGGGGTATTCTTTTAGACGAAAATCCTGCTTCTCGTCTTTTTCCTCATCTTCAGAGCTTTCTATTTCGTATACAGAATTTTCCTCCACATCTTCTGTTTCATCCTCCTGCTCTTCAGGAAGAGGTTTGTAACGAGATAACTTATTATCTGATATATTCTTTGGCGTGGGTAGGGGATCCTCCCCGCCCTCTGCATATTAATAAAAACGAAGAAGTAGACAACTGTTCGATATGAACAGAATATAATAATTTGGAAAATATAAATTAGTAAAAGAAATTATATTTCTATATAAGTTATTGTTGAAAATTTTATTTACTTCAATTTTTGTTATTATGTGTAATTTGAAAATGAAAAAAGTTCCAATAAAAGTTCAACGGTGATGTAAGAAATGAACACCCCTAATGCCAACGCTTGCCGATATAATAAACACAATGATAAACAATGGTATAAATCGAGCACAGAAGCTATACAGAATGATGGAAGAGGTAAGAGGAAAATAAACTTCTACTTGCCCCGCTGCTGTGTAGCGTGTGTGATGATGTGACTTGCTGCCGGATTGTCTCGATAGCGCACCACTTTTTATGAGCTTTACTCGCTCGCAGCGCACCAGATGAAAAAATACACACTAGAAACGGATGTAAAAAAAACACCTGTATCGGATCAAATATAGGTTCGACCGATCTGCTTGCGAGTTGTCGAAGCAATGAAGTTAATAGCACTTGATTGAAACATATTTGGTCACAGTGTTACATGGATAGAAAACATTCAAATAAACTCTTTCACATGAATGTATTTTTAAATTCCTAGAGGAACTGGCAGATTATTTTTCGGATCTTTCTCGATCCAAACGGAAAGAATTCCGTGCGTGTATGTGTGTGTGTGTAGCGGCTGCTTCGAGATCTCCCCGGGGAACCGTTTGTAGCATCACTCTCCTCCTGATGGATTCCCTTCTGGCCTAAGGTGCACAAACAGGCTCTTGGTGACACCGTTCATCCGCGCTTCCATGATAAATGAAGAGCTTCACCACAACAGCGACAACATGCTCCAATCGCTGTTCAATTAGAACTGAGTGGATTTCCGAGCGGCGCTCGCTTATATACCGATTGGTGATTTCAATAGCCTATTTTGAAAGCAAATTTAAGATTATTGAAACAAGTTTTTGGATCAGAAAGTAACAAGTATAGAACGCGTAGACATTTTATCTTTCGAATGAAGTGTTTATCATACCATTTCGTTCAGTTGTTTAGGAGCTATTAACACTCAAAATCTCGGTCTCCGGCGTAACGCTTTCGTTTTCGAAACTTTGATTTTACACCCCGGTATAGAAATTAAAGACGTAGTCCTACGTCAAAAGAAAATGCCAAAAGTTGTTTAATAGTTTTTATTTTACTGTCTAACATTTCCAAAAGGATCGGTCTACTGGGCGAATTTCTACAGCGTTTTTTCCGTGATGCAATTTGATGTGACACACCCTTTATACAGACCGCGGCACTAATCAGTATAAAATATAACAAAAAGTTTAACCGTTTTTTCACTTGTGTTCCATCGAATATGAACCATTTTAACATTTTTTAAAGTTATTTTGGAACACAGACCTCTAGTGATGAGTGAAATGAGGCCCCAACGGAGGCGCAACGATAGGGGAGATAAGACGGATATGTTAAGGAAAACTTCAATTGTATCTTTGGAAACTCATGTTTTCAAAAATTTAAAAGCAGTTTCTTACAGTTCGATATACTGGTTTTCGAAATAACTGGCCAAATGTTTTATAAAAATGTGTTTTTCCATGTTTTTTAACTGAAATTAAAACATGCCGAAAAGTACAACATTTTTATCGGTGCGGATATAATGGACATGTAGTGGGGGGATATGTACAGGTTCATAATATACGAAGCGTAGAGGTTTATCGCTCGCGAGAGGAATAATTTCACTCTCTCCCAGTGTTTGTGCATTTTGCGATTAAACCACTCAAAATGCTTAATATTGAAGCTGCAAAAGTTACATCCAAACGCGGAATCATGTTCGATTTTCGGTTTTTGTTTCTCTATTCCACTTTTGATCAGTATTCATTGCCATAGGATGGTTTAAATATTACAGAATGTAGAAGGGTTTCCCATCAACAGAAATTTGAAATTCATAATCCAACTATACAAATCAACCACCGGTCCATCATACCCCCACTGTCCATCCTACCCGCGGCTCCCCTATATCGTCGTTGGTGTTGTTGGTAAGTGCACCCAACGATGATATATAAGGGTTAAGAAAGGTTAAATAGGGTTAATATACGCTAAGGCCATCGTTCCAGCATAACTTGGAATATCATCATCAACAGCGGGTCAACGGGCCAACGAATTTTAATTTTGTTCCCATCCAACGGACAACTATCACTCATTCGCTTCTGTGTAATCGATTCAGCGCACAATGATGATACCGATGAAATATTGCCTGTGACTGCATTCAGTTTATCTAGAAGACTACATTGGCAAAATAAGGACACAAATTTCGACATATGGCTGTTTGTCCTCCCGAATCGATTGGCGCTTTTCAGGGCCACCAAACCTTCCATAAAAGAGTTATTTCAATACAATTCAATGGAACAGTTTGATGCATTCTAAAGTAATATTCGAATCAATAAATAAAGCAAATTGATTTTTGATCATTTGTTTGCCAGCCTATGGATTAATTTATTTTTAGCACATTTTTTGACATTCTAAAACATTACTTTAAGTGAGCTTAAAACTATCATAAGAAGTGATATCTACCCATACTGGCACAGCATTTATTCAATCGAGAGGCCAGTTTGTGTGTAATATATATGTCACAGCAATATAAGAGCAATATAGGAAACCAAAATGAAAAAAAAACTCTCTGCAAATAAGTACGGATCAAATGTTGCACACAGAAGTCAACGTATCGTGTTTTCCACTAACATGCGCTACCTGCGTTCCCCTGAATTGAGTTCTCCACTGACAGTTTGGATGAGGTTGCATGTTAGAATACGCTCTTCAGTTCACTCTAAGCAAAAAAAAAAACATTTCCGTGTAGGGTAAATGATGTTGGTTTGTCCACTCGAAAATATGAGCCTACTTGTCTACTGTTTTTAATGCTCTAGCTCAGCGCACGTGTGTTGCATCAGGTATTCTAATCCTTCCGAAAATATAAATAACATTTTCTTTTTAATGATTTACAGTAGTTTTATAGATTATTTTTACGGATTCACATGTTTTGAAGGTATATAAAATCCACTCTTTATTGGTGTCAATGCGCCTCTCATTTGAGCTAACTTTTAATCAATCACCAGATGATTATTTTCCTACGTATTCAGACGTTTTCTAGATTATAAGACTCACAAATATTGTGAACATCGTGCTTGCACACCATTTGTATCAGATTTATATATCTAAATCATGTAATTAATGCACCTCTATGACATGAATTCCGATCATGGTTTGTCCGATGCACTGATGTTGGTTTGTCCTCCTTGTTACAATGACAGTCGCTTGGGGCGCTGCAGTTTTTTTGTTTTGTTTTGTTGTCTTTCGCGCGAAGCAGAAATAAAGCTTTGCAACATCAACTTGAGATTCCACCATCTTCGTTCAGAAATAATGATTTCTAAAACCGGACACACCATGATCAGAGGTGGACAAAACAAGATCATAACTTCTCTTTGAAGAAAATCGTTAAAAACTTAAAAAATGAACACCTTGAACACCTCGAACACGCATTATTAGCAACTAGAGATCTGGGGCTTTTCAACAAACCCGAATTCGTCTTGATTACATGTGCTTTTCATGAAGAAAAATAGATTCGCATTCACTGGTTGCGAGAGAACACTCACAATTGGACAAACCAACATCATTTACCCAAATATTCGCGTGCATCGTTATGACATGTGCATCTAAACTTGCTGCCGCAGAAACCATATCATCTACGGCAGAAATAAATACTTTTTCGTGTGCTGAAGGGTAAAATGAACAAATAAGGCACTTTTTCAAAAGTTTCAAAATGTTTGTATGTTTGTATGGGAGCAGACGTCTCTTTCTCGCAAACTGAACGTCAGTATGGGATTGTACTCAAAAAAAAAAGCGAAGCTATTTCGAGCGTGGATCGAACCAAGGCCGGCTGGAGTGCAAGGCTGTTTTATACGACCACGCTATCCACATAGCCACTGGAAAGTGTTTTCTAATAGTGAAAAGCTTAAACGTGAACTTATATCCTATTCGGTCTCAGCCGTGTATGTGACAAAGTATGCGAAAGGTTTTGGTGTGGATATCGTGGTTGTGGGACATGACGTTTACAACTCAGAAATCCTTGGTTCAATCCCTGCTTGGCATCGTTTAGTTTTTTTCTGTACAATTCCAAACCGACATTCATACTAAGGGAATGAGAAATTTACTCCCATACATACAAACATTTTAACACTCTTAAAACAGGTGCTTTTATTTGTGTATTTTACCCTGTTTGCTCACTGAATAGCATTTTTTCCGCCAAGGATGCAGCCAGTGTTGCCACATTTTAATCTGTATCAAAGCGGCTAAAAAACTTTCTCATCTGTACTTTTTCGTCCAAAAATCTGTACCATCGAATTCGTTGTAGAAATTTAGCATGAAGAAATACTAATTTATTTACTACAAATAGGGTAAATGATCTTGGTTTGTCCAATTTGGGGTGTTTTTACACAACTAGTAAATGCAAATTGATTTTTCTTCATGAAAATCACACATAATCGATACGAGTTTGTGTTTGTTGAAAAGCCCCAAGTCTCTAGTTGCTAATACTACCATAAGATGTTGAAATTATTCAAATTGTTATGTTTTTTAACGATTTTCCTTAAAGAAGAATTATGATCATGGTTTGACCACCTCTGATCATGGTTTGCCAAAAAAAAAATTATCATGGTTTGTCCGGTTTTAGAAATCTCCATTTTTGAATGAAAACATTCGAATTCACAATTAGATGTTGCATTTATCATTGCTTGAGTTTACTGTCATCATATTGATTCATTCATAATTTAGGCTTTCTTCAGAATATTGCCTTTTCTTGGGCATTTTAGAAGTGTTCACCTTAACACAATCAACACAGAAAAACCATACTTCTGCTATGCGCGAAGCACACCATAAACAAACATAAACAAACTGCAGCGCGCCAAGCGGTTGCCATAGAAATCATGTGGACAAAACAACATTATTGAATTGGACAACTCATGATCAGAATTGAGTTCATCAAAATGCGTTAATTTAATGGTTTAGCTATGTAAATCCGATACAAATGGTGAGCAAGCATGGTGTTTACAATATTTATAAGTGTTGTAATCCAGAAAAGGTCTGAATACGTGCCAAATAATCATCTGGTGATCGATTAAAAGTTAGCTCGAATGAGGGGCGCATTGACACATATAGAAGGTGTATTTTATAATCCTTTAAAACATCTGATTTCGTAAAAATATACTATCAAACTACTATAAATCATGTAAAAGGCAATTTCATTTATATGTTTCGAAACATTCGAAGGCCTTACTTGACACAGGAGCGCTGAATTAGAGCATTCAAAAAAGTGGGCAAACCATGATCATATTTTCGACTGGACAAACCAAGATCATTTACCCTACATAATTTACATTTGCATGTCCGGCTTAAAAGCCGTCATGTACCTTAGTATTGCTTTGCTGGTATGTAAGAAATTTTACACGCGGAAAAAAATCTGTACTTTTTGACGAAATTCTGTGCTCTGTACCGTATAGAATCTGTACCAAATTAACGAAAAAATCTGTACCTTTCCGGATAAATCTCTACGAGTGGTGACACTGGGTGCAGCCTTTTTTGCCAACGCCAGTTTGGGTGTACGAATTCGTGCCGAAAACGAAGGTTAGGGGTCGTTGGAGATGTAAGTTTGCTAATAGGTACAGCAAAACTTCTCGGATTCGATAAGTTATTTCAATTGACAGCCCTTGGCTTAGTCCTACGTCTCTCCAGTTATGTTTCCGACATTACCCATATCTCGAAATGCAGTAATTTTTGGGAAGCACTTTAAAATCATCTAATATTATCTAGAGCGAGGTCTTATAACTGTAACATTTGTATTTCTACTCTATTCAATGATCCGCCAAATTTTTCGTCAAGTTAGGAATTGACACCCTTTACAGAAGCAAACAAAAAATCCCGATTAAACGCATGCCAAACCTCTGCATGCCAAAGTGACATCTCAAGCACCACTCCGCTGTTTGGGTGTTTTGTTACTTTCGTTTTTCTGCTTCATAATCATTGTCAGGTTAAGTGGAAATCATAATAAACATCATTCTTTTCGGCTTCGATGGAGAAAAATGGACGGGAAATCAAGAGGGCAGACGACACACAGAGTGAGGATGGCTCGAAGAAGTGTTTGCCACTTTTGACATATTTGCTGGGGCCGCGAAGCGCGCGCGCTGTTCATCGCTAAGCACAGCATAATAAGTGGATATTCGTTTTCGGGGGGCTGGGGGATTCAAGCATCGTGTTTTTTTTTCCTATGCGTTTTATCTTTCGGAGATGATGGAGAAGTGTGTTCTTTTTCCGCCCAGCTTCTGCAACATGAGAGTGAATAATCACGTCTCTACCACCCACTCTGGCAGGTAAGCGTTCGGGAGAGATTAGCCCGATGACAGATGGCGCTTGAGTGTTTTGTTTTGCAAATAGGGGAAATTTTGGAGTGTTTTATTTTCATTTCATTTTTTCGCGAAATGAATTGAGTGCGGATAAAAATGGTGACATGTGGATAACAGTTTGTGGCACGAAAAACAAACAACAACAACTGTTCGGCATCTTTTGAGATCAGCAGCGGTGGCAAATGTCTCCTCCCCAAAGGTCAGAAATCACGAGCAGCATAGGTTAAAGCAAATAGTCGAACCGTGACAATTGTCACCGTCGAACAAAAGAACCACACGCTACAAACGCTGTCACGCACGATTAGTCCCGGCATTGTATATCTATTCGTGCTTATCCTGAAATAGCAAAGGTTGAGTTCAGAGCGTTGAACATGTGCTCACTCGGTCGTACACAACCCGATGTATTTCGCTTCGTTCTGTGATTGATAGCCACGGTTAATATGGTAGAGAGAGTCCGTGGGGGAGAAGACGTCAGGGGACATGTAACCGCCGTTATTTTGTTATTTGTTATTGCGTTTTCTTCTCTCGCATTTTCTTCACGTAAATTTATAATGTTTTTGGTTAGCTGCTTACAAACGGATATCATGTACTGGCTTAGATTAAGAGTCTGTTGTCTTTGTTTTTTGATAATTTATGACAACATTATCGTCTGTTTGTTTTCTAGGCTTTTTGATTCCCACATTGCGCTATTGTTAATTTTGGGGACAATGTGGAAATAGATCACAGGGAAAAGTAACTTGGTTTCATTCGACGAATTCACGAGTCTTCGGGCAGAAGATTATATCATTGATCTTCAGAATATACAAACTTGTACAGTAGAATCCGTTTGTTATGACGTCCTTGTCAATTCCCTTCGATGTCATAATATTGTATAATATTGGGTATTTGAATATCAATCCGTTAATTTCGCGTAAACAAAGCACATTTCTTGGTTAAGACAGCCTTCGCCTATTGTTCAGGTAATTTCAAGATTTTTCCCTGGAAAAATCCCGGTCTTTTGAGGCAATTCGTTTATAAAGCCAATTGTTGATATTTTCACGAGAAGCTCTAATCATGCGGAACCCGGAAACTGCTTATTTATAGCAACGTCTCTAGTATCAGTTATGAAATGTTTTGATACAGTTCGTTTTGAAAGAGTTATTCTTTCAGTTGTGGAAATGTTCGTTGTTCTGTTTTTCAGAAGTCTAGAAGTTTCCGTGATGGGGGCCGATTGAAAATTGATTCCCAACCTGATTATATACAGTAATTGCAAAATTGGTGAATTCGGCTGCATCTTCTGTATTTGATAACCTCAAACATTCTCGTGAACAGAATTCTGTCGTTCGAATGAATGCATATACACCTCTTGAAGGAAATGACGATTGTAAGTTAATTTTATTCTATTATGTATAATCTAATCAAATCCAGACCTATCGAATGCTGTTGTCATTAGAATACAATTTCGTCCAGACCGTTTTCTGACGAATCAGTCTGCGAGAAGTACCAAGGATGCTTATCAAGGACGCCAATGACATGCGTGAAGATGGATCTTGGGCTGTTTTTAGTTTTATCAGGCGACGGCTCGAGCGAATATCACGCATCATATACAAAATTCCAGACGACATTTATTTTCTTGGTGAGCCGACGATGGCCTAGCTAGAAGATTCCCCACATAAATATACGGCGCAGAACCTGCCTGCTTTGTCATGGCGTCAGTTTGATGCAATGATTGCAAGGCCGAAACATCAGCGAGTGATATATATGGTCGAATCCACAGGTTGAGGAGAAAAGGATAACAGTTACGCTTATCTTGAGCATGAGAAAGTAATGCGAGGACTCTTTTCGATGTGATGATTCAAAACAAGCGATGTTCGTTACTTTGAATATAGAAAGGGACTGAAAATTTGCCTCAGCTTAGATCCACTATTTATACACGAGCGCAAGTTTTCCCAAGTTCAACTTTTGTTGTTTATATTATCGCGTCTGCATAAATTGCCACACCAAACAAGCGTCCAACATAGCTCGCATACTGACCGTTTATGAGAAAAACAGCGTAGTGTAGCGAAGACGTGTCATTTTTTACTTACGTGCTATGAAGAAATTATGAAACGTTACGAAAACATCATACCCAATGCAATATCAACTAACATGGTATGCATACAGAGACAAACTTTGGTTCCGTAAAGCGACTCATCAAGCAAGGCCATTGTGAATTTTGCACTGGAATGTAATGAGTAATCTAGTCACAAAACTGTCTCCAACAAGGATGATATCCGAGAGCATAATGAAGCAATGCAACTCTTTTGAAGGTTAATAAAGTTGACAGAAAGAGTTTATGATCAGAAGTGTGTGTATACAAGGGCGATCCGATAAGTACCTAGCCTCATCACCCGATGGTGTCAGTATCGCAAGCAGGGCTCGAAATCTTCGAAGGTGGAAAAGTAGCTTCGCTTCGACTAGAACTGCTTCGGCATTCGCCGCCAACAAAAATGACTTGACTAGAAAATGAATTGACTAGCGCAGACAAGCGAGGATGACTGGTGAACTAGTCATGTCAGTAGTTATTTTAACTGGCTCGACTAATGAATACAAATCTGCCTCTCCATTCTACTGACTTAAATTCATGTTTCCATTTCCCCCTGATACTAATGTTGTACCCGCATGTGCACGTCCATGTAAAGAGGAACGAAAACTTGATTCCTGATGCAAAAATAGTTACCCCATCAATGGATGGTTGTTTTTCAACTCATCGTGGACTCAAACCAACAAACTTTGACATTTATCATTTATCAAAACAACATCTAGCTCACCTGTAGCGTTTGACGAACCAAGGTGAACACAAAGACCGATGCATGGAAACGTGCATGGAAGAGAGAGAGAGAGAGAGAGAGAGAGAGAGACTGCGTGAAGAGCCAACAGTCATTTACCGACTGACTATGGATATAGTCTCATCTCTCATCCTCAGTTGACTATGCGATCCATGGTGGAGAGAGTGTTGCTACTGGTAAGCGAAGCCAAATCACACACACAAAATTCCAGAACGACATTAATTTTCTAGGTGAGCCGATGATGACTTATGACGAAATGAAGACATGTAGTGACAAAAAACAAGAAAAACGAAGTTCGTTGATTCGGGTATAGAATGCGACTGAAAACTTTTCCTGACTGACTGACGGATAATGAATTATAGAGACTTTCAACTCTGATAGTTCATTCTCTAGCCCTGAAAAGGGCCAATGTTGAAGTTGTCCAACCCAAACTACCTTGACAAAGACACTTCCTTGTCGTTCGACGCTTCTCAGCAAACCGTATCTGTTTTCGGCACCACCAAACGAAGATCTGTTGAAATTTGCCTCAACAGAGATCTACTATTTATACCCTAGCAAATGTTCTCTTCGATGTTTATATCATCGCAGCTACATAAGCTGCTTCTCATTGACGGTACGGGTAGGTAAGCACACAAATTAGCAGAACAAAGGTATGGCAAAATGGAAATTCTTCTAGTTTTCATTAGTTTAAGCTAATTACATACCCGGGGATTGAAATGTTTTAGGGAATTTTCGATCCGTTTGATATGCAATTCGTAAAAATTCGTTCATAGCAAAAATACTTGATCACGTTATGTTTATTTCATAAAAACGTGACCTGTTCTTTGTAATAACGTAAGACGTAACGTAAGATGTAGTCCTACATTAAATAGTGTGAGGTGCGTGACAGACACAACGTCCTATCCCTCGCAGTTGACAGTATAACAGTGATGTTGATATTATATACTGGCAGCACTAGTGAGTCATACATTGGGCATCATTTCCTCTCACAACAGACAAGTGTCGAGCTGATAAGTAATACTCAATAATTATTCCCTGTGTCGGGTGATTTCACTGTAGGTTTATACTGACGACATCGAGGAACGTTTACAGTAAATATATGAATGCTTCACAAATAGGTTAGGATTTGCATTATCTTTGCTTTTTAAATATAAATATTGATTGGTTTTCAGTCAACCTAATTTCTAAAATGGAATAAATAGGCTTACTCGCACGGTAATGGGCGTTGTGTTCAGATTTATTTATGTGGCTGGCACTTTAGTAAGTAATTCTATACTTACTCTTTCTGTCTTTCTGTGTTTCTGTCTTTCTGTCTTTTTGTTTTTCTATCTTTCTGTCTTTCTGTCTTTCTGTCTTTCTGTCTTTCTGTCTTTCTGTCTTTCTGTCTTTCTGTCTTTCTGTATTTCTGTCTTTCTGTCTTTCTGTCTTACTGTCTTTCTGTCTTTCTGTCTTTCTGTCTTTCTGTCTTTCTGTCTTTCTGTCATTCTGTATTTCTGTATTTCTGTATTTCTGTCTCTTTGTCTTTCTGTCTTTCTGTCTTTCTGTCTTTCTGACTTTCTGTCTTTCTGTCTTCCTGTCTTTCTGTCTTCCTGTTTTTCTGTCTTCCTGTCTTTCTGTCTTTCTGTCTTTCTGTCTTTCTGTATTTCTGTCTTTCTGTCTTTCTGTATTTCTGTCTTTCTGTCTTACTGTCTTTCTGTCTTTCTGTCTTTCTGTCTTTCTGTCTTTCTGTCATTCTGTATTTCTGTATTTCTGTATTTCTGTCTCTTTGTCTTTCTGTCTTTCTGTCTTTCTGTCTTTCTGACTTTCTGTCTTTCTGTCTTCCTGTCTTTCTGTCTTCCTGTCTTTCTGTCTTTCTGTCTGTCTGTATGTCTGTCTTCTTGTCTTTCGGTGTTGGTGAGCGCTGTTGAGCTGAGATGAAGAATAAAAGTGGGAAGATTCACCGATTTTGGTTGTATTAAACGTTGATTGTATTAGTAGCCAGGAAGATAGGAAGTTCACATATCAGGCACACCAGTCAGTTACTCCAATGGTATCACATAGAATGTGTCAACGAATAACGTTGAAAGAGGATATACAAAAACTAATTACATATTTCCAAAAAATATTTTTCGCATTATAAAAAAAAACGGAACACGACGAACTAAAATGTTTAATTTTTTCTTTGATTTCTTCTTATATCAGAAATAGTATTCTAATGTCTACTATGTTCATACATAAACTTCATGGAAGTTTTTCTCTCGTCAGCAATTTTAATTATTTTTTCACAATTTGGATGATGAACACTTCATTCTTCTAAAACTAAGGCAAAAGCGGAAAACTTTTCGTCTCAATCTAGCTCATACGGAGTCAATTAAATTTATTTTTCAAGTGCAATTCACATGAAAAAAACTTGCAACCTTTTTTCCCATGCACTGTCAAATGTTTCTCCGTCAAAGAAACAAAAAATTCTGTGACTCTGACTTTGTTCATTTATGTTTTTGGTCGACGTATCGAGAGGTAAAATTGAATTGAAATTAACACCTCAATAATACCGAAATTTCAGTTTTTGCTAAAATGTCAGTTGGGCCCTTATGATTTTGAACGCTAGCATTGATTTAAGAAGAAAAAAATATAAGAGGTTAATCCAAGACACGACTGCATTGTTGACGTAGAACAACATTGTAGTGTAATTCAAGACGCTTGTTTATAACTGCGGATTTTATTTTATTTTAGAAATAACCATTCCACCAGTTTGATCGCCCTGAAATGTTTTGTTTTATCGTAGAATCATTTGACTATAATTGTTTTTGATGACTCATTCTTGTTCTCGCAGAACAATACATGCTCGAGATAAGCGCAGCTATCATCCTTAGTGGAGAAAGTTTTGTCACTGGGAAGCGAAACCAAAGCACATGCAAAATTCCAGGACGACATTAACTTTCTTGGTGACTAAATACGCGAAATAAACTCTTTCTGTTAATCTCAACAACCTCGAAAAGAATAGCACCGCTTCATTATTTGTTTTCCAATATATATATATATATATATATATATATATATATATATATATATATATATATATATATATATATATATATATATATATATATATATATTCTTATTAAGGCTCATATGGGTTAGCCTGACAGGGCCGGGAGTTCAATATTTCGACAATGTTTGCCTTACAACTATGTTAGTAATATGTAACCGATTACACGCGGTTGGCTCGAGGTTAGTATTACAAGTCTTCTCATAATTGGGATGCTGCAGTCAGCAATGCTGCCTAACATCCCAATGCTGTAACGCTTCATTATGAATGGGAGTTTTGAAGGGAGTTTTGCAACTGGCCCGCGAACCCAAATAAATGAATAACTTATTATAACTTATTGAATTACTTGGTATTCTTCTAATATTTTTTTAGTGCACAACCTTAACACCTGCTTCACCATAGCGTCAGCTCAATGCATTGATGCAATGTCAAAGGCACCAACGAAGTCTTTATGATGACGGAAAACAAACAATGTTAATTGCTTGGAAAAAGGCTGAACATTTGCTTTAGCAGAGATTCATTACTAATTACCTAGCGCAAATGTGTCCCTCCCGCTATCTCCACTCCTTGTTTATATTTATCATTACGGTTGCATAATTTGCAAAACCAAACAGATTTTACACACACAAATATCCATATATCGATGACTTAAAGCAATCAAATATACATACACTTATCTCCCTTTTGTGCTCTTTTCAACAGAAGTCCTTTTTGTTAAAATTGCCGGTCTAGATCAGCTTAGCTGTCATTCTTTGTGGAAAGAGTTTTGCTACCGTCATGCGAAACTAAATCACAGACATAGTTCCAGAACATTTATTTTCTTGGTGAGCTGACGATAGCCTAGCTTGATGATTCTCCACACAATTGTGTAGCTCAGAACCTTAACACAATGGCGTCAGTTTGATGCAATGATTGCAATGCTAGAGACATCAGCGAGTGAGTAATTTAGTCGCGCCCACAGCTCAATCCGAGACGAAGACATGTGATACTTTAAACTACTTCAATTCAATCGTCTCTAACCTTCAAAAAGGCCCTTGGAAAACTTTACTTTTCCCTCGTATTACTCCTTCACCCTCATTGCCTTGAGAAAGGCACACGATCCCTCGCCGTCTAGCCCGACCAGCAACGATGTTATTCAGTCGGTGCCCTCACGAAAAATGGAAGTTTGCCTCAGCGCGATCCACTGTTTATACTCTAGGCAAATATTCCCTTTCGTTCTTCTTCTTTTCCCTTGTTTACGGAGACTATATGTAACGATTTCCCCTTCGTTGCTCGTCGATAAGTTGCACGTTATTGACGGCACGGGTAGAAAAGCTCACAAATCAGCTAAGGCATGTATGTATGGGAAAATGGAAACGCTTATAGTTTTCATGAATTTTAACCATTTACACACCAGGGGATTATAACATATAGCATATCAAACAAATCTTGGGGAATTTCCGATTTGTTTGGTATGTAAATCTTCAAAATCCGTTCGCGGTAAAAATAGTTTCTTTGTTTTCTGATTTGGCACCCTTAATGAAAGACGTAGTTCTACGTCAAAACTAGTTCGTTCATTTCATCTGCTTATTTTTATATTTAATAACAACACTTTTCCTACTTAGTGGACTATTATAAGGAAAGTAACATACATAAACAAAATCTGTGACGTCACAGATTTAAAAATCTTCCCACCTTTCATTTTCCAGCTCGCTGTTGAGCTGTCTCTATTTCATTTTATTTTTTTTGTGTCAAACATGTATTCCATGTAACGGAGAAACATATTATTTGCTAATGTTCGAATAATCTTGAACGAAAATTGTATCTGAATATTATTTTATAATATAATGACGAGATTTGGCAGCAATACTAAGAAATTTATAATAAAAAGAAATTTTAGACGGGCAATTAGAAGATCTATCAATAAAAAGTTCTGCGACTGGACCCATGAACGTTCGCTTAGTAAGAAAACGTGAATGTTTGAAAGCATTCATAACAAAGAAACAATTTTGGGCGTGCGGTTTGCCGGGTCAGCTATTTAATTATATTTTAGGAATGTTCGTCTTTGTCAAACGAGATTCGTGAGTCTCTTCCAGGAAAGAAATCCTCAAATTGCGTAATAAATTTCGATTAGAATTACAATACCTATTGCGAGTAGATCGAACGAAAAAGTATAGAAATAATAAAATAATAAATTTCGTACGTCCGTTCGCTCTGTCAATTTTTCGCCAAGCTGTTTTCGCCACTCAACCCAAACCGGAACCGTAATGCATTCCAAGTAAAGTGATATAAATTTTAAAGCGGGATCCATACTCCTCCACATGGAACCCATTTCCGTCGGCGAATTCCTAGCAACGAGAATACTGCCGGCATTTACTTCACAGTCCGGTCGTGAAACAGTTAGACAATAACTTACGACTTTGTTTTTCGCTGGCATGTTTCCCAAAAACGCAAAAAAAAACAAAAATCCGGTTTTTATGTTCCTTACTTAGGAAGCGCGAACATTGCTCCATCGCCTCCCACTGTGTTATGGGTATATTTTTTTGTGTTCCTTCTAGGAAAACGGAAAACTCCCAAAGAAATGGTCAAGCTGCAAAAGCTTTTACCAGCGCAGGAGATAAGATATCGGCCAGCCAACCAGCCAGTTGGCGAGGGGCGATGGGTAATATGGTCCATTTGTCATTAGTTGGGTTGAGAGATCCATGTGCCTTTTTTTTAGGTCCGGCGCTCCCGGCTGCTCGTTTGCTCGATTGTATTTCGGAAAACGGCCATTCATTATCTCTTCTCGTTACCGCTGCCGAATGCCTCCCACCGGAAGATTGCGGATGGGCGGATATATAGCGGGTTTTGTGCGAGCGGAAGCCATGCCGACTGCATACAATTGGTTGTACAGTTAATGATTTATGAGTCACGGGGAGCTGCACAACAGATAACATTCAAGAGGGTGTTTGCTGCTTCTAGAAGGTCAAAATCAGTTAATGAGATTTTATCTATTTTAATGTTCGTGCGGGTTGCATTGTTGATGTTCCCATCTCTGTTGTTTAATTCTCGAGAAATTTATGTTCACACGAGCACTGCGTCAGTGTCGTTCTGGAACGGTTCAACGAAATGAACTTCAACTATCAACAAACGGATCTGTCGGGCCATTTTTCACAGCCTGATTGCATGGACTCGAGAATAATAATATTTGCTTCCACAATCTGTTAGCCAACGAGTCAGCCGACTGTTTTGAAATCATTATAATCGCTTCCATTTTTTTCGCTGTCACATAAAACACCGCTCCAAAAACACTACTCCGACCTCGAATGCCGCCGAAGAAGATGATGATTGGATCCCATCCCACATCACATGTGAGAACACTAATCAGAACTAATAAACAACAGAGGTGACAACCGTATGACAAAGGACAGAAAATGGCCCCACGCGAAGTCCCGAATACCCATGTTCAGAAATTAATCTTAACAAAATAGACATTAATTTCGCGAACACATCGGCGGAAAGAATCCAGCCGGCGCATCTCCATCTCCGAGGCCGGCTGTTGGCGGATTTTCATCCCATGCAGTACCCAGAAGCTTCAGTCGGTTGGACATCACTATTACTGTTATTATTAGTGTCTCCGTTTATGACTCATTTAGTAGCGCACGATCGGTTGCCGTAAATCGTAAACCCCGCCGCCACCCTGGGCCATGGGAAGAATGTTTTATAATTTTCCGTTCCATTTCGGACCGCGTGGGATGAATCGCATGCTGCCGGTTGCTCGTAGAAGCGAGGAAAAGTCTGGCTGTCAGTGATTCCATATTATCGAACATTACACATCTTTCTTATAGCCACCGTGAAATTCAGAGGAAAAAAGATAACGATGGCACTAGCCGGAGTGCATACAGAGTACTAAATAGAAACGAAACACAAATAATTTGTGTTAATGTTGCCACGAATAATTTGGTTTTCCAAAACATTTGTTTGTAAGGCTCAATCGCAGAATTTTTTCGAAGCCGCTAATTCAGTTTTGTTTACATTATTTAATCTTAAATCTTTGGTTAGAAGGATTTGACCGATTATACACGGTTTGCTCGAGTCCCCCGAGTTTTTTTTTGGTGAGAATTGCTGATCTAGAATCCCATGAGTTGCTTGTTTCATCGACAAATCGTATTCAATTGAGAAACTGCTGATGGTGAAGTGAGCATGGTCTGGAGTTAAAGATGGTAGACAAATGTCTGACTAAATATAGTGGTGATACATTCTCATAAACCGAGATTGTTCATTTAGATAAAGAATTTTTTCAAAGTTTTCAATCACAAGTGAGTTCGTGACTCCGCATCTCACCAGTATTCTGAGAGAAAGTATTGGTTCTGTAAAGGTATACTTAGTAGAGATTTCTATGCCAAATAACACGCCTTGAATGCATTCTAAATGGCAAGTTCTAGAATACCTGTGATTTTCCTCCCTCGCTGATTGAATAAATGTGATAATAAGTTTGGAGTAAAGAAAGAGAAAAAAAAGGAGGTTGTGTTCAAGACACGACCGCATTGTTGACGTAGAACTACGCTGTAGTTTAATCCAAGTCGCGTGTTTATAACTGCGGATATTATTTTATAATGCTACGAAAATTTTGAAATTACCATTTTACCAGTTTGGTAGAATGGTTTGTTTTTTTTTTTATTGTAGAATCATTTGACGATAATTGTTTGATGATTCATTCTTGTGCTCGCAGAACAATACATGCTCGAGATAAGCGCAGCTGTCATCCTTAGTGGAGAAAGTTTTGCTACTGGCAAGCGAAACCATACACATACAAAATTTCAGAACGACATTTACATTCTTGTTGACTAAATAAACGAAATAAACTCTATCTCTTAATCTCAACAACTTGGGGGTCTTCGTAGCCACTTGGTTACGCGTTCGCTTACCAAGCGATCGATCGTGAGTTCAAACTCAGGGCCCTCAATTGACCATCTTTGTGTTGTTATAGAATAACTACGTCCACACAACCATCATCAGCGATGGAAATCGATCCACGGTGGAACAAAGATCGATTCATCCATACAACTGCTCTGCTCTGCAAGAAACATCGGGCTGCTGTTCTATAAATAACTCAACAATGATCAATATCAACTGTCTCCGCTGTCCGGTCTGCTGAACAATGGAAGAACAGAAAGAATACCCTTACGCCTAAATGGCTACTACTGTGTAATTTACCATAATGTAATGGAACAGAAAATATAACGCCTAAATGGCTACTACTAACTACTGTGTAATTCACAATTTATAGAAACATAAACATATGTACATGTACACGATTAAACCCGGCTCTGTTACAGCTAAATACTAATGAGCCTAATAAATAAATGGGATAAAAAAAAATCTCAACAACTTCGAAAAGAGTAGCACTGCTTCATTATGATCAAGATTAGCGCAAATGCAATCCAAAATTCCAGAAAATTTATTTTTTTGGTGAGCTGACGATAGCCTAACTTGATGATAACCGACACAATTGTGTAGCTCAGAACCTTTATGCAATGGCGTCAGTTTAATGCAATGATTGCAATGCCAGAGACATCAGCGAGTGAGTGATTTGGTCGCGCTCACAGCTCAATCCGAAACGAAGACATGTGATGACGCAAAACAAGGAAGAACAAGCGATATTTATTGCTTTGAATACAGAACGATACTAAAAGTTTGCCTTCCTTCCTTGCTTGAGACTTTAAACTTCGTCAGTTCATTCGTCTCTAACCTTCAAAAAGGCCCTTGGAGAACTTTACTTTACCCATTATATTACTCCTCCACCCCCATTGTCTTCAGGAAGGCATTCGACCCTCGCCGTCCAGCTCGCCCAGCAACGATGTTGTTCAGTCGATTTCCTCACGAAGAATGGAAGTTTGCCTCAGCGAGATCCACTGTTTTTACTCTAGGCAAATATTCCCCTTCGTTCTTCTTCTTTTCTTGCGTTCACGGATACTTTACATCTTCTTTCTTCTTTTTTGGCTTTAAAAGGGTTTAAACTTTTCAGTTCATTCATCGATAAGTTGCAGCTCTGTTCGGGAAAGCACACAAATGGACAGAACAAATGTATGAGGAAATGGAACTGCTTCCAGTTTTCATCAATTTAAACCATATACAGACTATGGGATTGTAATGTATAGCATACCAAACAAATCTTAGGGAATTTCCGATTCGTTTGGTATGTAAATCGGCAAAATCCGTTCGCGGCAAAAATAGTTATTAACCTTAACTTTATTTCATAAAAACGTGACCTGTTTTCTGATTTGGCACCCTTAATGAAAGACGTAGTTCTACGTTAAAAAAAATCGCCCGCGGATTTTCATTTTAACAGAAAAATCCTAGTTTTTTCATTAACTTCCATCCGTATATAATCAAGATGTCTACTATTCGTCATAATCCGCTCAATATCATTCTTAACTGCATCGCTCATCATAAAGTTTCATCACGATATCCCATACAGAACGTTCGATCAGTGCTTAAATGAACTCTTTCTTTCGCTACTCTGGCTCCGCTTTGCGTATGTTGAGGGGCGAACCGTATCCAGAATCAACAAACTCAATCTAACTTAATGATGGAACCCAAACAACGAAAGCGTACATAAATGTCATTGATATCAGTAATAACGCGTCATCTCCAGACGAATACGAAAACTGTTCAGCTGTATACTTTCTTCGTGCCACATTCAAAATGACCGTTTCTGTTAGGTGTACCGGTAAGTTTCTTCGGTTTTACAACAGATGGCGTAACTTGATTATTATACCAGTGAATCAAATTTCCAGAAATTGCATTGGAAAGCTACTGTCATTGCGCGACTTTTTCAGTATATGTCAAAAAGTTGAAGCGTAAACAATATAGTTTTTTGCCACTTAGAATATGTAGAGTTTCGTACCAACGAGATTGTTCTTGTGGGGAGTGTTAATTCATTACATCAATATGAAGAAAAAACCTGCGGAAAGTCATCGCATTTTGGTGGAAGTTTATGGTGACCATGCCCCAACTGAGCGAACGTGTCGTTTGCACGGTTAAAAGTGGTAATTTTAACTTGGAAGACGAAGTACGTTCCGGCCGCCAAAAAAGTTTGAAGATGAAGAAATGGAGGCTTCACTCGATCAAGAAACGTCACAAACGCAACAAGAACTTGCAGATATACTTGGAGTAGCTCAGAAAACCATATCCGATTGTTTAAAAGCAATGGTAATGTTCCGAAAGATAGGACATTGGGTACCGTATGAATTGAAGCCACGAGACGTCAAACGCCGTTTTTTTACGTGCGCACAACTGCTCCGACGGCATAAAAGAAAGGGTTTTTTTGCATCGAATCTTTACTGGCAATGAGAAGTGGGTCCATCACGGCAATCCTAAACGTCGGGCAATGTATGAATACCCCGGCCATGCATCAACATCGATGACCGCGGGATATTCACGGCCAGAAGGTTATGCTGTCTATTTAGTGGGACCAGCTGGGTGTGGTGTACTAGGAGCTGCTAAAACCAAATGAAACCATTACAGGGGACCTCTACCGACGAGAATTGATGCGTTTGAGCTGTGCCCTATAGGAAAAATGGCCACGAGCAAAGACACTATAAAGTTATTTTCCAGCACGACAATGCTCAGCCGCATGTCATGAAACCGGCCAAAACATACTTTTTTTTTTCCAAAATATATTTTTTATTAAGGCACATGTGGCGTTAGCCTGACGGGGCCGGGAGTCCAATATTTTGACAATTTTTGTCTTACAACTATGTTAGTAATATGTAACCGATTACTCGCGGTTGGCTCGAGGTTAGTATTAAAAGTGTTCTCATAATTGGTATGTTGCAGTCTTCGATGCTCTATACGTGTGTCCGACACGGGCTACTTCCTATTGGGATGCAGCTGACCATTAATCAGCAACGCCCCCCTAGTCTGTACCCCATATCTAGCGTGGTGCATCTTTCTCGACTCGAGGAATCCAGGATAGAATGGTCACTAGCCGGCGCAATCATCAGTTCGTGTAGAGTTGTCATGAGCGGTACAACCTTTGGCTCTTGTTGAATGATCAGTGGACTGCACAACCTTTGGCCCGTGCATCTGTAAAGAGTGTGTGTAACTCCAAAACATACTTGGAAACGCTGAAATGGGAAGTCCTATCCCACCCGCCGTATTCTCCAGACATTGCTCCGTTCGATTACTACCTTTTTCGATCGATGCAACATGGCCTGGTTGAACCGCACTTCTCCAATTTTGATGAAGTTAAAAATTGGATCGATTCGTGGTTAGCCGACAAACCGGCCGATCATTTCCGCAGAGGGATCCGTGGATTGCCAGAAAGATGAGAGAAAGTTGTGACTAGCGATGGGCAATACTCTGAATATTAAATTTGTAACCATTTTTGCAGAATAAAGCATTAATATTTGAAAAAAAAACCAAGATTGGATTGCAGTTTACCGATACTCCTATTACAAATACTTAAATCTGGTACAACCAATGTACAAATCTTGTGCTGCAATCTAAAAACAATAACAGATAACTGATGTCTTACTTATGTAAAACAAACGATTCATGAGCAAAGAGGAAAAATTTTAAACAGTGTATTATTTATTATTGTCAATACTGTATTTCTGGAAGTTGTCAGTTGCCCGAGGGTGAAGTTTATTTGCTTTTCTGACAACAAATCGTACAAGAAGTTATCCAAAATTCCAGTCCACAGTCCACATCTTGTCTGACAGGATTTCTATGGAAGCCGAATCAAAATCTCCCCTAATATCCAGGAACGCTGAAGTCAGTTTCTCCTTGTGCGCAAAGGTCAGTTGTATAGCTGTGGAAAGCAACGCTAGACAATCTTTTGTTCCTTTGCTCTTACGAAACCCAAATTGTGTACTTGATAGCAAATTATTTGATCGGGACTCCGAAGGATCATTTTCTCCAAAAATTTTCAAATGCACGAAAGCATAGCAATCGAATGGTATGGGTTATGGTTAGACGCTGGTTTGCCAGAATTGCTTTTACTTTGACCTCTCTCCATTCGGGTGGAACAATGATGTTTTCTAGTAGGGAATTGAATAAGTCTAGCAAGCGTCTTTTTAACCCTTGGAATTAGACAATCTTCTGAGGGTCATTTTAGCTTCCTTACGGTGCACCTTTGGCGAAGAGAGTTTTGCTGTTGATGATTGATCCATTATCGGAGATACAATTTTTGAGTTGACATGGTTTTCATTTTGAGCGGCTGATGCGTTCAACATTTCGTCATACGTCCGCTTGGATCGCCCTGTGATAGATTGCTTCACTTCATCGGAGTGCTGTTTGTATCTTGGGAACTCCTATAGAGAGTGAGGATCCTCGCCACAGCGGATACATTTTTTCACAGTTTGTGTGCAAGAATCCTCACTGTGTTTTGACGTGGGACTACGTCTAACCGGAATATATGGAGGGTAAAATGAAAACCTAAATACAGAACATGCAGGAAAAAATGAAAGATTTCGAATGCTTATAACTCGAACATTCCTTACTGGATCGGAAGGATGTTTGCATCAATTGATAGGGAATATTTCCACGCATCTATCGCAATTAATAAAATTTTATTTTTCATTAGATAAACAATTGAATAACTGTAAAATGTTAAGCGTTATCTAAACTCCCTAAATGCCTCGTTTTGATTGGCCCGATTCACGGTTTCCCCAACACAGCCATCAAAATCAAGCAGCCTTGGGGAAGTCGGCATTGCAAATACATGGAAGTAGGGGGACTTTTGTTATCACCGAAAAATGTTCCCTAACACAATGTCTGGAGAAATCGGCATTGCAAACATATGATAGTAGGGGGAGCATTTGTTCCCACCGAAATGTGTTCCTTAACAGAGATTTCAAAACCAAGGTGGCTGGGGAAATTGGCATTACAAATTCATGCAGGTTGGGGATATTTTTGTTCCCACTGAAATGTGTTTCCCCAACACAGACTTCGAAACCATGGTTTCTGGAGAAATGGGCTTTGCATATAAATGCAAACTGCGAGTACTTTTGTACTCGCTTGCCTTTGTGTAGACTAGAATATGTTTTTTTTTTCTTTTTTTTATTATTTTATTTTCAACACATTTCGGCTGGTTCACCACTTTTTTACTTCCATTTTTGGAAGAATGTCGGGAGTGAGAATTGAACTCGTGATCTCTGCGTGAGAGATATGGATGTTACCACTACGCCAGATCGCCTCCACGTAGAATATGTTTCCCTAACACGATCTTCTAAACTTAGGAACCTTGAAAAATCGTGCAGACGCTAGATGCGAATGAACTTTCAAGTTTCAAGCAAATTCGCTTCAAGAAGTACGTACTCTTGAGAGATGCAAACGTCAGAGGGAAACGCAAAATAAAATAATCGTTCGACAATCCTTCCGTTCACAAACAGTCCAAACGTAAAAGGACTGTCATTAAAAATTCACTTGTAACGAAGAACATAATCTATCACAATACATGAATTGCCCTTGCAATTCATGGCATTTTGCATGGCATTTCTTCAATCTTTTTACTCATAAAGCAAATATATTGAATTCAATTGAATTCGGAAATTGTTTCAATACAAACAAATAATTGCTCAGCTAAAGTTCTGCAGCAATAGAAGCCGTATAGCAGTAAGTGATAGCATTACGAATGTTGTCTTCCATAGTGTCAATCGTTTGCGGCTTATTAGCAGAGACATTTTAAATTTTCAAGCGGGATCCATGCTCCTCTACATGAAAACCAATTTCGTTGGCGAAATCCCAACCGCGATAACACTACCGGCATTTACTTCACAGTCCGGTCGTGAGACAGTTAGACAATCACTTACGATTCAGGAAAAAAAAGATAACGATGCCATAGAGTCTTAAATTGGAACAAAACACGAATAATTGGTGTTAATTGCCACGAATAATGAAAGAGATTTCTCTTCCATTCTTGATCGAATATAAGGCCTGTCTACGTTAAACTTCTGACACAAAGATGATGCCAGTAAAACAAAAATTCACGTAATACAACAAAACCGATTGTTTATTTCAGTAAAATTCACGAACTTTCTTTGGAACATCTGCCGTTAGGTTCCATACAGTATTCTCAGATATACTGGCGGCGGCGCTTTTCCATCTCCTCTTGGATTTATTAATGTCATTCGCTTTCTTCTTAGTTTCGAATAGTTTTAGCTTAATCAGTGCCCAGTAGTTTTCCACTGGGCGAAGTTCTGGACAGTTCGGTGGATTTGCTGTTTTTGGCACATATTTGGCCTCATGTGCATTATACCATTCCAGGATGGATTTTGCATAGTGACAACCCTGGAGAGTCGTGGCTTCTTATGAATGGTAGCAACCGCTTCTGGAGACATCCCTTCTAGTTGACATCTTTGTTGATAGTGCCGGTAGAGACGAAAGATTTGGACTGCAAAATCAAGTACTTTTTGGGGAATTTAGACTGCTTCTTGGTCCGGAAACACTCGGCTACGGCATTTCTTCGCATTGCAGTATAAAAATCGAGAGCCGGAAGCTGTTTGAAGTCTTCGGGAACATAAGTTTCATCGTCCATTATGGTGCATGCACATTTTTGCAAAAACTGGGTGTAGAGCTCCTTAGCATGGCTTTTTGCAGTGAAATTCTGCTTATCCTCACGATTGGGCATCATTTTCACTTTGTACGCCTTCAGTCCATGCCCCTGCTTCACTTTTTGTACATATGATTTTGATTTTCCAACCTTTCGAGCCACATTTCTAACTGAATTTTGGGATGTTTCTCAATAATGGCAACCATCTTTGGTCCATCTGTCGGGAGCATACTTTTCGATTTGTCCCGCTTCCAACCTCCCGATCCACAGTTAAGCGCTGGTCAAACGATTTGCACACACTAAACACGGTACTCTTCGGCATTTTTTGTTTTTTGGCGAGATCGCGTACCGACAGTGTTGGATTCTGCTGTCGTTCGCGCAAAATGCGTTTGCGTACTTCCACTTGATTCGACGCCATTTTACCAAACTGATGAAGAATGTAAACATGTTGGTCATCGAAATAAAGAGGAGGGTTTCAGCTGTCATGTAAGTGAAGTATTTCATTGATTAGTGAAATATTTCATAAACTACACTGAAAGAAAAGTGTCCGAAATTTAACGTGGACAGGCTTTAGAAGTCCAGTTTTCGATCTCTCTTTGCAGCAATGGACATCGTAATAAAATGACCACTGTTATCCACTAAGGCGTTAATCGTTTGTGGAGTTTTGGTAGAGACTTAACAAAAGAAATATAGTCAAATTGTGTTCGATTACATGATTTTGAAAGCCCAGTTGACGTTTCTTTCATTCAATTCATTTTGGCGCGCGGGTGTGCTAGGATGCATCTCTTTGTTGAACAATGAGGACAACGAGCAAGTAGTGCGATACGAGCGGATTACAATTTTTCAGTTCTAACGCAAGTTCGGTCCCAGTAATAGTAAACTCTATGCTAATAACGTACCCAGAAAACAACTCCGAAAAACCACCACATCCACCGAACACAGTCGATTCTCTTGATGCGGGTGGATGGAAACAGAATAAATTTACATTATCCCAGCATTCATCCTTTTCCATTAATCTGAAAAGTTCGAAAAATTTTCAGGTTTATTACCGAGAGCTGAAACATAACACGCTCATACTGAATAGCCGAAAACAAACGGAGGTGTAATGCAACCTTTTTTTCCCGAAAAGGCTATATTTCTCGTTTTTACGTTCCCAACTTCTCAGCATCTGTTACACATACACGGTCCATTGTGAACTCGAGGGTAGAAACTATCAGTAAGTTATTTCCCGGAACCGGAACACACGCCGGGTGGTGCATTGGGGTAACCAGCTTTACAGCGTTCATCGTCCCCTGCACCATCCCTTGTTCGCCGGTGATTCAATGCTGAGAAGCTGCAACGTTTCAGCGTTAAGCAGACTGATTTTGCGATAAATTAAAGCGAAACTAGTAGTGCACATCCCGATACGGAAAACCGTGCGGATAGGATAGAGACTAATTTACGACCACCGGTGGGAGATGAAGTTTCAGCAAGGTAAAATTTCAATCAACCAAATTTGTTTTGCATTCGACCTACACTGCTGAAAGTTGCAACGTAAATTGGTTATAATAAATTTCGTGCGCCAAGCTAGCGAACGACCGAGTCCCGAAAAGCTGCAACTCGAAGCCGGACGATGTGAGAGCCCACACTGCGCACTGGTTGTTTAAATTTTCAGCAGTGCAGCTTGAAAATTCAAAACCCGCTCAAACTTTAGCACCTCGCCCGTTTCGTTCCGGCCAGACAGAGGGCGGATTGCTAATCCTGTAACACGCGGGACCAAGATTATTTTATCATTGTTATGGTATGGAAATAGATGAACTCGCGCGCCCGGGCCTCAAATTTGGAAATGATTCAACCACCGCTATGGATCACTATTGTGAGAGCAGGATTTGGCTGACTGGGATGGGTTGTATGTGTGCGGTAATCCGGAAATGTGTGCATCTAAAAATACCAACAAAATAAGAGCTTATGGACTCTAGTCTAGGTCGCAATAATATAGCTTAAAAAAGGGGGCAGGATTTGGGAGGGCATACCGAAAAAATAATTGTAAGGGGTTGTATCTAGGACACGACTGCAGCTTTCGACGTAGAACTACGGAATTATCTTATTCAATCCACTTGTTTATCACGTTTCGGATACTATTTTAGGGGTCTTCGTAGCCTAATTGGTTGTGTGTCCGTTACTAAGCGAACGATCATGAGCTCATAACTCAGGGCCCCTCAGCTGACAATCTTTGTGTGTCATCCTAGCTACTATGTCCACGCAACAATCATCATGTGACGGTAATCCCAGCCCCTTACTGCTCACATTTTCGGTCTGCTGCATCGGTAATTGGCAACAATTAATAACAAAACATTGGAAGCCTCATATCAACAGTCCCGCTGTGATCAGTCCAACTGTGAACATTCGAACAATAGGAATATTATTACGCCGAAAAAAGGCGACATGTGTTGTGTATCGATAGAAAAGGAATACTCTTACGCCTGAACGGCTACTGTGTAATAGATAAAGGACAGATGTTTATCGATGGATAGGAATATTCTTACACCTAAAAAATTGTGACAGTTCAATATACAACAAAAGTTATCTTAAGATAAAAATGTACACGAATGAATTCGGCTCTGTTACAGCTGAATTGCTAAATGAGCATAATAAAATCAACTGATGGGATAAAAAAATTCTAGAATATATCGAGATTTTTGAAATAATTTTTAAGCTATTTATTTTTTCATATTACTTCAGTCGACTCGACTCATGCACGCGACTTCGTCGAAAGCTGTCAACACTTTTCGTTTATTTGGTTCGGACCTCACTTTACGATTGAACCGCACTGTCATCTCGCATATCAGACTTTTTCCTTCCCACTCAGATATCGATCAAAAATTATAAACAATTTTGCTCCAATATTCCGCTTGAGATGTGATCGAACCCCACAATATGCAACAGTCTGGTTTTCCTGCTGAGATTTGAAAGTATACTTCCATGAAAGATACGTTGCATCTAAATAAATGCAGTGTATATTATTGTGTATCCATATACCCAGTGGCGTAGGGTGACCGGGTGACACCCGGGGCGGGTTGTCTTAGGTATCACCCCTGCAATGAAATCTTATCGTCAAGTCTTTGTCTATCCTTTGATAGACTTTGATAGACATTGTAGGACTACGTCTAACAGTAACATATTGGGGGTAAAATGAAAATCTAAACACTGAACATATAGGAAAACATGAAAACTTTAGAATGCTTATCACAATGAAGAAACATTTAGTTTTTTTGAGATAAATAATTTAATAAATATAAAATGTCAGGCATTATCTAAACGCGCTAAATCCCATGTTTTGATTGGCCCGATTTGTGCTCTTTAAATTGAACCGACCAAAAGGAGTAACTAGAAATACGGTTTCCTCAACACAGATTTCAAAACCTGTTCATGAATTATTACGGATCGTTAATGGATAAAAGATAACGATGTAATGGATAAAAGATATCTTTTATCCATTAACGATCCGTAATAATTCATGAACAGGTTTTGAAATCTGTGTTGAGGAAACCGTATTTCTAGTTACTCCTTTTTATAGTCAACATATTATTAGCATGGAAATATAAGATGATAGTCATAACGCTGGGTATTCTACTTCGTGAATAGTATAATATGAATACAGGTCGGACTCGATTATATACAGTTTAAAACAAATATTTATTTTTATATTTCCAATAAGACTTATTTCAAGAAAAAATGTAACCTTCCAACGTTAAGGTGAAATTTAAGTAGCTATTACATGTACAGGTAAGAATCGTGATTTTTGAAGATTTTGCTTGAATTTTAACCAGGAATTGTTTATATCGATATTGCAGCCAAATAAAAAAGTATAGAAGTTGAGCATCAAAGAACAAATTGTAGCAATTGAAGAGCTTCAATTCAATTGATCAAACTAGTATAAATTTTCAGGATAAAATTAATAATAACACATAAAATATTATAGACTTTTAAGTTTTTCACTACTAAAATGTTATTAGAATTCACTGATTTAGATGTTTCACTACTATATCCTGTACTAAATTTTCTCATCTTTCAAACGAAAGCAACACAATCGTCTTCCGTAGCATACTTTTCAATGTAGAACCAGTTCAAGACAACAGAGTCCGAAACAAAAAAAAAAACAGTTCTATAACTTTGTCACTGTTGAAATTCGAATATATGCGCAGAAGGAGTTTTTTCATCAAATATGATTATATTGGATTTTCTATTTAGGAGCCCAGGAAACGATTTCCAAATTAATGAAAAACTCCTTTTTTTCTCGAAGAAGTAAATTTTTAATTCCTGTGTAAAATAAATACATTGTTGAATCAATTAGACTTCAATTAAACAATAGATTTCACTCACGTTTAGTGAATTCCTTTGAATTTGGACAATAAATCTCTTTCTCCTAAATACTCCAATTTACAATTTATAATCGACTACAATTTCGAATTGATAAATTTAGTAATTTTTCTAAATAATATCTCCAATTCTTTTACCGTATGTTCAACAGAAAAACGTAACAGAAAACTAATTAAATTCACCTTTATACCTTAATTCAAATCTGTTATTTTTCCTTTTCTAGAGCACAACTATTCAAACATTGTTTTTGTTGCTGTTTTGTGTAGCTCTTATCACTGCGGAGGGACCCATACCTTGCCATTCAGCATTGAACCTGTTAATGTAATGGGCCTGGGAACGAAGGAGTGCATACGCGAATAGCGTAACAATGATCGTCTATCACTTCCTCAAAAAATCTGGATAAATTTATTTTTTTTTTTCATGTGAGAAAGGTGTATTCTGACTTTAAGAGGATGAATCAAAAATCAAATTCTCCTTTTTTATTCAAAAAAAAAACAAGTAATACATGCATAAAAAACGAATAATAAAAACAATTTTTTTGACTCGATTATATACAGAATTCGATTATATACAGTGAAAATAAATCCGAAACTGTATGTAATCGAGTCCGCGCTGTAATATGAATATTATAATATCATAAAATGTTTCTTTCATAACACATCATACTAAAACAGCACACATATATCTGAAGTTCGTGAAAAATAGATCTTGTGTATCTTTCATAATCTTACATGCTATGCATCAATGCTCTTTCGTGGAATTTACTTCAATAGCAGCTTATTACCAGTACGACAACTAGATTAAAGTTTAATACGACCACAAAGGGTTAAAATGACAGCTCTTGGTTTGGGTTTTCCCAAAACCCCATCAATATGGGTATGAGAGGGCTTGACCTGTGAAACTCAGTTATTTATGGAATATGTAAATCCAAAATGGCCGCCACCACAAAATGGCACCATATATTTTTTTTTCTAAACCACTTCAATATTGGTATCAAATGAAAGTGCTTGACTAGTAGAACATAGTAGAACATAATTTCAATTAATGTGGGACAATCCTACAAACACTATAACATACGTACAAACAGGACAAGCTGAATGAAACCATTAAATTGTTTATTTGGGAACTGCGGTCATCTTGGATTTGGATTTTTCATGGTCTACTGTGTTCTACCAGTTGAACACTTTCAATTGAAACCCATATTTATGGGGCTTTGAAAAAAAATTGTAGGGGGTTGTATCTAGGACACGACTGCATATTTTCGACGTAGAACTACGCAATTACGTTATGCTATCCACTTGTTCACCAATTCGAATATTATATTAGAATGCATCAAATTTTTTGTAAAAGATTATGTTCTTCGTTACAAATAAATTTGATGAACGTCCTTTTACGTTTTATATGATACCTAGTGAACGGAAGAATTGTCCAAAGCGGATTCTCCCCAGGCACATTCATTTTGAAGTCCGTGTTAGGGAAACATAGCTCGGTGGTAACAAAAATGCCCCCGACTTGCATGTATATTTACAAAGCGGATTTCCACAGGTACATCGATTTTGAAGTCTGTGTTGGGGAAACCGTAAATCGGGCCAATCAAAACTTGGCAGTTAGGGCGTTTAGATAACGCTTGACATTTTACAGTTATTCAATTGTTCATCTTATGAAAAATAACATTTTATTAATGGTGATAGACGCGTAGAAATATTTCCTATCAATTGATGCAAACATCTTTCTGATCTGTTGAGAAATGTTGAGAAAAATTATAAGCATTCGAAATACGGGTAGGGTTTTTTTTATTTTTTTTTATATAAATTCGTTTATTTTTACAGGCTCAGTTACATAAGTTTAAAGGAGCCGAAATCTTAAATATATTTTTAAAACTATATATATGAACAATTTTATTAAATCTATGGTTAGTAATGTGGGAAACCGATTACTCGCGGTGGACTCGAGATTAGAAGAGTGACATATTTTTCTCATGAAAAGGATGGGGTATAAGGAAATCACACACTCAATTCTTAAATCTATTCGTACATCTATTGTGAATTTACATTTCATTCTCCTGTTTATAGCAAGCGGACCAATTACTCACAAAGGAAGAAATGGAGGGTATAAGGATATAAGGAGAATCACACACGAACATCGATAGATTTAAGGAAAACATACATTTGGGACATGTAATCAAGGTCTAACCGAGCCAACACATCTCTCACCGGCACATTGGGCTGCCTTCCTCTAGCCCGAAGGGAGTTCTCTAAATTCGATCTGGCAACAAGATACACCTCACACGACCAAACAACGTGTTCGATGTCGTGGTAACCTCGGCCACAAACGACGGGTAGGGTTAGCAGAACACAAATCGACTGAACAAAAGTATGGGAAAAAAGAAAGTTCTTTCAGTTTTAAAAGTAAATCGTACAATGTGAATCTTTGTTTGTGAGTGAACGAATGAGCCCTCGCCTTCTCCGCATCGTATCGCGTTCACTATGTCCTCGGCCTCAGACTTTTGAGGTGAGATTATGTCTAAGAGGAATATATGAGAAATAAAATGAATGATCATGTAGGAAATAATGAAAGATGTGTATCAGGACAGCCTAATCGTATTGATCGATAGTGGAGGTGAACCAATCAGTCTCATCCGCAGAACTAAAAGAGTACAAAGTCTCCCTTTTGTGTGTTATATAATTTGTATACCATTTCCAATATACAGAATATCTGTCGCTTCCAAACACTCTACATAAATGTTGCACTCGCTTTGCGCTTCCTCACAACACTCACTTCCCGTTTAAGAAATTGTTGAATGAACATCGTTTATGCGAGAGTCGAGCGGGAATGAATTGTCTTTCTCAAGACTCCTTGTACCCCTAATGAGTTCTCGAAAGATGTAATCTTACGTTGATCGCACTATGCATTGCCCTTATTCCCGGAAATTGTGACTATTTCGATCTTGGTGCTTTCTTGGTCGCACTTCTGAACTGATAGCCTCTGAGTTCATGCAATTTTGCAATTTCTGGTTGGTTTCTGTGAAAAAGATATGTTTAGGAGGAATAATTTTTTTCCGTGCATGAAAGGAAACGAAGAGCAATGAACAATGCGACAATTTGTGGTATGTTTTGTAAACGATGTGTTTTAATTTTACGCATCGTCTTTGTTTACGATGTTAGAAACGCGTGTCATCTGTCCATGTTTATGTTTGTGCATCATTGGATGTGTTTGCGCTGGACAATGAACACTAGAGACAAGAATGTTTGCGTACAAAAAAAAACATGGACATGTGTGAGTGTTTTTCGGAAGACTGGTGTCATGACGGCCGAATGTAACTAACAGTGCAGCCAATATGACATAAAAAGGAATCTCGCGAAGTTTAATCCCGAATGTTTTTGTTTATTTTCTGATCTTGATGAATGTAATGTAACGAGCTTGCTAAAAGTCTGTTACGTCTGCCAGCTCTTGCTTCTTCGATTTGCTTGTTCAGTATGATTGTAAGGGTTCACTTTACTTCAAGTACAGTGATGTTCATCTTGATTACTCGTACAGTCATGATTAAACTCTGTAATCCCATATTCAATTTTGCTTGAAAAAGGACATAGGGTCATTTGATTCGGAGTTCTCTGATTTGAATTTCACAATCGCTTCATGATGACCATCCTATGCTTGGTGCAAAAGTGCAAAGAATGGTTATTTGGGGCTCTTTAGTTCGAAAATAATTCATTGGAGAATCTCTAAATCAGTAGCTCTTTCTCCAGTATATCAGCCCAATTAAGACCAATCTTTGCTGTCCCCTCGCCCCAAGCTCCCTCTGGATTATTTTTGTGTTCTTCGTAGAACAATTGAGGATTTGCTCGGAAAACAACGCATTATTGGTTGAATACATTGGCAGGTTGGCTGGAATAAAAAAAAACTTTTGCGGTTTGAAAGTTTTTCTTGTAGCCGCATCTCCCCAAGAATTTACCTTATTGTCGGCATCTTCGGCCCACTGTGAAACACGACTCCAAATGGGCTCTCAGTACGGAGAGCCCGGGCGGTGAACCGAATGTGGGAAGAAACGTGCCTGCTTTTCCCCATGGGACTTTAGGAAAGTTGTCTGAATAAACGATCATTAGAAACACAAGTTATCTGCATCTCCGACAGCTGCGAGGGAGGAGGTCACGTCGTCGAGTTGGGGGGGAGGGGGAGGAAATCGTGACACTTTGTTCCAAGCACGTGTGACGAGAGCTCGTTACAGCAAGGTGAACTTGCTTTGCGGGATTCGAATGGTTCCCTGGTCCGGGTCGTGGAACGCCAGGAAATGGGAGGGGGACAGGTACAAAATTGGAAACCCATTCTGCCCGTCATTTCGCTCGTCGCATTTCTAGTTAGTTCCCGTGCGGGAAGCAGGGAGCGATGTTCGCTTGGGGAAAAGTTTTCGGTACGTGCTTCAGGTGCTAAATACCGCCAGTGACAAAGCGCTTTGGAATTTAGAAACTCGCTATCAAGCGGGATTCCCATGCTCTCAGCTCGTGATGCGATATCGAATAATTGCAACGCTTGCATTGCTCACCAGCAAATTTGGTAATAATTTTGACGCTCTGAAAATCGATAATCAATTGCAAGCGACAAGCAGCTATTGATTGGGAATGATGATGAATAGCTCAAATCGGACAAATTGCCTTATATTTCCGATCCTTTGGATCTTTCTCGGAATGGATGGCACATACAATCAGGAATCATCTGTAGTACTCACCATTTTGTGCATTGAAAGTTGCATGCAACAGTATATCCAACGTCTCCGCATCAAATCATCATAGTGTTCAGCTCGAGGGTAAATATTTCACTCCACGCTCCACCCTCCTCGAAGGATGGTTTGGCTTTCTCCGAACCATCGCGCTCTGGCAGCATCTGATTCTGACATGGGAAATAAGTTACTGAATAGTGTGAGTAACTGTGGAATCTCAATATAAATAAATGTTTGATCATCGACTCGGAACGGATCCATAATAAGGAAACATGTCAAGTAGAAGCAGTTTCGCTCGTTATCCTCCGGCGCAGCAGAAGCAAAGTTTCCACATGTAGACTTTGGCGAACTCCTTTCAGGATCCTTGGCTGCCTCACTCCACGAAAGTCATTACTCTTGATGGAGTTTATTGCGAGGAGCTCTCTCCGGGTGTGCGAAAAGCGAAACTATCAAAATCTATCAGAAACATTTTCAATTTCTTCATCGTCGCACGCCTTGTGCTTCCGCATTCGAATTCACTCCGGTTGTCTTGAAATATAGTTCCAATTTTTTTTTTTTTGGAAGAACATTTCCTACTGGAAAGGATATATTCCGACAGACGGCAGCGGAGAAAGAAGCCGAAGGGGCAAGGCACTCTCGTTCGTTTCCAATTTCCAATCACCAACCTTCAACTTTCGATTGATCCTTGAGGATTCTGCCCAAGAAGTCAGGCGGGTTGACAGTTTTATTTAGGTTCACCTGCTAGCCAGTCCATCATTATTCATTATTTCATTTCCGTTGAGACGAACGTCGGGCCGTTCATTTATGTATGCGGAAGGACAGCTTCCGCTTCGATTCGAGAATGAGTTTTCAGTTCTTTCTAGTTCGAGAATGATCATTGATTTTCTGTTCCATTAGGGCTCGAATTTGACTCGTTTCGATTTGTAGCGAAAGTAAAACCATTTGGAAGTGAAGCTACAGAACATGAAAAAGATTTCATTTCAAGATTAAAAAGTAGAAGGGCCTAGGGACAAGAACGGAAGTTTGACGTGGGACTGTGATTGTTCAGAACAGTTGTTTTGTTTAACTGTAATTCTTAAATTAGTGTACTATTTGTTCTTACGTTAGCACAATATCAAAAAAAAAAGAGTAATTCTTTTCATTGTTCAGAAATCTGTTAGTTTAACTCTTTTGAAACCCCAAATAGTTGCCCTGAAAAGGGCCGTTTGTTATATGTACTCATAACCGTCAGACGGTTTGTAACGAACAAAAAAGAAAATAAGCTACTGGCAGGAAGTTCAACTGTCTAATTGAAAATGATTATTGAATATCAGGGTGATACATAACAGGGCGGAATGGTAGATGAAGTATATGTGGATCGATAAACAAAAAAAGTATATGGTCATTGATTACATTGAATATTAAGTTTAGAGTAGTGAGGGGCATAGGTGCGCACGGGGCAAAAGTGCCCATTGGCTTTTTCGAAACAAAAGAGCATGAAAATTCGGCAAAAGGGTAATCATTTGAAACATTATTACACAAACAGCTCACACATATAAACATATTACATTTCATGAAAGTGGCAAAATTTATTTTGATCTAATTTTTTCAATTTTGGGGATTACGATTTAGTTACCTAAAATAACTGGAAAGTTCGAAACTACATTGTCAAGGAAACCTTTATTCTATAGTAGATAATAGTGCGTATTCATTTTGTGAAAAAGTTCAAGAGCTTTTTTCAAAAACTCGATTAGTTCAAAAAATGCTTGTGGGGCAAAAGAACGCACTGTCGTTTTGCTCTCAAAAAAAAAAAAATATATATATATATATATATCGTATATATATATATATATATATATATATATATATATATATATATATATATATATATATATATATATATATATATATATATATATGAACTCCAGGAATGCTCGAAATGGCCTGACAGAGGCCTCGGGAGGATGTCTTGGAGCGTCGGATTGCGGCAGTCCTCGGTATTTCTGAATCAGCTCTGAGGGAGAGACTCATCTCAGCAAGTGATTTATGATTTGGATCTTTATTTATTGATATTTCTACTTCTGTTCTGGATCTGGCGAACCATTGCAGAGCACTGGACAAAGCTTTTTATGGTATGACTCTCAAAGATTTACGGCGCCTGACGTTCGATTTTACGGAAGCCAACAACCTCCTGCACAAATTTAACCAAGTTGCAAAACTGGCTGGAAGAGATTGGGCTTCTAGATTCATGAGGAAACATGGTCTGTCTCTTCGAACCCCACAACAGCGCAACGAAGCAACAGCGCTCCAAGGCAAAGGGTCGGAATTCTCAGAACCGAAATCCAAGATGAGAAAAAAAAAAAAAGTTTAAAAACAATTCAAATTGAATTTCAAATGAAAAATATTTTTATTATCAATTCAATATCGGTTATTATTTGTTATGTTTATGTTTTCAAAATGAACTTCAAATAAAAATTGTTTTTCCAACAATGAGTTTCAAATAAATCAGGTGAAGGTAACTATGGATTTACAAACATATAAAGAATTCTGTTACAAATTTTGACATAATCAGATATTTTATATTGTTGGTTTTCTCCCTCTCGAAAATTTACACATGGTTTGTGGATGACCTATTATCATATTTCTAGGTGCCCAGAATCATTCAACACATAACAAAATCATGTTCGTCCATGACACCCACCCTTCTCCAGCCATAAAACATCATACAACACCCCCCCTCCTCACCACTGGATGGTACCTATACACTCTAGTAGTGATGCTTCTCCTGTTGGTAGTGATAGAGCATTTATTTTTGTTACAAGTTATCTCAGAAGTTCAATTCAATAAGTGCGCACTTTTGCCCCCATTATGGCGGCAGTTTTTTCGGTGAAATAATGTTCGTTTGTAAACTATCACAATCGAGTCATATTGGTTTTACTGCTCAATCTATCACAGAAGGATTTGAGTATTGAGAATTATGAATATAAATCATGAAGATTATTAATATGCCGTGTGCCGATCTCAATAAGTCCTCGCATGATAATCACTGCCATTCTTCTAGTATTGATATCATTTTTCGCTGCATAATTGCCCATGTTGTCGCAGACCGCAAGACACTCGCGTAAGATGTTCATCACCCCGTCATATACAGAAGTCATTCGCCAACTGAACTGTTTTCAACTGGACTTGTCCATAATAGGGCGTACGTTAAGGAACGCGTTCCGAAGTCATCTGAAATAAAAAATTCAAAAAGATTATTACTCTGCAGACTTTATTTAAATTAACTAACCTATAATATACATAAAAAACTAAAAAAAAATGGCGGAAAAAAGTTCTCAAAATCTATTTTTCTCTTGATAAATTGTTTAAATGAAATAGTTTATTATTAAAAAACTAAATGTTTTAAGGGTTACTTATTTAGATATGTGTGTCTAGAATAACGGGTAAATTTTTGAGCCAAATCGGTTGAATAGTTTTGAGTCAGTACTTTCCCGAAATTTCGAAAACATGTTTTTAAAAAAAACGCGTTTAAAGTTTAATCACACGCCTGCATACACACTACAGCGCGATCTTTTAGATGAGCTATAACTATAAAAAATTTAAAATTTCGGTCTGAAAGTTTTTGAGTATATTTTTGAGATGTTTTTCTTCCGAAAAATTTTAAAAAAAATCGATTTTTTGAACTCGTCACATCGGGCTACTTCCTTAACTGGGCTGTAAAGCAGTTATGTATCAATGATAGATGTCATCTTCAATTTGAAGTATTGTTTTGCAGTCCAGTTAGCAAGTAAAATTCGATAATTGTATTGACTTGCCGGCCCAATTAACGAACGATCACTGTATGTGTGACACTTTTTTCGTTGCTTTGATGAAATCTTGCATGATATTTGAGTGATGCATGAAATCTTGCATCTGAATACTTCATCTTAATCAAACTCTGTTTTACCAGCAAGTATTCGATTTTACTTGTAAATTGCAAGAAACTAATAAGCTTTGTTTCATTCATACTTGAAACTAGACGTTCCGAGATCTCGCACAGCACGCAAAAGAAACAGTGTGCTTTGCGTTATCCAGTCTCGCATCTCACAAACTCATCGAGAGCTGTCTGCAATAAACGAGCGAGGTAGAAGGCAGCCGAAAGAGCAGACTTCCTGTGCTCGCTTAAATTTCAAGAGACGAGTATCGATTTTTTCTACCTCACAGCTCTTCCATGTGCAAGCGATGAGACCGGACTTTAGTACGCGAGCTTGGGATTGGCTCTTTCTCTTCTCTTACGTAACATTTTGTGATGCGTTCAGGAATGCCTCGTCGCGTTTTGATGCGAACGATGCACATGTGTTGTGTACACGAAGAGATGCTCGTGCATTAGTGCTCGCGAGATTTTCTCGTGAACCTCAAAGTGACATTTGGTGCTGTCGGGGGAAGTTATGCTTCTGGCTTCTGGTCTGGAAGTGTGCTTGAATCATCAGTTGATTGCGACAGTGTACCATCGATGACGTCAATGCATTATTTAACCTTTGCACTACAATAGATCAAACTAATGGTCGCAGTGGTACAATTCTCCTACATAAGAGGAAGAAGATCATTCTTTAACCTTCTCACAATTGTTTACAGAAGTTTTCTACGAATGATCTGATATCTAAAACGATACAAAGGGGACGATTAAATTATGCTTCACCAGAACGGTGCACTTATTAATAATCCGTAGTAGATAACGCAAAAGGACTCCTCTTTTTCGCGGAAAATAATTCAACCTTTGATGAAACAGCTCAAGTCACTTCTGAATTCCTCAGAGATCCTCCAGACGTAAACATGTATTAAAATATTAAATTTCAACACCTCCGGGGCTGAGCTTGTCTTCTTCGTCTATTTCTGTGCCTCTCCCACGCATCCAGCGCCTGTTGCTCAAATTTCATCCGCATCTGCTGCCGAATGAAGTCATCCGCGTTCTCTCGGCGCCAAACCCTCTTCACTGCTCGTCACACATCAAAACCGTCAAGCCCGAAAGCCGATGGCAACCTGCCGCCACTGGAGAAGACATGGGGGATAATCGGGAGTTTCACGAGTTGGTGGAAATTATTTTCCTTTTGATGTTGTTTGCGATTTGCGATTCCGCTCCTTTTGCCCTGCCACCACTTCTTGGGAGCGTTTTGGTGAAGAACCCGGATGAAGGTTCCCCCTCTTCCTCGGTAAATGTGCAAAATAACATATTTAACTCGTAACTAGTGCGCGCTTTTTACGATCCAAATGTGATTGCAAGTGGTAGCCTCCTTCCCCTTCCATCCGATCTCTTCTGAGACGGGGACGGAATGCCTAACGCAAAAAAACAAGATGAGATGCGGTTTTGGCTATACTTGCTTGAAAGTTTTTTTTCTCTCGTCTGGCCTGGTTTTCTTTTCTCTTGATGGGGGCTTCTGAGCATCGAAAAAGTGCAGAAGTTAGCTTTCACTCTTTTTTTCCTTTATGAGAGAGATTTCCAACGAATTCGCGAATAAATGAATAAGGCCATGAATGCATCAACCCCAAAATTGGGGCACTGAAATGAGGGGAAATAGATGAAATCAAACCATAGTGAAAAAAGTGAAAAAGATGAAAAATTATGTTCTGTTGAAAAAGTATCGGCCTGTGGTGGATACGGCCCTCAACATACCAGCGCAAAGCGCGACAAATAAACAACACGCGCGCAGCGTGATAAATAACCACAAAATATCAGATTAGCATAAAAGCGATCAGGCCACCCGGTCGTTCAACGCATCCCTATCACATCCAATGCAAATTGAGCGTTGTTGAATGTTTGTAGTCATATATGTTAATATTTGATTACGTAGGATAGTTTCCTTTGGCAAGCGATATTTGGATACCAACCCGGAAGCTTTCTTGACGATTTGCAATTAGAATCACAGCTGAAGAATCGCGCGGAGCACTTCATTTTTAATTTTAGTTAAAGCACCTTTTCCAAAAGCTTTAAAATGTTTGTATGTATGGAAGCAGACATCTCTTTCTAGCAGACTGAACGTCAGGTTGGAACTGTACCCAAAAAGAAAGTCCAAACGATGTCAACGGGGATCGAACCAAGGCCGGCTGGAATGCAGGGTTGTTTTACACGACAACGCTATATTTATACCGTTGCATAAATGCGTGATAATATTATGAAATGAAGTTGGAAAGTGTTTCCTAAGAGAAAAAGGAGAGCATAAACGTAAATCCATATCCTTCTCGGTCTGGGCCGTGTATGTGGCAATGTACCGTCGATGGGGGTGAGAATGGGTCATAAACGGAGAAAGTTACCTTTAGTAATACCTTGACAAATATTGCGCATATTTTTGAAAGCTGTGAACCGTTTAATAGGAGACAAATTTTCACTACTTCCTATGTATAATACTTAACTGTGGTACAAATAGTTATTTTTTAATAATTCATGCAAATTTGATGTGTAAATAGCCATCAGATAACTCCCCAGAAAAATCTTATGCTTAGCCTTATACAGAACTACTAAAAGGTTAAATATTGCATAGAATGATTCTTTTATATCTTGTATAGATAAATAATTATTGTTTTTGAACATCGAAAACGTTTTTACATGGGAATCTCAACGAAGAACTATTGCAATGCATGAATTGATCTTTCATTGCATTTGTTTAAATTCTTTACTTACAAAGCAAATATGTTGAATTGAATTGAATTCGAAAATTTTTCCATTCAGTCAATAATTTAATCGATTCAAAAAAATTATTCCCACCAATTTTATTTTGCCAAATGGGATTAACATACTATTGAAGTTCAATGCCAAATGAAAAAATCGAAGGAAAATGCATACAGTGTCTAAAACATCAACCAGACAGAACTTCGTGTGATGAGTTGCCGAAAATATTACAGAATGTTACGATGAATTGAATTTGTTGAAAATTTGCAAATATGCATTCAAAAATGGTTAAAGATTTGCCACACTTCAATTGACAATCAACGTCTTCAGCTGAAGTTAACATCGTTGAAGTGAAAAAAATGTCCCAATTTTCGTTTGCAATTTCGTAATGTTACCTCCAATACTGAAATCAAAGACGTAGTCCTACATCCACAAATAAAATGTCTTGTTATACAACAAAAATGTTGTGTGCGTCCGTACCACACAAGTACACTGTTTTGTTTTACAATCGTAATGTGAAAGTTCTAACTCATTTTTTTGTGTTTTTACAGGTAAGAAACATTGTGGATTGATAGACGGAGCATGTAAGTACTACTACACCCAAACTAGTGTTGCCAGAAAACATTTCATCTTTGGCAGGAATGATGCCATGTAGTGTGCTGGAGAGTCAAATGCGCAAATAATGACCTGTTTTAAAAGCTTAAAAATTGTTTGTATGTATGCGTGCAGACATCTCTTTCTGTTTTCTTTTCTCATTTCATTTGGGGTTGTGCCAAAAAAAAAGTCTATACGACGTTAACGGGGATCGAACCAAGGCCGTTTGGAATGCAAAGGTATTTTACACGACCACGCTATCCACATGGCTAATGATGCTTCAGCAGTTGTTCAGCAAATATGTGATAATATTGCACCCGATTATAGAATGAAGTTGGGAAATGTTTTCTAAGAGTAAAAAAGGAGCGCATGAAGAAGAACAATAGCTATCTCGGTCTGGGCCGTGTATGTGGCAAAGTATGCGGAAAGCTTATTTGTCTTTTTTTTCGCTCGCTCGTATTAATCTTATATTGTTGTACCATGTATATTATACGAATGCTTACCAGTATTTGTGAGTCATTACATTTTCTGTTATGTTATGTCTCATTTAATGTAATAAATCGGGATGACAAAACATGAGCTAAAATGAATTTTGGGTGTATACAGTATTTATTGAACTTTCAAATTCATTCGTTCACTGACTTGAAGTTCTCTCCAGCAGTCCCTACCGAGCAGACATTTGAACGTATAACGAGCGTGTATGGGCTGAAAAGTGGCTGAATTAAATGACTATTAACACTGAATGAAATTTTACTCAGGAGTGTGGTAATGGTAACGTTTCATCCATTGTCACGAAACGCCGAAAAAAGTTCACTCGATTATGCTTCAACAACGCCAAATCGGCTGTTGAGTTATCATCGAGCCGCTGTATTTGGTCGACGGTCAGCAAACGAGGCACCCATCGCGCGGATAAATTTTCCATGTCTAAAATAACCTGCAAAATGTATCCCACTCATCCTCTTGAAATGCTCACGACCTCAGCTGTTTTACGATTTCTTGATTCATATCCTCTTTTGGCCTTTCAAAGTGAGGTACATCTGCTGTGTTTGTAAAGCCCATTCGAAATTCGCTGAACCACCGATAAACTGTTGTTCTCGAAGGGGCTGAATTGGAAGAACGGTTCGTGAACCACTACATTGATTGTTTAGGAGTTTTTTTTCCATCAAAAAACAATGTTTGCTCAAATGACGATATTCCTCTCTTTATGTTTTCTATACAAATGCTCATAAACAACTGTAGTTTGTGAACAAATAAACGAAATGTCAGAACACATAAACTAGTGACAGATGAACCACTCGGAATGAATCTCGTTCATTTTTAGTGGCGCTATCTGTTGAAAAATCCCGGGACTTTTCAGCCCATGAAGTACAGCATCATTTACATCATATTTCAGGCGGTATATGATGCACCTAACTGGCATATACATGCAAAAACGGAGGCGATATACATACCTGTCAATTGTTTGCGAATTAGTTTGGATGAATACATGACTTATACTTGCATCTAGTACCACTCTTGGCATACGTATATACGATTTACTACAGACAAGAAAAAACCGAATGGCGGAAAATGCTCGTGAGGTTCTAATTGTTTTTATAAACTCACGAACCGCCATTAGAATATATGACAGCATTTATGTCTTTAGAAATAGGATTTTTTATTCAATTGACTTTTAGTGGGAGGGGGCATAAATATTTCAAATGAGTGGTGGTGATGGTTAAGAAAATTGCTCCGGTGGGATTCGAACTCCGGTTGCTTGGATGATAAGCAACAGCTATCTCGCACGGCTATCTGGGATAACATTCTAGAGTAAATAAATCTCGTATCTATCATACGAAAAAGATGCAATTGGATACGTCATTACTGGTCGTCTATTGTATTTTAGTGAAAATTTCATGAAGTTTTTATAGAAATGGCCAGGTAAGGTTCAGTGCTACGTGTTTTAACACGTTGAGTCCCGAATTTGGCTTGCTGCGATTTCCATTCAGTCCGCATCAAGAGCGTTTGCACAATATCAGTGTCGGTCCCAGCCCCCAATGACACTTATTGTATAGATAGAAAATAGTCAAAAATTCGACTAGAAAGTAGTCACATTTTGTAATACATCCAAAATCAAGCCATATTTATTTTTATTTTCTTATTTTGTATCTATCAGTCCCAGTGAACCTGCGCTTTCCTACCAAAAAAGCTTAATGTCAGCCCCTAACGAGCGACGCGAAGCTGAACGTTTTATGTAATCAAATAACATGAAGTAAACATTTTAATTCAAATTTTACGAATTTAAAGCTGCTTTCTGGCCTGCTGATTTGGTAGAGATTAACTTGTCTCCCTAAATCACCTTATCATCACCAGACGTCGACACTGTACATACGACATCGCGGATCTTGATATGTCAAATTCCTAATATGATGTAATTTGGCCTCATGTACGATCTAAAATGATTAACTGTTGAACGATTTTCCAAAATCCAAGAATCATCAATAGCCATTTTTCCCGTTGTATATTTCATCTTTCAATTGAGTAGAAATATCTATCATGAGTAGTTGTAGTAGTTGCTATCATGAGTAGAGTAGTAGTAGTTGTCCGTACATGAAACAAATAAGCTATCTTTGAATTTCTTCTAAAAATAGAAACACATCATCACATTACATACATACCAGACGATTTAATTTTCTTAATTTTAAGAGAAGGGAATTATTCTTCATCTGACTGACATCACTGAATTCAACACTGTCACTGATACTGCTCTCATGAAAAGCATCAAATAATCAATAAATTCTGACGCGTCCAGCTCGTCGTTGTCAGGTTCTTCAAGAAAGTTTATGACGAATTGGACTCGTACTAATTTTGTTTAAACTCAAGATAGCGGTATAATGTATTCGACAAAGTTTTAGAGTTTTTTTAGGTTTGGAGACTCCTGAAAAAGTAATGTTTTACTCGTAACATTTTTGTGTGTAAATTTTCGTATTTGACATGTTTCTAAATAGGAAAAAAGCAGAACATGTAAATCTCGATATTTTATACATAAAAATGTTACGAGTTCAACATTAATAGGAAACATGGAGAGTTGTAGTTAGAAAAACTTTTTAGAGGCGAATGAACTGAATTTTGAAGCCTATTTAAACAAAGAATGGAAAGGAATAGGAAAACTTTCGCACCCTATGTATAAGACCCTGTCTTCCGATTTATGGGTGACTTGTTGTAAGGGCATATCTGTTATTTTCGAAAAAACATATTTTTGAGAAAGATAAATTTGAATTTCCTAGATATTAAATCTTCAGTCAAATTTTTCTTTGAAAATTTATTTGATATTTTTAATGAAAACATAAATAATTTCCTATGTTTTATTGTTGACCTGATGTTCGGTAGGTCTTTAAATTTTTAAGTTAAGATTTTTCGAAAAAAAGTTGAAAAAAACTCAAAATTTCAAGAAAATTCTTATAAGACCTTCAAAATTTAAGTTAAAGATTAAATGTAGGAAATTATTTAAGTTTTCATTGAAAAATATAACAAATTTTCATTGAAAATAAAATATTTTGAAAATTAAAATTCATTGCTCTCAAATATATTTTTTTCAAGTGTAATAAAAATAGATATGAACAGCCATTACAATTTCCAACAAGACACCTATACATCGGAAAATGAGTACTTTTACAGGCAAGAAGTTTTTCTAACGACAACTTTTTCATAACATTTTAGGTATTTTATTTAGAAACATGTCAAACGCGAGAACTTACGTACAAAAATGTTTCGATATAAACATTATTTATACAAAAATAAAAAAAAAAACAAAGTAATACAAAAATTCCATATGTTCCACAGACTATAAAAAATAGAAAGTCGACGTCTTCGACAAAAAAGTCACAGGAGGGCTGTGTCCGAGACACGACCGTATAGTTGACGTAGGATTCCGTTAGGCTATCTGTTGATTTTGGATATGTTTGAAGAATTACATGTTACTTTAATATAGAGAAAACATATTTGAAAAGGAAGGGGTAATTTTGTTTTATATTTTTTACTTTCTGAGTGTTCATTCAACCCAATGCGAATTTTAATTGGACTTACAACACCTCATACTATATGTAGAGCATATGGGAAATAACTTTTTCGAATATTTCTTCACTTTTTAAATTTTTTCTCGCCGCATGAACTTTCCTTGGATGAAAATGAACACATCAAAACAGACAGCATAAATCGAACGACCCGTTCTCGAGCGGAACACACCTTGGTTTTTATTTATGAAAATTGGAATGAATCGTTTCATATATCAAATCATTTTTAACACAACTGCTACCACATTACAATTACACTTGTGCTAATTTTTTCACAAGACACGATCGGTCATTGATATGGAATTTCACGAAGCAACCAACATTAAAGTTCCAAATTTAAATTTTATTTGCTAGAATTAATCATATCACTAACCCTACTTGTAATATAAAAATGCCCCTAACTTGCATATATTTGCAATGCCGATTTCCCTCGGGCACCTTGGTTTTGATATCTCTGTTAGGGAACACATTTCGGTGGGAACAAAAGCTCCCCCTACTTTCATGTATTTGCAATGCCGATTTCCCTCGGGCACCTTGGTTTTGATGTCTCTGTTAGGGAACCGCTGCATGTGTCGTCAATTTCGACCAATTAGAAGTTGATATTTACGTTAGGATAGGGGTTGAGATTTTTCAATTGTTCGATAGTTAGTTTCATGACATATATTATTTTATTCAATATAAACAATTGTTATGGAGTGCCGAAATCAATTGACGCAAAAATTTCATCAATCCATCATGAAATGACTGACTGAGTTTGAAATTGGACAATTTTTACGATGTGCTCGATTTTCGATTTTCAATCTGTACCCCAATATGTGCCCGAAAGACGTTATCCTACGTCAAAAAATCTAAAACTTTGTCGAATACACTATATCGCTATCTTAAGTTTGAACAAAATTAGGATTAGTTTTTTTTTTCAAAGAAAACATGAATAAATTGTTGTTAGAAAAACTTTTTCCCTGTAAAAGTACCCATCTTTCGAGTATAGGTGACTTGTTGGAAGTTGTAAAGGGAATTCATATTTTTTTGAGAATTTAAAATAAATAGTTTTTTGGAAAAATGAAATTCAATTTTTTTGAGAACAATTTAAAGAATTTTTTTTTACAGAAATGTAAACAATTTCCTTCATTTCACCCTAAGGGTGCTCATACACTGTTTGACCGAAGGCAAATATTTGACTCTTTTTGACAGATAAAATTTGGTCAACGTGTACAGATCAAATATATTCTACACAAAACACGACAAGCAAATATTCAATTATTGGATGCCTAAAATATTTTTTCAGTCTGTTCTTCGAACCTGTCGGTACATGGTTAGGTTACCTTGAATATTTCAGTTGATTTTTTCCATGTTCGGTGTTTGATATTGTTTACTACTGTTGAAAATTGAAGAGTGGCAAACAAAATAGTGTTTGTACAAATATCAAATCAAACCTTATCTGTCAAAAAATAACAAATATTGGACCTCCGGGCAAACAGTGTACGGCCACCTTAAGAGCTATGAGCATGGATCAATTCAAGCAGGCTGCGTCAAAGTTCGGACGGAAGTATTCGTCAGACGTTGATGCTAAAGCACGCAAGGCAAAAATTTGACTAGAGAATAAGCGAAGCTGGTAATAACATTTCTAGCCTTCTAAATACGAATCAACAGCTCAAAGTGAGCAGTTTTTTTTTCAAAATATCACACTCTTGAAAAAATGTGGCATTTTTGGAGGCGCCATTTTCATAGTTTGCCAGGGGCGCTTTCTACCCTCACTACGCCGCTGTCAACAACTATCATACTATCATAGTAGAATGATTTCTCAAACAAATCAAAATCAGTGTCTCGGACACAACTCTCCCGTAACATTTTTCATAGTTTGTTGTAGCATTGAAGCTTGGAGTTGTAGGACAAGAAAAACACTGTAGGAAATTAAAATGTATCACAAGAGATTCAAGACCCGAAAAATACTGCTTGTAGGCCACCCATCTAAGCAAACATATTCTCTCGTAATAATAATGAAGAAAATTCCTAAAATAGGTTAACGTCGTACAAAACTAGAACCTTCATATCATGTTATCGATGGTATTTTTTATAATTTCTTGACCCTAGCTCGTAAACAGCGGCGATAAAGATATGGTGATTTATTCCGATAGTCCCCATCCAATGTAATCGTTTTTTCTGCCGCTTCCTAGTGGCACCGCAGCCCAAAACGCCACATTCTACATCCTCTCTTTCCGTTACACGGTAATCAAATTTGAATATTTTTACGACCACTTTACGCCATTCGCAATCGAAATCTTCTACTCTCAATTCCTTGACACCGTTGATCCACTTTTCGTCCAGGCGATTTTGGCTGCCGAACCATTTGTGTGTGTGTATATTTTTGTTTTTTTTTTCTTTGGACCGTTTATCCTCCCCTATCACATATCTGCTGGCCGCCAGTTCGGAGTGTTGTCCTCGCAAAAATCTACAAATACACACACACTGAGACGGGCCCCAAAATTGGATTCCGGTCGGGGCACATGTGGCATTTGGGCGCCCCCCAAAAAGTCCTCGACTCGAGCATGGTATGCAAATGTGAACGACCGGAAGCCGGAGTCAGCTCGAGGGTTTCGAGGAAGAAAAGGCACCAAAAATAGTCTGCATGCAGTGTCACATTGGGTGGCTCATCTTCCAATTTTCGGTGCCGTTTTATTATTTCGCTTTATTACTTTTATTGTTATTGAAAATCGTTCGGTCCAGCATGTGCCACCGGAAACTATGATCGGCAGTCGTCCCCCTACGATGTGCTGGTGCGAAGGAACTGTTTATGGGAGGTAAATGTGTCTCCTGGAGGCATTGTAAAAACTGACGATATGTGAATCCGCCCGGGCCGGGTACCAACTCAGTCGGGTACTGGAGGGAGTCCAAATTGGATCTGTTTAAAATAGGATTAGGAAATAGATTCGGGACAATATCACGTTTGCTCGTGCTTTCGTTTGTCTCGTCGCCTTCATCGGGCAGCAGGGCATGACAAAGCGCTAGTAATCATCCGCTTTAGAGCTGCGATTAGTGAAATTTTATTATGCGAGATTTAATCTACATCGTTCAGGACCGACTAAATTTATTCGAAACCTCCCTTAAATTGGACAACCTTTAATCGTAGCGATTTCTTATCACCCACAAAAAATCTAAACATCTTCCACATAATAACCAAAAATTGTGAGCGCACTTCATGTAGAAAATTTTTCACATGCTTCTTGGATCATTGCATTAGATGATGAAACGGAATCGAAAATAAATTCTAGAGCCTGGCGGACAGTGTAGTGAGCGACGCACACAATGATCCTTCCGAAAATGCGGGGAAAGAGCTGGGGCAAAGCAAACGTCAGGAAGCGGTTGTAAAATAATCATTATCATAACAATTTGTACAATGGCCATAACGGTAATCATTGGGCCAAATCGAGAGCACTCTTTGCACTGTCGCGCGTTGCCCGGACGGGCACGGAAGAGGATGCAAGAGGATACTGCAAGGGTATATCGTTAAAATGGCGATTCGCTTCAGTGATGGCTCGTTATTCGATTTGCAATGGATTGGATGCGTCTCCCGCCGACAATACGGTGCAGTATTTCACGCCAGAATACAAATAAATTAATGTGAAGTGCGTTCCCAATAATCAATTTTCAGTAGGTACTGGTGAAAGCTCTTAAAAAAACGTCACCGAAGCGAATCGTTCATCAACGGCATTTATGATTCAGTCCTCTGCATAAATGGCCTCGACATGTGGTTGCATTTGTCGGAGTGCCTCAGCTAAACGTTGGAAATTCATAAATCTCATCACTCCTTTTTGACTTGAACGCGAGAGTTTATGACGATCAGGATCAAGTACCAGCAAAATGGCCCATTTCAATTTGCTGATTGTTGAACAAAGTTCAATAGGTTGCTCCCCATGAGCAGGAGTTATAGGTGGAGCCGATGGTAGAGTTTGTGAGCGTAGTGTGCGTGATAGCATGCGCTGTCATAGCTATTTCTCGAATCGTGACGTCAAAATCTGTATTTACATTCAATTGCCTTGCACTTCCATGTAAAAATGCTATTTTCTGTAATTTTTTTATCAATCAAAAACAGATATTTTATTGGAGTTCTCGCTGAATATGAGTATAATGTGGCACTGTTCACGGAGAGCAACTACGAATTATACAGTCTACCCAAGCTCAAGCTCAAGCTCAATATGAGTATAATGTGGCATTGTGTATATTGTATATTGTAGTGTATATTTGTAGAATCATGTCGAAGGAGATGTATAAAAGTGATATTTTCGTGTGTATTTTTCACTCTATCATCTTCCTAGAAGCAAACAAATTTTAATTATTTTCGCATTAACTTGACGATATTTTCAAGGCTCACAGTGTCGGTGATGTGATTTGAGAAAACAAGTACAATTAAGACACCTTTCATTGAAAATGTTGCCATTCCTAAGGTCTAAGAATACGACTGTTCTTTGGACCTTTCTACCTTTTAAATGATGACAATAAGGACCGTATCGTTATTTATGGGTACGCCTTAGAGTCTCCGTCTGAAAAAGACTATAGCTTGTTTTGACAGCTGTTTATTTTTCTCCTGTTGTTGACACAGTTAGCGTTCAGTTAGCATTGTTAAAAGATCGTTTTTTCCTAAAAGTGCAATCATGAGAGGGCTAACAGAAGAAAAACGAAAATCCATTGTGACCAGATACTGCTCCGAAACAGGAATATCAATGAGAAAATTGGCGAAGGCGGAAGGAGTAAGCGTCCATGCGGTCCAAAACGCTATCAAGCGATTTGGTATGTATAATACATTGAAGGATCTACCCGGTCGCGGCAGAAAACCTGGGCCATCCAAGCCAAACTTGGATAAAAAGATTTGCAGGCAATTTGAAAGAAAAAAGGAATTATCGATACGGGATTGCGCAAAAAAGTGTGGAACATCAATCGGTATGGTTCAACGTGCCAAAGAACGTAACTCACTGAAGGCATATAGAAAGCAAAAATGTCCCAAACGCAGCCAAATTCAGGCAAGTTCCGTGAAAACCCGTGCCCGTAAGCTTTACGATGGGATTTTAAGCAAACGCGAACTGTGCATCGTCATGGATGATGAAACCTACGTCAAACTGGACTACAAAACTCTTCCTGGGGCACAGTTTTACACTGTAAAGCAAGGAACAGATGTCCCGAACGCGGAGAAGTCAATTTTTTGCGAAAAATTCGGTAAGAAAGTGCTGGTTTGGCAAGCTGTTTGTCAATGTGGCATGAAATCATCTCCTTTCTTCACTCTCGGGAATATGAATGGTGAAATTTACCGGAAAGAATGTCTCCAAAAGCGTGTGTTACCGCTCATCCGAAAGCACACTGGTCCGACACTATTTTGGCCTGATTTGGCATCATGCCACTATGCACGTTTGACCTTGGATTGGTATCGCGAGAATAATGTCGATTTTGTGGAAAAGGAGATGAATCCTCCAAATTGTCCGCAAATAAGACCTATTGAAAAATTTTGGGCTTTGATGAAGGGACGACTGCGGAAGAAGGACAAGGCAGCCGTTGACCTTGAGCAGTTCAAAAAGGATTGGATAAATGTGAGCAAACAAGTCGATGAGACGGTTGTCCAGAACCTAATGAGGGACATCAAGAAGCAGGTGCGATCATTGGCGCGAAAATCAGAATCTTGATTATTTTTTACTGTTACTCCTTTCTTTCATTCATAAGATACAATATTTTGATATCAGAACTGAAAAATAAATGCAATATTTGAAATAAAGCTGTGTTTTGAGCGTACCCATAATTAACGATACGGTCCTTAAGTCACAATACAATTATCATCTATTAAAACACAATCAGTTACCAGATTTCATGAGCAATTTTGGGATCATAACATTGAGAAACAGTGAGTTTTTTGAACATGTTTTGTTTCTACCATATACATTCCATATTGAATGCAACTAGTGACGACACCATATTTTGTTTACCAAAGCTAGTTTACTTTACATACTGCCCCACCTCATATGTACCACATTAAGGTTTCTCAAACTAACGAATATTTGCAACCCCGATTTAAGGTGAAGGTGGAACGAAGCCATCCGGGGGTTCGAGTTCGATCCCCGTTCTGGCCGGGAGATTTTTCGTCAAAGAAATTTCTTCCGGCTTGCACTGTGGTCACGCGTATTCTAGTACTTGCCACTCCAGAATACATTCAAGGCGTGTTATTCGGCATAGAACTCTCAACTAAGTAGTACTAATAAAAATGACGCAAGTAATACTTACGTTGAGAAGGCAAAAGTTCCACTGGGAACGTTAATGCCATCCAAGAAAGAACGAATCCATTGTACAGTGGTAGACATTCGTTTAGCCGCACCCTATTATTCCTCAATATTTTAACGAGTCAATTCTTTGTACAGTTTTGCTCATAAAAGAAGTTTATTTTCATCGAATTCATTCAAAAAAAAAGTTCACTGAATTCACTTTTTGTTTTCTAGGTAATTCAAATAAGTGGAATCAGGGTGGACATTCGTTTAGCCGCATCCTAAAATTTCAATAAAAGAAAATTTGTGCGGCAAATTTCGAGTCCAATCGGTAGCTAATATTTAGTATGTCCTCCTCCATTTCGGATCACTTTGAAAACTCGATTTGGCATCGAGTCAGACAGCTTTTAAAGAGTTGCCATATTGATTATAGCCCAATATTCCTGAATTACTGCCTTGAGACTGGAAATGTTGTCAAATTGTCATCCGTTTGCATAGACCATCTCGGCCAAGATTCTCCATAGGTTCTCTATGGGATTGCAATCGACTGCCAGCAGGTCATTCAAGAAGCGGAATGTCCTTCTCGGCAAACCATGCCTTCGATTGCTTGGAAACGTGGATCTATGCATAATCCTGCTGAAAAAACGACATCCTCGGTAGCGTTATTCTCAATATGGCCAATCAAAACGTCCTCCAATAATTGAAGATACTTTTCGGATTTCATTCGGGTGACAATGAAAGAAATGAGAAGCTTGCTGTGATAGGAAACGGCTCCCCGCACTGTCAAACTTCCGCCCCCAAAGTTTCGCTTCGTGTCTTATTCGACCTTTAAGACGCAAAGTAACTTTGGTGTTCCCATTTTTTGGTCATTATATCCCATATTTCTGGCACTATTTAAAGAAATTCCGTACCACTTTCTCAGATAGACTAATTTTTGTTACGATCGAGCGATTAGAAAACTTTTGTTCACTGAATATCTTTATTATTTTCCGCCCCTCTTCCGTCAATAGAATACCTTTTGCCATTCCTTTAAATTCTACGGAAATCACTAATCTGACCAACTTCTTACATTGCACATCTAATATTTGTCTTGTAAATTGAACATTCCCAAGTATTTTTTTCAAAAAATACAGATAAAGGCTTGGTGATTATGCGAAAACTCGATTTTTATGCCCTGCGGCTAAACGTATGTCTCGGGAAAAAAGACGTTTGAATGTTTATATCCACTGATGCCCCCTTGTGTGTGTGATTGTGACGCACGTCCTTCCGATAAAGTGACTTAAATATACTATCACTACAGCAAATAAGTATCCCGATAAAAAGAACATTCCTAATTGTTTTGTAAGTGTTTCAAGTTTTTTTTTCAAGTGCGGCTAAACGAATGTCTATCACTGTAGCAGTATAGATAAACACGTGTTTTTTGTGGGGTAATAGCAGCCGGGTGCTATGATTGATGCTAGGATCGTTAGCAAAATCTCAAGCAGAACTGTCAGTGGGATACCCAATTCATATGAAAACAAAGGGAAAATGTCAGTGGGATACCCGATATGTTGGCTCCTGTCAGTTCAATGGGGGTTCTCTAAAGACGTCAACCGGCTGGGTAATAGTGTTTGTGAGAGAAGAACAAAGCACACTGTTTGTTTTGGTGTTGGTACGTAAATATATCAATTCACCTATCAGACTGTGTGGCGCTTCACTGACAAGAGTCTTAGAATACATTTGAGAAAAACAATTCAATACTGAATTAAAATGTATTAACGATGTGTTCCGATGAACAATTTCAAATATGAATACAGGTCGGACTCGATTATCCGGAGTATTTTATTTTTGATTTTCGGAAATTTTGAATAATTTGTATAATAATTACATATTGAATAGCTAATATGGGTATCAAATGAAAGGGCTTGACTAGTGGAATGCAGTTATTTATGAAAAATGCAAATCCAAGATGGCGGCCACTACAAAATGCCGGATAACATATTTTCTCAGAATGCCATTAATATGGGCGTTCAGTCCACCGCACAGCGCAGTCCACTGAAGGTACGACCGATAGGATGGCGGAGGAAGGGACACAACGAGAGGACAACCGTAAGGATAAGAGCAAAGCAGCAACGATACAAATACCAATATACCCCCACCCGTGGGGAGAATGCACTTTGCACGAGTGCAAGTAACCTGTACTGCGTGCAGGGGGAAGACTTCATTTTCAACCGCCGCTAAGCAAAGAGGTTTTTTTCGCGTGCTAAAAGTTTAGGAAGCAAGAAGCTAAAAAGAAAGTGTTTATATTTTGTAAATTGTTGTCTAAATAAAAATGTGTAAAAAGTATTAAGTGACTTATTTGCTATCAACCGATTAATCCCTCATTCGGTCCGTGGTGTAGTTTTGTATTTGGAATTGGTCCTTAACAGGACCAAAGAAGCAAATGGAATTTTCCATTTCCTTCACATCGCACGCGGCACTGGGCCGCTCGGAATCATTCCGTGGAAACGCATTCTCTCCTAAGTAGCATAACTGCTTCTTTGGTTGAGATTGCCATATTCGTTGACTTTGCGTGTCAGCCGCATGGGCGGCTGTGGAAAGTTTAGCTCGAACACGCACAAACACGATCGCAGCAAAATACAGTCCACTGCTTGGTGAAACAACGATGGGTATCAAATGAAAGGGCTTGACTAGTAGAACACAGTTATTTATGAAAAATGCAAATCCAAAATGGCCGCCACCACAAGAGGGCGCCATATATATTTTTTCCACAACCCCATCAATATAGTTATCAAATAAAGGGGCTTGACTAGAAGAATACAGTTATTTATGAAAATCTAAGATGGCGGCCACTACAAAATGGCGGATTACATTTTTCTCAGAGCCCCATCAATATGGGTATTAAATGAAAGGGCTTGACTGGTAGAATACAGTAGATCAGGAAAAATCCAAATCCAAGATGACCGCAGTTCCCAAATAAACAATTACTTTTTAATGGTTCCATTTAGCTTGCCAAACATACATGTTTGAGTGTTTTGTAGGGTTGTCCCACATTAATAGAAAATTGACCGCGTTCCTGTTGAATGGTTGATCTGAAATTTGGAATACACCTTTAATTCTGCTGTCATTATAAAACTGCGTATTCCATGATCTTTAAAAATTCAATTTGGCCGCCGCTAAAAAATGGTTGAATGGCTTGATTTGGAGAATACACTACACTATGAACAACATAAATTCGAAAAGGTCGCCGCCACAAAATGGTCGACTATGTATTTTTTGCAATCCCCTCAATATTGGTATCAAATGAAATGATTTGACTAATAGAATACAGTACATCATCAAAATATTCCGAAGAAAGTTAGGTAAGAAATAAAAATAAAAAAAAAATATTTTTTTGATTAGTTTCAATGTAGAGAAGTATGCTAATGATACAGATAATTTACTAAAAACTAGAAAATAAAATAAGTAAAATAAAATTTAAAGTTAAACGGTTTAATGTACTAAAAGCTAGAAAATAGTTAGAAAAGTAGCAGTTAGTAGTTATCACATCCGTACCTTCATTAATCTAGGACAATGATGAGACTAAAATAAAATCGTGGGGTATATGATGAAACAACTGACTGTGGATAATGGAAATCCAACGATTATTTCTTACCTTATTTCTTTCGGAATAGTTTCATGTATTGTACATAGTAGACCATTTTGTGGCGGCGACCTTTTTGAATGTATATTATTTATTATGTTTCATGTTCTCCAAGTCAAATCATTTAGCCATTTTTTAACGACGGCCAAATTGATTTTTTCAAGATCATGGAATACTCAGTAGACAGTAGACAGTAGAATTAAATGTTTGTTCCAAATTTCAGATCAATCAGTCAACAGGAACGGGGTCAATTTTCAATTAATATGGGACAACCCTACAAACATTCAAACATACATAGAAACAGGTCATGCTGAATGAAACCATTTAAAAAGTAATTAGTTGTTTGGGGACTGCGGCCATCTTGGAATTGGATTTTTCATTATCTGCTATGTTCTACCAGTCGAGAACTTTCTTTTGATACCCCTTTTGATGAGGTTTTGGAAAAAATATATATGGCACCATTTTGTTGCGGCGGGCATTTTGGATTTGCATTTTTCATACATAAATAACTGTATTCTACTAGTCACGCCCTTTCATTTCATACCTATATTGATGGGGTTCTGAGAAAAATTGTAATCCGCCATCTTGCATTTTCAAGATCATGGAATACGCAGTATTATAATGACACCAGAGATAAAGATGTGTTCCAAATTTCAGATCAATCAGGCAACAGGAACGGGATCAAATTTCTATTAATGTGGTACAACACTATAGACAAAGTTACAAAATCACAAACATACAAACGGGTCAACCTAGATAAAACCGTTTAATAAATAAGTCGAATTATAATTATATTACGTTTACCGAGAGAAAATTCGTTTTTTTTATGACTCGATTATCCGGAGGATTCGATTATCCGGAGTGAAAAAAAAAATCAATACTGCGGATAATCGAGTTCGACCTGTACGTATATAAGGTGTATTTTCATATGAAGTAAAATTCTGATTATGCGCGAGCGTAACATGAGCAAATTTACAACACATGCGAATTGGGGCTCTTTTGGTATTAACAAGTTCTTCTTTTGATAATTCCTTAATATTTTCCTTCGTTGATCGTATTATTTCCACTTATTCACGTTGGAGAGCCTTAACCCTTATCTTCGTTGACCTAGGAATTTTGATTGAACGTAATACTTTTCCATTTACTATTTTTGACAACAAAGGCAGCCGTGGCAGTGTTCCAAGCTCTGCAATACAATTTTCTTAACCAATGTTAAAGTTGCTAAAACTTACATAATGTCTCATTAAACCCATTAAACGTAAAAATAATAATTGTATTAATATCAACACAATTTCATTTTATTGATTTTCATGACATGAAAACGCTATGACTCAGGAATAACATTTTATTGAGTGGTTTTTATAGCTGTTTCAATAATGTTGTCTGTCATCAGTGTTGAAAAAATAACGATGCTTTCACCAATGCAAACATAATTATTGCGGAAAATTGAAAAATGAAAATTTATCTTTTAGAGCATTAGCTTGTGTTCTCCGACGTTTTTCATTATACATTGCGACGGCAGATGAAAATTTAATTTCTTGTGAGTAATCGATTAGAGTTTGGTTGATATTACTCGATGGGAAGTGTGCGAAAACGATCATCTTCTTCACACTGTTTCGCAAAATTTTAGTTTTTCGGGCGAGGGGTGAGGGAGGGAGATGAAAAAAGTGAGCGCCATTGTGACAGCCATTTGTTCTTCTTCTTCTTTTTGGCTTTAAGAGGGTTTAAACTTTTCAGTTCATTCGCCTCTAGAGCCATTTGTTGATATTGAAAAAAAGTGGCTTTTATGGGGTTTCTCAAACGAACGATTATTCAGTTGTCGTAAGCCCCGATCGAAAACACATTAATGCTCGAAGGTATTTTATTCCATGAAAGTGACATAAGTCACAACCAAATTGAAACTGAGCTCAAAACGACTTGTATTCAACTCAATCAAATATTCATCGATTCGTATACTCATTGTTCAACAGAAGGCAGAGTAGAAACATTGTAACGATACCCATCTTTCTGGCTTCTTTCCACTCAACAAACAAAACACTTCACTCTTTAGTAATGCGAGTCTACCAAACGGCGGATTCAATCCCCATCAAATCCTTCGCTTTCGTCGTTACAACGAACGACGTGGAAGCCGAAAGTCAATATATCATATTTCCGAAAAACTTGACTCCACCCGAGTCCCTTCCACGACGTATCGGCAAACAGGAGGCAAGCGAGAAGGCAGCAAAAAAACGCGATCAGCAGCAAACAACACAACACTGAAGCGCCATAATTCCCCTAACTGTTTCTCCACATAGCTTGTCTTGATGATGCACACTCCAGCATCGGATAACTACGTCAGGAAAATGTGGCGCTCGAAAACAACAAACCGTTAACTGGTCCAAAGCACGCCCACTGAACGAGACCGGGGGAGAGAGGACGTCTCGGGATGTCCAAATGCTCTTGGGGAACGTAAATAAATAAATAAAAATGTTATTAGCTTTCAATTGAACCCGGATCAGATTAGTCAATGCTAAAATATTTACAAAGATTCGCTACAAACCGGGAAAACTACTGATGTGCTCATCGGATTGACTTTTATGTTAGTTTCTCTAGGAGGCATTTGAAGGGTACATTTGATAATGGAAATTTCTTATATATCAAAGCATCGTACCACAGCCGACGAAAGTAAAAACACGCGTGACAGCTCGTCACATGTCAGATGCATGGAGCCTGGCGTTCAGCATTCAAGTGGGTGTCACGCGTGTCAAATTAAATTCTTCTGGCCAAATCTGCGCTCGGTCGTACATGCCGGCCCTCTCGATGGATCTTTAATTATGATTATGACACTCCGTGTCCTTCTTGATTTGGTTATTTTTTTTTTGTGGTTTTTCGAACGAGACGAGTGAATGAAGCGTTCGAAGTCCACCAAGAATTCATCCCCAGCTGTGTTGTTACCGAGAAATCCGAGCAGCTGTTTGCGACATACATGTTCGACATCATCCCGCGAAGCAGAGCGACAAAATTGGTTCGAGGGACAGATCGACAGTGCCATTAAAAATTTAAAGCCGGAGAATTGAGCGATAATGGCAATTGAACATATATACTGTTTCCCAATTGAGGTGGTGGCTCGGAAAGAGTGATGAAATTCCCAAAACAATTTTTGCGAACAATGTTGGGGGATTGCCAAATGTTGATTCCATGGAATTGTTTTCCAATTGACTCCGATGCTATCGATGCTTTAGATTGTATTATTCATGATCTGATGTATTCGTTAGGTGTAGATATTTAATTTTCAGAGTAAGTCTCCGAATAATGATAATGAACTGACAGACAGCAGATCCAGTGGTTGCACATTCTGTTAGTGAGTTTCTAGAAAATACTACAAAAGGCTTACGTCGAACAGGTTTTCAACATTCAGCCTCTCACACGGTCTGCCATCACAGTATTCAATCAAGGATGCCAGGTGATTTTTTCAAATGTCTTCACATGGTACGAAAAAATGTCTTCAAATGTCTTCACCACCATATCGGAGGAAACTAATATTCATAATTTACTTTTGAACAATGTTTGATAGCTTATTCAATGTGTATTCTAATCGGTATTGTCATAGAGCGCATTTCATTATACTTACCTTGGGGTTTTGAAGTTTATTTCAATAAATGTGAACAAAGAATTGCGTGATTGCGATCTAAATTTTATGAGTTTAAATTGATAAATGGATTGGTCAACTGCTGGTTGAGTGAATATAGACCCAGTTCTTCCACAAAAAGTGATCTGTGATAATTCAATTTGTCATATCCTAGTTTTATGGAAACGGTATGTAACCGGAAAACCTTCGATTGGTGAAGTGTTCGTTGGAAATATTTGGGTTAATCTATTGTATAGTAGACTCAAAAAACTTGAAATACAATATCACAATCATTCCAATTCTCGAGCGCAAAAAAAACTAATGTCTTCTAGAGACAATATGTATTCAGACTGACCTCACAAAATCAAATGTCTCCACAGTAAGTCAGATGTCTTCAAAATGAAGACACGTTTTCAAACCTGGCATCGCTGTAATCAATAGAAGCTAACACCGAGAAAACATAAACATGGTTACTGAATTAGTATAAGAGCCCAAGATAAAAGAAAGTAGATGGGTCGGTGCCAGGAGGCACGGACGGAAACTTGACGTAGGATTGTGTTTGTAGGTAAAAAAATCTTTTTTTTTATCCTTTTTGTTTATTTTAGGCTCATTAGCATTTTAGCTGTAACAGAGCCGAATTCTAATCCTGTACATGTCACATATTTATCATATCTATAATTAGCACATTACACAGTTGCCATTTTTCGGCGTTAGAGTATTCCCTTCTATACCATTGCAAATGGTACATATTTACACAGTAGCCATTTAGGCGTAAGAGTTTTCTATCTGTTCTTCCATTATCCAATTAGACCGGACAGCGGAGACAGTTGATTGATCATTGTTGAGTTATTTATAGAACAGCAGCCCGATGTTTCTTGCAGAGCAGAGCAGTTGTATGGATGAATCGATCTTATTTCGACCGTGGATCGATCTCCATCGCTGATGATCGCTAATGATTGTTGCGTGGACGTAGTTATTCTGTAACAACACAAAGATGGTCAATGGGGGCCCTGAGTTTTGAACTCACGATCGATCGCTTACTAAGCGAACGCGCAACCAATGTGGCTACGAAGACCACCTAAAAAATTCTATTGAGTTGAAGCTCTCTTTCAATACACTGCTGCTCTGTAAAGAGCCGTTTGTTAAATTTTGAAATGAATTGGTTGAATGAATCTGGAGCCAATCAAACGAATCGTTTTTATTCGTCTTTCCCGAAGTGATTCAGGGTCACAAGGTCGAAAGTAGTCGTGATATAACAGTGATCTCAATAACGCTTTCCCCCATCTATATCATCCTTATTTCTATCACACTAACTGAATGGTCTTAATGTCAATTTCGAGCGCGATCTTACATTAGTTCTCATTTTTTTTTTTCGTTTCGTGATTTTTGGTAAGGGAAATTCTATTGGTCCAAGATATTGTGTGAAATTTTGTGTTGCAATCAAAATTTCTTTTGCCGAAACGTTGATAATGTTGCAGAATGCATTTGGTGACTTCACTATGTCGAAAACACGGGTGTGTATGAATGGGTTCCCGGAATAAATCGCCACAGAAAACGACTGCAACAGAAACCACCGCTTATAAAATGTGTAGTAGGCTATAAATATTGTGGCGCGGTATTGTATTTCAAAACAAGAATTAACCGGGCAAACGTATCGCCCCAGGCAAACGTAACGCCCCGGGCAGACGTATACCGTCCGACGCTCGCTAGAGCTCGGTCGGACATTGCTAAAGGATCGTATCCTATGTTTCAAACTAACCGGGCAATCAGTGGATCCCAGGTTTGCGTGCGAGACACCGCCGCTTCCGACGGCGGGTCGGCGGTGGACTCGGATTGCGTCATCTTGGCGGCATGGGCCGCCTCGATTCCTTATCCTCGCCAAATGGGGACTTCGTCCCCATTACATTGTCCTCAGAATAAATTTCGAAAAACGAGAACAAGAGAATAAATTTATAATAGAAATGTGAGGCACATGATGTTTTTCCCGCGCCAAATATTTCTAGCCTACTACACTTTTTCTAAGCGGTTGTTTCTGTTGCAGTTGTTTACTGTGGCGATTTATTCCGGTCACCGTATGAATGGTAACGGCCGAGAAGAGAATTTGGCTCCTCTTTAACTGATGAAAACATCAAATTGAGATCTTATATTGATCCAACGTATTATAACTCTCCAGGTATGGTCTCGTGTGACTTTTTCCTATTTATGAAACTCAACTTACCGCTTCGAGAGACCCGTTCTGACAGCATTGAATACATCAAAACGAATTCACTACGTGAACTGAAGGCTTCCTGAATACAGCGTTTTGAGATGATTTTATACATTTGCTCGCCCGCTTGTTCATATTATTTTCACCTTCCAACTTCTCTCTAGGGACATTCGTAGCCACATTGGTTGTGAGTTCGCTTACTAAGAGATCGATCGTGAGTTCAACACTCAGGGCCCTCATTTTGACTACTATTGTGTTGTTATAGAATAATGACGTCCACGCAACAATCATCAGCGATGAGAATCGATTCACGGACGGAGTCCTGACCTCTCTTCATCCATATGTAAGCTTTGCTTGTAACAAGGAAAACATTCGGACTGCTGTGCTAATAATAACACAACAATGATCATATCAACTGTCTCCGCTGTTCGGTCTACTGAGCAATGGAAATGACAGAAGGATTACTCTTACGCCCAAATGGCTACTGTGTAATTTACAATTTATAGATATCATAACCTGTAATATGTACACGATTAAATCCCGCTCTGTTACAGTTGAAATGTTAATGAGCATAAATAAATAAATAAATGGGATAAATAAATGAAATAAAAACTACTTTCTATTTTGTAATTTGAAAACCATGTTTCAGGCCGAGAAGTCTTGCACACTTAAATCCTTTATAAGGCTGTGACAACTATATTGCCATCCACAAAAAAATGTTTTTTTCGCTGCACTTGGAATGTTATTTAAATATTTTGCTTAACCAAAGTCCTTTAAAGGCATCTAGCAATACTCCATTTTTTTGGGGGCTGGTAGAATATACGGTAATAATTTGGAAGCCATTTTTATGTAAAAAACCGCGATTTAAAGCGCGGGCAGATAAAACTGTTTAAATTCGTTGAAAATGCAACAATTTGAAGAGTTAATCGCTGGAAGCGTGTTATTTAGAATCTATTGTGAGATCATGCAGATCTCACAATAGATTCTCAGATCTCAGATCATTTTGCAATAAATTAAATGGTGTATTTAATGAAAAATTCAAATTTACAATTTGTTCTTTATAAGTCAAAAAAATTGTTTTTTTTTATTTTTGCATAACGCAAGGCGCAACAAAGTGAGTTTACAAGGCAGCGATGAACAGCATTTTTAGGGGCTGTTAATATAGTTAATAATAGTTGATATTTTATCAAAGCTTCATACGTGTTCTTCCTCATATAAGGATTATGTTCTCTGAAGCTTGAGTCGATTCGTTGCCTTGTTTCTACGGCCTCACAAAGGGTTAAAAGTTGTTCGTTCCACCTGAAAATACGTTATCATTTTCGCTTCACAACGATGGAGCACGAAGTTTTACCCTTTGTGAGGCCGTGGCAACTATCAAAAACGTCGAAAGATTCTCTTGAGTAATATCACATTCTGGAAAGCATTCCTTCATCAACAACTGTGGCTCATCGTACATACACAACATATAAGGTAATGTTGTTCTTCAAACTAAATCTCATTATCATTTCTTAAATTCGTCAGATATTCTGGTTTCATGAAATTATCTGGCACTGTGTTGAAAGAACCCGAAATATTTGTGCATTGTGAAAATAATTCAGGATTCTCACTCTGAAAAATTCAGGATTCCTAACTCTGAAAAAACTTTGCAATGATCATAGATATTGATGAAATAAAGATAAATAAATAAAAAGTTTGTATCAGGAGGATTTAATTTAATGTAAGCATAAAACATGTGCGAACTGGAGAGCTATTTTGGCAGTTCTCATTTCCAACCAGAAAAACAAGGACAGGGATCCTAATGTACTTTAAGAGATAATTTTCGTTCTGATAAAGTAATAAGTACAAAAACCGGGAGAATTCAGGATCATTTATGGAAAATCAAACAAAATTGAGTGTTTGTCAGGATATCAGGGAACGTGTCAAGAAATTTGGGAAATCCTGAAAAATCAGGTAAGGTTGGCATCTCTGCTCAAAAATATAGGTATTATCAAACATAAAAATTTCGAAGATTATCTATGATTTTAACCATTTACTCGCGAAATTTAATGATTAAAAACCGAGTCGTGCTTTTAATTGCGTACAAATACAAACATCATCACATATGTGGTTCTGAGCTCTAATGTAGATGTCACACGAGTTGCAGTTTTGCGTAAATTCGTCAATGGTCGAAGATATGATTACCGTTATTCACATAATGGTCGCGTGTTGGAGCGAAAAGTTTTCATGATATATGGCTATTTTCGATCCGATTGTTACAGAACAAGTGGGAACCCGGGGCCTCGACGAACAAGTTCTACCGGCCCACAATGATAAAAATCAAATAAAGATGATAATGATGTGGCGAAAAATCCTAATCTGATAAATGTGGTGCCTCTGCGTGTAATAACCACCTAGCTGTCTGCTCGTGGCCAGGCAACAATAATCAAGACGATGAGTAATGACGGTCGATTAAACGTGACCGAAAATTTATGCTGTGCGCATTTGCGTGAAATATTCTGATTTCTTTTTTGTTGTTGTTATGGGGAAACCCACAAACACATTTTATTTATACTCGTCGCCTCCAACCGCTCTCACCCTCATTAATTCACATTTTGTTACGCTGTTTGCAAGAAATCATTCGCCTTCGGCAGGGGGTGACAACAGGTGTCATAATCGGATTAATGCGACCTCCAGCCAGCTCCCAATTCACCGGCAGCGGGTGGGAGCCTTGCCGCGTTTTCCATTTTCCCTCCTTTTTCTTGGTTGCGCTGAAGGGAGAGATATTAATTTCTATGGTGGTCTGGTTCTTTATTAAAATTTTTATTACATTTTTTACCTCAACCTTTCATTCCGTCATAATGGCGTATCTTGGTAAGGTGAGAGAGAGCTCATAGAACCGTTATGACCTGGATTCGTTCTAAGCCGCTGCTTTAACGTTCAGAAGTAGCAGATTGATGAGACCCGATTCAATTGCTTTCTGATTCTTGGGGTAATTGGCTGTGCAGAATGCTTCACCACTTGTTCACGTTTTTTTTGTAACGTCGAACGTGTGTGATAATGCAATGTATTCAAATTCAAACACAAACACGTACAATTACCAACACTTCTTTTGGGGGTAATTACAGTGGATAAGATTGAATCCGTAATACACTGTTTCACGCGTCGCTTTCAAAAAAAACCCCATCAATCGTGAGCCCTTCCATCTTCTCCAGCTACGAATCGTAAGTGAAGTGACTAGCTCATAACTCAGTCTGACAGTGCGGGCACGTGTCATGGCTGATACCACGTGTACGTGACGTGTGCGGGAGTTTTGCCGCTGCCAGGGGCCACAAAATGATGACGGTTTGTAAACTGTATTATCTAGAAGTCAGAATTGCAAATCAGCGGAAAATGGCAATGTTGGGAATATTAATGTATGTTCTTGACGCGTGGAAAACGGAATTCGGGATGTGTGTATTCTGAGACATGACTGTGGAATTTTTCGCCAGAAAATTTACCGCTACGGGCACAATACATCTTACGTTTTTTTTAGTTATTCACATCGATTTCACTAAAAACGGATCAAAACTTTGCCAATACTGTGGGATTTTGTTGGTATTGCGTTGGCTGATTTCAAGTACGTATGCCCAACTACAGGGTAATTGACAGAATTTGAACCTTTTACGGACGTATTGAATTTTCTTATCATATTGGTCGGAATTATTTTCCCTTGAAAGATCATGTTTCACTGCATGTATCATGTAAGTTCATTTGTCTCGTACGTTCATTCCCATTCGAAATGTATTTTTCGTGGGTAGTGCAATTTGAGAAATAGTGGTGTTGAATAAAATACTTTTCAAAATAATAAAAAGTGAAATATTTCAGTTTTATACCGTATTATGAAATTTATTCATGTCCGTATGTACGAATGGCACTGAAGTGCAATTTTGATTATGAATTTATTTTTTCGCAATAAAATTTATTCTGAGATCAAAATACATGACATGCATAATTAACCGGGCAAACGTAATGCACCAGGTAAACGTATGCCGTGTGACTCCATTACATCGATCTCAGAATAAATTTCACCACGAAATAATAAATTCATGATAAAAACTGCGTTGCGGTGGTAAATGTGAAAGTACCATTTTTTTTCTATCTATTCCTATTCAAATTTTCATTTAATTTTTTCTGGTAAAGTTATCTGCTTAATTTTCGGAATATTCCATAACCCATGTGTGTGACATCCATCACTGAGGAACCCCAACCGCCCAACGCGCCCGGATAAACCGAATCACCGCTTCGTCAATGGGGCTTGTTGCTGCACGACACGTAACGTGCGTGTGTATGTGCATCAAGTATATGCATACAAGGTGGGATATTACTGTGAGGCATATCGGCAAGGTTATTATTATAGCTTATGGTGCCACACATCTTCTCTCTTCTCCGAAAAAACAGTTGAATAAAAAAAATATTGGAGGTTGTGTCCAAGACATGACCGCATTGTTGACGTAGAACTACGCTGTTATTTTATATAAGTCGCTTGTTTATACCTACGGATATTATTCTATAATGCTGTGAAATTTTCGAAACAACTGCTTAGTAGAATAATCTTTGAAATGGTTTTTCATTGTAGAATTAGTTGGCGATGATTTATGATTCATTCTTGCCCTCGCAAAACAATACACTAGCTGATAGTATGTCGCAATTTATTTCATATCAATGCATTGAAAATTTACCTCGAACGCTATTCCGGTGGCCTTTTTTGCAATTGACATAGACTCGGCTACAGTCGATTATATACATGTTACACCAGCACCGCATGGAAACAACAACAACACTTGCAAGTAGCAAATATCATGCCACATGTTATTTAGTATTGCCTTAAAGCAATCGCACCTCTAGGCATCGTTCGTACAACGTAAACCAAGCGCCAAACAAGCGTTCGCCATAGCATGCATACAGAACCATACATTGGTGGCTTGAAGCTACTAGGAATACAATTACTTCTCATCATTTTGCGCTATTCTCAAAAGAAACGCTTTTGTTAATATTACTGGCCTCAAAAAAAGTTGCATTACTTTCTCATGCTCGAGAGAAGCGCGGCTGTCACCCTTAGTGAATGAATTTTTGCTACTGGTAAGCGAAACCTAATCACATACAAAACTCCAGAACGACATTTACTTTCTTGGTGACTAAACAAGCGAAATGAACTCTTTTTGTAAATATCAACAAACTCGAAAACAGTAGCAATGCTTCATTATGATCAATATTAGCGCAAATACAATCCTAGTTGAAGACAGTTTTGCGACTGGCACGCGAATCTAAGTAACTTATAACATTCCAGTAAGACATTCAAGATGCTTGGTATTCCCCAAATATTTTTTTGGAGCACAACCTTAACGCCTTAGCCATAACGTTAGTTTAATGCATTGATGCATTCTCAAAGGCACCAAAGAAGCCGTTTACATTTTCGACCGACGCGCCGAAATCGCCTATTTTGCTGTTGTTCGATGCGGTGTCACACTCGCGAAGGCTCGGTTCAGTGCGAGCGCTTTCCACTGCACCAACATCGTGGGCATCATTAGATGATGCTTGCCTCGAAATTTTATTGCCCCTGGCAATGCGTTCGTTTTTTGCAGGGCCAGCCTCCCTCTTCTTCTTGCTCATCACACACTACGCGAAACGTCCAATTTATGACGAGGGAAGAAAAACGCACGATACGAATAACGCGGAAAACGAACAAAAAAATCAAACGACGATTTCCAAGTTGGATTACCACTGGTGGGGTCCAATCTTAGATCGAAGCGCAGCGAAAGCAAAGTGAACTGGATTACTCAACAGTCCGATGCCGAATGAAAGTTTGCCTCAGTGAGATCCACTGTTTATACTCTAGAAAAGTATTCCCCTCCATTCTTCTTCATTTTCTTTGTTCACGGAAACTTTAAATCCTACGATTTCCCCTCCGATGATCGTCGATAAGTTGCTCGTTATTGACAGCTCTGTTCGGGAAAGCACACAAATGGACAGAACAAATGTATGGAAAATGGAAACGCCTAAAGTTTTCATGAATTTAACCATTTACAAACCATGGGATTCTAATGTATAGCATATTAAACAAATCTTAGGGAAATTCCGATTCGTTTAGTATATAAACCGCTAAAACCCGTTCGCGGCAAAAATAGCTATTAACGTTAACTTTATTTCATAAAAACGTGACCTGTTTTCTGATTTGGCACCCTTAATGAAAGACGTAGTTCTACGTCAAAAAAGTCGAGAAGAAGAAACGCATGTGGGTTTTGTTTCAGTGTATTTTCCTTCGCAGAAAATATTTGAACCACCTTTGGGATGTATGAGCTTATTATTGACTTTTAAGTAACGAAATGTCGAGTCAAGTTCTGTTCTTCATACAGTCATCCCGAGCCGTACTTTTTCTATGCGGTCGTTCCGGTCCGTGAATAATTTTACTTCCATTTTTACACAGCACGGTCGTCCCGATCCGCACTCTTATTATTATCATTTGTATACGGTCGTTTCGAGCCGTACTTGTTCTGCGTGGTCGTTCCGATCCGCATATAGTTTTACTTCCATTTTTACAAAGCACGGTCGTCTCGATCCGCACTCTTATCAATATAATTCTTTTCATACGGTCGTCCCGATCCGTAAATAATTTTACTCCCATTTTTACACAACACGGTCGTCCCGATTCGCACTCTTATTATTATCATTTTTTATACGGTCGTCCTGATCCGCATATAATTCTTCTTTCATTTTTACACAGCACTGTCGTCCCGATCCACACTCTTATCATTATAATTCTTTTCATCCGGTCGTTCCGATCCGCAATTAATTTTACTTTCATTTTTATACAGTACGGTCGTCCCGATCCGCACCCTTATCTCATTATAATTCTTTTCATACGGTCGTCTGGATCCACACTCTTATTATTATCATTTTTTTTATATGGTCGTCCCGATCCGCATATAATTCTTCTTCCATTTTTACACAGCACGGTCGTCCCGATCCACAATCTTATCATTATAATTCTTTTCATACGGTCGTCCCGATATCCGATATCGATTTGACTCGTCGGTGAACGGCTTAGGTCACCATCGATTAAAAAAAAATGCGGTTATCTCAGACTGCTACTAACAAAATCGTGCGCGGTCATCTGGATCCGCTATCAATGAAATTCCACGCAGTCATTCTGAGCCTCTACCGAGACATTCTTGCGTGGCCCATCATAGCCCACTGCCAATTCTGAACCACAAAAATATTCCGCTAAGATCCACTAGTCCTAGTGTGTTGTGGTGATCCCCCAGATTGTTATTAGTTTGTGAATGCAGTGGATATTATTAAAAAAATCAATTACATTTTCACCTCAACTCTCCTCAAACTGATCGTATCAGAATTGAGTCGAGAAATACTTTGAACATACTCACACTTAAATGAATATAACAATGCCTCATATCAACCGTCTCGGCCGCCCGGTCCAATTGAAACAGAAGGAATCAGCTTAAGAGAAAAGCCGATAGTGTGTAATTTACAGTATGTAGCGATACGATAAACATGCCCATAATTATTCACGGCTTACAGCATTGGTAGTGAAGCAACTTTTGTTATTATGAAAAAATGGAAAAATCACAAATCAATGAAAACAATGGCAAAATTGCATGAATTGGGCTTCGAATCGCTTCCGCATCCACCGTATTCTCCAGATTTGGCCCCCAGCGGCTATTTTCTGTTCGTAGACCTGAAGAGAATGCTCGCTGTTAAGAAATTTAAGACCGATGATGTGATTACCGAAACATAGGCCTATTTTGGAAAAAACCGAAAGAGTACCATAAAAATGGTATCGAAAAGTTGCAAGATCGCTATTATCGCTGTATCGCCCTCGAAGGCAAATAATAAATTGAATAAAAAAAAATGGATTTTGCAAAAAAATTGTTTTACTGTGTTACCTTATAAACTTTTCAGCCGAACTGTTTTGTTCCATACGCCGCTACACGGCTAAAGTGTTTCTTTGCTTGAAAAAATCCTGGCCTTTTGTGACAATCTAATTATCGAGTAAAATTTTGATGCGTTCGTAAATAGAAGCAAATGCCTTCCCTGTAAGGTCTGGAAGTGTCTGTCATAGTCTGGCGAATATGGCAGTATGGGTAGCACTTTTTCGTCCTGTACATTTAGTAATGTTTTCACAGCATTTGCTAATAATTCATAAACTTTGTGTGATTTTATATCAATAAATGTTTTACGACAATAGTTGAGGTTCGCACTTTTCTGAGGTTCGCTGTTTTCTTTCTGATAATAGTCACTCCCACGACAAAACAACTTCAGGGTTACCTTTAAGGGGAACTGAAAATCTCCTATAATGGATTGAACCAGTGTTACCACATTTTAATCTATACCAGAGGGGTTAAAAATCTTTCTCATCTGTACTTTTTCGTCCAAAATCTGTACCAAAAATCTGTACCATCGAAAATATTCGTTGTAGAAATTTAGCATGAAAAACATTTACATTTGCAAGTCCTTCGTGTGTTCTATAATGCGTATACATAGTTTTTTGAATCTAGATTGCGTACTATCATGAATTAAAATTTGAAAAAAATCACTCCAAGCGATACTGCGGCGTAAAAGTCGTCATGTGGAAAAAATCTGTACCGATCTGTACTTTTTGACGAAAATCTGTACTCTGTACCGTACAGAGTATGTACCAAAATAACGAAAAAATCTGTACCTTTCCAGATAATTCTGCAACACTGCAACACTGTATTGAACTAAACTCGTATGCGTATACTCAAGATGAAACGAATTTCAAATCATTATCATTCAATCATTACTAATCAAATCAAGTATGGTCGTCTTAGCTGAACAGTGGCCAAAGGGGGAATAAACTGAAGCATGAGTTTTCCACTCGAGCGCTCAGAATTAGCTATCATGTTTTCGTTTTTCTCAAAAAAAAATGTCTTGGAAATCAGTACCGCCTTACATTAGACGTCAAACGCAATCTTCAATCCTGACCTGATTGAAGACATACATGCTTCTACCCTTTCTCGGAGGACTGCTGTCGCGTTTTTCTGCCCTTCTTCACAGCCACAATTCAGCTTCCAAAAAACAGTGTCGTATTCTCTCCCCCCAAAAACGGTGCATGCTCACCGATGGTTAAGGCTCGAAACGTGCGTGTCTTCAACAACTCTCTTCCGACATGCGATGAATCACGTTTTAGGAGTCTCCCAACCTCGGCATTTATTTAGTAACGTACCAAATCTGATCCCAACGAGAAGATGTGGGCTTCCACAAAAAAAAAAAAAAAAAAAAAAAAACCTATGGCGTGCTAGGGAAAAGCTTGGCCCCAATGACAGACGAAATCGTAGTGAATCTCTCGTCGCCATTATTATTGATGTATTCGTTTCTCCACCTCTATCTCGTGCTTGATTGCGCAGCAATTCATACGATATTTATTGAACGACGATCCGGAAATTGGTTTTGCAATAAATTCGCTCCACACGATGATCCGATGAGTAGCGGAAAGTATCATCGCATCTGTAGTTGCTGGAAGAAACAAAAAAAGCTCCCAATTGAAATCCCGGCGAGGACACATACACATATTCGCACTAACACACACACACACATTGTTGTAATTATTTTCGATTCGAACAATAGATGGCGTGCTTTCCAATTAATGACCATTCCCAGGGGCTAAAGTCACGTCCGCCGTCGGACGTCATCGTCGTCTTCATTGACGTTTTCCGAGGGGAGCAAAAGTCGTGCTCCAGGGGCAGCAGAGTACTCTCCGGGAACGTGCACTGCCTGACAACTGACCATCATACGGCCCTGTCCGGTAAGCCGGGCCGAATTTGAAGCCCGAGCGCCCTGGGATGAGGTTTAGCAAACCATTATTATCTCGTTTCAATTATTATCGTTACATACACTCTCTTACTCGTCTATGCTGACTGCACAAAAATTTTGCAGCGGCTTCAGCGCTGCGAACTCCAGGTTTTCCTTCGTCGTCTAGGATATGCTGACCTGGCAGAGGACTGCGTTAATGGCCTCAGAGGAAAAAAAAACGGGAGAGTGCTGAACTGTGCTTGTCAGGTGTCCTGCCTGGTGAGCCTGCCCGATATTAAATTACTGTTTTACTTCCACTGAAGAGAGAGATGTTTCCAGACACAAAAAAGGAGAAAATAAAATGATATCGGGGCGGGAATTGCTGCTGGAAAGATACTTCTTCCCTTCGAGTTGACACTGTGATCGTACGGGTTGATCCGAAATGCGAAGGAAGGATAGCATTGTTTGTTTTCACTCTTTCTTTGCTTTGGGTTTCAGTGGCGAAAAAACATATTTTATTACCGGGTAGTTTAATGTCGGTTCTTCATTGAGGAACTTATCGAATCAGGTTAAGCCCAATCCAATTCCTCCGGAATGGTGTGGTGCTTCTGCAAAACACTTAATATGCATTAACATCCGAAAGCAACACTAATATTTTAAATATTTTAACGAGACATTTCGATTTGTTCGATGAGCTCTTACGGGAGATTAGTGCTGAAAATATTCAATTCACGACATTCAAATTCAGCGAATTGCTGCCTTCCTTGTATTGATAACCTACTGCTCAAGCGAGAGTCGATAAATATGAAACAACACTGTCAATGAACCCCAGTGGAATGAACATCAACAATAGCTTGCCATGAAGTTCATTTTTCATTTGCACCTTCTTTTTCGTCATGGTATTCGTAAGGTCGAAAATGAAGATCATTGCGTGTTAGTGAAAATCAAAGCATAAAATTCAACGTCACCAATTGAGAGTTAAATCGATTAATGGTAAAGGATGGCAATCCATCACACAAAATTCTTGTTTTTGGCGAGTTCGGCAATAGAATGTATAGAATAACTCTTGCTACGTTTTATGAATCTACTCACGATTGCCCGGAAATGACATACACCACCATTTATATGCGCAATGGGTGACACGTTTTCAATAAAAAATCACTGCAAGCGATGAAGATCAACTTAACGTTCGTGATAATCACCTGAAATTATTGACAGTAATGGAAGTGCCTGAATGCAGGCTTTTCGAAATTCGTTCATGCTGTTTTCGATCAATATACCAGACAAATCTCATGCGTCTCGACTCTTGTGTTATACTCATTATGACAGATATGGTGTTGAGTTTCAACAGAAGAGAATCCATCCGATACTGGGAAAAATCTAATTCGTTCATTCGTGAATAAATTTTGATAATTTGTGGCACTGCGGGAGATATACAAAATGAATGAGACGAGCAAAATTTGGCAATGATCAACCGGTTATAGACGGCGCCAGTGGTTGTATGGTTAGCGTAACAGCCTCACAATCCGATCGGCCTGGGTTCAATCCCAGCTGGCGTCGTTGGGATTTTCTGAGGCGAAAAATCTCTGGTTACGTCTTCCTTCGGAGCGGAAGTAAAAGAAGTTGGCCCGGCTCATGAGTTGTTGAGTCTGATAGGTAGGAACAGGTGGAGTCGCCTCCCTGATGTCGGTGATTGGCACTAAAGTGGCGGAAATAGGCCGACGAAAAATAAGCGAAGATAAAAAAAAAAAAAAACCGGTTATAATTCTCGAGAAATATCCTTTTTTTAATGTTACTGGTTGTCTTTTAGGATAATTTAATTTTTTTTTCAGCCCGTTTCAGACATGGGTGGCCAGCGAACATTAGAGGTTTGCAGGATACGCTTGTATTCTTCCTCTTATGAGATTGCATTTACAATCTAATTGTTTTCAGATATTTGAGTTTATTACAGATATTTTTTGTTCTATTGGGTGTGAACCGATGCGTCCAATGCCATGACATTTTTTGGTACGCCTCATTTGTTTCTACTACACTTCAAGCTTACTTACTGCTTTTTGAGGAGGGAGTAGACTGAAATCTATGGCGAGATAGGTTCCAATCAGGAATAATTTGCTTAATGATGCTGATGTTGGATTAAAGAGGCTTTAAACTTTTCAGTTCATTCGCCTCTAGCCTTGAGAAAGGCCTTGGCTTTGCTCAATGATACGTGGGTCACTATTTATATTTCGGGAATTGGCAACACTGATGTCATGTGAGTCCATCTGACGGTTCCATCGTAAAGTATGACATTTTTGACGATATACCTGCCGTTCTACGCATAGTTGTCCCATGTTACTTTTTGACAATTTTCACTTTTCTTCATAAAACGATGTTTTTATGCATAATCTTCTGGAAAAACCCAAAAAACCTTATTGTTTGTTCCCAGTATTTAAAAAAACAACATCAAGTTCAATTGTCCCATGTTGATATTCTAGGCATAACTGTCCCACTATGTATTTTTTGTAGATCTATAATAAATGAATCGATTCAAGTACAGGAATGTTATGTGCATTATTCATATAATAATATAAACTGCTAGGAGTGCTTTTGAAAGAAAAGGGTCATCCATATACCACGTACACTTTCAGGAAAAGAGGAGATTTGGTCAAAGTATACGATTTGTAAAAAAATCCAGAAATGTATGCATCAAGAGAGAAGAAGAGAAGGACTGAATTGACTGAAAATGAACTTACGTGGTTTATGAATAGCCCCAATTGGTATAATCTAATGGAAGTGTAATGTGTAAATTGAATGTGACGGCAGCATAATAAACATTGAAATATTTTGGTATAGTTTTTTTCAAATTTTTATTTTCAGGAGATCTATGAAATGGAGATCTCATGGAGATCTATGAAATGAAGAAGTATATAAGCATTAATTTGTTGGCATGTTCTCGAAAAAAACCTTCTTGGCTTCTGGAACAACTGGAAGTATTGCTGCCAATAACAATTCCTTCCGTTGCTTTTGAATTCCTCTCGGAGCTTTTTGCCACTTCATGCTGCCATCTAACGAAAAGTGACCAGCTGCAAGCATCGTTTGCTGTTTCTTAGATAGAAAAACACAATAATTCAGTTGCTTGCTGTCAACAACATCAGAATAGCCGATATCATACCGACCTTTAGCAATTCTGACCCATATAATATTCTCAATATATGGCCGCGGATTTAATTTATTGAGAGTGTATTGAGTAACGGCAAATTCAGTTTAAAAAAAATGAATGCTCTGCATGTCCATCACATCGACGCGCTTCTTGGCCCCTCCAACAGTCTTTTTGAAATCTTCGAAATCCACTACTCGGTCGTGTCGCATGGCAGTTTCAACAGCAGCATGAAAACTGTCAGCCGCCATGAACGTATGACCGGATTCGAAGTATTTCAATACAATCTCCTTAACGTCAACTTTATCGTCGTTCAATAAGAGAACAAGATGTAGGAAAAAGCTCCAGTACTGATACTAGGGATACTACATTACTATATACTACACACCGATGCCACTTGCTACGGCACCAATTATGTTTACTTTTTTATGCTATGACACTGTCATTTTACGCATAGTTCTTAAATGTTTCTTTTTGACAGTTTTCACTTTTGCTTCATAAAAGAATATTTTTATGCATAATCTTTTGGAAAAACACAAAAAACTTATTATTTGTTCCAAGTTTAAAAAAAAACAAAATCAAGTTCAACTGTCCCATGTTGATATTCTACGCATAACTGTCCCACCATGCATTTTAAACCCTTAATCCACCTAGATTGCTTCAATTGAGGGAATCTCTTCACATTTCATTAAACAATAGCTTAGTGCTTATAAAAAACCCGGTATATTGCTAAACTGAATTGCTTGAAGCTTCTGCTAGACAAATATGTTAGAAAATTTTGATTGCGTTTTTCTCAGTTGCTGATTTTGGAACATGGGACAACTATGCGTAGAACGGCAGATACGTACTCAGAACATTTTGTCATACGGACGCTATTTGTTTATTTTACATTTAGTTGAAAGTTTGGTCTCGGCAAAATAATGGAACTGAATCGTGAACATTTTCGTGCGATGATTTTTTACGACTTTCGACGTGGATTATCACAACAAGAGTGCGTCAATCAACTTAATTTGACTTTTGGCGATGAAGCTCCATCAAAAACCACTGTGTATCGCTGGTATAGTGAATTCAATCGTGGTCGTAGTTCGCTGTCCGACGAGTTTCGTGAAGGTCGTCCAACATCGACTGTAGTGCCAGAAAACATCGATGCTGTGCACGAAATGATTAATGTAACCTATTGTGAGATTGAGGCATCCCTAAGCATTAGTTCCACCAGTATATATGCGATTTTACATGAACACTTAGTTGTGCGAAAATTATGTTCACGTTGGATCCCACATAATTTGACAATCGCTCAAAAAAAAAAAGGCTCGTGTCGATTGGAATAAATGCTTTGAAAATTGGTTTAAGCGCATGCAAAAGTGTATCGATCATCGTGGCGAGTACTTTGAAAAACAATAAAAATATATTCGCAGCTTAACTATTTGTTTTTGTTCCTATTCCCGAAATATAAATAGTGACCCTCGTACTTATAATCCTAATCGGAAACACGAACCAAACCTTATTTGGCTCTAGAGAAGCTTTATAAAGATGTTGAAGTGTCTGCATCTTGTTAGAGATCCACAAGTTCAGAGTAAATGTTTTGTTCTTGTCATTACAGAAGTGACAGATTTCAACTTGTACGAAATCTGAATCTCGAAGATGGCATCTTGCAAGTTCATCTACTCGGTAATTCTTCTCCATACCGCAATGACCATGATTGCAGTACAGTTTTACCGAATTTCTCTGACTTAGGTGTCGTAAAACGCAAATGCATCCTCGGATATTTTCTGAAGAGAAATTGAAAGCTTTAAGGGCTTTAAGTTCTTAAATTGATTAGCTCTCGAGTTATGCAGAAGTTTGTGTTTCATTTGTATGGCACCCCCCATTCCCTTAGAGAGGGGATAGGTGTGTCGAACCACCATAAGACGTTTCGTGCCCCCTAAAACCTCCACATGCTAAATATGGCTCCATTTGCTCGACTAGTTCTCGAGTTATGAAGAAATTTGTGTTTCATTTGTATGGGAGACACCACCCCCCCCCCCTCTTTAGAAAGAAGTGTCGAATAAAAATGATGAAAACCGGCAAATGTTTTTCGAGCATTACGGACGGATTTTGGTCGTCATGGACGGCCTACAGAGCAATCAATCGCTAATGTAGTGCGTAAATTCGTAAACAAACTGGATCCGTAGCGGATATTGTGAATAGAGGCGAATGAACTGCAAAGTTTAAAGCCTCTTAAAAACAAAGAAAGAAAGAATATTGTGAAACCTGTGCATCATCGTAATGTGCGTTCGGCCGAAAATATTGCTGCTGTTGCTGCCAGGAGGATGACCCGAATGTTTCGATTCCACGGCGTGCTCAGCAATTGGGCTTGTCGAACACATCATTGTGGCGAATTTTTCATTTGGACTTGCACATACATCCATATAAAGTCCAACTGGTACAAAAATTAGAGCGTGATGACCATGGAATGCGTTGGGCATACGTCGATTGGGTGAACGAACAACAGCAGCAAAATGCTGAATTTTCGCATCAAATTTTCTTCAGCGATGAGGCACATTTCGAGCTCGGTGGCTATGTGAACACCCAAAATTTCCGTATATGGGGCTCAGAAAATCCACACGTGATTGTTGAGAGGCCATTGCATCCGTCAAAAGTCACTGTTTGGTGCGCATTATGGTCTGGTGGAGTCATCGGGCCGTATTTCTTTAAAAATGAGGATGGCGAGACGGTAACTGTGAATGGTGAGCGCTATGGCCGCATGTTAACCGATTTTTTTTTTGCCACAAATTGAAGATATGGATACGGATGACATGTGGTTTCAGCAGGACGGCGCCACGTGCCACACAACACGACCGAACATGGCCATATTTCGAACGAAATTTGAGGGACGCATAATTTCGCGTTTTGGTGATGCCAATTGGCCGTCCAGATCATGCGATTTGAACCCGCTAGACTTTTTTTGACGTGGGACTACGTCTAACCGGAATATATGGAGGGTTAAATGAAAACCTGAACACAGAACATGCAGGAAAAAATGCAAGATTTCGAATGCTTATAACTCGAACATATCTCACTGGATCGGAAAGATGTTTGCATCAATTGATAGGGAATATTTCTACGCATCTATCGCAACTAACAAAATGTTATTTTTCATTAGATAAACAATTGAATAACTGTAAAATATTAGACGTTATCTAAACGCCCTAACTACCTCGTTTTGATTGGCCCGATTTACGATTTCCCTAACACAGCCATCAAAACCAATCAGCCTTGAGGAAATCGGCATTGCAAACACATGAATGTAGGGGGAGCTTTTGTTCCCACCGAAATGTGTTCTGGAGGAAATCGGCATTTCAAATTCATGCAAGTCGGCGGTATGTTCCGACTGAAATGTGTTCCGACTGCAATGTGTTTCCTTAACACAGACTTCAAATCTAGGAGCTTGGGGAAATTGGCATTGCAGATACATGTAAATCGGGGGTAGTTTTGTTCCGACTGAAATGTGTTTCCCTAACACAGACTTCAAATCCGTGGAGCGTAGGGAAATCGGCATTGCGAATTCATACAAGTCGGGGGTACTTCTGCTCCGATTGAAATGTGTTTCCCTAACACAGACTTCAAAACCAATGTTTCTGGGGAAATTGGCTCTGTACTTTTGTCCTCGCTTGCCTTCTGCAGACTGGAATATATCTGTCCTAACACGACCTTCTAAACTTAGGAACCTGGGAAAATCGTGCAGACACTCGAAGCGAATGAACTTTCCAGTTTCAAGCAAATTCGCGATTTGAGAAGTACGTACACTTGAGAGATGTAAAATTCAGAAGGAAATGTAAAATAAAATAATCGTTTGATAGTTCTTCCGTACATATATTTTTTCCTAGGCATCATACCAAACGTAAAAGGTACGACATTAAATTTACTTGTAACGAAGAACATAATCTATCACAATGCATGATTGACCTTACATGGCAATATACAATCTTTTTACTCACAAAGCATTGAATTCAATTGTATTTGGAAACTGTTTCATTCAATCCAGAATTTAAACGAAAGATTGCTAACCTAAGGTAGTCCCACGTCAACCTTGCGGTTGTATCATAGATACAACCCACCCATTTTTTTTTGAAGGGTTATGCGAAAGACCGTGTCTATGCCATCTCTCCGCAAACTCTTGAACATTTGAAAGACAACATTCGTGAAGTTATGACTGAGATACCGCCCCATATGTGCCGAAAAGTCATCGAAAATTACCTGTTCCGGATCAAGGTGTGCGAGGAAGCCCTAGGTGGACATTTGAATGATGTTGTATTTCACACATAATGGCATAAACCAAACTTTAATTTGGAATAAAAGATTCATCGAAATTCCAATTCTAAGTGTGTTTTATTTCAATTTACTTTCGGAATTTAAAGTTGGAAAACCCTGTATAGATAGAAGATAGAATTAAATAAACATGTTAATATATTCTAGTAAAAATATAGTTAAGAGTTTGGCGTCTTCAGACCTATGTAACTGAGCCTGTAAAAATAAACGGATTAATAAAAAAGAAAGTTCCTTCACTTCGCTGTACCTGAGGCACAGTAATCAGCACAGAAATTAATCAATCTGGACAATCTGCAACAAGACATGATGCTCCGAGCTGAACAGAAACTGTCCCTCTTGAGTATCCGTGTTGATTGTGCCAATGTGACGTTTGATCCCCAAGCTGTAAAGTCTGTCATATTATCATCGGCAACAACAAAATTATATTTTGTGCAATTTGAAGTTCATCGCCAATCTGTGGACGCCAATTGCCGGGGATGAATCAATACGGATTAAAACGTCGTAAAAAGCAATGCGAACGATCGTAAAACGGACTGAAAGCGAAGAACCCGGTATGGATGGGATGGAGCCTAAATTTGAATACGCGTTCGATGCGATATGTGTGCGTTTTATGACCATTCGTTTCCAATGGTTTTTTTTTTCTCCAAGACGACATCTGAGAAGGAACGGAAGACGGCGATTTCACACCACCGGAAGGGATGATGATTTATTTTTATTGATACACGGATCTTTTGCACCGGAAGGAAAAACACTTTTAATGGCTTCAACCATTTTGCTGGGCTGGCTGCCTTCCATCGAGTTTCACTTTCTTTCTTGGGTAGGATTTTTCCTCCGAAAGAATAAAAACGATTCTCTGTTTACGGTTCGTTAGCCGTTTTTTCTTCTCTCGCTGCTGTTCGATGAAAGCAAAATTGTACGATTTATGGATATTCCGTAGTTATTTCGACGAACGTGGCAATAAAAAATGGCAAGACTTCCCTGATCATGGGTGCCGCAGAAATCCCCCAATTTATTTTGCGTCGACATTGAGTTTTTGTTTCCTTAAAACCATGCTCTTAATTCGCATCCTCAACGTTGATTTCTTATTTGCAGGTACAGAACAGCATCCGCCTGCCGCTGGCCGGTTTGGCCCCTCCCCGTGTACTGATGTGCAGTGCTTCAATGGGAGCCGAGGGATCCGTCACACTCCAGCTGCGCGAAGCGGTCCAGGCACCGGATGCCGGCACTTCGCTCGAGCATAATGGTCTCACAATCGGCTACCCGGACCCGGAGATGCTGGCCGATATGCTCGGGTCGTTTCAGAGTGCTTCGGCCGGAGCGGCCGGACTGGAGCAGTGCAGCAGCAGCAGCAACGCAACCACCACTTTCGATCTCATCCAGGACAGCAGCAGTAGCAACTGCAGCAACAGCCGACAGTCTGGGCAGGACCCGGTGGAACAGCAGTTTGCCAGTGCCCTGCTGACCAAGGCGTCATCACCCGCTGGAAGCACTACCGGTACCGTGAGCGGCGGAACCAACAGCAGCTTGGCGCTGAGTGGCATCAAGAGTGAAATTGGTAAGTGTGCGAATTGTGTTTTATTTACAATTTCGGAGCTGGTTTTCAACTGGAAACAAACAAATCGTTACAATCGGTTTAAAAAGTTTTGAGGTGGATTGTAGGACTTAAGCAGGAATTCAGAATTCCGCTTTGAATCAACAGTTTGGCCCGGAACGTTAAATGCTGCATCGCACATGCATGCAGCTAGACCACGGCTTACAGGGTAGACACAGTCGAAACGACCCCATATAATCGTAAACATACTCCCAGTAAACGTATCTATGTGGGAGGAGAAATAGAAGATGCTAAATTCGCATGGTTTCGAGCGAACGATGGTTGCCTCCCGGGGGCCCGATGTGGTCAGAATAAACTATTGCATTTTATTCCGACTTCAGTTTGCTCCGTACACCCGTCTATGGCTATCGGTTCTCCAATCCTGGGTGTGGAAAACCACGAGAAGTACTAAAAATCCGAGAAAATGCCGAAGCGTCGATGGATATGGAATTCAGATTGTAATGTTCAAATGTATATAATATATACACTTTGTGTTAGTAGATATTGCAGATCGAGAATGTGCTACGCGTGGTTTTTGGGGAGCACTCAAATTTGCGGAGTGGATGAAGGTGTTCACAATAAAATTGCATCACACAAAATCAACTGTTTTGACTATTTGCCTCATACCACCCTAGTCCTTACCTTTTGCGTAATCGCATAAGCCAAATCCGACCAGACAATCAAATACAAATTCAAATACACCTGTCTATGCACGAACAGAATTTAGAGCCAGTAGCACGTGGTGCAGTTTTATCGTGGACACCCCTTCTTCTTGATCTCGGCTTATTGCAACTGTTTTATCCTACCCACCGCCAGTGCATGTGCTTTAGCTTTTGGGGTGCAAATAAAATTGATATGAAAATAAAAACCGTTGTTGAAATATCTTGCGACTTATTTATATTTCAATTGCTTTGTTTCAGTCATTGGTGAAATGTATTTAATAACTTTTCCAACTAGCTTTATTTTGAATGGTTAGTGGGTGTTATCAGTAGCTGATTGTTTCAGTGTTTTTCAAAGACAAAAAAAAATGCAGGAAAGATATAATGAAAACACACATTTGAAAATGTGTTAAAATTTTTCAAATGTTAAAACGAAAACGATGATCATTAAACTGAAATTAAGTGCCTAACGACGCAAATTAAAAATTAACCGTACGCGACCTAGCTCTCCTGCGCGCACCAATCGATACGCAACGCAACATGCCGTTTCAAGATTTGGCCTAGGAATGTGTAAAGAAAAAAATTGTAAGGGGTTGTATCTAGGACACGACCGCATATTTTCGACGTAGAACTACGCAATTATATTATGCAATCCACTTGTTTACTGCTTCGAATATTATTTTAGAATACATCAAAAATTTTAAAATAGTCCTTTTACGTCTGATATGATGCCTAGGGCTACCAAAATATATGAACGGAAGAATTGTCAAATGATCATTGTATTTTACGTTTCTCTCTGAAATTATCGCGCATCTCATGTTTACGTATTTCTCGAACCGCGAAAGTTCATTCACAAGTTCACAAGCGAGAACAAAAGTACTCAACACCAAAAAAAAAACCCCTGACTTGCATGTATTTGCAAAGCGGATTCCCCCAGGCACATTAATTTTGAAATCCGTGTTAGGGAAACACCGCGCAGTGGGAAAAAAAATCACCGGACTTGCATGTTTTGACAAAGCGAGTTCCCCCAGGCACATTGATTTTGAAATCCGTGTTAGGGAAACACAGCTCGGTGAGAACAAAAATACCCCCGACTTGCATGTATATTTGTAAAGCGGATGTCCACAGGTACATCGATTTTGAAGTGTGTATTGGAGAAACCGTAAATCGTGCCAATCAAAACTCGGTAGTAAGGGCGTTTAGATAACGCTTGACATTTTACAGTTATTCAATTATTCATCTCATGAAAAAAAAAAGATTAATTGTGATAGACGCGTAGAAGTATTTCCTATCAAATGATGCAAACATTTTTCCGATCTGTTAAGAAATGTTCGAGTTATAAGCATTCGAAATATGATTAGGGTTAGCACACAAATCGGCAGAACAAATGTATGGGGAAAAAGGAAGTTCTTCCAGTTTTCATGAATTTAAATCGTTTGGAGATTAGCGAATTTTAATGTGTAGCATATCAAACAAATCTTAGAGAATTTCCGATTCGATTGGTATGCAAATCATGAGAATTCGTTCACAATGAAAATAGTTATTAACGTTAACTTTATTTCATAAAAACGTGACCTGTTTTCTGATTTGGCACCCTTCCTGAAAGAAGTAGTTCTACGTCAAAAATGTAAGTGTATAACCTGATCAAAGATTCCGGTACTATTCGAGGGAGTTGGTAGACCAAAAAATCCGTAACATGTTCAACCACAAAATCATTTTCACCACGCACAAATATGTCGAGACTTTGCATAATTTCGTGGAACCAGAATACACGCTGTCCAACTTCTATAAGACCAGTTGATAATCTTGCTGCTTTGTAAATTGTAAACAAACTACGCGTCAATTTATATTCTAGTGTATTGATATTGGTAACTACCGGAGCCGATCTGGCGTGGAGGTAACATCCATACTTCTCACGCTCAAGATCACGAGTTCAGTTCTCACTCCCGACATTCTTCCAAAATGGAAGGTAAAAGTGACGAACCAGCTAGAAGCGTTGAAAGTCACTATAATACAGAAAAAAAAAAAATTGGTAACTACCATGATTTTCATATGTGTGTGTGCTTACATACAAATGTTTTTGTATCTTTAAAGTGTCAAGTTTGTATAAGACCAGTTAAATTTTCTGTTGTTTTAATTGTTTTGATCTATAAATCTGGAAATGCCGAAGGGAAAAGTGCTCACGTAGAGAGAAAAAGAACAAATCAATAATTTTCATCAAGAAAATCTTGGTATCAGAGAAATTGCTCGTCGGATTGGAAAATCCCATCAAGTAGTGCTCAATTGACGAATTTACGCAAAGCTGAATCAGCTCATGTGACATCTACATTAGAGCTCAGAACTACAAAAGTGAGGGTGTTTGTTTATTTTACGCACTGAAAAGCGCGATTCGGTCGTAATTATTAATTTTATTTTTATTTAGATTCATTTCAGCCACTAAATGTCGTCAGTATATGGTTAGAAAATTATTGTTTTGTATATTGCCGATGGTTTCAACAAGCGATTTTGCCAAAGTCATAGATAATCTTCGGAAATTTTAGGTTTGATGATGCATACCGGTTATTGATACTATGGATAATTGCGATGAAATCGATATCATATCAAATTGGCTGATATCATTGATTATGTAGGGGCCGATACGAGAAGGATTTGCAGTATTTTTAGCGCAAAACACCCCATTCGTCGTTTACTTAGTTGAAAAAAATTAAAGTTACAATACTTATAACAAGCCATTCCTCGTAATATACGTAGCACATTGTAAAATGATGACTTTCTAACCTTTTCAGCGTGGAAAGTATACATGAAACCGCAAAATTTGAAGATAAATTCTGATTTTTCTAAAAAATTTGAACGAAGTTCATACCAAAAAAATTAAACATCCTCATTTCACTAGCTGCGTCATCTGGTTGTAAATCCAACGTAAATTCGTCAATTATTTGGCGGATCCTTAAGGATACCGTAAGAACAATAGAGCTACACGTAAATCGAAGCTCTCTGAAATCGGAATTTTTCCCTAACACAGATTTCAAAACCATGGAGCTTGTGGAAATCGGCATAGCAAATTAGATGCAAGAAGCGAGAACTTTTGTACTCGCTTGCGTTTCTGGAAATTGTAATGTCATGAAAATTATGAAGACTGGGGAAATTGGCATAGCAAATTAGATGCAAGCAGCGGGTACTTTTGTACACGCCTGCATTTTTGCAAACCGGAATGTGTTTTTCCAATACAGATTCCAAAACCAAGAAGTTGGGAAAATCGGTATTGTAGATACATGCAAGTGAATGAATTGACCTAAATTGGGATTTGTTTGCAATTGAATTCGTAAATAGTTTCATTCATTCACTAGTTTAATCAATAACTTAATCAATACACACACAGCTCTGCGCAGCGGCGATAACGTACCCGATGAGGAACATCCGAGGTGGGATTATTGCTTATTGAGGAAATACAATTGATTACTAAGTCAACGGCAGTCCTACGTCAACCGGTTATATCATAGGCATAACCCATCCATAGTTTTATATATGTACATACTATTTCAATAATGAAAGATTAATCCTATAAAGGGCTCCTAATCTTACACCATCTCACATCGAAAGGTGTCTGAGTTTTGCCAAAGCTTACATGAACTGATAGTGGGACATGGTATGTTAAAACAATGAATGATTTCAGAAAAATACATGCTGCTATACATTATAACGAAATGTTGTTCAATGAAAACCTATTGGGGATCTTAATACGCAGAATCATCGCTGAGGCAAACCAGTGCATTACGGTTGATGAACTCAAGGCCGCAATTTCGGGACATGGGAAAATATCGAGAAATCCGTTCTACAGAATTTGTTAAGCGTTAATCGTTAATCGTTAAGCGTTAATCGTTAAGCGTTAAGCGTTAAGCGTTAATCGTTAAGCGTTAAGCGTTAAGCGTTAATAATGGGACCTCCGATTTGACCTCTGCTTCCTCCTTTTTCAACACTAATGAACCATGCCGATTGCAACCTTTTTTGTGCGGGTTTTATGTGCAATTTTTTTTGTGCGGTATATGAAAAACAGATTTTTTTTTGTAATGAATTAAAGTTGATCCATTCCAGCGTGACGTGACAACGGGCCTGATTCTCGAATACACTTCACGGTGGAAACGAAATAAAAGGCACGCCATTAAACTACGTTTTACTAGTTAGTGAAGTGTCGAGGATAATAATGAGTTTTCAGGCAGAATGAGCACTTTTCAAATAAAAATCATTAATGAAAATTAACTTCTTGGTATCAAACTGGTGTGCAATGTGAATGGAAAACTTTTTTTCTTCATGTGGTATAATAATCTCGAACAAAAATTTTAACAGAAGATAATTTGATATTATAATGATGAGTTTCAGTGGGAAACTAATTTCGTATCGAGATGTCGACACCGTACCGTCGTCATCGCGGATACATTTCATTTTATTCCACCATGAAGTGTATTCGAGAATCAGGCCCAACGTTTTGACTCACTAAAGCAAAATATATCTTCAACTGATGATTCTTGTAGGAAAGTGTCTTAATTTTACTATAACACCGATTAATTTGGTGTGATTTATACATGAAAACGTAAAAAAAAAATTTTTCAGTGAGTCGAAATGTTATCACGTCACGCAGGAATTAATCGTATACTTTACGTGACGTGACAACAACTTCTTGAGGCAGTTGATACTTCTCTATTCGTGGACCGAGCTTGATCATGGTTTTTAGAGTCAAGATGTACAATTTACAAGAACGTGTATTTTTAGTGAAATCGTATTATGTGAGCAACCGATGCCTTAATGAAACGTTGTCACCTTATGGTAAAACTTTCAACATTTCTCGTCGTCGATTACTTCTTTTGGGGGTACGTGAAGGACCGTTGCTATGTTAATTAGCCACAAAATGTGGAGGAACTTAAAGAAGAAATAACTCAGATTTTCAACAGCATCGAAGTCGTAATGTTAGAGTTGTACATGAAGAATTTTGTTCGCCGATTAAAACGCGTTATCGAAAAAAGAGGTGGTCACATCGAAAATGTCCTAAAATAAGCTTTACTTTGGTTTTTTTAAAATAAACATCGATTCACTTCTGTAGTAGTTATAAAAAATTGTTGCGTGAGCGTTAAATCTGAAAGACCCTGTATTTCAAATGCTTGTTTCTCATGAATTACAAAATGAAACAAAGGTCTGCTCGTGGCTCTTCAAATAAGTATTTAATTATCCATTCAAAGATATATAGACATTGAAGTTTGGTTAAGCAAGTGCAAAAATATCTCAAAAAACACAAAAAATAGTGAAAACCTAAAATATTTTGAATATAATTATGTAGTTTTTTAAACTCGCCTCTCTTATAGGTTAGTGCATAAAAATCAAACTTGTTTCGAAAAGTTTATGATATACCTAGTGCTTGTTCAAATAAAGTTTTCAATTTTCTTCTATAATCAGATATAAAATTTTGTTCTCACTCTCCCACAATATCAAAAAATGGCTTCAATTTGTTATGTCAATCATCTGAATCAATCTAATAGTTCAAACGTAATGAATTTTTGGAAAAAAATATTTTTGGTAAAAGGTGAAAAAACTGATGTTTCGGACCACCCTAAAATGGAAATGGATACCCTAATGAAAGACTGAAAAATACGGGTCTAATATTTTCCGATAAGGAACAAAGTTGCCAATTTTCATAAAAATCCGAGAACCACTATATCGGTTTGGCATGGAATAGCTGTGTGCTCCCGTGGCCGAGTGGTTAGCGTCAAACCTAACATGCCGGGGGTTCGGGTTCGATTCCCGTTCTGGTCGGGTAAATTTTTCTTCAAGGAAATTTCCTCTGACTTGCACTGTGGTCACGCGTATTCTAGAGCTTGCCACTCAGAATGCATTCAAGGCGTGTTATTTGGCATAGAAATCTCAACTAAGTACTAATGAAAATGACGCAAGTAATACTACGTTGAGACGGCGGAGTTCCTCTAGGAACGTTAGTGCCATATAAGAAGAAGAAGAAGATGGAGTAGCTGTATAAAGACCCATGTCCTCGTTTTAGTCTATAACTTCTCTTTGATCCAATCCAGGTAGGTGATACAGGTCGATCTCGATTATATATAGTCTACCATTTTTTTTCAACAATTAAAAGGATTCTCTTTCGAGCATTCGTCGTTACAAAAGGGGAAATAATATGTTTTGATGGTAAGTTTTGAATTAATTCAGATTGAAATAATTCTTGAGCGACAAAAAATGAGCAATTCCAAATGAAATCGACATATGACAAAACATGAGTACTTTTGATTCGAATGAAAGTTTCTATTCCGTTTGGGTTGGAGGAAATATGAGTTTTCCACAGCGTTTGGGATTTTTTTACTCAAGTGTAACTTTTGAAAAGGGCGTATCGATTTTAGTAAGAGAAATCTTTGATAATTTAAATCTCAGAAACTCTGAGGTCTACTGAAATAGTGTTATCTGCAGTTGAAGCTTGAAATCTGTTATATGAATTAATGTTACTATTTACCTTGAACATTTGAATTACTTTGAAATTAGAGTTAGAAATCACGTGAATTATTTCAACAAGATAGTATAAAATACCCACTGAGAATATTTGACAGTTGACTGGAAATAATATTATTTACAAATACTATCACAGAATACAGGAGTAGAAAGGAAGATTATGCTAAGAACGATGATCAGTTGGAATAAAGCTATTGAAAGTTACACATCTCGTTCACGTTTCTCGTAAGCAACCTTCGAAAAAGGTTTTTTATAGAATGGTTTGACATAACCGCAAAGTACATCGTGTAATTCGAGTGAAAACTCCTCGAACGAAATCGCGTCTTGGACAAGTGTCTTAGAAATAGTTATAGAGTATTGATGTTAAAACGTGAAAAAAATATACAATGAGAAAAAAATAGTACTCTTTTTGACGTAGAACTACGTCTTTCATTAAGGGTGTCAAATCAGAAAACAGGTCACGTTTTTATGAAATAAAGTTAACGTTAATAACTATTTTTGCCGCGAACGGATTTTGGCGATTTACATACTAAACGAATCGGAAATTCCGTAAGATTTGTTTAATATGCCATACATTAGAATCCCCTGGATAATGAGTGGTTAAAATTCATGAAAACTTTAAGTGTTTCTATTTTCCCATACATTTGTTCTGTCCATTTGAGTGCTTTCCCGAACAGAGCTATCAATAACGAGCAACTTATCGACGACCAACGGAGGGGAAATCGTAGGATTTAAAGTCTCCGTGAACAAAGGAATAGAAGAAGAATGAAGGGGAATACTTGCCTAGAGTATAAACAGTGGATCTCGTTGAGGCAAACTTTCATTCGGCATCGGACTGTTGAGTAATCCAGTTCACTTTGCTTTCGCTGCGCTTCGATCTAAGATTGGACCCCACCAGTGGTAATCCAACTTGGAAATCGTCGTTTGATTTTTCTGTTTGTTTTTCACGTTATTCGTATCGTGTGTTTTTCTTTCCGCGTCATAAATTGGACGCTTCGTGTAGTGTGCGATGAGCATGAAGAAGAGGAAGGCAGGCTCGAGCCCTGCAAAAAACGAACGCATTGCCAGGGGCAATAAAATTTCGACGCAAGCATCATCTAATGATGCACGCGATGTTGGTGCAGTGGAAAGCGCTCGCACTGAACCGAGCCTTCGCGAGTGTGACACCTCATCAAACAACAGCGAAGTAGGCGATTTCGGCGCGTCGGTCGAAAATGTAAACGCCCAGGTAGCAACCAAAATCAAGTTCCCCCCGCTGGTGGTGAAGGCGGTCGCTCTTGACAAACTCATCAGCGAATTCGCATCGATGGATGTTACAGCAGAGAACAAGCTGTGTGGCATAATTCAGTATTTTTCCAAGCAGTTAACATTGTTTATTTTCCGTCTTCATAAAGGCTTCGTTGGTGCCTTTGAGAATGCATCAATGCATTAAACTGACGTTATGGCGAAGCAGACGTTAAGGTTGTGCACCAAAAAATTATTTGGGAATACCAAGCATCTTGAATGTCTTACTGGAATGTTATAAGTTATTTGGGTTCGCGTGCCAGTCGCAAAACTGCCTTCAACTAGGATTGCATTTGCGCTAATATTGATCATAATGAAGCATTGCTACTGTTTTCGAGGTTGTTATTAACAAAAAGAGTTTATTTCTCTTGGTTAGTCATCAAGAAAGTAAATGTTCTGGAATTTTGTATGTGATTAGGTTTTGCTTGCCAGTAGCAAAACTTCCTCCACTAAGGGTGACAGCTGCGCTTCTCTCGAGCATGAAAAGTAATGCAACTCTTTTCGAGGCCAGTAATATTAACAGAAGCGTTTCTTTTGAGAATAGCGCAAAATGATGAGAAATGTTTATATTGCTAGTAGTTTCAAGCCACCAATGTATGGCTCTGTATGCATGGTATGGTGAACGCTTGTTTGGCGCTTGGTTTACGCTTAGTTTGTACGAACGATATCTAGAGGTGCGATTCCTTTGAGGCAATACTAAATAACATGTAGCATGATATTTGATACTTGCAAGTGTTGTCATTGTTGTTGTTTACATGCGGTGCCAAAGATATATTGATGTAATTATGAGATATGGAATAATGGTGCTGGTGCAACATGTATATAATCGACTGTAGCCGAGTCTATGTCAATTTCGAAAAAGGCCACCGGAATAGCCTTCGAGGTAAATTTTTAATGCATTGACATGAAATAAATTGCGACATACGATTGTTTTGCGAGGGCAAGAATGAATCAACAATCAATTATCGTCAACTAATTCTACAATGAAAAAATCATTTCAGAGATTATTCTACTAAGCAGTTGTTTCGAAAATTTCACAGCATTATAGAATAATATCCGAAGGTATAAACAAGCGACTTATATAAAATAACAGCGTAGTTCTACGTCAACAATGCGGTCGTATCTTGGACACAACCTCCTATAATGTTTTATTTACAAAAAAAAAAAATTCTATTTGCATTACCTAAAATACGTATTTTTATTTTATTATTTTTTACAAATTATGAATCCTGATGTGATTTAAAATAAAAAAGGTCTTTATCAATCTTCTTCTAAAAGCAGCCATTCTAGTGATATTTGAAAAAAAACATTTCTAATTTATTGTCTTTTTCAATTTGAATTTTACTTTTAAATTTATATATGTATTTTTTATTTTTCATATAAAATAGAAGTCATGAAGAAATTTTTTAAAATGAGTCCAATATATTTAAAAAAATCTAATTAGCTGTCTTTTTTATAGTACATAGGTTCTGTTAATATGTTTGTCGTGTTATACCACCATGTTCATGAAATTTTATGAATTTGCTTATAGTTTTCAACAAATTTTCCAAATACATAATTATGGTAAAAATATATGTTTAAGAGCTACGTTGAAAAACAAGACATGTGGGTTAATGAAAAACGTAGCGATACTTTTTTCAACGTAAATCCTAAACATAAAGAGCGGTAAAGAGCTTTTTTTATTTTAAATCACATCAGTATTCATAATTTGTGGCTAAAAATGATTGTAAACATACAAAAACTCAAAGTTTCGAAAATTCATGAGAGTTTGATGTTCCACAAAGATTGTCAAAAATAGTTTTGCCATCTTGTATCTATTTTTGAAGTTTTCTACATTACTTCTATTTTATATAAAAAAATTTAAAAAAATAAAAAAATATATGTATTTTAGATATTTCAAATTAATGTTTTTATTTGTAAATAAAGAAAAGAGTATTATTTTTTTCTCTCAATGTATATTTGTTCACGTTTGAAAATCAATACTCTATAACTCTTTCTAAGAAACTATTTCGGTACGATTCATACTTTTTGAGAAATAATTTATCAAAGATTTCTCTTACTAAAATCGATACGCCCTTTTCAAAAGTTACACTGGAGTGAAAAAAAAATCCCCAAATGCTGTGGAAAACTCACATTTCCTCCAACCCAAACGAAATACAAACTTTCGATTGAATAAAAAATACAAGTTTTTTAAATCTGCATTTTTAGTTCGATTTCATTTGGAATTGAGCAAAGGCAACTTACACGCCTATTTTTTCAACGCTGAAATTTCCCCGCTAACTTCACACAAGTGTAAATATGGCATCCCTTCGTCCGGTTTTCCACGTTCGCCGAATGGAGTTGGAGTAGGGTTGGTATGCGAAAAATGAGTTAGGTGGTGGAAGGCTATCCGAAACGGGCTCGCTTTTAATGGACATACATGCATGCACGAAAGGCGGACAACGTTCGGTCGGTCTGATTGACGCTTCAAATATCACCCACTGACACCCACCTCTGGCAATTTTCATCGCTCTAGAGGGGAAGCGAATCATGCTATCGATATATGAACATTTCGATACGTTTTTATCCGATTGAATTCCTAGAAATTTTCACGAATCCTTGCTGTACGCATTCCAGCAAATAATTGATTGAATTTCACCAAATATAAATACGGGAATGGAAGAAAGAACACAAACATTGAAAAAATGGAGAGGATATGAACTCACAAAGCTCACATGCGTTATGTGGTTTTATCAAATCTCGCTCAAACAAAGGGAAGTGGCGTCTCGTTGATTCGGATATTTTGAAACGGTAACAACGGCAACGCGTTTCTAGGGATGCATGCTTCATTTTGGACAAATTGGAAGAGCTGGCCTTTGTTCTTGGTACAGGTTTCAGCGGCGCACAATGACTGACCACCTACGGACGCTCTGTCTATCGTCCAGATTCACATCATCCTTACTTTCCACCGACAATGTGCAAATATTGGCGAGAAATTGAATTCTTCTTGCATGTTATTTGACGTGTGCAGATGGCGGAACTCTGATATACCCCGGTTGGCATAAATCAGCCTGTGCTTCTCTCCACTGCAAACGAGGATTTCCTCGATTTAAATATTTGGGGATCGCAAAACAAATAGAATGTTTGAAGGCAATGGAAACCAACATACGGTGTTAGTAACTTTCTGAAAATTCGAGTAGGAGTCTTTGCCAAACCTGTCGGAAAATCAGTCACTTTATGTGCTTCCGTCCTACCATCACCACCACCACCCCCTTTTTGGTTTGAGTTCAGCGCTGGATAATTAAATTGCTGTTGCACAGCGTAAACATCCATTTCACTATCAACACAGGAAGCAACGTCTTCATGGCTACGGGTAGTGATCCCCGATTTTTGAAATTAATCGTTCATCAGCTAATCGAATAGTTTTCAGCAGTTTGTTATTCGATACGATTAATCGGCCCAAATAATCGATTAATCGATTAATCGCCAAACTGAGGGAAATAATAAGTTGATTAGCATTTCTCATTTGCTAGAAAGCCATATGGAATCAAAAAAGTGTTCATTCCGCCTGAAAATCAATTATTATCTTTTACTCACCCCTAAAGTCGTAAACGAAGTTCAATTTACGTTGGCGGCATTGAGCTTTGTTTACGAACTTAGGGGAGTGTCAAAGATAATGATTTGTTTTCAGGATAAAACTGCCGAGGCCGTACGTTTTTTTCTCTCTGAGTTTGGATCGATTAATCGACGTAAATTATTCGTTCGCTTCGATTATTGGTAATGCAGTATTCGTTCGATTAATAATCGATTTCTGTAGGAAGTATTCGATTAATCGATTAATCGAACGATTATCGGGGATCACTAGCTACGGGTTGTAACAATTTCCAATCAGGGCTCCGGTATTTAACGATGGAACAATAATAGAATCGGACGAACAAGTCCCTATGAAATATCGGTGTTCATATATGCAAGGTACATAAATAAGCACTAAACCGGAATCGTTGGATTCGGTTGTATGGTTGTTGCGGACGGGGCGGAGGCGAAAAAAAATGTATTTCATTTAGCTACCCACTGACCGGTAGGAAAAACATAGTATCTTACGGCTTTTACCATAGATGCACACCGCTCGGCCTGTCCGGTACTCGGTTGCTGCCCGATACCAGATAAAACACTCCGATATGCAGAATTATATCTATAAATTTATGTTGTACACGTATGCACTCCACCGGCGGCCCTGCCTGGAATTGGTCTAACGACCGGAGCCGGATAGAACTCCGGAGGAGATTGCGCCCGAGAATGCTTCGTTACGATTGTTGATTTTACGACCCTGGCGTAATGCATGGGCGAAGGGAGCAGACTGCTGGAGTTAATTGAGGCTTGCAGCTGTGCCTGTTTACAGAGGTTGACCGTGTGTATCAATATGAATCAATGAGGTCTACTGGAGAGCAAAATCTAATTTATGGTTGGAGTATGTGGTTTCCTTTGTGCGACGGCCCGACCGATGTCCCTGGAACGACAGTATTGAGTTATCCTTACCCTTGACAATAGACACAGAAGGATTCTTTTAGGAGGAGGAGGAGCTAGGAGGAGTCGATGTTGACTATGAACAAACACAGTTGCTGCGTAGACTATTGACGATTTTTAACCGCATGATTGATTAAAGATTTCGAGTTTAGCTTGTGCTGAGATACTGCCACTACCTCTCGTATTTATGCATCCGTTTTATGAAAAATTTGACAAAGAGAAGCTGTCGATGAAACACTGCAACGAAATATTCTTCATGCTACTAACAGGAAAAAAGTCGTGGGTAATGTCGGGGACACAGCCAAGAGTCGTAGGACTACACCAAAGGATACCAATTTTAATAGGGTAAATTATTTTGGTTTGTTCTATTTTGGGTGTGTTCACGCAACTAGTAAATGCAAATACTGCCACTACCTCTTGTATGTTGATAAGCTCCAAGTCTCTAATTGCTACCAATACCTTAAGGCGTTCAAATTATCCAAATTTGCATGTTTCTTAACAATTATCTTCAAGGAGAAATTATAATCATGGTTTGTCCACCTCTGATCATTCGTCCGAAAAATCATTATTTTTTAACGAAAATGTTCGAATTCTCGAGTAGATGTTGCATTTCTCATTGTTCTGAGTTTACTGTCATCATTTGTCCATTCAGGCTTAGGCTTTCTTCAGTAGGTAAATTGCAAGCCTTAAGCAAATAATGCCCAAACATGTATTTTTACTACGATTCATTGTTTTTTCACATCAAAAGCGTAGCCACGTCTGTTTTCTTTGTTATCAAATGTAATAAAAAGATTAGATTAGAAAACAAATAAAAATGATGAAATATCTGCAAGATTATATTGTATGCATTTCTAAAACAGACGGGGTAAAATGATCTACATGGTGTCCAAAGCGCACCAAAACAACGGGTTGAAATGTCAAACGACTTCGAAGCATATCTTTTGGTCAAATCTTGATTCGCTGTAATTACCCAGTCTCGGATACGTTCCTCGCCTGTTAGGATCATCAGATGCTTTTGTATTTTCGAACATTTTTTGTTGTCGAACTAGAGACTCCGATGATTTTTTTATATGTTTACAAATGTATTAATACGTGCCGCTATCATAAAAAATATCTCTACGTGCCGCTGTACATAGAAGTGCTGACAGACTTTCGGTTATTTAAACAAGAGTTTTTATTGTAAATCTAAGGTTTAGGTTATTGGATGGATTTTAGTAGAGCGTAACATTGTTAAGATACAAAAACAGGTATGAAAAAACGGTTATGTGCACACAAGAATTGGAGAAAAACTCCTGTGTTATTTGGTAACACTGATTTGGTGATATTTGAGAATGTTATGAAGTTTACATAATTTGAATTAGCCTATAAGGCTAATGCTTAAAAGTCTCATGGCAGAAGCGGCCAAAGCTGCATAAAATCATGCAGTTTTTCATACATGGCTATATTTTGAAGCAAGATGAGTTTTTTCTGTATATTCAGTAGTATGTACGATAAGAAATGAAATTATGAGCATCGAAAAATCCTGCCAATTATTTCATTTTCCATGATATTTCAAAGGGATGCGCTTTACCTCGATGGCGCGTTTTACCTCCCGTTCCCCTATATCGCCTCTTCTTGAGCATTTGAAAGGTGAACAGCACTCAACACAGCGGAACTTTATTTCTGTTATGCGCAAAGGACAACAAAACAAGCAAACTGCAGCGCGTCAAGCGGTTGCCATAGTAATCATGTGGACAAACCAACATCAGTGAATCGGACAAGCCATGATTAGAATTGAGGTCAACGAGATGCACGATTCACATGATTTAGATATATAAATCCGATACAAATGGTATGCGAGCATGATCATTAAAATATTTGTAAGTGTTACAATCCAGAAAAGGTCTACATACGTGCCAGATATTAAACTGGCGGTTGATTAAAAGTTAGTTCAAATGAGGGGCGCATAGACACCAATTGAAGATGAATTTTATAAACCTTTAATATATGTGAATCCGTAAAAATATCCTATGAATTTATTGTAAATCATGCAAAAGACTAGAGCACTGAGAGCACAAGCCAGACAATCGGATATCCCCGTCCGGGATATCTTAGGTAGCCGTGATCCTGATCTTCTGCTTCATCTATACCTGTTCCTCAGAAACGCCGATGTCAACGTTTAATGATGTTTCCTTCGTTGTGTCTCCGTTTCATATCCCTCCTATCCAAACGATAAACTTTTACTTAGTCGCGGCAATACATACACACACTCTTTACAGATGCACGGGCCAAAGGTTGTGCAGTCCACTGATCATTCAACAAGAGCCAAAGGTTGTACCGCTTATGACAACTCTACACGAGCTGATGATTGCGCCGGCTAGTGACCATTCTATCCTGGATTCCTCGAGAAAGACGCACCAGCCCAGATATGAGGTACAGACTAGGGGGGCGTTGCTGATTAATGGTCAGCTGCATCCCAATAGGAGGTATCCCGTGTCGGGCACACGTACAGAGCATCGAAGACTGCAACATACCAATTATGAGAACACTTGTAATACTAACCTCGAGCCAACCGCGAGTAATCGGTTACATATTACTAACATAGTTGTAAGCAAACATTGTCGAAATATTGAACTCCCGGCCCCGTTAGGCTGACGCCATATGAGCCTTAATAAAAATATATATTTTGGATAAAAAAAATGCAAAAGACAGTTTAATCTATATGTTACATAACATTTGAACACCTGATTTGACACATGTGCATCCAGAATAGTGGACAAACCAAGATAATATTTTCCCCCAATACCTTTATAATTGGGGACTGCCTTCCGTGTTTCACATAAAACACTGCGTACGAAATGAACATATCCACACTACTTTCCCAGTTTTATGTTTGCACGCAAACATGTTTTGAATATGTGACATGTTTATATCCGTAGTATGTTTGGAAATAGGGGAAAATAGGGTAAGACGGCCATCCTAAGTAAAACTGGATGAAACATGTATTTTTACTACATATTCCAACGTTTGTTCACAGACACAATGTAGCCACATCCGTTTTCTCTGTAATGAAATGAACTAAAGCGATTTTGAAAACGAAAACCGACAAAAAAAAGTAGAAGGGTCTGAGCGGAAGGGGCACAGACGTAAGTTTGACGTAGGACTGTGATATTTCGGAGCAACATTTTTTGTTTCAAATGTTATTCTTTTCATTGTTCAGAAATCTGTTATTTTAACTCTTTTGAAACTCCAAATGGTGGCCTTGAAACGAGCTGTTTGTTATATGTACTGATATCCCTCAAACAAGTTGTATTGATTGAAGCGATAAGATGTATCATCCGCAACTTCATTGTCCAGAATGCTCGAATTTCCCTCTTGAGTATCCAAGTGTAGCACGGTGAATGAGCTTCAGACGTCAATGAAACCGTTTCACCTAGCTTCCGTTTTCTGTACAGCCTTCTGCAACAGTTAGTGCAGGCTATTTGGCATCACTTTCGCACTTGCGCTTATTGCGATAATAAATCGATTATAAATAGCAGTCAAATATTGCGACATTTCGACGATCCAAACAAAAACAAAATTAGTTTAGGACAGGAAAACTCTTACGCCTAAATGGCTACTGTGTAAATGTGTACCATATGCAATGGTATAGAAGGGAATACTCTAGCGCCGAAAAATGGCAACTGTGTAATGTGCTAATTATAGATATGATAAACATGTGACATGTACACGATTAAAATTCGGCTCTGTTATAGCTAAAATGCTAATGAGCCTAAAATGAACAAAAAGGGATGAAAAAAGGAGGTTCAACTGATTAACTGAAAATGATTAATGGTGGAATGGTAGACGAAGTATATGTGGATCGGTAAACTAAAAGAATAATGTTGTCATTGTTTACATTGAATATGAAGTTTATAGGGGAGAAACATAGAAATATTGAAAATACTTGTAATTTCATGATGGGATTGAATCCTAAAGCTCCTTCATTTTTCATGGATAGAATTATTTTCTATCCATTGTTTCTTTTATTATTATTAGTGTTATTCTAAGTCGTGGGGGCCTTTGCGGTGCAATAATGTTCGTTTGAAGACTATATTTCACGTCACACGCATTCATATTACGTCATAAAGGGTGTGTCACATCAAATTGCATCACGGAAAAAAACGCTGTAGAAATTTAATTTTTAGGAATTATATCTTCAGCTTTCGCTTATAATCAGATAAGAGTGTATAGATCACGTTGGCCATGCTTCACTGTCAATTTTTCGTAAATTTGGAAAAATGTCGTCGAACGAAAAAGAGCGTCGTGAATTAATCCTGTGCACTCATTTCGAGAATCCGGAGTTGTCACATCGGGACATCGATAAGATGCTGGGAAATGTACAATCCACGGTCAGCAGAGTACTAAAACGATACTAAAACGGTACTAAAGAACCTAACCATCGACCGGAAGGTGAAGAACGGCAAAAATGGATGCTCCGTCAGTGAGAAAGATCACAAGCGCGTAGTTAAGCAGTTTAGACGTGATCCGAGAAGTTCGGTTCGGGATGTCGCCAATAAGCTGAATTTGTCACGTTCATTCGTCCAGCGGACCAAGCAGCGGTAGGGCCTGCGTACATACAAGGTTCAGAAGGCTCCTAACCGCGACGAAAGGCAAAACATGGTGGGGAAGACGCGAGCCCGGAAGCTGTACACCGAATTGCTGACGAAGCCGCATTGCCTGGTAATGGACGACGAAACCTACGTCAAAGCGGACTTTCGTCAGCTGCCGGGCCTGTTGTTCTTCTCCGCAGAGGACAAATTCAGCGTTCCGGAGGAGATTCGCAAGCAGAAACTATCCAAGTTTGCCAAAAAGTACATGGTGTGGCAAGCGATCTGCTCTTGCGGAAATCGGAGCGCCCCCTTCGTGATGACCGGCACGGTAAACGGGCAGGTTTACCTTAAGGAGTGCCTACAGAAGCGCTTACTACCACTATTGAAGCAGCACGAGGGCCCGACCATCTTCTGGCCGGATCTCGCTTCGTGCCACTATTCAAAGGACGTGTTGGAGTGGTACGAAGCCAACGGGTTCACCTTCGTGCCAAAGGAAATGAACCCGCCCAACGCGCCGGAGCTTCGCCCAATAGAGAAATATTGGGCGATTATGAAGCAGGCCCTCCGGAAGAACCCAAAAGTTGTCAAATCGGAGGCGGACTTCAAGAGAAAATGGATTTCTGTTCAAAAAAAAACTACAACCTGACGTTGTACAGAACCTTATGGACGGGATAAAGAGGAAGGTGCGAGCATACAAGCTTGGGCTCGAAGTATGAATAAAAAGAAAATGCCAAAAGTTTTTTAATAGTTTTTATTTTACTGTCTAAAATTTTCAAAAGGATCGCTCTACTGGGCGAATTTCTACAGCGTTTTTTCCGTGATGCAATTTGATGTGACACACCCTTTATATAATTTGGCATCAAAAATTCGAGGCTTTTTGTTATCGAACGTCGAAGATTTTGGAATCCAACGTTTTTGTTTACAAACGTATTAATATGTGCCGCTGTTCACAAATATATTGCTTCGTGCCGCTGTTCACAAATGTGCTACCAGATTCTTCATGAGCTTTTATTTTGATTTTAAGGTTTGTATTATTCGTAATAACGGAAGGATTTTAGTAACCAGAAACATTGAAATAATTTTGTTCGTTCTGGTTTTTATTACATAATATAGGTACAGACATGAGAAAATTGTTTTATGCTTTTCAGAAATCATCTAGGTATAATACATTTGGTAACACTGACCCTGACTAACTCTTTTTATATCAACACTGAAGCGATGTGCCCCGTTATGATATGGATTAGAATATTGCGAAACCACCAGAATTATTCGGCAGTGCTATACAGCACATTCTGTGAATTAAAAGACAAATTTTACTGAATGATCGGCGAAGATTACTGAATTTCGAAACGAGCTGTATAGCGCTGGCGAATAATTCCGCTGTTAGATATTCGATAAAAATTACAGAAATATTGATAGTAACATTTGTTGTGCACTTTACTAATTACGTAATACAAGGAACGTTAGGAAATTGCACAAAAGTTATTTTTTAAATAGATTTTTTTAAATAGAAAAATCGTTTTTACCTCCTTCTTTTCTTCTTGAATGGCGTTAACGTTCCCTGTGGAACTTTTCCCGTCTCAACGTATGTATTAGTTAGCGTCATTTATTAATACTTAGTTGAGATTTCTTAAGCCAAATAACACGCCTTGAATGTATTCCGAGGGGCAAGCTCTAGAATACGCGTGACCACAGTGCAAGTCGGAGGAAATTTCTCTGACGAAAAATCCCCCGGCCAGAACGGGAATCGAACCCGAACACCCGGCATGATAATGTGAGACGCTAACCACTCGGTCACGGATGCACTATTTTTCCTCCTATATGTGTGATTTTAACATTATTTTTCGTGCAACATGCAAAATTTATATTAGGTGTTTCTCAGGTTTTACAACAGATTTTTCAGACATTCGTTGGAAAGCTACTGTCATTGCGCGTCTTTTTCAGTATATGTCAAAAAGTTGAAGCGTGAACAACATAGTTTTTTGCCACTTCAAATATGTCGAATTTCGTACCAACGAAAGTGTTTTTGAGGGGAGTGTTACTTCATTACTTCAATATGGAGAAAAGAGCTGCGGAAAGTAATAGCATTTTAGTGGAAGCGAACGTGTCAGACGTGGTTTGCACGGATTAAAAGTGGTAAATTTGACTTGGAAGACGAAGAACGTTCCGGACCGCCAAAAGAGTTTGAAAATGAAGAATTGGAGGCTTTACTCGATCAAGATCTGTCTCAAACACAACAAGAACTTGCAGATACACTTGGAGTAGCTCAGCAAACCATATCCGATCGTTTAAAAGCACTGGGAATGATCCGAAAGATAGGACATTGGGTGCCGTATGAATTGAAGCCACGAGACGTCGAACGCCGTTTTTTCACGTGCGAACAAGTGCTCCAACGGCATAAAAGAAAAGGGTTTTGCATAGAATCGTTACTGGCGATGAAAAGTGGGTCCATTACGACAATCCTAAACGTCGAGCAACGTTTACGGGGACCTCTACCGACGACAATTGATGCGTTTGAGCCATGCACTGAAGGAAAAACGGCCATAATACGAGCAAAGACACGATAAAGTTATTTTGCAGCACGACAATGCTCGGTCGCATGTCGCGAAACCGGTCAAAACATACTTGGAAACGCTGAATTGGAAGGTCCTATCTCACACGCTGTATTCTCCAGACATTGCTCCGTCCGATTACTACCTTTTCGATCGATCGAGCACTTTTCCAATTTTGATGAAGTCAGAAAATGGATCGATTCGTGGTTAGCCGGCAAACCGGCCAATTATTTCCGCAAAGGGATCCGTGAATTGCCAGACAGATGGGAAAAAATTGTGACTGGCGATGGGCAATGCAATGAATATTACATTTGTAACCATTTTTGCATAATAAAGCACTAATATTTGAAAGAAAAACGAGGAAACTTACCGGTACTCCTATTAGAAAAACAATTATTACAATATTTATCACATGTACACATAAAGCAACACAGTACAACATAGTACAACGATACTATTGAGTCACTGTGATGAGAGCCATCTTTCCCTACGTATTAAAGTGTTTGCTGGACTGCAAATTAGAATATTTGGAATCAGCAATAAAATTAACACGTGATGATGACATTATTGTTCGGAATTTGAATAGGACATTTGGATAAGTATGTTTCAAATAAATAAAACCTCGTACCGTGTCCTTTTCGTAGAAAACTTTTGTGTTCCAATTTACTCCTTGTCATCAAACAGGTGCAATACAGACCGACAACAAATGAAAAATGTCAATTTTCAAACAGTGACAATCGCTCGCCTTGTCTAGTGCCAACAATGGTTGAAGCTGCTGCTTGTTAATTATGCTGACAGCTTCCAATCTTGTACACTTCCGGAACCGATTGCACAGTAAACAATCACGCCCTTGCCGCAACTCAACCGTTTCTGCAGGAAACACAATTTATTAATTATAACTAAGCTATTGTACATAGCCGGTCTCTTTCTCTCTCTCCCTCCACGTGTCTTTCCGGCCTCGGGTACACAAAGGAACTCACTCTTCGGATCAGTGTCCGGACCGGCAACAGAAGCCACACACAAACAAGCAGCATAACTTCGTCTTAGTGTTCGGCTACGTGTACTTTTCTATCGAGATGTTGTGTCTATGTGCATTTCTCAAATAACCTTATCTTCTGCAACAGCAGCGGCAGTTCGAGATATTAAAATCAGACAAGTGCATTCTGCGTTAGCAAATTCACTTCTGCTGGACATCATCGACAAGTTCACTCGAAATATGTATTCCTGTACCTGAGGTAACGCCATGGGCGCTGCACTGACGGATGGGCAAATACATATTTCGCAACATATGAATAAATAACTCCATCTCACCGCCTGTCCTCGGATAGACGCATCACTGAACACTATCGCTTTTACCATTAATAGTTTGTCTCATTTGTCCGCATTTAACATGAGAGTCGATGCCCTGGTATCTGGAATTTTATTCCAAGCATGTGATGCAACCAACGTCCGCACAGTTCGAGCAGGGAAGCCATGGATTAATTTTAGTTTTAATTATGACACCCACCACTTCCTCCTTCCTTCTTGGCAGCTTTTGGTTTCATTTTGATTAACGTCAGCGTTGTCGAATCTTGAGCATCCTTAGGACCTATCAGCGCAGCATACTTTTCAATTAGTGCTAGTATCTATGAAGTTTTAATTAATAATCAATGTTTTTCCCCCGGATGATTATGGGCTAGACCGAGATTTCAATATTCATGGTCAACGAAAAAGCACATACACATGGGTAGGCACATTTGGTGAGAAGTTTCACCTAATGGCTTGTAATTGTCTTATCATCCGAATAGTGTTACCGTTATGATTTATCGATTTAATAACGAGGGTATGTAATATCCATGGAATGATACTGAACAACTGATAAATTGAATGGAGTAGTTTTTGCGAAATTGCGCTCCCACCAAGACTATTTCCAGCTATACCATTCCAAAATTTAATTTCACTTTCCTCCGACAGATTATCCCCAGCTTTATCGAGAAGTTGCAAAATATTTGGTCTAGTATAACACACACACGTATACACACATACACACATACATACGCAAATATTCTACCAAAACCGCCTTTTGGACAAAACTACATCGTCAAAAACACACCACACACACACCCCGGATATCAACCCCTTAAGTTGTTCTAAATTAAATTACCACCCAGCTGTGCACAATTCTACAAACCGGAGCCAAACTATCTCGTCTCGCTTAATCCTACTATTTCACCATTCATCGTTCCCACCCTTCGGATGACGGAATTCCAAATCGATGTATATATTCTGGAAATCTACGTCGCCTCCTCTCTTCGGTTTGGGGAAACTAGTAGCAGCAGCAAAGCCAGGGATTACCGAAATCACTCACTAATGATAAAACGTGGCATTTGCTAATAAAACGAAAACCCGAAGATCAAAGTCGTAACGGGGCATCCATTGGGGGCAGGCGGGTTTGAACACAAGGCAAATCCCTTAATCATGGTGTTCGAGCACTACCCAAAGGTAATTCGATGATTAGTCAGACGACGGATTGACGGAGCGGGTCTTTGTGGGAGCAGTTGAATTCGATGAGGATATCCTGAACATCGAGTCGGATGTGAACTCGAGGCGAGTCGGTTTCCGGCAGTGTTTAATCCATTCGAATCGGATGTGTTTCATTTCGTTTAAGTTTACCATTTGAATTATCCTATTGGGTGTGGTGCACGAATTACGTAACGCTAAATATTCGGATTTTGGCTAAATGTTCTTTTCTGGTCAAACTAGGTCGCATTTGCGTGTTGGGCTGATCGATCTGGGCTTGCGATTTGAAAGTTACCCAATGCAGTCGCTCTAAAGCTACTTGAGGTTTCGTTAGTGGCTGGGTGGAAAACAGCTTTGCCTTAAAGGGGCTCAACTATCACCACCATTACCAACGGTTTATACTTTTCAGTGATTCAATTGGAATCCGTGATTCAGTGACTGTGATTCAGCCTCAATCGAGTCATATCCAGCGGGCTTAAAGCTACCTGAGGTGTTTGCAGTAGCCGACTTTTTTGGTTCAATCAAAACACGTTAAGTGATAGGCATTAAAAACACACCTTGGATGTTTAGAAACTTTTCTCAATTTTTAGACTATTTCACCAAAAACTGCTACCGTAATTTTATAGAATTGTTTGTTAACTATTACTCTTTCAAGTAATTAATAAGTTTTACCATTTTTGTTAGATTTTGTTTTCCCTTACATGACTTCTTTAATGTGTGCAAATATGCGTTTACAAAAATAAAAGCCCACCTTCAAAAAATAATAATACAATCACTGAAAACCTTTGAGTAACCCCTCTTTTTTTCATGTTATGACAGCGATATGAACAAAGTGTTATTTCCATTATATTAAAATGATTTTTGCAATTTTGTATGAATAAAAAAAACAATATTGTTAGATAAAAATAGCAATTTCACGAGTCTTTATTATAAAAATATAATTTTTCATTGCATTTCCATCATATTTAGCTGGATTCAATTCATAAAACATAAATAAAATATTTTATTTCAATCAGGGTTGCCAGCTAAAATTTTCAAAAATCAGGAAGAATTAAAATAAAAATCAGGAGAAATCAAAATAATTAATATTGAATTGTCTGGAAAGCCCGAGCTCATTTTCAGGAAAATAAAAACAACATTTTTGTTTTTAATTTCAATTTTATATGCACAGTTTTATTCCACAATCATTCGTCATTTTTCACGCAGGTTATAAATTTTATCATCTCAGAACATGTTTGCTTTTTCGTCGAACACTGTTCAAGCTTTTTTTATGTTGTTTATAAATTCGAAGTTTTTTTTCTTGAAAGAACTTTGTACGGACAAAGTATGACAAACTGACATCCTTGAAGTAAGAAGTGAGAGAAAAAAAATTTCGCAACACTATCATGAATGATTATTTATTGAATTCGCATTGACGGCATTGAGCTTCGTGTTCTGTCATTGTGAAGCAAAGATCATATTTGATACTTCAAGTGGAATAAACGCACTTTTGAACTATGAATTATGAATAAAATTTCATTTTTCCGCATATTCATTTTTCCGCTGCCATACAAATGAAGCATAAATTTCTGCATAACCGACTTCTGTTTGTCGGTCTTCCCCAACAGCTCCCGGTGAGTGCCGACCGACGGTGGTCTAGCTGACGCAATGTAGTTATGAAGAAATCAAATTATTTAAAATCTAAATCTAAAATCTGTCAGTGTCCATGTACCATATGAAACGTCCCATACCAGAAGAATAAAAAGAAGAAAAAACGAAGCAGTGGACCAAAATACAAAGAATAAACATAAAAAAACTAACATTTAGTTCAGCGAATATATGCTCAAAGTGTAGGAGAAGATAATGAAAAATATCTATCAGTGTGTGTTAAAAATGAAAAAAGTAAGGAAAAAATTTCTAAATTCTGTTGGCAGCAAGTTGGAAGGTGATTCGTTTAAAGCTAAGAGGTAATCGTTCAGTGCCATGTGACGAAACGTCTGTCGTACGAAGAAGTTACTGTTAGTGAATGATATTATTTCGTTGTTCTTGATATGAAACCATTTAAAAAATTTTGCAGCGTTCAACTGACAAATTTGACATAAAATTATTCGTCTCCATTAAACTTCTCCATAACTGATTCAAAATAAAAAAATCTTTGAGTAAGGGTGATAGGGTCATTTGGCCGAGTTTTTCAACTATCCCCAACCAAATGTACTGATGTGGTGACCTCATGACGGCAGACGCATAGGTAATATATAATTAATTTAATAAGTTCTATCTAAGTTCTATCATTCTATCCATCTATATATATAAACATGGATTTCTGTCTGTCTGGCTGTCTGTCTGATTCTAATGGACTCGGAAACTACTGAACCGATCGACATGAAAATTTATATGAAGGACTTTTTGGGGTCGGGGAAGGTTCTTATGATAGTTCGTGACCCCTCACCCCTCTCTAAGGGGGGACTGCCATACAAATGAAAAAAATTCTGTACAACTCGAAAACTAATCAAGCAAATGGAGCCTAATTTGGCATGTGAAGATTTTTTTTTTACAAGAAAAGACACTCCTCCCCCCTCTCTAAGGGAAGAAGGGGGGGGGTTGTCTTTATTCTATCATATTTTCTGTATCAAACATTTATTCCATGTAACGGAGAAACATGTTATTTGCAAGTGGTTGCAAAATCTTGAACGAGAATTGTGTCTGAAAATAATCTGATATTCTAATGATGAGTTTTGGAATTTTATAGTAAAAGGTAAATTGAACGGGGTCGATCAGAGGATCAATCAATGAACAGTTCTGCGATTGGACCCATGAACTCGCGCTTTGTAAGAAAACGTGAATGTTTGAAGGTATAGATAACAAAAATCAAATTTTGAGCGGGACGAAGTTTGCCGGGTCAGCTAATTAAGAATAAAAAAACAATTAAGAATTAAAAAAAAAATGCAACGCAAACGCAAAAATATATTTTACGTATTTTCTGTAACAGTATCGATACCATAAACATCATTCACCATTTTGACGGTTTGGCTTGCATTTTCACCTTCGTAAAAAGGGCAATTCCAAATGAAATCGACAAATGACAAAACATGAGTATTTTTGATTCGAACGTAAGTTTGTATTCCATTTGGGTTGGAGAAAATATGATTTTTCCACAGCATTTGGGAATTTTTTGACTCAAGTGTAACTTTTGAATAGGGCGTATCGATAATTTTGATAATTTTCATCTCAAAAACTATGAGTCCAACCGAAATAGAGTATTGGAAAGAGTTATAGAGTATTGATGTCCAAATGTGAAAAAAATATACACTGAGAAAAAAATCAGTCATTTTTTATTTACACAAAAAAACATTAATTTGCAATATCTAAAATACATTTTTTTTTCATTTTTTTCATACAAAATGGAAGTCATGTAGAAAATTCAAAAAATGAATACAAGATGGTAAAACTAATTTGACGAATTGTGTGGAACATCGATTTTTTATGAATTTTCGAAACTTCGAATTTTTGTATGTTATCATTTATAGCAACAAATTATGAATTCTGATGTAATTTAAAACAAAAAAGCTCTCTATCAATCTCCTTCTAAATGCAGCCATTCTCGAGATATCAAAAAAAAATTTGTAATTTATTGTGTTTTTATAGTAAATAGAAGTAAGAAGACATGTGGGTTAATTCAGAACGTAGCGATAATGTTTTTTGACGTAACTCCTAAACATATAGTTTTACCATAATTATGTGTTTGGAATTATTATAAGCAAACTCGTAAAATTTCATGAACACTGCGGTATAACACGACAGACATATTAAAAGAGCCTATGTACTATTAAAAAAGACAATAAATTGGAAATATTTTTTCAAATATCTCGAGAATGGCTGCATTTAAAAGAAGATTGATAATGTGTTTTGAATCACATATGAATTCATAATTTGGGGCTAACAATGATTGTTAATATATAAAAATTCCAAGTTTCGAAAATTCATAAAAATTCGATGTTCCACAAAGTTCGCCAAAAATAGTTTTAGCATCTTGGACTCATTTTTTAAATTTTCAACATTTTTTTCTCATTTTTATATGAAAAAAATGAGAAAAAAAAATTAAAATATCCATTTTAGATAAAAGGTAAATTAAAGTTTTTTTTTGTAAATAAAAAAAAGTAATAACTTTTTTCTCAGTGTATATTTTTTTCAGGTTTTAACATCAATACTCTATAACTCTCTCTAAGACTATAAGACACAATTTCGGTACAACTCATAGCTTCAGAGATCGATACGCCCTCAAATCGATACGCCCTTTTCAAAAGTTACACTTGAGTCAATAAATTCCCAAATTCCGTGGAATACTCATATTTCCTCCAACCCAAACGGAATACAAACTTTCGTTCGAATCTAAAATACAACTTTTTGGAATCTGCATTTCTAGTTCGATTTCAAGTCAATTTTTTCATTCCACTGAGTATTCATCGCGAACACTATCGCGATGTGTGCGTGTGATGCAGTAATACACTCTGTCCAACTTATATAAGACCACCCTGATTCACCCTGATTAGAATTTTAACAAGATACATTCATACATCGTTGAATGCTTATAATAAAGTATATTTAACGTTAATTTCGTTCAAATGAGTTGTTTGTTCATTTATTGTGCTTAAATATGATAATTTCAGCTGTCCAGTTTCTATAAGACCACTTCTAAATTCATAATTACTATCAATGAAAAATTCAAAACAATCGGATGTTTTACATGTCAATAATTGGCAACCTTGCCATTTCGACTAATAACCTTGAAAATTCGCGTTGGAACACTATTTACCAAATTCTGCTAAACGGATTTCTCGATATTTTTCAATTTTTCCGAAATTGCGACCTTGAAATCTTGGTGTACCGTTTTCCCTCAGTGTTGATTCTGCGTACAACGATCGCCCCTAAGATTTTCAACAGGATTCAAGTCTGGAGAGCGAGCCGGTCAGTCCATAAAAATAGGTTTTTGGTCCTTAATCCGTTGCTCAGTTGACTTGCTGTTATGAATAGTAGCATTGTTTTGCTGGAATGTTAATTTCTTGTGACGATATCTACGGAAAAACTGTAGGAGAGAGGATTCCAGAGGATTCCATGTGCTCCCGTGGCCGAGTGGTTAGCGTCAAACCTAACATGCCGGGGGTTCGGGTTCGATTCCCGTTCTGGTCGGGGAAATTTTTCTTCAAAGAAATTTCCTCTGACTTGCACTGTGGTCACGCGTATTCTAGAGCTTGCCACTCAGAATGCATTCAATGCCTGTTATTTGGCATAGAAATCTCAACTAAGTACTAATGAAAATGACGCAAGTAATACTACGTTGAGACGGCGGAGTTCCTCTAGGAACGTTAGTGCCATATATGAAGAAGAAGAGGATTCCAGAACATGTACGTAATCCTTGAATGATGTGAAAGCTATCTTGAGCTTTCCGGTTGCACAGAATCTCGCCCAAACCACGCACGAGCCTCCACCAAAATTCCTAATTGAAAAATACTGTTCCTTTTTCCGTAAATCACAGCAGTACCCGTTGAAACCATGAAGTCATCGTCAGTGAAAATAACCTATATATTGAAGAAGATTTCGTTATGGTATATAGCAAAATGTATTCCTTTGGAAACATTATATGCCACAACATACCATGTCCCACTGTCGGTTCATGTGAGCTTTGGCAAAACTCGGGCTTCTTCCGATGTGAGATGGTGTATGATGAGGAGCTTTAATCTTTCAAGCCCTTTTTATGTGAGGATTTTTGAACAAAATTTGACAAATTGTCACCCGAGTAGTTGAGTATTTATGCTTACTATCTTCCTGAAGGTATCTGAAAAGAATTAGGATAATCACGCTGAGCTGACTTCGGGATAAGGACCGTTTCAAGCGCTTTCCTTGACCGCTTTCGGATCTATTTGTAGCAATACGTTGGTAATGCATATGGCTGGCTCACTGTTTAGTCTTTTGTAATTTTGCTTATAGCCTGAAATCTTGAAGAAAATCAGATTTTTCAAAAATTCAAAATGATGTATATCTTTCCATCAGGGTGGAAAAGGCTCAAACTCAAGGATATTTTTAGTCGAAGCCCATGAAAAATCATCGATAGAACTCATGGCAGAAGAAAAGTTGAATTTCTGTAACATAGTGAACACAGTGTTATTGAGAATAATGTGAAAGAAATAAATATTTAGAGATACAAGTTGATAAAATGGGTTGAACACCGGTACTGCCCAGTGCAAAGGGAAAGATTATCACTTCATAATCATAGCGGTCATAACTAATGCGTTTTCGCTGGAATTTGACAAAATATAAAAAGCTGAAAGTGAAAGCTGAAAAGTTGAAGAATGAATCAAAAATTCCAGCACAAAGGCTTAGGAGGTTATAAAAAAGGGTAATTGAGTCGGGATGGCAAGACCTGTGCTCGATATTGACGGGGCAGCTTGATTGACAACATTGTTGATCGTTTAACTCATATTTCATTTTCTGTCTGTTTTTCAGCGCCCAAATCCGACAAACTGAACGGCTGTGGCAGTATACCCACAACGGTCTCATTGGTGGCCTCCGGATCCTCCGCATCCTTCTCCCCGAGCAGTAGTAATAGTAGCAGCAACAGCAGCAGCAACAGCGGAAGCCTCAGCTCCAGTTCGCTGGTGACGGTCAAAAGCGCCTCAGCCGTTATAGCGGCGGCGGCTGCAGCAGCTGCAGCCGCTGCCAACAGTGCCAACAATCTTACGAACAGTACAACATCCGCGACCATCGGCAGCAATGGCTTCGGAGGACATAGCAGCAGAAGTGATAGCACCAGCAGTTGCAGTAGCAGTAGCAGCAGTAGCAACAGTAGTAACAGTAGCAATAGCAGCGCCTGCAGCAGTGGAAGCGGGTCATCCAGGACTGTGATCACGATAAACGGATTGCCGACGGTAGTCAAAAAGCCACGGCCCAAAACCGCGTCGCCAACGAGACATGGACCCCAGCAGTGTCAGGTAAGTTTCGCCGGTGTGTCTATTCTCAATTTGAGAAAATTTGCAGAGAGATGGGGACGCTCTGTGGTTTGTTTGAAAATTAGCTGTGAACACTCGGGAGTTTGCGGTAATTAGCTGGGCTTTATTTCGTCTGGCGTTACAAAGCCTTCAAGTGGTTCGCTCCAAATTAACGGAAAAACCGCACAGTGAAAGCCGAAAGCACAAAAAATAATTAATACCTGATAGAATGATTGGCTTCTCGGCATTGGTGGCAACAAGCTGTTGTTTCTGCTGTCGCTACTTACATACCCCGCATTGGGAGGGGGATTTACTGTAACAAGGAGCAGGACTAAGTCACACAAAAAGAGCGCTCCTCCCTAAGATTGGTGGTTACATGAGACGGAAAGGGAAAATATAAGCTTCTCTTTGATGTCATTCAATTAAATTATAAATGACTTTATTCGGTGGAAAATCTGCTCCCATTCGGTTGGCACGAGTTGATCGTTAGTTAGGCCCAACTTTTTGATGCCTGTTGAATGTTGGGGATGTTGAGGGTGTTGAGGATGTTGAGGGAAACGGTAGCGATAATGATGATTTGAGGTTTTAAATTTTCCAACCGTTGGGTTTGTTGGAATTTCATCGTAAAGCAAAAATCAATATATCTTCGTACCTAGGAGGTGTTGAAAATTTCGATAAATTTGCGCACCGCAGCGATATACAATTTTTTCAACGCTTATTCTAAATGGCGGAAGACTCCATTACAATTTATCGCATCATCTTCATCTCCGGAATTGATTACAACCATCCAACAGCTTTCAATTCGAATCGTTCCTCGTGGGGCATCATTCGGTATCACTAATGTTCTCCTCGGTTGCCTGATTCTGTATTTTTCTTCTCGTGTCGATATTCTCGTTTGCATTCTCAACGGAGTCTTTGCTTTCTGGCTGGCAATAGATATTAAAATTATATTCAGAATGGAAAAGCACTTCATAAATATTTCCTTCTGCTGCCCCCTCCCCCATTGATTGACGCTTTCCGCTCGCTACTCGGGAAAGGCTTCGAACGCAAATGGTGTGCGCATTGGAGTCTCTGCAGATTGGGTGTAATTCTACGCGCCTTTCTTGTGCAAACGATATCTTCAAACGCGTACCAGAAACCAAACCAGAACCAGCGCGAACGCGCGAGCCAAAAAGATGCAAATATTTATGTTTGTACATATTCGAATAAATAAATTTATTTGAAATAAATACTTGACTGGCGGGGACTCCAGCCTTCCCCCAGTCGGATGGCGGAAGGTGGGAGACTAGTGGCATCGGATTGGAAAACCGGTGAAAAATATTGATATCACGTCTTCGTCTCGTGAGCAGCTATTGCAAGCGGTGGAAAGCAATTCCGGGAAAGAGTTCCGAGTTGACGACTGGAAAGCTGGCAGAATTGAATTGAATTTCCCACCAACATCCATCCTACCGTCCTCGCCTCTCCCCCGCGGAATATCAAAAGACAAGCAAGCAAACGTAAAGATGGGTGTGCCGCTCGGTGTTCGCTTTGATGCCGAATGTCAACGATCGTAAATTGATTTAAACCCCGCCGTTCGTTCCGAAAAGGGCGACGAAATTTTATCAATCACTGATATGGCGGAAGGACTTTAACGATATTTTTTTTTAGACCGAGAGACAAACACATAAATTTATCTAATTTTTTGAACGGTGATCAGTTTTACTCGTCATGGAAAGACATTGTTTCTTATCCGTTTTGTTTTCCAATCTCTCTACTTCAATTTATTTATAAAAAATCAATCCGAATCTGGAATCTCAATTTGGAGTCAGAAACTGGAATCTGAATCTAGAATCAGAATCTGGAATTCGAATCTGTAATTTGATTCGGGAATATTAATCTGGGGTCTGAATCTTGAATCTGAATCTGATACCAAAATCAGGATAGCTTGAATGAACATCATATCTGTATATGAAACATTGAACAAATGCTTGCCATGCTTTGCACATTCATATAGGGCGGATATAATACTTAAAAAGGCGAAATATAAGACTCTTAAAATGCTACGGGTACAGAGTTTAATAAACAGTTCTAATGCATATATATGGTAACCTAGAGGCGTCAAGTTGTGTTGCTTCTGTTTATTTGGAAAAGAAACAAGCCATCGATCCAGTTGGTGTTCGAGAGAAAACACGAGAAATAAATATTTATATTAGGGTGACAATGGATGTATGAGAAAAATTTCATCATCTAATTTCAAAAACCGATCATGTACATTTTGCTTATTGGCCCAAAAAAATGATCTGTGCAAAGTTTCAGCTCGATCGGACATGATTTCGGGGTGCCGCAAAGCGCTCAAAGTTTTAATTTTTTGATCCTCGAAAATCTCCCAAGGGGGAGTGAAAGAAATTTGGAAAATCGAATTTTTGTTTTCGATGTCAAATGACATAAAAATGCATGAAATGTCGAGATATGGTGTCATCTCGAAAACAAATTATTGGCCGAAAATCGACCTTTTTGAGAGGTAATGAAAGTATGGAAAAAATAATCATCGAATTTAAAGAATTATTGGTCCAAAAACAAGCGATCTGTGCAAAGCTTCAGCTCAATCGGACACGATTTAGGGGTGCCTCAAAGCACTCAAAGTTTTTATTTTTTGGCCACTCATTTTGTCTCAAAAAGTCCTTATGTTTTGAATAAACATAATGAATTATTAAAATTCTTCATATCATACAAGCTCGGTTTGCAAGGTGACAAGCACGTTATTGTCATTAATACTAATAAAACACCGATTGGAGAACACGTATATACATTCAATGCGTATATTGTTGAATACATTGCTGGAGTCATGGTAGGCGACTGCACAGCGACGCGAGGAATTATGATTCGAAGAAGAAACAATAATCTTGACACGCATCGTTCAAACGACGTTCTCCATCTTAGAGATGGACGAGCGCTCACGAGCCGCTCATTCGAGCCGGTACGTCAGAAAGAGCGTACGATCCACGATTCTTTAAAAATGAGCCGCGGTTCTCAAATGAACGGCTCTTATATGTACGGCTCTTGAATGAACCATGGTTCAAAAAAGACCCACGGTTCTTTCATGAGCCGTTGGCTCTATTCTCGTTCATTTGAGAACCACGGTTTAAAAAAGAACTGCGGATAAAATAATCGTGTTTTTTTAAGAGCCGGCTTATTGATAAAGAACCGTAAATCGTACGTTCGTTCTGATGAACCGTGGCTTGCGGCAGTGCGGAAGAAATATATGTTTCCAATGCTGCTTTTTAAGCGGCTTCATTTAACTGTTTGTATGTTTGTAAATTTTGGCGGATTACATATTTTCTCGAAATCCCATAAATAAAGGTATCTAATGAAAGGACTTGACTAGTAGAACACAGTTATTTATGGAAAATGTAAATCCAAAATGGCCGCCACCCCAAATAGTGAAATGTGTTTTTTTAAAACCCTCTCAATATGGGTATCTAATGAAAGGCCTTGACTAGTAGAACATAGTTATTTATGTAAAATGAAAATCCAAGATGGCGGCCGTTACAAAATGGCAGACAACTAATTTCGTCAAAACCCCATCAATGTGGGTATCAAATGTAAATGTACTAGTAGATCACAGTTATTTATGAAAAATGTAAATCAAAAATGGCCGCCACCCCAAAATGGTGAAATATGTATTTTTTCAAAACCCCCTCAATATTGGTATCTTATTAAAGTACATGACTAGTACGACACAGTTATTTATGTAAAATGGAAATCCAAGATGGCGGCAGTTATAAAATGACAGACTACATATTTTGCCAAAACCTCATCAATATGGGTATCTAATGAAAGGACTTGACTAGTAGAACACAGTTATTCATGAAAAATGTAAATCCAAAATGGCGACCGTTACGAAATGGCAGACTAAATTTCTTCTGAAAACCCCATCATATGGGTATCAGATGAACGAGCTTGATTATAAATAAATAAATAAATAAATAAATAATATAGTTAATCAGAAAAATATTTCATTCGAAATGTTTCAAAAACGTTTGGTATATATAAAACGGGGAGGAAACTGTGTCATTATCGAAAACTGTTATATTCTCCCGACTGATAATTCGACATAATCAACATTATATGGATCAAGTGAAATCAGTTCTAGTGATTATAAAAAAGCTCTCTATTGATTTTGGAGCTAGTAAAGCGATCTACAAATCTTGAGTCAGACGAATTTGTAGCCTAACGAATACTGCTAGATCGTTGATAATGATGCTAAAAATTACATCCATAGAATACACACCTACGAAACTACCACAAATCGTTGATGATGAAGCGCTGTCCGAATGGGAGGAGTTTGATGCATTGGTTGACAGTCTTCGATCCTCACATGATCCAAAAGCTGCTGCAACATCTATTGTAGATAAACATTTAGCGGAACCACATTTGCTGAGACTAACCCTTCGTTTTGATGGAATGAAAGGAAATCTATCTCTCCGCAGCTCTATCTTTTTTTTTGTTTTTGAAAATATTATGTACTCCGGCGACTTCAGGACCATTTAACCAATTTTTTCCGAAAGCAAGACAAGTTTGCAGTGAAAGATGTCGTAGACTTTCATCAGATAACATTGAAAAGATAATATTTATAAATAAAAAAAAATGAAGAAGATCATTGTGATGGAAATATATCAGAGAAAACCTTCAGTAAAGTAATATTTTTACTTTTCTCTGCACTGATTATTGTTTTAAACCATATTTTTTACGTCTTCCATTCTGTACATATCCGAATAAACCAGTTCTTGAAAAGAGCCGTCGAGCCGCTCTTTTCATTGAGCGCACGGCTCTGAGCCGCTCACTGAAATGAACCGTTTTGCCCATCTCTACTCCATCTTCTTCTTCAATGGCACTAATGTTCCTAATGTTCCTAACGTTTACCATCTCAACGTAGAATGACTTGCGAGTGATATAGAGGCAGAGAGCGAACGACTGCGATTCTAGGCAATCAGAAACAGTATAAGGAAAAATACACTCAGTTGCGAGACGCTATCATGAGCAACTCAGGAATTTGCTATTGCCAGGACTAAATACATGCATTGTCATGATATTACAAAACGTGTGTTCAAACAAAAAAATGAATGAAATGTAGAATGAGCTTCATTACAACGTTACATGTATTCGGTTCCACACCTTGCTGGGTGTATTCGGCTGGATAACAAAAGCAAGGATTACCTCATATGCATATTTTAATTTGGATAGTTGACAAAATGCGCCCTGAAGAAATCGATAGTGTAATTTCATCAAAAATTCCAGATACGTCTATTGATCAACTACCCACCCGTAATCTGAAATCCGATCGAGTCAAAATTGCCCGAATCGATTGCAATATCACCTTCTGTCATCCGTTCGACCTCGACGGGTTGCGCAAATGTCATCCGACCTTAAAACGCAATGCGTATAGACGTCATTGAGTTTCGTGTTCCATTTCTGTGAAGCGTAAATTGTTATGAATTTTCGAGTGAAATAAACACGCTTTTGAAACAAAAATTTTAAATGAAATATGGCTCTATTGTGTGTTCTGTGTAACAGAATAACACATTCTCTGCAGGTAGGGAAAAATCTTGAACGAAAATAGTCTCTGATGATTATTTTAAACTCTGGACAATATTTTCGCTGAAATACAGGGAGATTAATAGAAACATAGTTAAGTTAGGGTCAGGACTATGTCTACTAAGTATTTGAACAACATCGAATTAAAATTTTTGTTCAAATTTCAAAAACTTAAAATTGCATTCGGGTCTGCTAATGACGAAATATGGATGATTGTACGATACTGTTACCACAAACATGATTCATGACCGTGCGGCGATCTGAAACTTTCATAGCCTTGCATGGCAGATGGAAAATGTACATTGCATTTTCTTAAAGATTTCACCAACGACACGACCGCAAGCTTAGGTGGATGTCCAATATATCAACGAAGAAAAAGTGATAGTGATAGACAATCATTCATTAAAATTAACAACAAAGACATTGATATGGAATCGGCAGTGCCATATTCGCCTCAGCTGAGCAAAACATTCAATGATCATATTAATGTTGAGTTCTGTGGATCGATAAAGAGCTACAAATACATTTGCAACAACGAATTTTATATTGATTTTCCTTATATAATTTGTCTACTTTACGACAAAAATATATTCCTTTTTCACTTTCCATTTAACGTTTAAGAGAACAAACATGTCAGATTCGTTAATGGAATACATCAGGAATACAAGGAATGGTTTGTGTTATTTTAAATTTTTGTCGGTGGTCATCGACTTGGCGCTCTATTCCTCGGTTTTTCAAACACAAGTATGAACACAAGAGTAACGAACATTTCACGTACGTGTAGATCATTAAAACATTTAAACACACTTCTAATACATTAGTTACTTATTATTTAACAGCCAACATATTCACTAGAAATAATTTTTATTGCAGAACAACGTTTGCCGAGTCTGCCCGTATCATCATAGAAACATTTCTCGTACCCAAAAACCCGCATATTCCAAATTTGGCTCCATTTGCTTGATGAGTTCTCGGGTTATGCAGAAGTTTATGTTTCATTTGTATTGCAGCCTCCTTCCCCATAGAGAGGGGGTAGGTATGTGGAACCACCATAGCAACATTTACTGGTCTCTGAAACCTCCATATGCCATGCCAAGTTTGGTTCTATTGGCTTGATTAGTTCTCGAGTTATGCAGAAATTTATGTTTCATTTGTATGGCAGCCCCTCTTAGAGAGGAGGAAATGGCCACCATAGAAACATTTATTACACCCTAAAACCTCCGCATGCCAAATTTTGTTCCATTTGCTTGATTAATTCTCGATTTATGCAGATATTTGTGCTTCATTTGTATGTAAATTTGTAAATAAGCTTGAAAGTTCAATGAAGTCAAGATTGATCGACGGTTGATGCATGTCACCTTGAAAACACTATACATATTGTGCTCGTCCTGGCCAACCTCAGTTTCTATATTGCTACAGCGTTGAACGGATGTGCAAAATCTTTTGCCTCAGAATACATTCTCAGAATATGCGTGAAGTTATCATAGTGCAGAGCTTTCTGTGACAAGCAGAAGCAAAGAAAAATATTAAATGGGACGTGTCGCGTCTTTTTTCATACCACTATGTGGAGATTGATGGTGTATGATGGAATCACATGTTATACCCTATCAGATAGATAGCGGTAGTGGGGACACAAATATGCGATCGTCACCGTGTCTAGTACGAGACGAATATTCGCGAAGCATCCTGAGTGCACTACGTGCAATGCCAATAAAGACACAAATTTTGTGTATTGTCGTCGCGAGAACAAGAACGAATTATGAATTACACTTCTTAAACTGTCATTTCCACAAAACCACGCAAACCCATCGGTCCTTTTCAGGGCTACAAAACTTTCGGCCAATGAGTTATTTTGAAAATTTCGATACACTCTAAAATAATATTCGATTTAATCAAAAGCGAATTTGTTTTTATAATTTTTTCTGGAAGGGAGATTCTGTGAATTTTGGAGCGTGTTCGGATTTATTTGTGTAATGATAATGGTGTTTTGAGTTGTAGGAGCTTTTTCAAACTCTCTGGCTTTTCAGCTCATTCTCCTCTAGCCTTAAAAAAGTCCAAAAAAGAAAGGTCATTTTGAAAGCCTCGCTGCCGCTGCCATCTGGTCGCTAACAGGATGAATGTCTTATTTGTAACTTTTTTCGATCGATCAATTATTTTTAGTGAATTCGAACATTGTTTCTAGGTTAGAAGTGTCATCAAAGTGCAGCACCTTTCAAGCCTAGTGTTATGAAGTTATTTTTCAGCGGTAAGAGTTACGTTCTTCGGTGGAAAACTGAAGGTAAAAATTTGTTCCGCAACGGTTGCTGTCGACACCACCACCGCAACACACATCCGATTCGGTTCGGAGTTTCTGGACCTACGTTAATAATGCGGTGCAGTTTCGGAGACCACCCTTTTTTATTTATCTTTTTTTTTGCGGCCCGTGACACCATGACTCACACGTGTTCGTGACCCGTATGAAAATAGGTTGAGTACCGCTGATCCAGAAGTCATTCTTTTTTTCGAAAATAAGTCCCGAAAACACGCTGCAGCTGCATGATATGTAAAAAATGTGTTACGTGCCGCTGTTCACAAATAAGCTGCCAGACTTTTGCCCGTTATATTTATGAGTTTTTATTTTAATTCTAAGGTTTGTATTATTCTCAATAATAAACGAATTAAAGTAGTCAGAAACATTGAAACAATTTTTTTCGTTCTGGTTTTTATTACATAATACAAGAACAATATATGTGAAAATGGCTTATGCTTTTCAGAAGTCATCTAGGCATAAAATAATTGCAGAAAATATCTGAGTGATTTGGTAACATAGAAACTGACTTACTCTCTTTTAACCCTCCGGTATCAAAATCGTAACTCGTATATCTAAGACTGTACGTGTCTCTGTAATATTGCTATTGTATATTTTTAGGCGTTATTGGTATTTATTTAAAGAAAAATATATAAAGTATAAATTATTATAAAATATAACTCCAGAAAATATTTTTTCCTTAAATTCATTCAGTTTTAGTAGTCATTCAATTCAGCCTCCTCATTGATTTTCGGTCTGTCAGACTGTATGCGCGAATTATGAGGGTTAATTTTTATATTGGAGCAATGTGCCTCATTATGGGATGAATTAAAAAGCTCTGGTAACATTTGAGAATGTATTGAAGTCTGCAAAATTTGAATGAGTTTTATAATTGATTATAGGTTTATAATGTTTCATAATGTCTTATGACAGAAGCAGCCAAATGAAATCATGCAGCTAAACGAGGATTTCGGGGCTAAAACACTTTTGTTTTATCCAATTTGTTTATTTGTAGGCTCATTAGCATTTTAGCTGTAAGAGATCCGAATTTTAATCGTGTACATGTAACATGTTTATCATATCTATAATTAGCACATTACACAGGCGTTAGAGTATTCCCTTCTACACCATTGCATATGGTACACACTTACACAGTAGCCATTTAGGCGTAAGAGTTTTCCTTCTGTTCTACCATTATCCAGTTCGACCGGACAGCGGAGACAGTTGATTGATCATTGTTGAGTTATTTATAGAACAGCAGCCCGATGTTTCTTGCAGAGCAGAGAAGTTGTATGGATGAATCGATCTTATTTCGACTGTGGATCAATCTCTATCGCTGATGATGTACGTAGTTATTCTGTAATAACACAAAATGAGGGCCCCAAAATTTGAACTCATGATCGATCGCTTGTAAAACACTTTCAATTGTAATTATAATGAAAAACGGAAATAATACGCACAAAAAAAATCCGGCCAATTATTGCGTTTTCCATGGTGATGTGTTTTATCGACACGGAGCGTTTTACCCTAAGTTTCCCTACTATCTATGCTTGATCTGACACCGCGCTGCCCCGCGAATGCTCGAAAAAACACATTCCACGAAAAATCAAATTCCAAGGAAGGCGAATGCAACATTCGCCGACGTTCCATGGGCAGCAGCTGTTTAAGCCATGTGATCAGGGTTGCCAATAATATTTTTCAAAAAATTGGAAGATTGCTCTTAAAAAAACTGGAAAAAACTGGATCGTGTAAAACCGGTTTATTTTAAGAAAGTCGGCTTTGATTTATCTAAAAAGATTTTTTTTCCATTTCAATGCTTGAGTAATAGGTTTTTACTTGAATTATGATATCAATATCAGAAATGAGGTATCCTTATTTTTTATATTCATATGGAGCACATTGACTCTATGCTCTTCTGAACTTTAGAATGATTTGGAGGACCTATAATATCTGATATTTATATAAACTCAACTCAGTACATCTGATATTCATAGAAAAAATCTGCGTCATCGGTTAGCCTTACAATAAATAACACTCTTTATCTTTTTATATTTAAAGCACAGCAATGTAAGCCTCGCAAGTACGCTCACAGTGTCGTGAAAATACATTTTCATTTCAACAGTCTTGTTTTAAGGATTTGAAATATTTGAAAGTACTATCGACACGTTTTGATGTTGGATTACGTTTTCGGAAACATATTGGAAGTGAAAATAACACATCATTTCATGAGGGATATTTTTGATATTTTTTAAAATAAAATTTAATCATAAATTTAATTATCAAATTTCGTATAATTGATGGCAAAAAGTGAATAGCGTTGAAAATAGAGCTTCTAACTTCCCATAGATTCGAGTTGTTTCTCTAACACAGACAAGACCGTGTCAGATCTATCCCATTTTGAAAATACTGAATTCGTTCGCAACAAGATGGCTTTTGCTGGAATCCGTCGTTAAACGTAACCTCCAGGTTCAACTACGGCCAAAACCAAATAGTGATTTTGAATCATTTGAACGACTCGAAGACCAAACATGTGTTTTGTTAAACGTTTCGCTATTGATTATTAAGTCGAACAAATAAACTGAAACGCCCGAATTTACTCAGATTAATTCGGAAACCACAACAATTTATCTTTCTCTCTTGAACAATATATGCCCACAATAACAAATCTAAGGAAATTTTGAACAGCATCTAACAGCGACTACCTGGAATATTCTTGAAATCAGGAAATATCAGGGAATTTTGTCACCAATCAGGGAAAAAATGCAATTCCGTCGATTATAATTTTAATTATTGAATTAATTAGAAAGTTTAATGGTACCGAAGAAATATAATATATCTTGCAATTTCATCCGGGATGCGAAGAGATGTTAAACGCACTATTTTTAAAACTTGTGAAGCGTTGATGTATCCTACGACGAAAATCGTATCCTCTCTTGACCATTCCGTCATTGACTCCTATCAAAATTTGGACGTATCAGTAGATACTATACTATTGTGCAATGCGACATGTGTTTCACGTTGGAGGGATAACATAAATAAAAATGTCGAGCTAATTAATTCAAATTACATAAGAGAAAAACAGATTATCGATCAATTTTCATTCACTTCTTTTAGAAGGCAAGGAAAGCCGGAAAAAAGAGCTTTTGCATCAAATGATACAAAATAATGAAACGGCTACTAGAAGCAGAAGTGAAATTTCTCGAGGTGAAACGAAGGATATTTTGGAAAACGCATAGAAGGAATCCCTTAGATTGCATAAAAATAGTTTCGTTAAAATCGTAATAGTTTCGTGAAATGCAATCTAAAATCACAAACAATTCATTCATTCTAAGATACTATAACTATAACTACATAACTAGTAGAAATTTAGTTACTAGTCTACAACTGGTTTATTCTGAAAAATTGATGGAAAATCAGGGATTTTTTTTCGGGGTTTGAGTCGACAACCTGTCTAAAGAAGCCAAATATATCTACATCGGTGTGAAGTTGTAGAAACAGGAGCTACTGAACTGGACGAGGTAGAAAAATGACGAAGAAAGTTCGAAAAAAAAATAAATTTGAATGAAAACATACCCGAGATTTTTTTAGATTAAAAACACAGATTTTATTGTGGCAACTCTGAGAGGGATAATATTTATACATTGTGAATTCAAGGATAAAAGTAAAGCACACATATGAAAAAACTGGATAAAACTGGATAATATTTCGAAAAACCGGAAGATTTCAGGATTTAACTGTTTGACTGGATCGAGAAAAAAAACTGGAAGAATCCAGTTTAAACTGGAACGATGGCAACGCTGCATGTGATATCGGGAAAAGTTTATGTTTTAAACACGAGATGCCGCTGGCAGCCGTCGATCTTCCATCCGCCGAGAGGAAGCTGAAGTCAGGGCGCACTCAGACGAATGCAATTATATGGAAATGAACAAATTGAGTCTTCTCTGATAACGACAGCGCAAAGTATACAGCAAACTTATGACTTGTCATAAAAATAAACCGGTGCTAGCGCTAGCGTCCCCGGGGGATGCACGTGCTTCCGATGAGGTCGATGACGGACAGGCCACGGTGCCATGACGATCCGAAGCCTATATAAATTGCATCGCTATGGCTAGCAGCAACGATACTCAAGTTTTTTTTTCTTCTCTTCTATCTTTAGCCGTGTACGATTTGAACGTCGGACCATCCAAGCCCCTAATTGAAATTTCTTGTTGATTGAAGTCCTAGATGTAGAAACGATAATACATTTTAATTTGACAACTCTGTTTGAAACCCTTATTCGTTTCGGGTTAAGCAAAAGGGTACCGGGATCTCCGGAGTGATTGAAGCGGATGTACGTGGGGCGAAACAGGAGATATGTTTATTATCGTTGAGACTGATGGAGAGCGAGGAGAAAGGGGACTTCCTTAATCCGAAACGGAAGGCCGTCACGGATGGGTTAACTTAGCGATGTTCGGGCCGGGATAGGGAAACGAAAGAAAAACGTATTAGTGGCATTCGTGTTTGAGGCTGGAACAAAATTGGTTCGGATCCCTGAAAACGTGCTGCCGCTATTAGACTTAATGAATACTTCATTAACCGGTTGGTTCGTTTCCACCTCGAATCGGGGTTCATAAGTTTTGGGAAGAGTCTTAACGACTTCCTGTTTCTCCACCGGGATCGTATATTTCGTGTAACGTTTCATCGACCACAGAATTAGTCTTCAGCACTTTACTAATCGCGTTTGCAAATATGCTGGTTCCTTCTCAGATTTCGATCTATATTTACGTATTTAAAATTCTCTACGTTAGAGAAAAAAGGGGCAGTTGTGGACTGCAGGTGCAAAGAATTAAAATAAATTCTTTTTATACAGTGCGGGATTATTGTCATCAAAGCACAATGTAATGCTACATAAAGATTTTTTTTTTAATTTCAAAAATACTTTTTATGAAGAATTATCATGACCAGGTACATATTGGACCCGAATGAAAAATTGTTAGCTGAAAAATAGATCACTTTCTCGAATGCTCAGAATCTTTTATTTTCGTCGTTTCTCAAAATAAGCGGTTTTTTAATAGTAATGTTACTGAAGATTTTGAGTGAATTTATTTTGAGAATCGTAAGCACAATAAGCTTGGTCACTTTGGCAGGAAGACCATACTCTATGTTTGGCGGATGATCTGTTTGAGCCAGATGACACAGTTAACTGTAAACCGAAAGAAGTTATTCAGCCATTCGGTACTTGAAAAACGATCATGATATCAATAGAGACAACACAAGATATCAGATTTCTTTGTGACAATGCTTGACCTCAGACGGTGAAACCAGTTCCTAACAAGTTTGAGCACTCATCAGCAGTGTTGCCACACGTGCAGATTCATCGGTAAAGGTACAGTTTATTTCGTTATTTTCGGTACAGATTACAGATTTTCGTCATAAAGTATAGATTGGTACAGATTTTTTCCGCGTATGAAATTTCTTACGTTTTTTTGGTCAAGCCTATCACTCGAAATCACTAGAGATGCATTTCTTGATATGAATGAAAACAATACGTATCTGTGAAGCTTGACGTGAAGAACAGATTTGGGCTTCATGCATGCTTCTGTTATTGTCCTGCTCTCTCTTCCAGCGTTGTATTGGTAGCGTTTCCAGGATTTTACGATGAGAATTTACAAGATCTGGAAAACGAGTTCCGTACCCTGAAAGTAAAATTGCTTCCGAAGTCGCAGGTTCAGAAAAAGAGCATATGTACAGGGTGGGCCATTTAAAGTGGAAGCATCTGGCAAACCCATAACTTTTGACAGAGATGTCAGATTAACAAATGCCATACCGCGTTGGAAGCGTCATTTCAGTACAATTTTAACCATGGAACAATACACACCTAAACAACGCGCTGAAATTGTTCAGCTGTACATTCAAAATAACTTCTCAATTGTGTTAACTAAACGTGCGTGGAAAAATAAAAATAAAGTTAAAACATCGCCTGGAGACAACACTATACGTCGATTATATGCCAAATTTATATCGTCTGGTAGTGTTGGTAATGCCAGTCATCTGTCCAGACAACGACCAAGACGTTTCGACGAGAATATTGATGCCGTTCGAGCCAGTGTTGCAGAGACTCCATCGACATCAGGTCGCCATCGTTCGCAAGAGTTAGGCATCTTTTTATTGCCATTTGTTCGTGAAAATGAATTGGACAATTACTGGTTCCAACAGGACGGCGCTACATGCCTTACAGCGGCTGCCACGACCAAATTATTGCGCGAAATGTTCCCCGGAAGATTAATATCGAAAAACGGCGATTATGACTGGCCACCGAAATCACCTGATTTGACGCCTCCTGACTTTTTTTTTATGGGGATATTTCAAATCCAAGGTATACACTGGTAAACCAAGGACCCTGGCTGCGCTGAAAGACAATATCCGACAAGAAATTGCTGCCATATCGGCCGAAACATTGGGCAAAGTGATGGAAAATACCGAAAAAAGGGCACATTTTGCGGTCAAGGCCAGAGGCGGTCATTTACGAGATATCGTAATCAAAAAGTAGTTAGAACAAATCTCCTTGGACCAAAATAAATGAATTTCAAACAAAAATTTTTAAAATTCCACTTCTTTACTTTGCTATTGCAAAAACAAATCCTTCCACTTTAAATGGCCCACCCTGTAGATTGGTAGACAAAAATTGGATGCTCTAAAAAAATTGACGGCTCACTGGTTTTTTCTGCGCTTCCATGCCTATACCTATGTTTTATTTAGCTTTCCTGCTTGTAAGGCGTTTGTCTATAGCGCTGTCCCACATTAATAGAAATTTGACTCTGCTTCCTTCCTTTTAAAAATTGTTGAATGGCTTCATTGTAGAAAGCATATATTATTATTATTATTATTATTATTAACTAGCTGGCCCGGCAACTTAGTCCCGTCCAAAATATATTTTTCGTTATCAGATCCACGTTTTCTTACTAAGCGCACGTTTATGGGTCCAATCGCAGAATTGTTCATTGACTGAACTTCTAATCTACCCTTTAAAATTAGTGGGTAGATTTTATGAGGCAATGAATGGTCCTATGGAGGAGCGTCATACCACCATGGAAACATTTATTGCCTCCAAAAGCCTCCATATACCAAATTTGGTTCCTTTTGCTTGATTAGTTCTTGAGCTATGCAGAAATTTGTCTTTCATTTGTAAGGGAGGAGGAGTGTCAATTCACCATAGAAACGTTTCGTGCCCCCTAAAAACATGCAGAAATTTATGTTTCATTTGTATGACAGCCCTTCCGTTAGAGAAAGCGGAGGAGTGTCTAACCACCATAGAAACATTTATTGCACCCTAAAAAGCCAAATTGCCAAATTTGGTTTCGTTTGCTTGATTAATTCTCGAGCAATGCAGCAATTTCCGGGTTCATAAGATTCAGAAAGACAGACAGAAATCCATTTTCATAGGCTTGCAAATTTCAATGTACATTGTACAAGAATTATGGTATTTGTTGTTAATAAATGTAGACATAAAGTAAGTGAGTCAAAATATTTTTTGTGGTAAACAAATGAGTATTTTTATAATGCTGATGAAACAATTTTTTCTCCACAATAAATATTTTCGATGGTACAGATTTGCGGTACAGATTTTTTGGAGAAAAAATACAGATAAAAAAGATTGTTAGCCCTTCTGGTATATAAGAAAATGTGGCAACACTGTAGTTCATGAAATTTTTTTCACACTTCCAACCAAATATTGTTATTAAGTCTATGTTTACTTTCCCCAATGAAAAATCAAAAACATCCAAGGAACTGAAATTTAAGGATATAATAATAAAAGATGAACGCAGAAAATCTCAAGAAATATAATAATCATCATTCGAAAAACTTTTTCCCTGTAGAAGTGCCCATCTTCCGATGTAAGAATGACTTGTTGAAAATTGTAATGGCTATTCATATCTATCTTTCTGAATTTGAAAAAAAAAAATGTTCGAGAAAAATAAATATTAATTTTGAAAATATTTTTTTCAATAATTTTTTTTTTAATTTTTTTTTTGATATTTTTTAATGAAAACATACATGAATTAATGGAAACATAAATAATTTCTATTGATTATAATTTTGTAGTTCCGATAGATTTTGAGTGAGATATTTTTTTTTTAATTTTGTGAAAAATTGTTTTTTAAATATTTTTTTCGAAAAATCTCATTTTAAAAACTATAACATTCTACAAAATGTTAATTGAAGGATGAAATATAGGGAATTATTTTGGTTATCAAAAATAATATCAAACAAATTTAAAAAAAATTATTTTTTTCCATAAAAAATATTTTGAAAATGAAATTTATTTTTCTTGAAAACAAGTGTTTATAAAATTCTGAAAAAATATTTATATCTATTTTTAGCCCTTACAATTTTCAACAAGTCTTCCATACATCGGAAGATGGGTATATTTACAGGGAAAACGTTTTTCTTACAAACACTTTTTCATGTTTTCTTAGAAAAATTTTTATTCGTAACATTCTTATGTGTAAATTATCTTAACTTACATGTTTCGAAAACATTAGAAACATGTCAAGAACATGCCAAACGCAAGAGCTTACACACAAAAATGTTACGAGTGAAACATTGTTTTTTCAGAAGTCTTTACACAAAAATGTCTTATATGTATTCCAGAAACTATAAAAACCAGAAATTTGGCACCTTCGACAAAAGTTCACATTTCAATAAGATCTAAAACATTGTCGATTACACTATATCGCCATCTTGACTTTAGACAAAATTAGGATTAGTTGTAATTTTTCAAAGAAAACATGAAAAAGTCGTTGTTAGGAAACTCTTTTCCTGTAAAAGTGCCCATCTTACGATGTATGGACGACTTGTTGGAAATTGTGAGGGCTATTCACATAGTTTTTTGAGAGGTAAACATTTTTTTTTAAATGAGTTTAAATTTTTGAAAAAGTTTTTTTCGGCAAAATTTTTTTTTTAATTTTGTTCTTTGGTATTTTTCCAAATTCTTGAAAACTCGAATTTGTTTATTCAAAAATGGCGATTTCTAAAACCGAACAAATCATTTTTCGGACAAACCATGGTATTATTAGCAGCTAGAGACTTGGGGCATCATTTACCGTACGACTTACTCGTTAAACTTGGTTCGAGAAAAGCGAAAATATATATACAGGGTATATATATTTTTGTGGTGAATTTTGCATTTGGACTTGCACCTACATCCATATAAAGTCCAACTGGTACAAAAATTAGAGCGTGGTGACCATGGAATGCGTCGGGCATACGTCGATTGGGTGAACGAACAACAGCAGCAAAATGATAGATTTTCGCATCGAATTTTCTTCAGCGATGAGGCACATTTCGAGCTCAGTGGCTATGTGAACACCCAAAACTTCCGTATATGGGGCTCAGAAAATCCACACGTGATTTTTGAGAGGCCATTGCATCCGCCGAAAGTCACTGTTTGGTGCGCATTATGGTCTGGTGGAGTCATCGGGCCGTATTTCTTTGAAAATGAGGACGGCGAGACGGTAACTGTGAATGGTGAGCGCTATGGCCGCATGTTAACCGATTTTTTTTTTTGCCACAAATTGAAGATATGGATACGTATGACATGTGGTTTCAGCAGAACGGCACCACGTGCCACACAACACGACCGAACATGGCCATATTGCGAACGAAATTTGAGGGACGCATAATTTCGCGTTTTGGTGATGCCAATTGGCCGTCCAGATCATGCGATTTGAACCCGCTAGACTTTTTTTGTGGGGTTATGCGAAAGACCGTGTCTATGCCAACTCTCCGCAAACTCTTGAACATTTGAAAGACAACATTCGTGAAATTATGACCGAGATACTGCCCCATATGTGCCGAAAAGTCATCGATAATAACCTGTTCCGGATCAAGGTGTGCGAGGAAGCCCTAGGTGGACATTTGAATGATGTTGTATTTCACACATAATGGCATAAACCAAACTTTAATTTGAAATAAAAGTTTCATCGAAATTCGAATTCTAAGTGTGTTTTATTTCAATTTACTTTCGGAATTTAAGGTTGGAAAACCTTGCATATAGAGGGCTGTCCTTCCATCAGATAACACTGACGTCAGTCTTCAAATGGAGTGCACCTCTCCCAAGAGGATTACTCCTTCATAGAATGTATTATAAAAACCATTTTCACTAAACGGGGCAACAAGCAAGAGCCTTACGATCAAAGGTGAAACGATTATCTCGGAAACATTTTCAACAAGTTAATCACGGTTATCTAAAAATAGCAGAAACAATGAACTCCGAGCGAAGCTTATTATCGTGATACCATCCCCGATACTCGATAAGCTGTCGGTGGTGCACTCATCCGTCAAATTAAAAAACGAAATCGAATTTCCTCCGCCACAAGGTCCTGCAGCGAGGGCGGATCGGCGGAAACAAGATGATATAAAATTGGCAAGAAAGTCAGCAAGCGTTCAAGCGCGACTACGGGTCGGGAAGCACGAACGAGGTCACGATTTCGATTCTCGGTGCGATTTTTCCCGCTTCATTGCGACGTTTGTTGTTTTCCGCGAAAGAAAAAAATATCGACAATTTATCAGTATGACGGCACTTTCTATCCCAACTGAAACAAAACGGAAAATTATACAAGTTTGGGATGAGCCTCGAAATGGAAAGCAAACAACAGCCCAACCCTGAAAGCTTTTCCGAAAACTTCGCACCACGGAATGGTTTCGCATGGATTTGATATTCATTTCAGTTTCTACCAAAACTTTTCCGTGCACGTGTTTTCGCTGTTTGTGCGTCAGGCTAGGACGCAAGAAGGAAAGTCTAGCCGATTTACTTTCCCCGCAAACTCTGTTATGCTTTTAGTGAAAGATACACTGCAAAATCATATCCATCGTATGTTGTTAGACAGCCGGAGTGAAGTTTGCACCGTTGCGGAGATGCTCGACTCTGGAGGCTTTTCAGCGTTCGAATTCTCGGTATTCATCCCGCACAATATATTATTCTAGTCTCAACCATGTTAATGTTAAACATGTTGTTGAATTGAGTGATACATTATTGTCCACCGGGACTTTGAAATTTGTGATGTTTTGGTCCGTTCTGGAAATTTCATGTTTCACATACAGGTTGAAACATGCGAACTTTGATGTTTTGATGTTTGATGTTTCTGTTTAAGCTATTGGGCTGCCATTTCTGCCCAAAACCACCTAATAAGTGTGTGGTAGTTGAGGCCTTCAGTGTATTGCGTTGTTTCAAATGTGGAGAAAATGGGCATAAGAGTAGAGTATGTCAAAATGAGGAAAATTGCTCAAAATGTAATGACAAACATAGAACATCCACATCAACTGAATTTAAGTGCGTAAATTGTTTAAAATTTAACAAGGACCGAAACTTAAAACATCCAGCTTTTAGCACACAGTGTCCGGTGTATCGGTGTATTGAAAAAGGTATGCAGATGGGAAATTTTGGAATTGTATATCAATCTCTCAGTTCTAGTGACCAGCGATTTTTAGAAATTTTGGAAAACTGGTGGGAGAATTTCATCGATTGTAGCAAATTAAATGCTATTGCTGGTGATCTCAACATGGACTGGCTCAAGATGCAGAATTCGAAGCAACTTTCGGATTTTTACAACTTGAAACAGACTGTTGCAGAAGCCACTAGGATTACAAAAACTAGTAGAACTTTGATATATCACGTTTTCTCTAATTTTAAAACAGTTCATCCTTTGATAGAGGCCTAACTTAAAACAACGGATCACGAGACTATTCTTGTTTATATTGAGAATGAACATAGTGATCTTGAAGAAAATAAAGTTAAAATTAAGTGCTGGAACGAATATTCTAAAGAAGCGCTGTCTGATATTGGTGAAAGAAACCTGGATTTTACTGCAATCACTGACAATTTGGATTTGAAAGCAGCTGTTTTCACTAATATTTTGAAATAGTGTACCAATAGCTTAGTTTCTGAAAAACAAATCGACTTGAATAATTTGAACAGCTGGTACTGTTCGTCGCTTTTGCGTCTCAAATGTAAACGAGATAAACAGTACGTAAAGTTTCGTAGAAGTAATTTAGAGAACGATTGGAAAAGGTACACGTCCGCGCAGAACATGTATTCACAAAAAGACTAGATGTGAGTACATTCAGAGGAAAATCGACCAACATCAGAACAACAGCAAGGAGTCTGGAAAATATTGAAAAGTTTACTCAACACTAAAAATAGTATGTCGCGGGCCATAACTTTCGAAAATTTAGAAGAACATTCCGAACAAATAACAGCTGGAAAATTCAACAATTATTTCGTGAGTAGTGTTCAACGGATTAATCAAAGTATTGAATTGGTCAGTGAACCTCAAGAAATAATACAGCCGATGAATAACAATTGCAGATTATAATGTTTTCTACCCATCTGATTTGCAGAGTTGAAAGATATTTGTTTTTCCTTGCAGCAATCGGCTAGTATCGACAATGTCAACGCAAAAGTGATACAAGATTGTTTTCATGTTATTGGACACAAACTGCTGGACCTGATAAATGAATCATTGCAAACAGGACACGTGCCTATTGTTTGGAAGCAATCCATTGTGGTTTCCATCCCCAAAGTTAAGAGGACGGATAAAGCCAAAGAGTACCGCCCTATTAACATGTTGCACACATTTGAAAAAGTTTTGGAACTTGTTGTGAAAGGCAACCTTATGAAATATATTAATAACAATAATTTGCTAATACCGGCGCAGTCGGGATATCGGGATGGCCACTCTAGTGAAACCGCTCTTAATCTGGTGTTAGCAAATTGGAAAGAGAATATCGATGTTAAAGAAACTATTTCTGCTGTGCTCTTGGATTTTAAACACGCTTTCGAAACAATTTCTAGGGTTTGATTGTTACAAACATTGGAGCGCATTGGAATTGTACAGCCGTCATACAACTGGTTTGAAAGCTATTTGTGTGATAGAACTCAGAAGACTCGTTTCAACGATTTTATTTTTGCTCCCATCGGTAACGCGCTTGGTGTGACTAAATACATGCTCATTTCTTCGGCAAACTCAAACAAACGGCAAAAAATTCGATGGTCATTTTGAAATTGATTGTGAGACAATTGAACGGGTTACAGAAATTAAATATCTCGGAGTAGTATTGATGACAAATTAGCCTTCAAGTCTCATATTCATAATGTCATCAAAAAGATTGCTAGAAAATATGACGTCACATACCGTTTGAAGAATGAGTAAGGCGGATTACACATTATCCGGTTTCTACCGGACCGGTTTCAACAAACGCCGCTGGGTTTGGACGGAAAACCGGATAACAATGTGGAAGAGACCTCGCGCTACACAAAACCGTACATCTCTTACATACACATACACTACACAAAACTACATCTCTCACATACACATCACACCATTCATTCATTCTAAGGTGTTTTTTTTATTTAACCATTACAGTAGAAATCTGTACGATTAAAATAACATCATAATTCCTTCCTAAAATAACATCATGATTCCTTCAAATGCTATCCCATTGCTGCTTCCGCAGATCCTCGCCCAGAAACGGGCTCAGCATATGCCGCAATTCGTCGAGCACGTACTCCTGGAGCAGCGGTAGCTACTCGAGCGCATTGCAAATCAACGCACTGCTAATTATATGCGGATCTTGAGCAAAGAATGCCTGACTCAGATATTTTGATTTGAGATTTAGGTGATTTTGTTCTGACAGAACCGATGTTTCGGTGTCGGGCATCTCGATCACCGATCACAGATCGGACATTTTGAGTTCCTCAAGCCGAGCCTCGGCCACCTCGTCGTCGATCGCGTCCCGAGTCAGGTCAAAAACAAAAACTGACCTCCTCATAAAGTCTCGATAAAGTCGCTCAAAATATGCCCCTTGATGAACCAGTTGGAGATTTGTTTGACATCATCGAACATGTTCAGTGGCAAATCTGTGAACAATACAAAAACGGAAGTAAATTTAAGAACTCGTTCAGTTTGTCGAAAGACACCACCCACCGTTGATAGCACAGTCCACGACAATATGCTTCATGATGATGCGCCTGTGACAATCCCTTCATGCAGAAACTTGCATCATCGAATTTGTTTCACAGCACAGGTCGTTGCAGAAGAAGCGAAATTAAAATTTCGGCATCCATATCACTTGCAAATTCTGAATTGATTTCAAAATCAACAAACAAACGTCAATAGTACACACATACTAATTCATGGGGCTAAAAATTGCCTGAATTGTACTAATACTAACAGACATGACAAACAACAGTCAATTCGCGTTGATGGCATGGAGTTTCGTGCTCCGCTTTTGGGAAATGATAGTGATATAGGATTTTCAGGTGTAGAAAACACATGTTTAAAAAATAAAAGTATGAATGAAAATTAACTTCTTATAAAATATGTTCTTTATGTAATAGAGTAATACGTTCTTTTGCAAGTGAGGAAAACCCCCTGAACAAGAACTGTGTTTGATAATGGTTTTATATTACAATTATGAGTTTTAGTGAAAATGTCAAGAAAATTATACAAAAATGGTTAAGTAAAAATCAGTATTACGGGTTTAAGTAATCAAATAACATGAAGTAAATATTTTCATTAAAAATTTGAACAACCCAAAACTGTATTAAGGTCCGATAATCTTATAGAGAATGATTTGCTTCCCCAAACCGATGTCTCCACCAGACGTCGACACTATTCTACTGTCGTCGCGTATAATACTTATCCGGTCACCGGACATTGCAGTCGCAGTAGACGGCTGCATCACGGCGCCGTAAAAAGGTGGGTACGGTCGAAATTTGCTATTTGGGTTTCAAACCGGTCCGGCGGAAACCGGATAATGTGTAATCGGCCTAAAGGTGAAGGTGGAAGCTAGCCACAAATGGCTGCCACAATGGCGCTCATTTCTTTCATCTCCCTCCCTTACCCCTTGCCCGAAAATCAATAATTTTGCGAAACAATGTGAAGAAAATTATCGTTTGCACACACTTCCCACCAAGTAATATTAATCAAAATCTAATCGATTAGGGGAAATCAGGGTAAAACTGACACCCCCTGATTTTTCCAGTTAGAAGCAATTTCTTGCAAATTTTCCGATGTTCCTTGTACACTCCTGTTATTACTTACGTAAAATTTCGCTAATGGAATTTAAGTGTTTTTGTCGGAAAATTTTGGAAAACTCGTTACTTCTGTAAGCCTAAAGTGCGATTCACATACAACATCCACGTCACGTTCACGTTCCGTCACGTCACGTTGCGTCAATTATTCTTCCATGGAATTCCTATTGAAGCATTCACATACACCAGCAACGGCAAGTCGAAGTTCCCGTTGCCGGTGTATGCGAATGTTTGCATAAGAACTGCTTGGAAGAATAATTGACGCAACGTGACGGAACGGAACGTGAACGTGACGTGGATGTTGTATGTGAATTGCACTTAAGTCATCTTAGATCATCGTTCAATGTATTATGTGAGACACTAGGTGGTTTTGTTGCTAATCGATTCTCGAAAACTTTGTTTTGCAATCTCGAGTCTCGGGGTAACACCGATACCTTCGGTCATGGTAAAACCGACACCAGGGTTTGTGTTTCATAGACAGGAAAAATGTGTCCTTACGCCGCATGTCATGGAAGACAAAACGACAGAGCTGGACTGATAAACCAACGATGAATCGGACATACAATCCAAAAAGCCTTGCAGAGCTTCAACGCTCATCAGCACATCTCCCATGGATGCTCACCCAAGCTGGGACATAAACATAAGTGCTGGCTGAGATTTCTACACCGGAATTCGAAAATTCATTCTGCAAACCTAAGACTACATCAGCGGAGAGAGCTGTGGGGTTCAATTGCAGTTTAATTTGTTTGCTTTTTTACTATTGAAAATCTGAGCAATCCAATTACATACTATTCGCAAATATCCACCTTCTCCCCTCTTGAAGCGTTCAAATAGTATATAGACAGCCTCTTGATACTTAAAAATTATTGTAACAAGTTTATATTCGTTTCTCTAAAGATGTTGGTTTTACCCGACAGGGTGTGGATCTCACCCGGGCTTCCATTTATTTCACCAGAAAATATCAATTTTAGTATTCATTCAAAATTCGAGTACTACTCAAAAAATTATCATCAGATACTATAGAATGGTTCATTAATAGTTGAAGAGAAGTTCTGTAACCATTTCAAGTCGAAGAAACACTGGAGGTTCTGGAAATATGTGGAAATCCTTAGGGTGTCGGTTTTACCCTGATTTCCCCTACTCATCAAATATTAAATTTTCATCTGCCGTCGCACTATATTGTGAAAAACGTCGGAAAACTCGAGCTAGTGCTATGAAAGTTAAATTTACATTTTTCAATCTTCGGCAATGGTTTTGTTTGTATTGGTGAACGCATCGTTATTTTTTCGACACTGATGCCAGACAACATCATCGAAACAGCTATTATAACCACTCAATAAAATATTATTCCTGAGTCATAGCGTTCCATGTCATGAAAATCAATAAAATTGTGTTGATATCAATATAATTATTATTTCTACGTTTAATGGGTATATAATGTAAGTTTTACCAACGTTAACATTGGTTAAGCAAATTGTATTGCAGAGCTCGGAATACTGCCACGGCTGTCTATGCTTTCAAAAGCAGTAAACGGAAAAGTATTATATTCAATCAAAATGCCTCGGCCAACGAAGAGAAGGGTTAAAGCTCTCCAACGTGATTATGTGAAAACAATACGATCAACGAAGGAAAATGTTAAGGAATTATCAACATCGAGTTACTATGCGAAAGAACTAGTTAATACCAAAAGAGCCCCAATTCACATGTGTTATAAATTTGCTCATGTTACGCTCGCGTATAATCAGAATTTTACTTCATATGCAAATGCACCTTCTATATATTTTTAAAGTTGCAATTGTTCATCGGAACATATCGTTCATACATTTTACTTTAGTATTGAATTGTTTTTTTTTAATGTATTCAAAGACTCGTGTCAATGAAGCGCCACATAGTCTGATAAGTGAATTGATCTATTTACGTGTGCTTTGCTCTTCTCTCACAAACACTATAACCAAATGGGGAATTTTACACGTGGTTTTACCTATACTACTACAATGACTTCCTTCCACCTTCACCTTAACTATCTCTAGCAACGCATGGAAACAAAAAAGTGTGCGTGTTATGCAAAAATACAGAAGCACTCTACACCAGCCAGCTTGAAAAAAACAACCAGCGACGCGATGACTCAATTGCTTCGCTGAGTGCGTGTGAGTGGGGTCGACAGACGAGAGCAGAGGCTCACAGTTCTCCGGTGGAAACGTACCTCTGGACGCTTGAATTTGTCCTTGTCAAAAAGGGAAATTTCTTGGAAAAATTATTCTGAATCATGATTGGCAGGAGAACCACTCAGGCTTGCGACGCAATGCTTCGTTTTTTCAGGAACTGAACATTGTATGACAACTTCTACTGTATCGAGCAAAATCGTTGTATGTGATATCAGCAAAATAACAGATTGCTGCCTTCTCGCTAGCTGGTAGCTAGCTTTTGGATAGAACAGTATGTACGTTGGATAGCTACGATTGTTTTCGTAGTGGCATTGATGTATTGAAATCGTATTCCATTGCTACTTTTGGTCGGTACGATTTGATGAGCAGAAATTGGATCAATCAAAACGTGAGATTTGTCGTGTTTAGATAATGCTTGGCGTTTCATTATTACTCAATTGTTTGTTCCAAAAGAATATATCGAGGGTGCAACTTAATTCATTCAGTTTCCACAATATGACGGTCGACGGCGACAATTGATTTTTGCTGTATCCAGAGCGTCGACATCTGTCAACCAAATGTTGCTCACAAGTCTTTGAGCTTTGCACAACAAGTACGGCTTCACTGCGTTGAAAATGTCGAGTTTTGTTTCGAGTAAGCACTATTCGTGGGAAGTTTTTATTTTCTGTTTCCATTGGAAGAAAGGTGCAGCTGAAGCGCATCGAATGCTTGTGGTGGCTCTGTACCATCGGATAGATTTGGTAGGGAATGGTTTGAACGGTTCAAAAGGTGTGATTTTAGTGTTACAGACAAAAAGCGGTCCAGGTCAATCGAAAAATTTTGAATAAAAACAATTAGAAACATTGCTCGATCAAGATTCGTGTCAAACGCCAACAGAGCTTGCAGAATAGGTGTATTCCTCTATGAGCTGCTAAAATCTGGTCAAACGATCAATGGAGTCTTCCACAGGCAACAATTGGTTCCGTTTAAAGTGAGCTATTTTCGAAAAACGTTCAGATTATTCGCCCAGACACGAGTCGATAATAATCTATTATGACAACGCTCGGCCTCATGCTGCTGTTCGAGTTCAAAATTGTTTGGAAAATAGTGAATGGAAATTCACCCGCCTTATAACCCTTGTCAATTTCAACTCCCATTTGCTTCCATCGATGCAGAATGCTTTGAGTGGAACATACTATACTTCAGAAGAGGGTATCAAAAATTGTCTGGATTCATTCTTGGCTTCAAAAGACGAACGCTTCTTTCCCGATGGGAACCGTAAATTTCCAGAAAGGCGTCAAAAAGTGATGGCTAGCGATGGCCAATACTTTTTATAATGTGTTAATTCATTCAATTTTTGAAATTAATGTGTTTTTCATGCAAAATAAAAACAACGAATAAGGTTGCAATACAATACATAATTTTATTTATTGTGATAGTGGAATTTTTTTCAATCAGTTGACACAAACCTTTTTGCTGTCATGAAATGATCGAGTTAGAAGCGATCGAAATCTTTCATTATTCCTTACATGTTCAGTTTCAAATTTGCATTCTACAAACCATACCTTCCTGTTAGACGTATTCCAACGCCAAAACACGGTTGCCATATGATTCGTCAGAGTGATTTTACAACACGACTACGCTCGGTTACACATTGCAAAGGTGTGAATAGCTACGTGGAAACGAAAGCTTTTCGATGTGAAATCCATTATATCAACATGAAATGAGCATACCGTTCCGAATCATATTTCGGACGCTTAAGGTGTATGATGCAGAAAACATATCTAAACTTTATGCACAGGTATTATTCGGTAGATATTTTCAATAAATTAGTTCAATATGCTTCCAAGCTTTCTACTTTGGTACCTATTTGATTGAAAACTTAATAAAATCATCGAATAAAACGCTTTTCAAATGAAGCGAATAAGAATCAAGCTTCGGACACTAAATCAAATTTCGACAGATTGAATTCAAATTTCGAACACTTTATTTTGTAATTTTATGGACGAAAATAACATTGCACTTGATTATATTTTATAATCAACTGAGAAACACTTACCAAGCAATCACAGTAAACTGTTAACGATGATGAGAATTGATGAAACACGGGAGAAAATTAAATATTTTTGAACGGGTAAATTCTACGTGCTCACGCAAAACAAACGTCAAACACAAACGATAATGAGTGGTGCTGTTGAATTTTTTCCTACTATGTGATAATTCAAATGTAATTTTCAAATGAAGTGATAGTGAAACCAATCACTCTAAAGAAGTAATTGTGACATTAAATTTATAGTTATACCATCAGTGCATGGAACATTTCAAGATATTAGAACAAAGTGTCCGAAATATGATGTTGTCCGAAATATGATTCAGAACGGTATCTGAAATATGGCGAACAGCATAGAGTGACGGCTTTTTGGATTATTTTCTAAATTAAGCATTGAGTTTCACGCAAAACCAGTGATAATTTCGAATCACACGTTTCGTTTCCTGACGCATTCATTCGAACAAATCAATGCCATTAAATGCGACGTCAAATATTCCGAGTGAATTTATGACGGCATGTACCCTATTCCCACTGGAAATTTACCCAGCTATTCTAGTTAACTGGAAGCTGAATGAGCAGAACCCAGCAGCCATGGTCCAGCAGCGGTGAACGATGCAAATAAACCGGAATATTAGTAGCCATTAAATTTTAATTCTGCTACAAGATTACACTCATTAGCTTTCATGTTTTGTGTCGGACAACGCTGGCCTGATCGGTCATTTGTGCCATTCTGACCACATCATGGTCACGTATCCACATCCCATTTCCCCATCACTCCTCCGACTCCCTCACCCAATACTCGACACAGTGCATCATTAAATTTCATTCTCCTTCGTCCCATTTGAGTTCCCCATTTCAATGCTTGAATATACGGGGACTAGTTCTCGGTTTCCATGTCGCACCGTGATCTCTTCGCTCGGCTCGGTCATGACTACCGTTTTAATCAGCCGTTGAAATAAAATCATCAAAATAAAATGTTTTCTCCACTATCCCCTCCCCGGGCTGCTGTTCCTGTTTCCTTCTATCCTTCCCGGGATTGGGATAGGAAAATTCCATCCACGATGATCTCCCGTTTGTCTGCCTCTTGAACTCATCACCCGCTCAGCGGGCAGCGGGCATTAGTAGCTAATTACCACTGAATGTGAACGTGATGAGAAGAGATCCGGAGATGGAAAAAAAAGTTAACACAACCCTAATCCTCATCTTCTTATCCAATCCGTGACCATGGTTCTCACAAATAAAGGAAGAGTATATTCTTGTTCGTTTCCGAGTCCTCGTCTTGGCGAAATTAAAACCAAGTGGCACAAAGGCGCGAAGGAAGTAAATTGGACGCTTCATCGGGCCCACCCTCAGGACGGGATTAATTAAGATGTAGATGAATTAATAATCCCTGACTTATGCGTTGAACTGGACTTTGAATTCAAAAGAAAAAAAAACATCGTGGCAAATCGAGGAAAATATAAAAAAAAAACACGCGGAGAATAAATGGCGAGGTTATATGAGGTCACCATATTTCCAACGTTTCGATTACGTACACTCCGTCGGGATTGTTTGTGTAATTTTCCTGTTCACCTTTGTGGGGCTATGAATTCTCCTGGATTATTTGACGGCTTTTGGGCGAATGGAAACCAGGTATTAAGACGTTCCCAACAATAGAATAAGGAAGAACCAAACTAAAGGTTAATTGGGCACAAACTGAAACCAATAAAATACTGAGAAATACTAACGAGAGTAACCTGGGGAGCTGGCATGGGATGAGTGCAGACACAAATGTGTACCTTTCTCGGTATTTTACGATCTATTTGCATAGGATTGAACGACTTCTCCGCTCATCCTTTCCACCCCCGTTTCACTCATCAGCAACTATTCCGGGGCAACACAACAAAAAGCGCCACTTTCCCAGCCAATTAGTGCCGCGCGGTGATAACTCAATTTACCGACACCTCATTTCACTCTAATTGTGTACTTCCGTCCCAGTCACGTCATGTTGGGACTGGGACACAGGGAAAAAGTTCGACTTCCATCGGAGTAGAGACAGAGAGAGAGAGAGAGAGAGAGAGAGAGAGAGAGAGCATGGGGCACACGAACCTGCGCAAGGAATAATTTATTCAAATCCATTCAAATTACACAATTCACCGAGCGAAACGATTCTCCTGCAACGGACCACCGGACCCAACCGGACGGACTCTTCCTATCGCTCCCGCCGGCGGAACCTCGATAATAATAAGTCTTTTCTTTCGTGCTGTGAAAACCCGCTTTTCCGCGCCATTGTGCACCAAGCGGACATTAGGGGGCGAATCTATTGCTGCCGATGTCGGCATCAATAATGCAATGCATCGCAACAAGTATAGAGAGGGCTAGTGGGGCAGTTTTTTTTCCTTTGGGATGGTTCGTTAGTAGTGATCAGTTCGTTTAAGTCTTCATTAAAGGGGAGGTATGTTTTCCGCTTTCCCGAACGTCAAATGAAGCACCACCAAGCACAAATTGGGAGGGGCAAAAATCAAACAAACACCATATAATTGCATCGCGTGAGCACTGCTCGCAATGCAATTCGATACAATTGTTCTGATTTAAGGCTGATTTAGACGGTGCCAGTCAACGCGCTAGTAGAAGAATCCAATCACTAGAGTCTAGTTATTAGAGCCATGCAAACACCCGGCTCCAGTTACTTGCGCAAGTATCGCACAAGTAATTGGCCACGCCAGCGAATAGAAAATTTTCTAGATACTGGCGCCAATAGATAAATGACAATTGCTTCCAAACAGTGTGTCATATTAGACATTTGTGTGAAATCGAAATGCCAGGCAGTTTCAGTGGTGCCATATATTTATTTGTACTGGAAGGGGAAAAATCTTTTTCGGCTATGGTGAAGACAATTATTAAACGGTGTTATTTGGCTTGCTCTGTAATTTGTATGTTTGTATGTTTGTAACATGTTTGTTTGTAGCGCTTCACCACATTAAAAGAAATTTAACCCCCTTCCTGTTGACCGATTGGTCTGAAATTTGGAACACACCTTTATCTCTGCAGTCATTATAAAACTGGGTATTTCATTATTTTAAAAATCCAAGATGGCGGCTGCTACAAAATGGCGGATTACATATTTTCTCAAAATCCCATCAACATGGGTATCAAATCAAAGGGCTTGACTAGTAGAACACAGTTATGCATGAGGAATGCAAATCCAAAATGGCCGCCTCCACAAAACGGTGGTTCACATATTTTCTCAAAACCCGGTCAATATTGGTATCAAATGAAAGGACTTGACTAGTAGAACACAGTTATTCATGAGAAATACAAATCCAAAATGGCCGCCACCACAAAATGGCGGATCACATATTTTCTCAAAACCCTTTTAATATGGGTATCAAATGAAAGGGCTTGACTAGTAGAACACAATTATTCATGAGAAATGCAAATCCAAGATGGCGGCCACTACAAAATGGCGGATTACATATTTTCTCAGAACCCCATCAAAATGGGTATCAAATGAAAGGGCTTGACTAGTAGAATACAGTTATTTATGAAAAATGAAAATCTAAAATGGCGGCCACTACAAAATCGTGGATTACATATTTTCAGAAATTTATGGAAAATTATGAAAAATGCAAATCCAAAATGACCGCCATCATAAAATGGCGCCATGTTTTTCTCAAAGCCCATCAATATGGGTATCAAATGAAGATGCTCGACTGGTAGAACACAGTAGATCATGAAAAATCCCAACAAACATCGAAACATACTTTTAATTCTACTGTCATTATAAAACTGCGTATTCCATGTTCATGGAAAATTTGATTTGGCCGCCGCTAAAAAATGGCTGAATGGCTTGACTTGGAGAATACACTACACTATGAACAACATAATTTCGAAAAGGTCACCGCTATAAAATGGTCCACTATGTATTTTTTGCAATCCCCTCAATATTAGTATCAAATGAAATGATTTCACTAATAGAATACAGTACACCATCGAAATATTCCGAAGAAAGTTAGGTAAGAAACAAAAATTGAAAAAAACACAAATTTTTTGAATGGTTTTAATGTAGAGAAACTAGGAAATAAAATAAGTAAAAAAAAACCTTTTTAAGTTAAACGGTTTAATGTACTAAGAGCTAGAAAATAATTTGACAAGTAGCTGTTAGTAATTATCACATCCGTTCTTTCATTGATCTAGGGCAATGATGAGACTAAAATAACATCGTGGGGTATATGATGAAACAACTAACTGTGGATAATGAAAATCCAACGTTTATTTCTTACCTAATTTTCTTCGGAATATTCTCATGATGTATTGTATTCTATTAGTCAAATAATTTTATTTGATACCGATATTGAGGGAATTGCGAAAAATACATAGTCGACCATTTAGTGGCGGCGACCTTTTTGAATTTATGTTGTTTATTATGTTTCGTGTTCTTCATGCCAAGTCATTCAGCCATTTTTAGCGAAGGCCAAAATAAATTTTTCAAGGTCATAGAATACGTAGTTCGATAATGGCAGTAGAATTAAAAGTATGTTCCATATTTCAGATCAATCAGTCAATAGGAACGGGGCAATTTTCTATTAATATGGGACAACCCTAAAAACATTCAAACATACATACAAACAGGTCAAGCTGAATGAAACTATTTAAACAGTAATTAGTTGTTTGGGGACTGCGGTCATTTTGGATTTGCATTTTTCATAAATTACTGTCTTCTACTAGTCAATCCCTTTCATTTGATATACATATTGATGGGGTTCTGATAAAATGTGTAATCCGCCATTTTGTAGTGGTCGCCATCATGGATTTGTATTTCTCATGTATAACTGTGTTCTACTAGCTAAGCTCTTTTATCTGATACCCATATTGATGGGGTTTTGAGACAACGTGTAATCAGTCATTTTGTGGTGGCGGCTATTTTTGATTCGCATTTTTCATAAATAACTGTGTTCTACTAGTCAATCCCTTTCATTTGATATCCATATTGATCGGGTTTAAAGAAAATATTTTGTGGTGGCGGCCATTTTGTGGTGGCAGCCATTTTTGATTCATATTTTTCATAAATAACTGTCAATCCCTTTCATTTGATACCCATATTGATGGGGTTTTGAGAAAATATGTAATCCGTCATTTTGTGGTAGCGGTCATTTTGGATTTGCATTCCTCATGAATAATTGTGTTCTACTAGCCAAGCCCTTTCATTTGATACCCATATTGAAGGAGTTTGGGAGAATATGTAATCCGCCATTTTGTAGCGGCAGCCATCTTGGAGTTTTAAAATGATGAAATTCCCAGTTTTATAATGACTGCAGAGATAAAGGTGTGTTCCAAATTTTAGATCAATCGGTCAACAGGAAGGGGCTCAAATTTCTATCGATGTGGTAATGCGCTACAGACAAACATGTTACAAACATATAAACGTACAAACATACAAACATGCAAATTACAGGGCAAGCTAAATAAAACCGTTTTAAAACAGTTCCTATCGGTGCTTTATGAGAAAAATCTGTGTTCTTACTGTACAGAACAAAATAAAAAAAAACTGAAAAAATATACCTTTCCGCATAAATCTGTACATTTGCCAACACTGGATGGTTCGACGGTACAAGGAACATCAAATTCAATTCCCTCAACGTATACATGGAAGAATCTCCATTCGCGTTGACGGCATTGTGCTTCATGTGTTCGATTTGTGAAGCGAAAATGATAATAGACAATGAAATCATGGAAATATCAGGAAATTTATATAAAAACAGCTGGTGAAGGTTCAGTACGACGTGTTCTAATTAGTAAATTAACAAGAAGTAAAAATTTTCATTCAAATTTTGACAATTTAAAACTGCCTGCGGGCCTACAAAACCGATAAAGATTAATTTGCCTCCCAAAATGGTTATCGCCACCAGATGTCGCCACTGTCATTCGTCATCGAGGATAAAGTGACAGCCAAGCTGTCCAGTTGCTGAAAATGTGTATAAACGCACAGCACCAGTCAATTGGTGATCTAAATATGGCGTGCCGTTGACGTTCAAGTAACTGGCGCCAATTACTGGTCAATGTGTAAATCAGCTATTAGTGAATTATAATGGATCCAGATAGGGTTTAACATTGTGACGGTATGCGGTCTCGTAACTAGAGTAACTGTTATTGGAGGTACCAATCAGTTTTGACATTTTTTGTACCTTTGAAGCTTATTTCAGTCACACTGGTACAATGTGAGCATTTCCACGTCACGACGGATCGGCATAACTCGAGTTGTGCATGCAAATGCTCCAAGAAACTAAATATTCTTCCCGTTTGGGGCAAAATTTCTTTTTAATATTGCTCATAATTAACACTCAATTTCTGATAACCTTTTTTTCAAAGTTGGAGCGTGAAAAGCTAAAATTATAGCAGTAACTTTGGTCGAATTTCCAGGATGGCGAAAGAGCCTGACTTGGTAAGAAAGCTAAGAATACCCCTAAACCAAATCTCCACCTCTATGAAAAATATTGTATAGGGTACCAAAGAAGAAATTTCGATTATTTTTATGAACCCCTCTGTAGTTCACCATAGGATATATAGTGAAAAACTTACTTTTTCATCTATTTACACGCCATTCTCAATAGCTTTTTGAAAAAAAAAATTGTAAGGGGTTGTATCTAGGACACGACCACATATTTTAGACGTAGAACTATGCAATTATAGTATGCAATCCACTTGTTTACCATTTCGAATATTAGTTTAGAATGCATCGAAATTTTTGTAATAGATTATGTTCTTCGTTACAAATAAATTTGACGAACGTCCTTTTACATTTGATATGATGCCTTGGACTACCAAAATATGTGAACGGAAGAATTGTCAAACGATCATTATACAGGGTTTTCCATTTCGGGCTTCCGAAAGTATACAGCCCTGCGCTGACAACCGTTTGTCATAGCTGTCAACCAAAGCGTCATATCGTAAGTTGAATGTCTGCCATTTTACAATATAGATCGTTTTAGCATCGCACAACGTGTTAATTTTGTTAAATTATACTATAAAAAATGATGAAAAACCGGCAAATGTTTTTCGAGCATTACGGACGGATTTTGGTCGTCATGGACGGCCTACAGAGCACACAATCGCTAATGTAGTGCGTAAATGTCTGGATCCGTAGCGGATATTGTGAAACCTGTGCATCATCGTAATGTGCGTTCGGTCGAAAATATTGCTGCTGTTGCTGCCAGTGTGGAGGATGACCCAAATGTTTCGATTCCACGGCGTGCTCAGCAATTAGGCTTGTCAAACACATCATTGTGGCGAATTTTTCATTTGGACTTGCACCTACATCCATATAAAGTCCAACTGGTACAAAAATTAGAGCGTGGTGACCATGGAATGCGGCGGGCATACGTCGATTGGGTGAACGAACAACAGCAGCAAAATGATGAATTTTCGCATCAAATTTTCTTCAGCGATGAGGCACATTTCGAGCTCGGTGGCTATGTGAACACCCAAAATTTCCGTATATGGGGCTCAGAAAATCCACACGTGATTGTTGAGCGGCCATTGCTTCCGCCAAAAGTCACTGTTTGGTGCGCATTATGGTCTGGTGGAGTCATCGGGCCATATTTCTTTGAAAATGAGGACGGCGAGACGGTAACTGTGAATGGTGAGCGCTATGGCCGCATGTTAACCGATTTTTTTTGCCACAAATTGAAGATATGGATACGGATGACATGTGGTTTCAGCAGGACGGCGCCACGTGCCACACAACAAGACCAAACATGGCCGTATTGCGAACGAAATTTGAGGGACGCATAATTTCGCGTTTTGGTGATGCCAATTGGCCGTCCAGATCATGCGATTTGAACTCGCTAGACTTTTTTTGTGGGGTTATGCGAAAGACCGTGTCTATGCCAACTCTCCGCAAACTCTTGAACATTTGAAAGACAACATTCGTGAAATTATGACCGAGATACCGCCCCATATGTGCCGAAAAGTCATCGATAATTACCTGTTCCCGATCAAGGTGTGCGAGGAAGCCCTAGGTGGACATTTGAATGATGTTGTATTTCACACATAATGGCATAAAACCAAACTATAATTTGAAATAAAAGTTTCATCGAAATTCGAATTCTAAGTGTGATTATTTCAATTTACTTTCGGAATTTAAAGTTGGAAAACCCTGTAGTATGCAATCCACTTGTTTACCACTTCGAATATTAGTTTAGAATGCATCGACATTTTTGTAATAGATTATGTTCTTCGTTACACATAAATTTGATGAACGTCCTTTAACGTTTGATATAATGCCTTGGACTACCAAAATATGTGAACGGAAGAATTGTCAAACGATCATTGTATTTCACATTTCTCTCTGAAATTATTGTATCTCATGTTTACGTTGTTCTCGAACCGCGAAAGCTCATCCACCTCTAGTATCTGAAATGACGATTTTACCAGGCTTCTCATTTTAAAAGTACGTTTTAGGGAAACATAGTCCGTTCTACACAACGACAAGCGAGTCCAAAAGTACTCAACATCAAAAAATACTCCCGACTTGCATGTATTTGCAAAGCGGATTCCCCCAGGCACATTGATTTTGGGAAACACAGCTCGGTGGGAACAAAAATACTCCCGACTTGCATGTATATTTGCAGAGCGGATTTCCACAGGTACATCGATTTTGAAGTCTGTGTTGGGGAAACCGTAAAGCGGGTCAATCAAAACTTGGAAGTTAGGGCGTTTAGATAACGCTTGACATTTTACAGTTATTCAACTGTTAATCTCATGAAAAATAATATTTTATTAATTGTGATAGACGCGTAGAAATATTTCTTATCAATTGATGCAAACATCTTTCCGATCTGTTGAGAAATGTTCGAGTTATAAGCATTCGACATACGGGTAAACACACAAATCGGTAGAACAAATTTATGGGAAAAAAGGAATTTCTTACAGTTTTCATGAATTTAAACCGTATAAAGATTATCAAATTGTAATGTATATTTAGCATATCAAATAAATCTTAGAGAGTTCCCGATTCGATTGGTATGCAAATCATGAGAATTCGTTCACAGTGAAAATAGTTATTAACGTTAACTTTATTTCATAAAAACGTGAACTGTTTTCTGATTTGGCACCAATAAAGTATATCTTACTATGATATATCGAGAAATATTAAGGCCTGTACTCGAAAAAAACGCACCAGACAAAAGTGTTCGCCAAAATTTAATTTTAAGTCGGATTTTCTTGAAACCTTTAGTGAATGAACTAATACATATGGGTAATGATTCAGCATATATACTTTATTCAATTCCCTTTCCATCGCTGAAACCCTGCATCTTTCCCTTAAGACCCCTCATTACATTTTGTGCAATGGTGGAGCCGACTTTTTTGTTCACTTTGATCCATTCTCTCTTCAACTCCAGCTCGTTCTTAAGCACCTTGGACGATTTCCGAACTTTGGCCTTCATTATGGCCCAAAATCTTTCCACCGGACGAATCTCCGGTGATTTTGGGGGGTTGCCGGTTTTTGGTACAAAAACAACTTTATTGTTTCTGTACCAATCCAACGTCGATCGCGCGTAATGGCGTGATGACAGGTCCGGCCAAAATAGTGTCTCGCCTCCGTGGGACCGCAGGAAGGGCAACAGACGCTTCAGGAAGCACTCGAGGCGGTAAATTTCGCTGTTGATGGTACCCGTTGTGATGTACGGTTTACTCAGTTTATTGGCAGCATTGGCAGATGGCCTGCCAGAGCAAGTATTTTGTGCGAATTTGTCCACTTTCTTCTTCCTTACGTCTTCCGGAACATCAAACCGTTATTTGGCAACGTAGAACTTCAGCCCCGGCATCTGCTTTGCGTCTGCCTTGATTTAGGGTTCGTCATCCATAACCACACATATAGGTTTCGTTAAACACTCTCGATACAGCTTCCTTGCGCGAGATTTGACCGCCGCGTTTCGTTGGTCACGCCGGTTCGGTGCTTTCCTGACCTTGAATACACGAAGCCCAGCTCGTTTTATGGTTTGCTGAACAAACCAGGCGGAACACTTTGCCCTCAGAGCCGTGTCACAAATCGAAAGGTTCAGATTACACTTGAAATAATCCGACACCTTTCGGACCTTCACCTGGTCAGCTGTCATCGATTTTCTCTCACTTACAGCCCGCCGCTCGGTCGTCTGGGACTCCTTGAAGGATTTTACCACCCGAGACACAGTTGTATGGGTAATTCCCAGTTGTCTTCCGATCCATCTCATTGTCCCAGTCGGATTTTCCGTGACATCGCGCAAAATATATCCACTGAACCGATTGCTATGAAATTTTGCACATGTAAAGAATACACTCCGAACTATTAGGTGTACCGGTAAGTTTCTTCGCTTTTACAACAGATAGCGTAACTTGGTTATTATTAGAGTGAATCAAATTTCCAGACATTCGTTGAAAAGCTACTGTCATTGCGCGTCAACAACATAGTTTTTCACCACTTCGAATATGTCGAATTTCGTACCGACGAGAGTGTTTTTGCGGGGAGCGTTACTTCATTACTTCAATATGAAGAAAAAAGCTGCGGAAAGTCATCGCTTTTTGGTGGAAGTTTATGGTAACCATGCTCCAACTGAGCGAACGTGTCAGACGTGGTTCGCACTGTTTAAAAGTGGTAATTTGGACTTGGAAGACGAAGAACGTTCCGGACCGCCACAAAAGGTTGAAGATGAAGAATTGGAGGCCTTACACGATCAAGATCCATCACAGATACAACAATAACTTGCAGATACACTTGGAAAAGCACAGCAAACCATATCCGATCTTTTAAAAGGAATGATCCGAAAGATAGGACATTGGGTTCCGTATGAATTGAAGCCACGACACATCGAACGCTGTTTTTTCACTTGCGAACAATTGCTCCATCGGCATAAAAGAAAGGGTTTTTTGCATCGAATCGTTACTACCGGTGAAAAGTGGGTCCATTACGACAATCCTATACGTCGGGATACCCCTGCCATACATCAACATCGACGGCCGCGCGGAATATTCACGGCCAGAAGGTTATACTGTCTATTTGGTGGGACCAGCTGGGTGTGGTGTACTATGAGCTGCTAAAACCGAATGAAACCATTACGGGGGACCTCTACCGACGACTATTGATGCGTTTGAGCCGGGTACTGGAGGAAAAACGGCCACAATACGAGCAAAGACACGATAAAGTTATTTTGCAGCACGACAAGGCTCGACCGCGTGTCTCGGAACCGTTCAAAACATACTTGGAAACGCCGAAATCGGAGGTCCTATCCTACCCGTCGCATTCTCCAGACATTGATCCGTCCGATTACTACTTTTTTCGATCGGTGCAACATGGTCTGGTTGACCAGCACTTCTCCAATTTTGATGAAGTCAAAAATTGGATCAATTCGTGGTTAGCCGACAAACCGGCCGATTATTTCCGCAAAAGGATCCGTGAATAGCCAAAAATTTGGAAAAAAGGGTGAGACTAGCGAATGCCAATACTTTGAATATCAAATTTGTAACCATTCTTGCAGAATAAAACATTAATTTTTGAAAAAAAAAAAACAAGAAACTTACCGGTACTCCTATTAGTTATACTCAGATTTTGATCAATATTTTCCCACAGACAAAAAAGTTACACACGGATAAAAATGGTGCATTTTTTTTCGAGTACAGGCCTTATCAAAAAAATTGTCATCAAAAATTAAAGTACTAGGAAAACTTAAAATATTGAAAAAAATTGCGAGATTTCGAAATTCAGTACTAATATAATTCGTATTTTAATGTGTTTCTAAACCCTTCCTGGATATGTGTGATTTTTTTCTGAATTTTTATAGTGTTGCGCGATACAAAAACAATTGTATTTGCAAATTTAGATTTTTTTAGAATATTGAGACGTAGTACTGGTTTAATTTATATTTTACTACTAGCTGACCCGGCAAACGTTGTTTTGCTATATAAACCATTTCTAGTGAATACTTTGGATGTTAAATAAAACATACTACAGGGTGGGCCATTTAAAGTGGAAGGATTTGTTTTTGCAATAGCAAAGTAAAGAAGTGGAATTTTAAAAATTTTTGTTTGAAATTCATTTATTTTGGTCCAAGGAGATTTGTTCTAACTACTTTTTGATTATGATATCTCGTAAATGACCGCCTCTGGCCTTGACCGCAAAATGTGCCCTTTTTTCGGCATTTTCCATCACTTTGCCCAATGTTTCGGCCGATATGGCAGCAATTTCTTGTCGGATACTGTCTTTCAGCGCAGCCAGGGTCCTTGATTTACCAGTGTATACCTTGGATTTGAAATATCCCCATAAAAAAAAGTCAGGAGGCGTCAAATCAGGTGATTTCGGTGGCCAGTCATAATCGCCGTTTTTCGATATTAATCTTCCGGGGAACATTTCGCGCAATAATTTGGTCGTGGCAACCGCTGTATGGCATGTAGCGCCGTCCTGTTGGAACCAGTAATTGTCCAATTCATTTTCACGAACAAATGGCAATAAAAAGATGCCTAACTCTTGCGAACGATGGCGACCTGATGTCGATGGAGTCTCTGCAACACTGGCTCGAACGGCATCAATATTCTCGTCGAAACATCTTGGTCGTTGTCTGGACAGATGACTGGCATTACCAACACTACCAGACGATATAAATTTGGCATATAATCAACGTATAGTGTTGTCTCCAGGCGATGTTTTAACTTTATTTTTATTTTTCCACGCACGTTTAGTTAACACAATTCAGAAGTTATTTTGAATGTACAGCTGAACAATTTCAGCGCGTTGTTTAGGTGTGTATTGTTCCATGGTTAAAATTGTACTGAAATGACGCTTCCAACGCGGTATGGCATTTGTTAATCTGACATCTCTGTCAAAAGTTATGGGGTTGCCAGATGCTTCCACTTTAAATGGCCCACCCTGTACATGGGTTGAAAATCCCGGAATCTTACAACAGATGGTGCCACCGAAAATTAACGAGATTCATTTCGAGAGTTTCATTTGTCACTAGCTTATGTGTGAAGTTTCATTACATTTTGTTGATTTGTTCACAAACTACAATTGTTAAGTGTCACTACCTGAGTATTCGTATAGAAAATGGAAAAAGAGGAATATCGTATTTTGATCAAATTAAAATGTGTTTTTGCTCCTTCGAGAACAACAGTTTATCGCTCTGGAAGGTCAAAAAAGACTACGAATTCAGAAATCGTGAAACAGAGGCATTGACCGATTCCCGTTCTGGCCGCGGGATTTTTCGTTAGAGAAATTTCCTTCGACTTGCACTGTGGTCACGCGTATTCCAGAGTTTGCCCCTCGGAATACATTCAAGGCGTGTTATTTGGCCTAAGAAATCTCAACTAAGTATTAATAAATGACGTTGAGGCGGCAAAAGTTCCACAGGGAACGTTAACGCCATTCAGGAAGAATTAATCGAATGTGATCAATAAAAAAAGAACGAATGCAATGATTTGAACGAAAGTTTGTGTGTTGTTTCTCTTTTCAATGTCTTTCATTAACCTGACTGACATGTTTGATCTGTTGTAAGTAAAATATCAACAATAAAAGTAATATATTTTTAGTCGTGTAGAAAAATGAAATAAAGATAATCTATATTTATTTCGTTCAATTGCTATCTCGATGAAAAACGTGCATGCAATGTTCAAGATGCACAGCTAAACTTATAACTGCTGGGTCCCGTTCATAGTCGGGAAACCAACAATACGCCAGACAACTTCAAAGGAGCTAATGTACCGGCCTATTTAGAACCGCATTATTTCGTCGTTGTGATCCGTCGTTGTTATCCGTCGTTGTCAAATTAGAAACAAAACCATGTTGCTTCCTTTATTCACAGACTTGCAAATGTATCAATTGCTCTTCATCGATCTACAGAACTCAACATTAATATGAGCATTGAATGTTTTTGAATGTGGTACTACTCAACGATTTTTAATTTCAATGTCTGCGTGAATGATTCCCCACCATTATCAGTATTTATTCGTTGATATATTAGATATCCGCCTACGCTTGTGATCGTGTCGTTGGTGGAATCTCTAGGAATACGCTTTGTACTTATTCCATCTGCCATGCAACGTGATAGAAGATTCAAATTACCTCATGAACCACACACCGTGCTTGTGGTAACAGTATAGAACAGTTATTCATAATCCGGAATCAAATTGGTTTGAAACTCGATCGAATTTCATTTCAAATTCAATCGTTCTATGCAAATGTGGCAAAATTGCCTTGTCGCAAAATAAACGTCAAAATAATTCATCCCTATTCGTGAAGTAATTTACTTTGTATCAGATTGACAGACCCAAAAGCATTTTTGAATTGTTGAAATTTGAATGAAAATTACCACTTGATGTCGTTTGAATACATAGAAGACATAATCTTACTTCTTTACTCAGGCATTTCCACCAAAACTTCATCCATAACATAAAGGGCCTGATCACGAACGTCACTTCACGGTGAAAACGAAATGAACCGCATATAACCTTGCATAAAAATCATTTCGTTTTCACCGTGAAGTGACGTTCGTGATTAGGCCCAAAATCACCCTCAGATACAATTTTCGTTCAAGATTTCCCCCCCCCCCAATTGCAGAGAATGTGTTGCTTATTCACATCGAACACATATTTTATACGTAGAATCAATTTTGAATAGAACGAATTTGTTCTGAAAGCGTATTTATTCCTCCCGAATATCCATTTCGCATTTTTGCTTCACTGAAATGGAACACGGAGCACAACGTTGTCTATGTCGAATTGCGTTGCAAGGTTGCCACATTTGCCAACTCGATTGGACTTGAGTCGAACGGATAACAAAATGCAAAATTGCAATCCGTTCGGATAAATTGGACTCTGACGCTGTGTCGGCGTTGCTCATGATAGCATTTTTCCTCTCGCCACTTATATGCACAACTCACGACATCATATGATGACATCTTACGAGACAAATAAAATCCATGTGCGTCAAAGATGGATTTTAGATTATTGTTTTTTCTTCGAATCACAATTTCTCGCGTCACTGTGCAGTCGCATTCTCTGACTCTAGTAAAGCTTGCGCATCGAATCAAGACAGGTGCTCTCCAGCAGGTGTTTTATCAGAATCGCTGACAATAGCGTGATTGTCATTTTGTAAATCGAGCATGTGTGATTTGAAGTATTTCAATAATTCGTTGTGCTCATTCGAAAATACTTCCAGCTCGCCGGCGATACGCTTTAGACGCCATCTATCATTTAACAACATAAATAAATTCGTTCTGATCGACCGACGGTTGAATTCTTTGAATATTGTTTATTGTTTATTCAAAAAAACTAAAATTGTGGATCAAATAGGTTATGGGGGTTTAAATTTGGTGTTATGTGAATTGTTTGAAGCCAAATTTATGAAAAAAATCAGATTTGGCGCAAACATTTCATTAACTATACGGGCAAGAAAATTTCGCGAAAAGTTTTTTTTGCTAATTATTTATTCCTAGAAGTTGAAAACAACCTCTATTCTAAGCATTACAAAATTGAGTGTACACCTTAAATTTCTCCAAACAAATTAACCTATTAAATAAGATCTTTGCGAATTAGCGTACTTTTTTCGTCAGTGTATGATGTCACCAAACCACTGCTTGGGCAGTGCTGGTTTTGTTTTCTGTTGGTGTTTGAAAATGTTTTTGTAAAAATGGCAAGTAAAAGGAAAGACATAGATATTATTACACGTACAATGATAATAAGGAAGACTTGTAGAGGAAAGACATTGCGGGAGATAGCAGCTGCTTTCAAAAAAATCCAATCTACATTGAAAATAAAAATCATGAACAAGTATAAATACGAAGGAACCATGAAAATATCCCGGGTAAAGGACGCAAACGGATCCTATCTTCTGATGATGAACGGGTAATTGTAAGAACATTTCGAAAGAACCTAAAACAAACATTTCCAAATTGATTACCGAAGTTGCCGGCACCATCGGAAGACCTGTCAGCGCAAACACTGTCCGGAGAGTAGCATATAGGAACAATCTGAGTGATCGTGTTGACCGAAATACTTTGTACGTGAAATACTTAAAGGTGAATATGAAAAACGACCTAAGGAGTTTTGCAACAAGGTCTTTTATACGAATGAGCCGGAGACCAATCTCTTTGAATCGGATGGAAAATAGATGGTGTGGAGGAATCCAGGATCGGTGCTCCAGGTTCAGCATTTGGTTACCACAGTAAAACACGGCGGCTGCAGTCATATCGCGGTTTCTGTAACGGAAACCGTGGAGTTTATCGATTCGGCGATGGGCAAGATGGCTTAATTGAACATCCTGAAACGTAACCTGCAGTCTTCCGTGCAGAAATTGGGTCTTCCTAGTGATTACTAAAGGGTGTGTCACATCAAATTGCATCACGGAAAAAACGCTGTAGAAATTTTATTTTTAGGAATTATATCTTCAGCTTTCGCTTATAATCAGATAAGAGAGTATAGATCACGTTGGCCATGCTTCACTGTCAATTTTTCGTAAATTTGGAAAAATGTCGTCGAACGAAAAACAACGTCGTGAATTAATCCTGTGCACTCATTTCGAGAATCCGGAGTTGTCACATCGGGACATCGGTAAGATGCTGGGAATCGTCCAATCCACGGTCAGCAGAGTACTAAAACGATACTTCGAGAACCTAACCATCGACCGGAAGGTGAAGAACGGCAAAAAGGATGCTCCGTCAGTGAAAAAGATCACAAGCGCATAGTTAAGCAGTTTAGACGTGATCCGAGAAGTTCGGCCCGGGATGTCGCCAATAAGCTGAATTTGTCAAGTTCATTCGTCCAGCGGACCAAGCAGCGGGAGGGCCTGCGTACATACAAGGTTTAGAAGGCTCCTATCCGCGACGAAAGGCAAAACATAGTGGGGAAGACGCGAGCCCGGAAGCTGTACACCGAAATGCTGACGAAGCCGCATTGCCAGGTAATGGACGACGAAACCTACGTCAAAGCGGACTTTCGTCAGCTGCCTGTTGTTCTTCTCCGCAGAGGACAAATTCAGCGTTCCGGAGGAGATTCGCAAGCAGAAACTATCCAAGTTTGCCAAAAAGTACATGGTGTGGCAAGCGATCTGCTCTTGCGGAAAGCGGAGCGCCCCCTTCGTGATGAACGGCACGGTAAACGGGCAGGTTTACCTTAAGGAGTGCCTACAGAAGCGCTTACTACCACTATCGAAGCAGCACGAGGGCCCGACCATCTTCTGGCCGGATTTCGCTTCGTGCCACTATTCAAAGGACGTGTTGGAGTGGTATGAAGCCAACGGGGTCACCTTCGTGCCAAAGGAAATGAACCCGCCCAACGCGCCGGAGCTTCGCCCAATAGAGAAATATTGGGCGATTATGAAGCAGGCCCTCCGGAAGAACCCAAAAGTTGTCGAATCGGAGGCGGACTTCAAGAGAAAATTGATTTCTGTTCAAAAAAAACTACAACCTGACGTTGTACAGAACCTTATGGACGGGGTAAAGAGGAAGGTGCGAGCATACGGGCTTGGGCTCGAAGTATGAATAAAAACTGTCTAACTGTCTATTACTGTCTGTTACTGTCTAAAATTTTCAAAAGGATCGGTCTACTGGGCGAATTTCTACAGCGTTTTTTCCGTGATGCAATTTGATGTGACACACCCTTTAGTCTAAACAGGATCATGACCCGAAGCACAGAGATCTCATCGCGCGGGAGTGCCTGCTCTATAATGTCCCAATCAACTCAAAACATCTCCGAAATCACCGGACTCGAATACTATTGACTGTCTATAAAGGGAAATCAAGAACCAACCGAATAAAAATCCAGGGAACTAAGTGGAACATGAAACGACGATTCAGGAGATTTTTTGAGAGTATTCCGTCCACAGTGACTAGAAATCTCGCCGAATTGATGCAACATGACTTTTGAGAGTCATTAGTATGTTGTTAATGAAAGATGTCGCACGCCGTGGAGCGATTTTGATCGAAACCCCAAATCCGAGATGGAGGATTCATGAAATGATACACCGCATCGGTTTTCATGCCGTCTGGTAAAAAGGACTTGTGTATATTTGCATTAGAGATGGGCAAACCGTTCATGAACGGTACGAAAGAACTAGTTCACTAAAAAGAGTGAACGAACGGTCGTCCTTTTTCAAAGAACTGTAGTTCTCCCCACGAACTGATTCCAAAAGAACGGTTTGCGAGTGAACTGTTTGCAAGCGAACTGATTGAGAGTGAACTGTTTGTGAACGAACAGTTTGCGAGTGAACTGTATGGGGAAGAACTGTTTGAGAACGAAGTGTTTGCGGGCGAACTGTTTGCTAACGATCAACGAGTGCAACTGAACTGATTTGCGCTGGACGAAATGAATAAATATAACGAGAACGCTTGTAAGAAAAATAAAACGATATTGTCGTTTACGAGCAAAATGCATGTTACGCAGGGTTTATTTTGTTGATGTATACTCAATTTTGGATTGAAAATAAAATTAGAATTTCGCAGTTTAAAAGTTTAAAAGTGAAAAAAAATCGCTCCCGGATTTCTATTATAATATGAAATCTTACAAGGAACATGTGTTTTGTGCAGACAGAAAATATGAAAAACTGCATATATTTAATGCACAGAGACATTAAAACCAAGCTGCCCGGGGGAAATCGGCATTGCAAATATATGAAAGTCGAGGGTATTTTTATATTGCAAGTAAGGTGAACGAGAACCGAGAACGGGTCGTTTGATTTAAGCTGTCTGTTGTTTGTGTTCTTTTTCACCCAAGGGAAGTTTATACGGCGAGAAAAATTGGAAAAGTGAAGAAACATTAGAAAATGTGATTGCTATACATATAATGTTAGGTATTGTTAGTCCAATTCAAATTTGCATTGGGTTGTATAAACACTCAGAAAACAAAAATTATGAAAGAAAATTACCTTTTCCATTTTAAATATGTTTTCTCTATATTAAAGTAACATGTTTTTACTGATGAGAAAAATTGATAATTGTGTTCGGTATTAGTAATTATCTTATATTACATTGGTGATTTTTCTTTCTTTATTTCATCCATATATAACAGAGGAGGCATCTTGTCTAGAACCACAGAGGGCGGATTTCATCATATCTCGTTCCACTTCGGTATCTTTTTTTTGATATGCACAATCCAACGACTGTTTACCATTCTTCTGTCATCATCACTCGGTAAACACTGGTGGAGTGAACAAACAATACCCAACAACCCTTTTCAGGAGGCCACCAAATCATTATCAAAGAGTTTAACGATGTAATTCTACAAACATATCCAAAATCAACAGATAGCCTAACGGAATCCTACATCAACTATTCTCGCCCCTCGCCCCATCCTACTCCGTTTATTTCCATCGATGCAGAACGCTTTGATTGGAACACGCTTTACTTCAAAACAGGGTATCAAAAATTGACTAGATTCATCCTTGGCTTCAAAAAAGGCACGCTTCTTTCGCAACGGAATCCGTAAGTTGCCAAATTAATGGGAAAAAGTAGTCGCTAGCGATGGCCAATACGTTAAATAGTGCATTAATTAATTTTATTATTCGATAAATATGTTTTATGCAAAACGACGGAACGAATTAAGTTGTCCAGCCAATAGAACCATTATTGGGAAGACAAACGATTTATCCAAAAGCGATATTTCTTAGTGAACGACAAAACATGTTGAATAGACCAATAGGAAGTGTGTGATTTTCAATTCAGCGAAATTTCACATACTGATTTTCCAGGGATGAATGGATATGTTGAAGGATAATCTTTTATCAAACCGTCAACATTTATTTGCGCCCCCAATAGCAATAGCATGCTTCCATTCTTTTCGCAGAGTACTTTGAAAACAAAATAAGTTGTTCTGAAATTATTCATGTACCCAATCAGCTCATCAATCTTTTCGCAGCAGTAGATTAACAATGAATTTGTCTCCTTGTCAAGGAGCGGAACCCACCTTAAAAAAGTCGAGAAATCGCTTCCTTCCCATTTAGCCCAACTTTGTAAGTCATTTATCCGAAAGCTCCCGCCATCTTTTCTGTATCTCTTGTTCGTTCGGCTCCAATGCCTTTCGCGGGTCGTTAATTTTGGCGGATGCTCCAAAAGTGGATGGATGCGTTTCGTTAGCATGCGGAAAGTGGATGAGTTGCTCATCACTGTGAATGGGTTCATTAGTGTCATTACATCACACGCCAATCAGTATGCTGTTAATTTGCACTGGGATGCAAAGCCACAGGGTTATTGCACCACGGGCGGTTTGAGGGAAAAATGGGCGTTTACGCTGCTGCATCCTCACGTCCATACACGATTCCGAGTGATTCATTGAGCTAATAAATTTATTTTCTTTTTTTTCCACATTTCTCCACATTTGGCTTCCAGGTTTGCAGCAAAGTCTTCGGGAATGCATCCGCCCTGGCCAAGCACAAGCTGACACACAGCGACGAGCGGAAGTATGTCTGTGGAATGTGCTCGAAAGCATTCAAAAGACAGGACCATCTGTAAGTATCGTGCTCCCTACAGCCCGTATCGATGTGACCAAGAAGGGGGGGATGGAAAACCGCCGGACCGGAATTCCGTACCGTTTCGGGCTGTCCTCCGGTCAGGCCTATTGCCGCCCCGGACACTCGCGCTTGCACCTTTGATTAATTGGAATTTTTGCCTCTTCCCCAGCAATGGCCACATGCTGACACATCGGAACAAGAAGCCGTACGAGTGTAAGGCCGAGGGTTGCGGCAAGTCGTACTGCGATGCACGCTCGCTCCGGCGCCACACCGAGAACCACCACAGCGCCCTGGGTTTGTCCGGCACTACAACGCCCACTCCGATGGCGGCTCCCAGTCCCGGTCCGGTGACGGCAACGATGACGACGACGGCGGCCACCACCATGATGAACAGCAACACCACCGGCCCACTCAGTGGGCTCAGCCTCTCGCCGGCGACCGCCAGCGGTAAGGGTTTAATTGGAAAATTCTCCGATCCAAAGGGGAGACGATTTCCGTTCGACGGAGTGTAATTTTCTTATATGAACTTCTCACCGAATTGATGGGTCAAGTGTTGTGACCAATATTTCAAAGACGGCGATTGATTGTCCTCTACCTCGAATGATCAATCGTTCTGCTTTGTATGTTGTTTGAGGATTTTGAGGATTTTCGACAGGAACGCGAATTTTCTATGTTCCACTCATGAGGATGTTGAATCAGAATAGTTTGAGATTTTATTATATTTATTTATTTTGGCTTAACGTCTTCAAAAAATGGTCTGATTCCCAATTTTTCTCCAACTAACTCGATTCGTGACTATCTCTCTCCACTTCCGCGGGCACCCCGTGCTCACCATGTCATGCTCCACTTGGTCTAACCACCTTGCTCGTTGCGCTCCTCGTCGTCTAGTCTCGGAAACCAGCAGGTATTTGGTTTTAGACGCATTGATTTTCAGTCCAATTCTCTCCGGTTCGTGCTTAAGTCTAGTGTAATGTTCAGCTACCGTCTCAAATGTTCTGTCGACAATGTCTACGTCATCAGCGAAGCAGATGAATTGACTGGATCTATTGAAAATCGTTACACGCAAATTGAACGCAGCTTGTCTCATATCACCCTCAAACGCTATGTTGAACAGTAGGCAAGAGAGACCATCAACTTGGCGAAGCCCCCTGCGGAACTCGAAAGAATCAGACAATTCGCCCGATATTCGCACAGAGCACTGTATTCTATCCATCGTTACCTTAACCACGCTTGTCAGTTTCACGGGGAAGCTGTTTTCGTTAATTTTTTCCTCTTCCGGCAGCATTGCTTCAAGCGAATGTGCGTAGTTTTCGGCGACATCTGCTTATTCCAGTCGCGTTAGATTGTATCGTCGCGGTCATCGGTACCGAATGTTGTTCACAACGGAGAGGCGTATCTTAACCATCACTAGGTAGTGGTCCGAATCGATGTTAGCGCCTCGATAGATTCTGACGTCAGTTATGTCCGAGAAATGCCGACCGTTTATCAGAACATGATCGTTCTGTGAGTTTCTGTTTGGTTTGGTGACCTCCAGGTGTATTGGTGGAGGAATGGTTGTTAAAAGAAGGTACAGCGGACGGACTTATTCTTAGAGGTGGCGAAATCGGTGAGTTTTAGGCCGTTTCCATTTGTTAAGTGGTGTGCGCTTTACATACCAATTACAGGTATGAACTCCTCCTCTTTACCGATCTGGGCATTGAAATCTCCGAAGATGATCTTGATGTCATGTTTTGGGCAGCGTTCGTATTCGCGTTCCAGCTGCGCGTAGAATTCGTCTTGGTCATCGGAACTTGCAAGATGAGGGCTGTGCACATTAATGATGCTGATGTTGAAGTATCGTCCTTTAATTCTCAATATGCACATTCTTGGGTTGATTGGCCACCAACCAATCACATGCTTCTGCATATTGCCCATCACAATGAAAGCAGTACCTAGCTCGTTAGTGTAACCGCAGCTCTGGTAGATGGTATGATCATCGCGAAATGTTCGTACTGTAGTTCCTCTCCAACACATTTCCTGCAGCGCTAAGATGTCCAACTTCCAGTAGTTCGAAAAGCACACGAGTACTTCCGATGAAATTGAGAGATCGACAATTCCACGTCTCAAGCTTCCAATCGTTAGTCCGTTTTCGTCGCCTGGGTCTGTGTCAATTAGTCCGGTTCGAATCTTCTTGTGTATCGTTCGTTGCTTGGTGGTGCGGCTTACGAGGCCTGCGAACCAGTGCAAGCCAGAAAAACGATCTATGACGATAGATTTTCTGACCTGAATGGGAATTTTTTTAAATTTTTAACGATTCTCTTCTAAGAGAAATTATGATCATGGTTTGTCCACCTCTGATCACGGTTTGTCCGAAAAATGATCATGGTTTGTCCGGTTTTAGAAATCACAATTTTTTAATGAAAAAAATTCTAATTTTCAAGCAGATGTTGCATTTTTTATTGCTTGAGTTTGTGTGATTTCCAACAAGTCGTCCATACATCGGAAGATGGGCACTTTTACGGGGAAAAAGTTTTTCGAACAACAACTTTTTCATGTTTTCTTTGAAAAAAATACAACTTATCCTAATGTTGTTTACAGTCATGATAGCGATATAGTGTATACGACAAAGTTTTAGATCTTGTTAAAATATGAACTTTTGTCGAAGACGTCAACTTTCTATCTTTTATAGTTTTTAGAATATAAGTCATTTATGTATGAAGATTCCTGAAAAAAAATAATGTTTCGCTCGTAACATTTTTATGTGTAAATTCTGACGTTTGACATGTTTCTAAATAGAGAAAGTTAGCAGAGCATTTGAAATGCGATAATTTATACAAAAAAAAATGTTACGAATTGAGCATTAATAGCATATTTTCAAAGAAAAACATGAAAAAGTTGTTGTTCGAAAAACTTTTTCGATGTAAATGTGCCCATCGTCCGATATATGGAAAACTTGTTCGAAATTTTAAGAGTTTTTTGAGAATTTTGAAAGCATATGTTTTCGAGAAAAATGAATTTAAATTTTCTAAATATTTTTTTTTCAAAGAATTTTTTTCCGAAAAAGTTTTTGATAATTTTTAATGAAAACCAAAATAATTTCTTGCGTTCCATTCTTTGGCTACACTTTTGTAAATCTGATATTTTTTTTGTAGGTTTTTTTTAAATTTGAGTTTTTTCAACTTTTTTTTCGAAAAATCATAATTTAAAAACCATAACATCTATAAAAAGATGGTCAGAGAATGAAATGTAGGAAATTACTTAGGTTTTCATTAAAAACTATGAAATAATTTTTTGGAAAAAAATTTCAATGAAAAAAAAATTTTTTGAAAATTAAAAATCATTTTTCTCGAAAACATATGCTTTTAAAATTCTGAAAAAATATATATAAATAACCCTTAGAATTTCCAATCAGTTTTCCATACACGGACGATGGGCATATTTACATGTAAAAAGTTTTTCGAACAACAACTTTTTCATTATTTTCTTGGAAAAATACTATTAATTTTTAATTCGTAACATTTTTATGTATAAATTATCGCAATTTATATGTTCTGCTAACTTTTCTCTAATTGGAAACATGTTAAGAACATGTCAAACGTGAGAATTTGCACACAGAAATATTACGAGCAAAACATTATTATTTTCAGGAGTCTTCATACAAAAATGACTTATATTCTAGGAACTATAACAGATAGAAAGTTGACGTCTTCGACAAAAGTTCACATTTTAATAAGATCTAAAACTTACACTATACACTATATCGCTATCTTGACTTTAAACAAAATTAGGATTAGTTGTATTTTTTCAAAGAAAATATAAAAAAGTCGTTGTTAGAAAATCTTTTTCCCTGTAAAAGTGTCCACCTTCCGATGTATGGAAGACTTGTTGAAAATTTGAAGGGCTATTCATATATATATTTTTGGTAATTTAAAAAAATATGTTTTTGAGAAAAAGTATTTTTAATTTTTAAAATAACTTTTTTTCAGCGCATTTTTTTCCAAAAAAATTTTGGTATTTTTTCGTAAAAAATTAAACAATTTCCTTCATTTCATCCTTTGACATGCATTCTGTAGGTATCATAGTTTTTAAGCTATAAATTTTTGTAAATTATTTTTCTAATTATTTTTCGAATATTTGAAGTATGCAAAGTTGTTTAAATGACCCATGTCTTTACATCCACAACGTTTCACTGCTATCTGAGAAGGTGCTGCCAACGGCCAGTCGAGTTGGCATGAAATTCGTCTGTTTTCACGTCACGCAATGTATACGATAGAGATGAACCAGCCTTTGGCTGAAAATCTCTTTAATAAATAAAGAAAAAAAAAGTATACGATCTATTCCAGCATGACGTGACAACATTTTGACTCCCTACAAACACTTTTTTTACGTTTTCATGTATTACACAAAATTAAACAATGTTATAATAAGTGGAGGCGATCTGGCGTAGCGGTAACATCCATACCTCTCACGCTAAAGGTCACGAGTTCAATTCTCACTCCCGACATTCTTCCGAAATGGAAGGTAAAAGTGACGAACCAGCCAAATGTGTTGAAAGTCACTATAATACAGAAATAAAAAAAAAAAAAAAAAAAAAAATGTTATAATAAAATTGAGAAACTTTCCTACAAGAATCATCAGTTGAAGAATATTTTATAGTTAGATTGGCTTGTTGTCAGTCAAATACTTGTGTGAAGTCACAACACCTGACTTGTTGCTGTTTCCGACTCTTGAACATCAATGTTGTATTTTCAGATCCATTTCAAAACATATAAATGAGCTTTCTTCTATATTTTTCCAACAATAGATGAACGTAGTTTAGGGGTAGGGGTAGGCGTAGGGTAGGGGTAGTAGTTAGGGGTGACGTAGGACTATACAAGGGGACAGCCTTTGCGGAATATATTTTTAAACATATTGTTTCATTTTCTTCTGCTGCGTGAATACCTACCTATATACCTGGAAAATTAATCAGTTTACTGTTTACTCTTTATGAACATGTTGGTAGTTCTGGAATGAACCTTTAGTGTTGTGTTTTTGCGTTTTTTTTAATTGGACCGTATCTAAAAATTCTTTTGACACCGATCACATTCTGTTCAGATAGCCCAGTAAGAAGGTCTTCTTCTGGCATGAAAATTACATCCCGGCATGAAACAACACACTTGCGTTTATTAAGGGTGGGATGGAAAATGATTTCAATAGGGGTCAAGTCGATTAGCGACTTCATACCCATTAGAAATTCAATTTGTTTAACATCACGTGTCTGAAGAATATATTGAAAACGATTCTTATCGTCACGCTGTGGTTTAGCATCCTTGAATTTATCACCGATCACATCTTCGATCGGTTTCCGGACAACAAAAGGGTTGGGTGGAAGAATGTTATCCTCAGTTGCTCTTAACAATAAAATTGGGGAAGCTCACACTCACACGTCTATGCATTAGGCTGTTCTCTTCCAATTATTTTCGTTTCAGCAGGCCGAACTGAAAAAATTTCCGTCGAGTCAACTCTTTTTTACAGTAATGTATTTGAATCCGGACACTTTGCATTACATTCAATATCATGCCACAGTTGCATGTGTTGCAACTGAACACTTTTTCACATCGAAATATTGGACCCTATATTGAAAGGTTAGACGTAGTCCTACGTCAAAAAATATGGAAAACCCATATGATTTGGGTATTGGTTGAAGTGTGATAGTGAGCGGATAGGATTTAAGCGAGAGGGTAATAAATTTGAGTGGTAAAACATAGCCTCAGAGAGACACGTGTGGAGTAAGACGAAGAAAGTGCACATACAAATGCACACGCAAACGTGAACGGTCAACAATCAAAGTCAACGTCAAAGTCAAAGTCATCCTCAACACGCAAACATAAACGCCCTTGAGTATCTGATAGTACAATCAGATGCGTTCCCCCGGTAGTGAGCGCCACTCGATGAACCAGGCTTGTGCGAGCTATTGATGGCAAGCGCCAGAGTGAACGTGTAAACAATCACGGTGCCCAACAATCAGGACCACCCCGTCTTTTCCCGAATAACGACATGCCGTGTACTACAGCCAACAGGTAGATTCATTTTATATAGCTTATTTTGATGAAAATACCATGAGCAATTTTTTTTCTCTATTACAGTGACTTTTAACACATTTCGACTGGTTCGTCACTTTTACTTCCATTTTTGGAAGAATGTCGGGAGTGAGAATTGAACTCGTGATCTCTGCGTGAGAGGTATGGATGTTACCACTACGCCAGATCGCCTCCACACCATAAGCAATTATTTTGTAATGTTTCGCAATATAAAAGAACATTGCTACGTCACATGTCGATTTTTTTCAAAGTTTTTGGGAGTTTTTTGAAAAACTGAATATACAGGAATCGACGTTTATCTTTTGTTAAGAAATCATAGAACAAAACTTATTTGTATGTTTTGAATCGGAAAATACAACATTAATGTTCAAAAGTCGGAAACCGCAAAAAGACAAGTGTTGTCACAAAAGAAACACTGGAAACAAGCGAATTAAACTGTAAAAGATCCTCCAACTGAAGGTTCTTGTAAGAAATTTTCTCAATTTTACTTTGACATCATTTACTATTTGAAAATCGTGTGATTTATACATGAAAACGAGAAAAAATCCTGTTTATAGACAGTCAAAACGTTGTCACGTCACGCTGGAATGGGTCATTTAGAGATTATTTTTGGCTTTACCTCATCCGTCAAACATTCTTTCCTACAAACTGTGCTGAGATTTTCAGAGTAGAAGATTTGACATTACGATCTGTTACGTTGATGTTATAGCGGATGCGAACATTCTTCGCACCATTCATGAATTTCGAGCGAGACAGATTTCTTGATGTGAGAAAGGAACGAACATATTTTCACGTTGGAATCGGGTTCAATAATTGTCAATCACAACCCCTTCTGAACTCATTTTTCTCAATTCAATTCCTTTTTTTTCATTTTTTCAAGAACCAGATATTCAAACCTCTTTCCTTGTTTGCAAATTTGCCGAATCTGATTATTTTTCTCAGTCACTCGCTTTTGGAGGAGAACAAAAATCAGAACACAAATTAAGCCGACAAAGTGTCAAACGTCGTCGCAAGGGTTAGTTCCCAGATGAAGTTGCAAAATTGTACGAATGTGAGAAGTATTGCAAAGGGGACCGGTACCATAACTATGACAAATTGACAAAGCCAAGGAAGAACGTGTGTCATACCTCCATGGAGCCTATGTTGACGATGGCCCGTCAGAAACAGGAAGCACGGGCAACACGCGGGTGTTTGATAACAATATAAGTTTTTCCTCTGGTACATGGAATATAAACCCGAAGACGATGATGGATGAGGGTTGAGAGAAAATGGGAGCGTAGAAAAAAAAACCAATGAAAATAGAGCCTTACATCGGCATGCCCAAGTTATGTGGGGTTGAAATAGTTTGTTGACGTGAATACCACGTCGGGCATTGAAAGATGTGTGGATGCGAAAAGTTGTGCTTCGGGACGAGAGGGAATGTGATTGCAGTGACGATTTTCCAGAATTGAAGCAAATTCCATCCATTCTCCGACAACCAATCTTGGAAGCAGACGTTTGCTTTTAAAATGCAAATATGGCAAAACTAATATTTGGACATTATTTGGTTGCCATTTCAGGTGACGCAAGTTCTCCACACGGTGCCACCTGCAGCATCCAGTTCACGTCCGCAACGCATGGCTCGGGCATTTCTAGCAACTCGAACAGCTCCAGCAGTTCCAGCAGCAACCACTCCAATAGCAACCACATTAGCAACGGAAACCCTAGCGACTCTAGTATTTATTCCAAATCCCCTTCGCCAAGCTCTCCCGGTGGAACCGGAAACGAAGGCCTCACCCGGCAACAGTTGGATCTGATCACACAAATAATGCAGCAGACGAAGCAAGCGAATGCAGCGGCGGCCGCGGCCGCTTCCGCCGGCCAGAAGATTCCTCCACGACCGAGAACTTGGAATATGCAGGTGAGTTGTTTCCCCCGCCCACTGCGACCTCTACAATTCTACTAATACGGCTTCAAAATACTTCCAATGCCTCCCTGAAATGGCTAATTGCCAGTTTCCTGTTGTTATTTCAATTAGCAGGATGGTCCGGTGCGGAAAGGGAGTCGTAATTTGAATTTCTCACAAAAATGGCAGCCATTATCATTTTACCCCAGGTGGAACGCTCGTTTCCAATCAGGACATTGGGAGTCTGGGTATTCGGTATGGCTCCCGGAGGAGGAGGGGAGGGGTTATGAATGGGGGCGAAAAAACAACGCCAACCAGCAGCATCGAGGGCTAGCAACGACGACACATCGTTTGCATTGTGATACTGCTCTCATATATATGCAGCATTCAACCTTCGCAACCCATTCCTGTGGCGAGTCCATACTTTCAACCCATGGCAGCAGGGTTGGGAGGATACGGAAGAGCATACAGAGGGAGATGCTGAGCGCTGGCGGTAGAATATCTGTGCATTTTTTACCTTTAATACGTTTAACGCTACCGAGCATGTTATTTAATGTGAATAAGTTACGGGAGATGTCGACTAACAGGGAGGAATCGATCCAAGAGCATCGGATTTTCTCTAAAAATTTGAAAAATATTGTTGGTACCAATTACGAAAGAAAAAAAAAACAACTATATAATTTCATTTTATCACCACTGAACACCACTTCATTCAGTAAGGATGCCAAATCAGAAAACAGGACTCGATTTTATGTGATAAAGTTAACGTTAATAACTATTTCCGCTATAGCTTAATTTTGTTCATTTGCACACAAATCGAATCGGATATTCTCTTAGATTTGTCTAATATGCTTCCCTAAACGTATAATAATGGAGGAAAAAGCAAACAGCGGTGTACTTTGTTCATGGAAGCACCGGATCGATTTTCTGGCCGTTAGGCGAGAGTGCTTCTGTATTTTTGCATGACACGCACAGCAACAACTATTCGCAGCGGGGGCTTGGTGTAACACACATTTAACTATCTTTACCTGCTTATAGACGGAACTGTCAGTCTCGTTCTAATTTGCGTTGACGGGATTGACAGTTCGTTTTCAGATTCGATTTTTTTTTATTTTCATAAGTCAACAGAATGGTTGAAAACGGAAAGGGGATTATTTACCTGAAGCGAGAGAGATTGATACAACCATTCCATGCCAAACCGATATAATAGTTCTCAGAGAAGTGTTAGCTTTTGACGTGGGACTACGTCTAACCGGAGTAAATGGGGGGTAAAACGAAAACCTAAACACAGAACATGCAGGAAAAAATGAAAGATTCCGAATGCTTATAACTCGAACATTTCTTACTGGATCGGAAAGATGTTTGCATCAATTGATAGGGAATATTTCTACGCATTTATCGCAAATAATAAAATGTTATTTTGCATTAGATAAACAATTGAATAACTGTAAAATGTTAAGCGCTATCTAAACGCCCTATCTACCACGTTTTGATTGGTCCGATTCACGGTTTCCCCAACACAGCCATCATAACCAAGCAGCCTTGGGGAAATTGGCATTACAAATTCATGCAAGTCGGGGGAATTTTTGTTCTCACCGAAATATGCTCCCTAACACAGACTTCAAATCCATGGAGCGTGGGAAAATTGACATTGCAAATTCTTGCAAGTCGGGGGTATTTTTGTTCCGGCTGAAATGTGTTTCCCCAACACACACTTCAGAATCAAGGTGTCTGGGAGAATCGGCGTTGTAAATTCGTGCAAATCGGGGGCATTTTTGTTCCAACGTTAATGTGTTTGCCTAACACAGACTTCCAATCCATGGAGCGTGGAGAAATTGCCATTGCAAATTCATGCAAGTCGGGGGTATTTTTGTTCCTGCTGAAATATGTTTCCCCAACACAGACTTTAGAACCGAGGTGTCTGGGAGCATCGGCTATGTAAATAAATGCAAACTGCGAGAACTTTTGTACTCGCTTGCCTTTGTGCAGACTAGAGTATGTTTCCTTAACACGGTCTTCTAAAGTTAGGAACTTGGGCAAATCGTGTAGACATTAAAGGCAAATGAACTTTCAAGTTCAAAGCCTCTATAGTATAAAAAGTAGAAGTTTAAGTTGTTGATTCATGCAAGCCGAGGATACTTCTGCACTCGCATGTTTTTTTTTGCACTCCGAAAACTGTTTTCCTAACACGGATTACAAAAGCAGGTACGAACCCAACGATTTGGCTCGGTTATTCAAAATCGCATTGAAGGATATGCCTTCATATCTTCTGCTTACTGAATTTCTACGCATGCCATTTGATGATTAGGTGAAAAGTTGATAACCATTTGCTGCGATAACGCCTAAATATTGATTAAACAACATACATTATAAGTACATGTCAAAATCGAAACTGAGTGCCTGAAGTTCATCAAATCAAGCAAATTTACGTTTCGAGAAGTACCTACACTTGAGAGATGTCAACTTCAGAGGGAAAAGTAAAATTAAATAATCATTTGATAATTCTTCCGTTCACATATTTTGTCCTAGGCAACGTAAAAGAACTTTCCTTAAATTTATTTGTAACGAAGAACATAGTCTATCACAATGCATGAATTGACCGTACATGGCATTTATTCAATCTCTTTATTCACAAAGCAAGTATATTGTATTCGATTGAATTCGGAAATTGTTTCATTCAATCAAAAATTTAATCAACACAAACATATGATTGCTAAGCTAAGGTAGTCCCACGTCAACCTTGCGGATGTATCATAGATGTAACCCACCCATTTTTTTCTTTATCACAAAATATAAGACCCATATTTTATATTTTTCATTGTGTACATTTCACAATGGTACACCCCGTAGTCCTACGTCAAAAAAGGGAAGACATTTTTGGACCATCGAATAAATTTGTAAAATCATGACTCAAAAACCAAAAAAATGCCTCTCTGATTTTTGGATATAATATCTCAGCTTTCATGAAAAAAAATATTTAAAAAGTGGGGCCCTTGGTCCCGAAACCATTAAAATATGAACAACAAATACAATCAATAATTACGAGAGCGGAATTCAATTTTTTTTGCAAGTGTGATATGTAATAATGTGAAGAAGACTAGCTCATTGACTTCAATTGGATATGTCGTTCATCTGAATCGGTTCAGTAGTTCAAAAGTTATGAATTTTTGAACAAAAACATTTTTGGGAAAAAAGGGAAAAAAAATTTCGGACCACCCTCAAATGGGCATCCTAATAAAAAAATAAATAAACGGGTCTAATATTTGGCGATATGGAACAAGATTACCAATTCTCACGAAAATCTGAGAACCACTCTATCGGTTTGGCATGAAATGGCTGTATCTATAGAGAAAAAGAGAAAGGAGAGAGAGAGAGAGAGAAGTCGATCACAAGCGTATGAAATTCTACAGTCTCTCAATTGTTTCAGTGGCATTCAGTGGCTGTACCAGCGAAAGTATTCGTTGTAGAGAAAAAACTAATTTAGTAGCATGAAAAAAATACTGATTTATTTACTACAAATACTACATTTACATTTGCAAGTCATTCGTGTATTTGATGATGTTTGACGACGCGAATCCATTCAGACGATCCTTGTAAGGAATTCCGTTCTTATGAAACTGATCAATTATTGTAAATGATTTTATTATCAGCAGCACCAAGCTATACTGCGGCGTAAATGTCGTCATGTACCTTAATGTTGCTTTGTTCAAATGGAAGAATTTTAAAAAGCGGAAAAATCTGTAATAATCTGTACTTTTTGACGAAAATCTGTACTCTGTACCGTACAGAATCTGTACCCCTTACACGCCCAAGGAAAATATTTTTCCCTTCTACAAAAATCGTTATCGATTGTTCAATTATTATTGAATCGATAGTTTTTTTTACTGAATGTAAAAATAAAACGTATGTCCAAGGCAGTAAATGTGTTTCTGAACGAATAAAAAAAAGAACTGTCAAACTTGGTACGGTCTGACTTAACAATCACCGCATAATAAATGTGTTATGTGCGATGTCCACTTGTGCTTCACAAGTGAATGAAATTGTTACGTAGAATACCACAACTAACTATTTATTTTACTTTTCTGATATTTTTTTTATGTTTTTTGTATTACAAAGCAATAAATAAAATACCGATATAATAAACCAAACTCTTCGTTTATTTACCTTTATGGTCCATTGGAAAACATATTTCCCATGAAATTATAGGAAACCTATACACCCTGCTATGTTTTTCTTGTGATATTATGTTACTTTACACCCACAATAGCTAAAATATTGTGTTTTATTGGCATATTTAGTCTTGGAAATCTTATGGTCCTGAAAGAGTTAAATGCCCCACTTCCACATTCCACTGCACATTTGAGGAAATTTTCCGATTTATTCTAGAACAATATCTGAAATAATAAGAAACGAATCAATGTTTATAACTTTTAGCAGGAAATCAGCTTGTGTGAATTCTGGAATGTTTTCGTACTTATTGATGACTTTTTCGGGTCGATCATTTAATTTTCGTTTTCTTTTTTCTTGTGAACTCGAGCATTGTTTCCTAGTTAAAAGTTGCGTCAAAATGCCGTAGCATTTGAGTTGAAAAAGTTACTTGGATATTCAATAAGTTAAGTGGTTATATCAGATTCGCTTTCGAGAGCGAGCAATCGATATGTATATCAACATTCATTCAACAGCTCAATTTTCTTCAAATACTTCATCACAATCAAGTGGCTGAAGACATGCTCAAACGACCAGATTCTGATCCCACGTTCATCCAATGCATAATCACTGGCTACGAGATGTGGGTGTAATTTTTTCCAATTTTCGGAGCTCAAATTTCCGTTTCGTTGGACCCGTTTTGACAGAATTGAGAACATAAAAACGAATTCGCTGCGCCAACTGAAGAAAATTCCTGAATACAACTATAAAAAGTATTTCGATGACTGGATTGTTCGTTGAAGAAGTGTATTGCTTCAGGAGGGGCCTATTTGCAAGGCGATAATATTGTCCAATTTGGGTCAAATATGCACCGTTTTGTTGGATAATTTGTTGCCATTCTAAATGTAGCTTCAGAATGCCTCTCTCTTGGTCCTCATTAAAGAAAAACTCTCGCAATAGATTTTTACAATCTTCTCTGGATCCCAAATTCTTATCACTCAGGAAGTTTTACAATGCGAGAAAAAGGTGGTAATCGCCTGGTGCCAGGTCCGGACTATAAACATTCCAAGCAAGCTTCCGGAGTTGTGTGGCCTTGGATTGTCCTCATGGAACACAACACCTGTTGGCCAATTCTGGACGTTTCTGGTCAATCGCTAGCTTCAAACGGTCCATTTGCTGACTGTAGAGATCTGAATTTAGTGTATTGCATAAAACCAAATGTTTTTTCTAATTTTTAAAAACTAATTAAAAATTTAGAAAAAAATAATTACACGTATTTTACTGTTAGAGTATCGGCATCCTTTTTTTTATCCCAACAGTTTATATTTTATTAGGCTCATTTAGCAATTCAGCTGTAACAGAGCCGAATTCATTATTCGTGTACATTTTTTATCTATAAGATAACTTTTGTTGTGTATTACACTGTTACCATTTTGAGGCGTAAGAGTATCGCTATCTATCGATAAACATTTGTTTTATCTATAACACAGTAGCCGTTTAGGAGCAGGAGAATTCCTATTCTATCGATGCACAACACATGTCGCCTTTTTTCGCGGTAAGAATATTGCTATTGTTCGAATGTTCACAGTTGGGCTGTTCACAGCCGGACTGTTGATATGAAGCTTCCTTTGTTGCGTTATCAATAGTGCCAATTACCGATGCAGCAGACCGAAAATGTGAGCGGTAAGGGACTGGGATTACCGACACATGATGATTGTTGCGTGGACATAGTAGCTAGAATAACACACTAAGATGGTCAGTTGAGGGGCCCTGAATTATGAGCTCATGATCGTTCGCTTAGTAGCGGACACGCAACCAATTAGGCTACGAAAACCCCTCACTTAGTTGCAATCGGCATCCTTAACACCATTCACAATTTCAGCGGCCTGCATTAGGAAAATCGATTTTTTTTTTCGATGCCAAATGACTTAAAAATGCACGAAACTCTGGAATCTAGTGTCATTTCAAAAAAGTATTTTTGGGCGAAAATCGACCTTTTGGGACTTTGAGTCTGAGAGGCAATGAAGGTATGGAAAAAAAATAATAATCGAATTTAAAGAACCGACCATGTACACTTTGGTTATTGGCCCAAAAGATTACCTGTGCAAAGTTTCAGCTCAATCGGGCATGATTTAGGGGTGCCTCAAAGCACTCAAAGCTTTTTTTTTGCACTCAGTCCCAAAAAGTCGATTCTCGGCCAAAAATTTTTTTCGAGATAACAGAAAATTTCGACGTTTTATGCATTTTTAAGTCATTTGGCATCCAACAAATATTTGATTTTCCAAATTTCCTTCACTCACCCCTTGGAAGAGGATAGAAAAAATCAAAACTTTAAGCGCTTTGAGGCACCCCTAAATCATGTCCGATTGAACTGAAACTTTGTACAGGTAATTTTTTTTGGCCAACAAACAAAATGTACATGGTCGGTTTTTGAAATTCGACATGACCATTTTCGTTGCCACCCTACTGTATATATAAAAATGGAATGTTGTCTGTCTGTCTTTCTGTCTTTCTGTCTGTCTGATTCTTATGGACTCGAAAACTACTGAACCGATCGACATGAAAATTGGTATGTAGGGGTTTTTGGGGTCGGGGAAGGTTCTTATGATAGTTTGAGACCCCTCCCCCTTTCTAAGGGGAGACTGCCATACAAATGAAACACGAATTTCTGCATTACTCGAGAATTAATCAAGCAAACGAAACCAAATTTGACATGTGGAGGCTTTGGGGTGCAATAAATGCTTCTATGGTGGTTAGACATTCCTCCCCCTTCTCTAAGGGAGGCTGCCATACAAATGAAACACAAATTTCTGCATTACTCGAGAACTAATGGAGCCAAATTTGGTATCTGAAGGTTTTAGGGTGCAATAAACGTTTCTATGGTGAGCAGACACTCCTCCTCCTCTCTATGGGGGGCTGCCATTCAAATGAAACATACATTTCTGCATAACCCGAGAACTAATCAAGCAAACGAAACCAAATTTGGTATGTAGGGGTTATAGGGCACAAGAAACGTTTCTATGGTGAGTAGACACTCCTCCTCCTCTCTAAGGGAGGCTGCCATACAAATGAAGCATAAATTTCTGCATAGCTCAAGAACTAATCAATAAAATGGAATCAACTTTGGAAATAGAAGTTTTAGGGGTCGATGAACGATTCTATGGTGGTTCGACACTCTTTCCCCCTCTCTAAGGGTGGCTGCCATACGAATGAAACACAAATTTCTGCATAACTCGAGAACTAATCAAGCAAATGGAACCAATTTCGGTATATGGAGGTTGTAGGATGCAATACACGTTTCTATGGTGGTTTGACACCGCTCCCCCTCCCTAAGGGGAACTGCATTACTTGAGAATCAATCACGCAAACGGAACCAAATTTGTGATGTGAGGGTTTTTAGGTACGAGAAATGTTTTCATGATAGTATGACACTCCTCCCTCATCTAGAATGGAGGGGGGGCTCCAAAAATTAAAAACACATATCTCAATCAAAGATATTCCAACCAAACATGACAATATAAAATTTTCGGAAAACTCTGAAGAAAATGGGAAAATTTGCGAAAATTCAATTCCTATATGTTCTACAATTTCATAGTTACAAGCGTTGTTAGTCCATTCGATGTTTGCACTAACGAATTTAATCTTTGTTCGAAAGAGGAAATTGATTTTTACGTGATAAAACTCACTCCTATAGCTTCTTCTATCTAAACCAAAAAAAAAGGATCGCCGAATGTGTTGATAAGAGCAAATCTCGAGGAAAGAATTGTCCGATTTAGGGCTGTCTTTATTCTATCATATTTTCTGTATCAAACATTTATTCCATGTAATGGAGAAACATGTTATTTGCAAATGGTTGGAAAATCTTGAACGAGAATTGTGTCTCAAAATAATTCCCTAATAATAATATTATGATGACGAGTTTTGGTAGAAGTACTAAGAATTTTACAGTAAAAGATAATTTTAAAGGGTAGATTAGAAAATCAATAAAAAGTAAGAAAACGAAAAATAAATTTTGGGCGGGACGAAGTTTGCCGGATCAGCTAGTATAATATAATAAAATACGCCCTGTAATCGGCTCACTCGCAGCCATTCTGAATCCATCCCTGTTCCGCTCAAAAAATCTAAACAAAGACACATTCCGCATGCGACTCTCGGTGGACCTTTTCAGTACCATCAACAACAATGGGAAATGGTCGGAGTGGCAAATAATGTTTTATACATGACCGGTCGTGCCTATAAATACTGCAGTGGCAATGACAGTGTGAGCGCATATCCGCACAAATCCTTGCATCCCACTCAGCCGAGACCCATACACACACACATACACACACTGCAAGGGTGGGTAAGATCATCCCGCCGTTTCGCTGAAAATGAACTGAACTCGCGAGCAAATTGCCCCTCTGCAGTGGTCGCTACTTTAATTTCACACAAATGTGTTTGTGAATGAATATATTTTTCAATCCGCTTCACTGACGATTCGTGCTTGCCTGGAATGCATTTCAAACAGCATTTATTATCTGTAAAACAATCGCGTTGATTTTCTTACATTCGAGATCATACCTTCCTATTGAATAAAAAAAAATTAAAAGCTTTCACTTCTTCGAATTGTTCCCAGTTATCCTCCCCGTAATGGCATTTCGTTATTGTTATTGCTTCCCGTCTTCCCTTCCCAAGCACAGAGCACGCGGCAGTTTTGGATTGTTTAATTTTAAACAGTGACAATTGCTACTGTCAGCACTTCTTACCGTTCCACTCTCCCACACTCGCAACACATCCGTATCCGCGCATTAGCCCGGACGAATAGTCCTTCGTCCTTCCGCCGCCCACGATATCGATTATTCTAATGTCTGCTTTTTGCGGACGAAATCTGCTCCGCACTGTCGGGGAACGAGTTTCGAAAACGACAAGCCGAAGATATGAACTGACGCCATTCAGTGTAATGATACCAATTTGACGCCCAACCCGTCGTCTTTTCGACTTGGCCCCGGAAAGGTTGGCACTGCTATGATTATGATGACCGTGGAAAATGTTTCTTAGTCTGTGAGTTTTCTTAATGCGGCGGCACCAGTTAATGGCAATGGCAGCGTGTAATATTCCAATCAGATCGGCAGTAAATTAATTAAGGGAAGTAACCAGTTCGTTTTCGACCGAATAAAGCCGGGGGTTTCAAACGGGACACATTAAGTTGGTGCTAAGTGGAACTTATGAAGTGACGTTAAATTTTGGAAGATTGTTAAAACTGTACCGGAATGTTCCGGGGAATTATTTACTCCTTGGTAACAATCTGAAATGGAGTGTTACTGTTTCCGCAGATAAACGCTCTCTTTTCTGGCCCTGTAAAGGAAAAATTTGAATTAATATATTTTAATGAACAAAGTTGAACTTTGCACATTACAAACTATGGCAGACGATTAGAACACTTTTATCCTGGAAGTCAAACTTACAAACTCTTAGACGAAGACGAAGAGTTTTTGCTTCCAATTATTAATACTTTTCGTCATTTTTAATGACGTCTTCATTCAAATAGCCGAAACTAGTTTTGACGCAGGCTCACGTCTTTCAGCAAGGGTGTCAAACCAGGAAACAGGTCACGTTTGCACGATATAATGTTAACGTTAACAACTATTTTCGCAGCGAACGAATTTTGATGATTGGTATATTTGTTTGATATATTGTACATTACAATCGCCCAATTTGTAAACAGTTTACATCAAAGAAAATTTAGAGGCATTCCCATTTTACCGTACTTTTGTTCTGCCTATTTGTGTGTTTACCAACCTATACCGTCATTAACGAGCACGGACAATGTGTGGTAAGGGAAAATATTGCAATTTAAACTCCACCCGGTTTCAACTGGGTGTAAACAAACGCGATTTCAGATCACGGTCACAATTTAGATAGAGAGCAATCTTTCCTAATGCTGATCAAATATTTTGCTCGATACAAAGGATGAACAAAACAAAAATCGCAAGCAGTTGTGCAATTTTGTTCGAGGAAGGCTCCGCGTCGATTTTCATGCCGTCTGTGGGAGAGTTCTTCTGTAGGTTTGCATCCCACTCACACATTTTCGTTGTTTTTAGTAAAGGGTGTGTCACATCAAATTGCATCACGGAAAAAACGCTGTAGTAATTCGCCCAGTAGACCGATCCTTTTGAAAATTTTAGACAGTAAAATAAAAACTATTAAACAACTTTTGGCATTTTCTTTTTATTCATACTTCGAGCCCAAGCCCGTATGCTCGCACCTTCCTCTTTACCCCGTCCATAAGGTTCTGTACAACGTCAGGTTGTAGTTTTTTTTGAACAGAAATTCATTTTCTCTTGAAGTACGCCTCCGATTTGACAACATTTGGGTTCTTCCGGAGGGCCTGCTTCATAATCGCCCAATATTTCTCTATTGGGCGAAGCTCCGGCGCGTTGGGCGGGTTCATTTCCTTTGGCACGAAGTTGACCCCGTTGGCTTCGTACCACTCCAGCACGTCCTTTGAATAGTGGCACGAAGCGAGATCCGGCCAGAAGATGGTCGGGCCCTCGTGCTGCTTCAATAGTGGTAGTAAGCGCTTCTGTAGGCACTCCTTAAGGTAAACCTGCCCGTTCACCGTGCCGGTCATCACGAACGGGGCGCGCTCCGCTTTCCGCAAGAGCAGATCGCTTGCCACACCATGTACTTTTTGGCAAACTTGGATAGTTTCTGCTTGCGAATCTCCTCCGGAACGCTGAATTTGTCCTCTGCGGAGAATAACAACAGGCCCGGCAGTTGACGAAAGTCCGCTTTGACGTAGGTTTCGTCGTCCATTACCAGGCAATGCGGCTTCGTCAGCATTTCGGTGTACAGCTTCCGGGCTCGCGTCTTCCCCACCATGTTTTGCCTTTCGTCGCTGATAGGAGCCTTCTAAACCTTGTATGTACGCTGGCCCTCCCGCTGCTTGGTCCCCTGGACGAATGAACTTGACAAATTCAGCTTATTGGCGACATCCCGGACCGAACTTCTCGGATCACGTCTAAACTGCTTAACTACGCGCTTGTGATCTTTTTCACTGACGGAGCATCCTTTTTGCCGTTCTTCACCTTCCGGTCGATGGTTAGGTTCTCGAAGTATCGTTTTAGTACTCTGCTGACCGTGGATTGGACGATTCCCAGCATCTTACCGATGTCCCGATGTGACAACTCCGGATTCTCGAAATGAGTGCACAGGATTAATTCACGACGCTCTTTTTCGTTCGACGACATTTTTCCAAATTTACGAAAAATTGACAGTGAAGCATGGCCAACGTGATCTATACACTCTTATCTGATTTTAAGCGAAAGCTGAAGATATAATTCCTAAAAATAAAATTTCTACAGCGTTTTTTCCGTGATGCAATTTGATGTGACACACCCTTTAGTTTCCATAGATAGATTGAATTGGTTAAGAAATGTGCATTAATGGTTCTGATAGAGCGAAATGTATGAACGGCGAAAAAGACCTCCACTACAATTTGAAATATGTATACAAATAGTAAAATATGGTCAGCCTGTGTATTGTTCTCGCAACGAATGAATCATCAATAGAACATCGTTAGGTGGAGAGTGTGTATGATTGAATCCCGCGTAAGCATTGTCGATTTTATGCGTTGTCAAATAAAAATATAAAATCGCCTGTATCGGCTGTGTTTCTAGAAGCACCTACTGAATATACTACGTACATTATCTATAAGAACAGAAATCTCGACATGTGGCCAGCTTATGTATTGCCCTCGCGAGAACACGAATGAATCATGAATCAACCATCCACGCTGTGCTCGAGATGTACTTTTCGATGGAAAACGGAAGATGGAAATTTGTTCCGCATCGGTTGCTGTCATCGCCACCGCCACCCGGTGATAATTTGGTTCGGTTACATATTTTATCAAACCCCATCAATATGGGTATCAAACGAAAGGGCTTGGCTAGTAGAACATAGTTATTGATGAAAAATGTTAGTACAAGATGGCAGCCGCTACAAAATGGTGGATTACATTTTTTCTCTAAACCGCATGAATATGGGTATCAAATGTAAAGGATTGACTAGTAGAATACAGTTATTGAAGAAAAATATAAATCCAAGATGGCGGATTACATATTTTCTCAAAACCCCATCAATATGAGTATCGAATCAAACGAAAGAGATCGACTAGTAGAACACGGTTATTTATGAAAAATGCAAATCCAAAATTTTAAAGAAATTGTTGAACGGAAAAAAATATACGGAAGAAATATACTAATGATACAGATAATTTACTTAGAACTAAAAACAGAAAGTGGGTTATATCTGTGGTATAACCGAAAGGTTGACGTAGGACTATTGTTGATTTAGTGATCATTTGTTTGAAGTTGAATCTAAATCCATTCCGAATGAATGTATAAATGAATATTTGAGGGACTTCGAAAACGAGAGCGTTACGTTGGAGGCACAAGGTTTTATGCATCCAATATTGGATACGAACATATCCTACTTATGGGGAAGAATAATCTTCAGAAGTTTTCCTGCTAATTGCACTTGATTGAAAAATCACAAAACCAAATGTATTATTATGGATATATGGATAGCTATATTAAAATAAACTCTTTCGCTTGAATGCAATTTCCAATTCCAAGGAGAACTGGCAGATTATTTTTCAGCAACGATAACATCTTTCCAGATTCTTCTCGATGCTGGATAACAAACCAAACGAAAAGAGTTGCCCGCGTGTGTGTGTGGCGGCTGCTCCGATGCCTCAAGCGGAACCGTTTTCGAATGCTGGTACTTCCTTGGTCGCTTTTTCAGTGGCATCACTCTCCTCCTGATGGATTCCCTTCTGGCCTACCTAAGGTGCACAAACAGTCTCTTGGTGACACCGTTTATCAGCGTTTTCATGATGAATTATAACTGAGTGGATTTCCGAGCGGCGCTCGCTTATATACCGATAGGTGATTTCAATAGCCTGTTTTAAAAGCAATTTTAAGGCTATTGAAATAAGTTTTTATATCAAAAAGTAACATGGGTATAACGCGTAGACATTTTATCTTTCGAATGAAGTGTTTATCATACCATTCCGTTCAGTTGTCTAGGAGCTATTAACGCTCAAAATCTCGGCCTCCAGCGTAACGCTTTCGTTTTCGAAACTTTGATTTTACACCCCAGTATAGAAATGAAAGACGTAGTCCTACGTCAAAAAAATAAATAAATAAAAAACACTTTTTAAGTTCAACGGTTTCATTGTGATTAAACATAATAATAATACAGATGATGTACTAAAAGCTAGAAAATAATTAGACAAGTAGCAGTTAGTAGTTACCACACTCCTTTCTTCATTAATCTAGGGCATTGATGAGACTAAAATAAAATCGAGGGACATGTAATGAAACATCTAACTGTAGAAAACGTGGCTCATTTTGAATTTGTGTTCAAATAGTCAACCCCTTGATACACATATTGATGCAGATTTGAAAAAAAAATTATTTTGAAAACATTTTGTGGTGGCGGCCATTTCGTTTGATACTCATATTGATGGGGTTCTGAGAAAATATGTAATCCACCATTTTGTAGCAACCGCCGTCTTGGATTTTCATTTTGACGTAGGACTACGTCTTTCATTTCTATACCGGGGTGTAAAATCAAAGTTTCGAAAACGAAAGCGTTACGCCGGAGACCGAGATTTTGAGTGTTAATAGCTCCTGAACAACTGAACGAAATGGTATGATAAACACTTCATTCGAAAGATAAAATGTCTACGCGTTCTATACTTGTTACTTTCTGATCCAAAAACTTGTTTCAATAGTCTTAAATTTGCTTTCAAAATAGGCTATTGAAATCACCAATCGGTATATAAGCGAGCGCCGCTCGGAAATCCACTCAGTTCTAATTGAACAGCGATTGGAGCATGTTGTCGCTGTTGTGGTGAAGCTCTTCATTTATCATGAAAGCGCGGATGAACGGTGTCACCAAGAGCCTGTTTGTGCACCTTAGGCCAGAAGGGAATCCATCAGGAGGAGAGTGATGCTACAAACGGTTCCCCGGGAAGATCTCGAAGCAGCCGCTACACACACACACACATACACGCACGGAATTCTTTCCGTTTGGATCGAGAAAGATCCGGAAAATAATCTGCCAGTTCCTCTAGGAATTTAAAAATACATTCATATGAAAGAGTTTATTTGAATGTTTTCTATCCATGTAACACTGTGACCAAATATGTTTCAATCAAGTGCTATTAATGCTAACTCGATAACAGATGGTTATCGAGTTAGCATTAACCACTGGTGGGCTTCCAGTATCGAGGAAAATGTGGAAATATCTAATCGTTACTGAAAATAATCTGCCAGTTCCTCTGGGAATTTAAAATTACATTCATATGAAAGAGTTTATTTTAATGTTTTCTATCCATGTAACACTGTGACCAAATACATTAGGTTTTGTGATTTTCCAATCAATCGCAATCAACAGGATAGCTTCTGAAGATTATTCTTCCCCATCAGTAGGATATTTCCGTATCCAATATTGGATGCATAAAACCTTGTGCCTCCAACGTAACGCTCTCGTTTTCGAAGTTCTCCAAATATTCATTCATTCAGAATGAATTCAGATTCAACTTCATACAAATGATCTCTAAATCAACGATAGTCCTACGTCACCCTTGCGGTTATACCATAGATATAACCCACTTCCTGTTTTTCATCAATAATTGTATTCTACTAATCAAGCTCTTTCATTTGATACCCATATTGGCAAGGTTTGGAAAAAAATGTATATGGCGCCATTTTGTGCTGGCGGTCATTTTGGATTTCATAAATAGCTGTGTTCTACTATTCAAGCCCTTTCGTTTGATACCCATATTGTTGGGGTTTAGAGAAAATATGAAATCCGCCATTTTATGGCGGTCGCCATTTTGGATTTTCAAGATAATGAAATAGGCAGTTTTATAATGACTGCAGAGATAAAGGTGTGTTCCAAAATTCAGATAAATCGGTCAACAGGAAGGGGGTTAAATTTCTATTAATGTGGGACAGCGCTACAGACAAAGTTACAAAGTTACCCACGTACATACAAACGGGTCATATAATCAACCCCGTGCTGTATACCGAAGAGTTTTGCAGTTTCCCGGGTCGAAAATCTTTGCTCCACACTCCATACTCCATACTAAGTCTTCTAACATACCCTTATGCAACTCCTTCAATGAAAAATTTAATCGTCAACTTTTGACCGTCCGGATTTAAAAGCATTTTCTGAATTTTGTGCTTTTTATTCCGGACATTGGTTTGTGAAATTCACATTGATTTTTGATTTTTTACATTTTGTTGTTAACAGTCAGGTACTATGTTTGACACTAAACTAAATTGACACAATACTAACTATCAGTCACATTAATTCAACATGCAAAAAATATCATGGTTTAGGCATGATATGTTCGTGTTTAGGCATGAAAAAGTGTCCGGATTAAAAAGCGTCCCGATTCAGAAACATCACTGTACGCGCTAATGTTTATTTGTCGCTTTCGGGGGTAATTTATTATGTTTCTTCTACGTTTTCTTCATAGCCGTCGGGATGGGGGAAGCGATGGTCTTTTGTTAACAACGCCTCATTGTTAAAGCATTGATTTGATTGGCTGTCTCAACTTTGCAGCGAAAGAGAGACGGTTACTCCATTTGGAGTTGATTCTCGCACAAATTTCCTATCGTCCCGTACTCACGAAAGCTGCTTCTGAAACGTACCATTCGGGTGAAACCCTTATCCAACCGCCACTTTCGAGGTGCTACAAAACCTTATGAATTATTGTCCCCGATATGAGACGCTTCATTAATTTCACAGAATCCTTGTCCTCTCACACTCTTCCTCATGCTTTCTATCGCCATCGGAAAGGGTGTTTTCACAGCCACACAAAACAGACAAGGATAACCTGATCACATGTTACATGTCTCTTCACATTGCCTCCTTCTCAGGGGGGAGGGGTCTGTCTTCATTCTATCATATTTTCGGTATCAAACATTTATTCCATGTAACCGAGAAACATGTTATTTGCAAGTGTTTGAAAAATATTGAACGAGAATTGTATCTGAAAATAATCTGATATTATAATGATGAGTTTTGGTAGAAGTACTAGGAATTTTTTAGTAATAGGTAAATTCAACGGGGTCGATTAGAAGATCAATCAACGAACAATTCTGCGATTGGACTCATGTACTTGCGCTTAGTAAGAAAACGTGAATGTTTGAAGGTATTGAAGGTTTTTGAAGGGCGGTACGAAGTTTGCCGGGTCAGCTAGTGTGTTATAAATTTGCTCATGTTACGCTCGCGTATAATCAGAATTTTACTTCATATGCAAATATATATTTATATTTGTAATTGTTCATCGGAACATATCGTTCATACATTTTACTTTAGTATTGAATCGTTTTCTTTTTTTCAAATGTATTCAAAGACTCGTGTCAATGAAGCGCCATATAGTCTGATAAGTGAATTGATCTATTTACGTGTGCTTTGCTCTTCACTCACAAACACTACTACCCAATTTTTACACGTGGTTTTACTTATACTACTACAATGGCTTCCTTCCACCTTCACCTTAAAATATCATAAAAATTGATGTTCCTCTCTTTTTCTCAGTGGCATTTGGTTATTTTTTCAATGTGACTATTTTTTGTAATCAATCAAAAGTTGATCAAAACAATTTTCATACCCATTAGCATATTTTTGTCAAGTTTGGGTTACGATACTGCTTACATTTGGGAGGACAAAATTACCTGGCATCCCTGTCTGCGCCCGATATTAACCCACTTTAGGCCAAGAGTTCGAAAAATCGAACAGCAACTTTGATAATTGTTCATGTCTTTGGAAAGGAATCATATGGTAATGTTTTTGCACCAAAAGATAGCTTAATTTATTATCTACCACTTATATCGATTTCATTCACTTTTGAGTAACTTTATTGGATAATGAATTCGATTTAAAGAAAGTATGTTTGGAAGGTGTTTTCAATTTGAATTAAAAAACCCAATAAAATACAAAAATATGTGAACTTTTCTACAGTATTGCTTTGACAAAAGGACATACATTGTGATATAAAGCGAAAATCATTCGATTGAGCTTCCTACAGGAAAATAACAGCCGGGGAAAATGAGTGTTCGAAAAATCGAGCGTTGGCCATAACGAAATTTTTTTTCTGCTGAATCAACACCAGCACATCTAACCTCCGCTTCTTCTTCTTCTTCTTCTTCAATGGCACTAACTTTCCTAGAGGAACTTCGCCGTCTCAACGTAGTATTACTTGCGTCATTTTTATTAGTACTTAGTTAAGATTTCTATGCCAAATAACACGCCTTGAATGCATTCTGAGTGGCAAGCTCTTGAATACGCGTGATCACAGTGCAAGTCGGAGGAAATTTCTTTGACGAAAAATTCCCCCGACCAGAACGGGAATCGAACCCGAACACCCGGCATGTTAGTTATGACGCTAACCACTCGGCCACGGGTGCACATCTAACCTCCGCTGCGCATTTTGATTTGTTTACTTTAGAAGACGGAAGGTTTTTCACTTATTCTTGCATTTTCAATTGTGAATGTTTGCAAATATCGATTAATTTAGCAAATATTATTGAAAATCTGTATGATTTTTTGTCCGTAATAACTTTAGGTGATGGCGGCCCGAAGAATTTCATTCGTGGAGGAGCTGGAGGAAATGATCAGTACGTGTAACGAGGGTTCTAATGAGATTGTTTGTGTGAATATTATTCCGCCAGACCGAGTAATAATCTCCCAACCCTCTATGCCATTGTGTTTTCGCTGTACTCTGGTACTTTGCAGGTTTTGGAAAATGTTCAATTTTTTCGGGAAATGGATAATTGTGGAGACTAGTTTTTAAGCATTGACATTTCTCCACAGTTACCAATAAAAATAACAGCATATGCTTTCGTTTGAAAGAAAAACCGTGCCAGTAATAAGTTAAAATTACATGAAATAAGAAAAGACACATCTCACCTTAGGTGGATTAATTTGGGTTTATACTTAGAGACCTCCATTCTCCTGTTCTTGTTTTTCCCGGAATCAAAAACTGATGCATTCATGAATACCGTATATTTGCTAATTGAAGTGACTTTTAGTTCGCAGTATGTTTATACTTGTAAAAAAAAAAAGTGCGGGTTTCGGCCAATGTTCGATTTTTCGAACAGTCATTTCTCGGAAAATGGAAGATGGGATAAAAATAATTCTCGAACATTGGAGTTCCTTTAGCGTCAATAATTGAAATTACACCAATGGCTTTCGCAAAAAAAAAATATTTGTACAGCTTGGTCGTTAATGGGTTAAGCAAGAGACATTGTCTGCAGTCATAGAAAGATGGAAAACACAGGGAGAGAGAACGAGCGAGCAAGTATGTCATTGACGCAGAACGCAAAGACAGTTTGTGATGGGCGAGAATGGGCGGGTGCGCTTCTTGAAATGAATCCTTTGGTCATTTCTCCCTGTGTGGGCGGAGTAGTGACACTTTATCATTCGGCAGAGTGCGGTCGGGTTGTTAAGAGCGCAGATAATTGCGCCCGGGGAAAGTTTTTGTGACACCGGTAGGGGGGGGGGGGGGCGTGCAAGGGCAAGCGAGTTGAGAAATTAAGCGGAGTGATTCTCCGTGGTCCCCTTAGCGGGAGGCAAAACTTTGTGATGATGTGGACAATTTCCGGAAGCTGAAAATACTCTGATAAATTTATGGGATTAACATCGACTCCCCGGGTCCAAGCCTCCTCCACTCCGTTCGCTCGTTCGGTCGGGTTGAAGTAAACGGACCATAGTCCGCTTAGGTTGACCAGAGCAGGAATTTGCTAATGGTCGGGATTATACGATGCATGCTCTCAACTAGAAAATTGAGGTGCTGCATTGACCTAGTGGCGAAGACGGAACCTTAATGTTAATAACTGTAATTATAATCGTGCGAAAATTCGTTTCGATTCCATTATTTAAAGTGAAGCGAAGAGGTAGTTGATTGCTAAGAGGAATTCTAAACCAGTCGGGATTTCGAAATTACAGTGATCAAATGTACGACTACGTCTTTGATTTGAAATTGATAATAAGACATGTAACGAAAGTTTGAGATATTTAAAATGTGATATATGATATAGAATACACTCTGTCCAACTTCTATAAGACGACCCTGATTCTATTTCGTTGCAACACAAACAGTTACAATTTCAACAAGATACATTCATACATTGTTGAATGCTTAGAATAAATTATATTCAACGTCAATTTCGTTCAAAACAATTTTTTGTTTATTTATTGTGCTTAAATATGATAATTTCAGCTGTCCAGTTTCTATAAGACCATTTCAAAATTCATAGGGATTATCAATGAAAAATTCAAAACGATCGGCTGATTTACATGTCAATAATTGGCAATCTCACCATTTCCGCTAATAATCCGTGTTGGAATACTATTTACCCAATTCTGCTGAACGGATTTTTCGATATTTTTTCCATTTTTCCGAAATTGCGACCTTGAGTTCTCCAATCGTGGTGTACCGTTTTCCTTCAGTGTAGATTCTGCATAGAAGGATCCCCCCTAAGATTTTCAACAGGATTCCAAAAAAATAGGTTTTTGGTTCTTAATCCATTGCTTAGTTTACTTGCTGGTATGAATAGAAGCATTGTTTTGCTGGAATGTGAATTTTTTGTTACGATATCCGCGCAAAAACGGTAGAAGAGAGGATTCCAGAACATGTATGTAACCCTTGAATGATATGAAAGCTGTCTTGAGCTTTCCGGTGGCACATAATCCCGCCCAAACCATGGACGAGCCTCCACCAAAATTCCTGGCTGAAAAATACTGTTCCTTCTTCCGTAAATTACGCCAGTACCCGTTGGAACCATCAAGACCATCCTAATTGAACTTTTATTCAACAGAGAAGATAACCTATACATTGAAGAACTTTTCGTTATGGTATATAGCAAAATTAATTTTTTTGGAAACATTCTTTGTCACAACATACCATGTCCCACTATTGCTTCATGTAAGCTTTGGCAAAACTCAGACGTTTTCCGATGTCTGTTTATGCGAGGATTTTTCACCAAAACTTGACGCATTGTCACCCGAGTAACATTTAAATTGAAATATTGTTCTATTTGCATAAGCGATTTTGTAGTATTCGAATCTTTTCTAGCTATTTTCCGCTTATCCCGGTCAGAGAGTTCCTATTTACAAGGAGTTCTCTCCTTTTTATCGTGTCCTTGAACATTCGTTTAATAATTGATCACTACTTGATGGGATCGTCCAATCCGATGAGAAATTTTTCTGATACCATTTTTTTTTTTTGGTGAAATGCACCGATTTGTCTTTCTTTTCTCTCCGTGAGTACTGTCCCCTTCAGCATTTTCCAGATTTATTGATCAAAACAACTAAAACAACGGAAAAATGTAACTGGTCTTATAGAAACTTGACACTTGGAATATACAAAACCTTTGGTGTACGCTCAGCACTTGCACACATATGAAAATCATGCAGTGTATGGTAGTCACCAATACCAACACACTAGAATATAAGTTGAAGCATTGTTCATTTATATTGGCACAAAGCAGCAAGATCATCACCTGGTCTTATAGAAACTGGACAGAGTGTATACCATTAGACGGAAAAATTCTCCAGCCTTCTTTGCTTAAGAAACAAATAGTGGTAATAATGAAACAAATATACAATTCTGGTTCCACTGAACCGACTCATGTCGGATTTATATGGATACAATCTGCAGGCATCTATCTATCGCATGAACCTCCAAAAAATAATATTTTTTAAATTTCACTATTTAAAAAAAAATTGGGAAACGTAAGAAAAAAAGCATTTTGAACCGCATTTTGTTTTTTCAAACGGCCGCCATTATGTCAAAAAAGATGTTTTTGACTTGTCCGAGGTTCATGCGATAGCGGCATCTTTACTGATTCAGAATTTGTTCGATTTTTCTGTTTCAGATAACCGGAAGGACTGGAATCGTGTACGCCATGGCACAACTTTTTTTTTGAACCCTCTCACTTCCTCAGCTCTTAACTATTCTAGTTATGAATATTTTTCCTCCATTCAATTTTTGTTTTATTGTTAAAAGATAGATGAACAAATAATGATATAATGGATGGTAAAAATATCATTTGTTTCATTTTTGCGGAGCCCGAAAAAACATTCAAAATTCGTGTCTCTATAGTAGAATACCCCCTCAGCTTTCAAGAACAATTATTAAAAATATAGCATTCTCAATCTCTAAGCCATGTACTACATCGATTTGGCATGGAACGGCAGTGCATTAAAATCAATCACCATAAATATCTGTTCGCGCATCGTGAACGGATCGTCCGATTTGAGATGCTTGTTTTGTTGTGTTCGTCTTCACGCTTCGCTTCATTTTGCAGTGACAAAAATTCCAACAACAATCATACTAATCGACCCTTTTAGGCCCACACAAATATTAATGAGTTTTATCATGTATTTTTTTTCAAAAATATTCAAAAACAGCATGAACAGGACTTCAGTACGGATTAATTCAGTGGTACTCAACTGTTTTTTTTTACAGAAGGGCCACAAACCCATGTTAGCCATGGTGTCGTGGGCCGCAAAAATAAATAAATAAGGGTGGTGTTCAAGATATGGCCGCATTGTTAACTTAGGACTACGAAATTATTACCGACGAGAAAGAAACCCTAAAGTGATTTAATAATAAAACTCTTTGAAACAAATATTTGAAGGCAATAAATGTCTTAACTGAGTGTGGGACGCGGACATTTCACGAAGCAATAAAACGCCAATTACAGCATATTTTCAAATTAATTATCAGAATGAACATGTAGGGGAGGTGGGGGTAAAACGGACATGTTATGTAGAACTTCAATTATATCTTTGGAAACTCATGTTTCGCAAAACTTTGATGCAGTTTCTTGCAATTCAATGTACTGTTTTTCTACCTAATTGGCCAAATATTTTACAAAAAAAAAGTGTTTTTCATTGTTTTTACTGAAATCGAAACAGATCGAAAATTATAACATTTTTTTCGATGTGGGTATTGTAACCCGACAGCCTTCTAAGCATGTGAGTCCTTCCTAATCGGGACTCTGCGCAGTCAAGCAGTTGGTTGAGGCGCCACTCCCGTTAGGGAGGCCAACCGCCGTGTTTTTGGTTGCCCGGCCAATGAGAATCGAACTCTCAGGGCGGGTTTATCTTTCTTCCCCCAAAACCCGGTTTGTTTCTCAATTTGAGCTGCGCTGTAAAGTGAATCCGAACACCGCTTGTCTAGAGGGCAAGATTAAAGCCCGAGAGTGCTTGGACCGTTCCCCAGACCACAAATTCAGCAAAAGTTTTCCTCACTGGACTTGCTGAAAAAAATATCCCTGTCCACAACGAAGCTCGCCTCAGAGCGTAAGAGTGGATAGTGAAAAGACACCAACAAAAAAAAAGGAATCTCAAACCGACTCGTGACCTTTTAACAAAAAAAAAAAGAACCAGATTGGGTTGCCGGTACTTAGGCCATACCGCTAGCCAGTAAAATACTCAATACAATTCAAAACAACAACAAAAGAAAATTCACATAAAAACATATTTATTAAAAAACAGGAAAACGAACTGCAGCATAATAACAACAAAACTATTTTAAAATTTATTTACACATAACAAAAAAAAGTTAATCTAACTCCAGGCTCGAACATCAAATCACTAGGTTTGCAGACATCGCAATTAGCTCGCTACACTAAAGACACATTTTAAAAGCTTTGGTAATGGCGGTTGACTTTCTAGTGATACTGCTATGGCTTCTCCATTCACTCACATTCAATGGCTATTGTGTGTGTGTACTTTTGTGTGGTGTTGCTTCTGTTCTTGCGCTCTATAGCGCACCTCTCATTTATTAGCATGTTGCGTATTTTTTCCCTACATGCGAATGTTAAATGGAAAATAAAAATGGGTATTCACTACCATGGATTTACGTGGTACGGCGGCGAAGAGCGATGAGCTTCCGCTGATGACATGCCGCCTGGAGCGCGAGAATTTTGCTGGGGCCCTCGTGTTGACGGAGCCATGGGGTCAGAAGTGGTGCCACCTAGAAACAACACATAAAAAAGCGCACACACAGGCCATTTACCACATTTTGCAAAAAAAAATCCAATGCTTACCTCCAATTGAATTTGAACTTTACGCACTGGAGGGGTAATTTTTAAATTTAAAATTGAGCAAACTGCGCTCACTAAAGAAACAAAAGAAAAAGAACAAACAAAGAAAAAAAAACACAAATGAGCTACACTAACTATGGCGTGGAAAAGTACCAACTACCTTTTGAACTACTCGCGATTTTACAAACGGAACTGCACACTGCTGCCTCTTCCACGGGCCAAGTTGAAATGGAAGAATATTTCTTCTAAGTCCTCAGATCAGCGCAATGATCAAAAGGATCGGAACTACGCAATTATTAACGATATTAATAATACGTAGTCTTGCCCTCAACCTCCTTGCCTACATCTGTCCTCTTTTCAAACATTTTCGGGCGATTATCTTTAATCCCCCGAGCGCAGCTCTTAAATCGAGTCGCTCGCCGGATTCCGAATTCAAATACCACGAAAACCCGCCAAAAACTCTCCCGGTTAAGGAAACGTGAATTTCTTAGAAAAAACTCACACGAGTGTCTAAGGGTGGGTTTAGACTAGTGATATATTCATGTGAAGAAATATGATGAGATTTATAGAAATCGCATCAACCGTTTACACTAGCGTGAACTTCTATAATGAATATATTCATATTTTCGGTGAATTTATTCACCTGAAGAAGAACTGCATCCAACTTTAGTGATTTCTAACCAGTGAGAAATTCACAAGCGTTTACATATGCTGAATTTATTCAAGTTATATATACCTCGAATAGGGTATCATATTTATTCTCATCCGTTTACACCTATTTTCAGGTGAATAAATACATCTACAGCTATAGATCTCCCTAGAGTAAACCCGCCATAAGACATTTTCTGAGACGTGTCTTGGCTAAATTGAGCCGTCGAGTTACATCTGGCACTCAATTATAGCTAGCAGTGAATTCGGAAGGGGGAAAAGCACTCGCTTTGCAGTTCATCCGAAACATACACATGTGAAAAGACACTCAGATTCCACACATGGGAGTTGTGTTGAATCTGACGTTCATACTCATAGAAACGAGGGGCTCAACAATACTAAAATCAGTGCAGCGCTACAGTATAATGGACACGTAGTGGGGGTAATATGGACAGGTTTGTAATATATGAAGCGTAGGGGCTTATCGATCGCGAGAGGAATAATTTTATTCAACCAAGGTCTGAACTCATCACGAATGTCCGTTAAATGATGAAAAATCTAATTAATCCACCTAGAAGTGATATCGTGCTTATCAGCAGTATAAACGGATATACCTTCAACTATTTTGCTTTTTGTTCAGGTCAGCTTCTAAACTGTCCACATTTGGCGATTTGATTTCCATTTATAGACGCAGGGCATTCCTTAGGAGTAGATTAAACAGACTTTTCACAGTCCATCTCACTCCCACTGGCAACTGTCTGTTTTACTCCACCAGTACAATTATTTCAATCATTTAAATTTTCCACTCAAAAATGAACTTACTTTTCCGTACATACCTAATATCGCTTCTCTGTTAACTCACAAACCGAAATATAACCATCAGCGAATTGAATTTTGTTATAAAACCACTCAAAATGCTTAAAATCAAAGAAGCTAAAATTACATTCACAAGCAGAATCATGTATGATTTTCGGTTTTCGTTTCCCTTTTCCACTTCTGATCAGTATTTATTGCCATAGAGTATATAAATATTATAGAATAACATGTAGGAGGTGTTCTCATTGAAGGAAATCACAAATTCAAAATGTAACTATACAAATCAACCACCTGTCCATATTACCCCCACTGTCCGTATTACCCGCTGTTCTCCTACTGTTGATAGCTCACTGTCTAGAGCTTACTGAATATCCAGGTAGTTTTTCAGTATCTCTTAGCCAAATCACATTTCCAACGATCCAAGTAATAATCAGAACGGCATTAGAGAGTCCGAGTCGAATTGGGTATTTGGTTAGGTGGCGGAGTCGACAGCAACCGCTGCGGAACAAAAAAATAAGAAATCAATTCAATCAATAGTGCACTTACGGCCATCTTTCATGACGGCCGTGGAAAAAATGATTGTTCAAAAACAAGCCTCTCGATTGAGTGACTGCTGAACCAACGAGGGTAGATATCACTTTTTATGATACTTTCAGGTTCATTTCAAGTGATTTATGAGAATGACAACAAATGTGCTAAATTAATAAAGGATTTAGAGGCGCGACCTTCGAGCGTTTTTTTTGAACAAATAAAATCAAGAATACAGTCATCTCATGCCATGCCGATATAGTAGTTCTTAGATTTTCGTGAAAAGTAGTGGTTTTGTTCCTTATCGCAAAATAGTAGACCCATACTCTCATATTTTTTCATTAGGGTATCCATTTTCATTTTAGGGTGGCCTGAAAAATATGTTTCACCTTTTTCTAAACGTGCATTTTTTTTATTTAAAACTTATGAATCAAAGGGCCGATTTAGATAATCGACATAACAAATTGAAGCCAATAAACTATTCTACTCTTGAAAATATTAACCATGCAACGAAATTGGATTTCATTTTCGTAATTATTGATTGTAATTGTTTTGTATAGTTTACATGGTCTCAGGACCAAGGGCGCTATATATTTTTTATGTTTTTTTCTTTAAGGCTGAGTGTTTTCACATAACATATCCAAAAATCAAAAAAAATTTTTTATGATTTTCCAAAGTTAACAGATGGTACGGAAATACATTTTCCCCCTTTTTTCCAAAAACTCGTAACTTTTGTATCACTGGGCAGATTCAGATGATTAACATATTAAATTGAATCATTGGCTTCATTGGTTTGTTATTGAAAAATATGATATCTGCGAAAGAACTGGATTCTACACGAATAGATCTTTTCTAGACGTATAGGAATATTGGACGGAAACTGAGAACATGTTAACTTTGAAAAATCATAACTCAATAGCGAAAAAAAGAACCTCTTCACCAAAATCCAATTTATTCGCAAATGTATTATTTTTTTTAATTTATAGAAAAAAAAGGGGAAAATGATTTATCATACCATCGGTTAAATTAAGCAAATTAATAAAATAAATCATAACTCAAAAACGAAAAATAAACACCTCTCTGATGTTGGCTATGTTATGTAAAAAACATCAGCTCTCAAAAAAAAAAAATATTAAGAAATATAGTGCCTTTTGATCCCGAGAACTATAAAAAACAAATAGAATAAAATTACGGAAAAAATCCAGTGTAGCACATTTGCTTTGCGATCTTTGCGATTGCGATCATCTGAATCAGTCCAGTGGCTTAAATGTTATGAATTCTGGAAAAAAAAGAGGTTAAAAAAAATGAATTCTGGAAAAAAAAAAGAGGTTTAAAAAGTTAATGTTTTGGACAACCCTAAAATGGAAATTGGTATCTCAATAATAAATATAAAAAAATATACGGGTCTTATATTTTGAGATGAAATGGCTATAACTTAGTGAATAATGGAAATTCCGAAAAATCATTCACAGGGAATATTCTTGCTTACCTAAAATACCTAAACTTCAGAAAAATGAAAAAATGGAAAATAAAAATTTCTAGATAACAACAGCCCCAAACGAAGAAAACAATTATTGATTTTCTAATCAAATCATCATATTTGAATAGGATACAATTGAAAAAAATTGGATCGACTTACCAAGCAGAAAAAAACCGAAAACCGAAAAAGTTCTACAAACGTTGAATTCCAAAAAAAAAAGTTTTGATGCTAAAACAATTCACAGCAAAAAAAAAGATAATCTAATAGGGTCAGGTCTGGAGAATAAGACGGGTGCGATAACGTTTCTTTTAGCGGAGTGCGCCGTTGCGTTGTCATGCTGTAACATCACTTTACCGAATTTTTCATCAATGTAAAGTTTCAATTTATCATTTGTTGTCGATTTTAGTAGCCCATGGTAAATCACATTTGACTTTTCAGTGGGTGGGCCGTCTTCACATGGTGGAAGTCATGATTTTTGGTGCTTAGGGTACTTTAAATAAATATATTTTCCATCGCAAGTAACAATTCGAAGCAAAATCGGCTTTGACTTTGTTGCCGTTGAGGAATCATTTCACAAAGAGGTTTACGTTGTTTCATTTTTCTGTCGCTCAATCATAGCTTTCAAACGATGGCCAATTGTTGTTCGGGACACATTCAGAATTTCTGCCATTTTTTTTTTGTTGTGGTTGGGTTGGGTCTGTATTCAACAACAACAACACATGTTTTCACTGCTGGAGCATGTTCACCATAAGCTTCTACAAGCAAACAATGTACTTCAACCGCTGTTTTCAAAACAAAAGTAGCGAATACCCAAATTTTTTTGGTACGGAACGAAACTGAAACTTTTTATTATGCTGAACAACAAATTTACTTTGTTTTTTTTGCTGATTAACACTAATATTATTTTGAAGTGAAATGTCAAAATCGAAAATAAATTAAATATGTCAAATCAAAGGGATGCGTAGAACCCTGCCAACAATATCTAAAACATCAACCAGACGATTTCAACTCACATACCTAGTATACTAATGCAAAAAAAATCGCGTTTGCTAACTCGGAAGTTTTTATACCAGGTACATTGATCCTCGAACGAAGAAGAACTCAAAACCAAAAGCCAAATAATTCGATCTGAAATCTGTTAAATTTAAGAAGTGACAATAATTTCGCCCTTAGTTTTGATTGGCTTACATTACAACAAATTTAATTGATGATCATAGACGATCCATATTGAACAACTACATCCTACTCCGAGGCTACATCCAATGCAAATGTTTACTGAAGAAAAATCCTCCATTTTCACACTCCTTTTCACTGTCCGAGATTATGTTTGCTCGGCCAGGACAAGAAATGTTTCAAACGTTGACAAGTGAGAAGCTCAAAAGCACAGTGGTATTTCACTCACTGTCAACATTTCAGATTTACGAGATGACACGTCCGGCCCGTTGTTCTTCCAGCCCACACTGTAACTCATCTATTCAATCGGATTCCTCTGTTCATTTGCGTTAATCCCCTTTATTTCATTTCGACAGCCGGACCAGAATCCCAGAACGGTAGTGATTTTGAGCTCCAGTTCGGGCTCCGTAATCTGTCTCTTTGTAATCGGAGTCTCGCACCCGAGGACTATCTTTCATCAACTTTTATCCCTGATGATAAGTGACATTCTCCCAGCGCTGCTGTTTTGTCCGTCATCTTCTTCCCCGGCGTCTGCCTCTGTCAATTGGTGAGACTGACACCCTTTTTTGGAACGAATGGGAAAAGGGAGGGGGTAACGCTAGAGGAATACTACAAAAAGCTCTTTTTTCCCCATTCAACCAGATTAATTACTGCAGCTTTGGGCTTCAATCACTCCCATCTCTCACTCGGCCATAACTATGAGGATTAATCCTTGGGAAATGGTAAAATTTTATCTTCTCCGCCGCATTCGGATCCACCGGAGCGGCAGCAGTGGCAGTGAGTGGCTTTCATCGAACTTGTACCAGCACTCGGGTCGGCTGCGTGTGCCTGCCAAACTCAATTAGATTTGACAGATGTTTATAGCAGTTTTATTATTCCCGTATCTCGGGCTGCTGGAGGCTCTTCTATGCTGAAGGTTCCGGCAGGCGGTAAGTTTATTTGATTTGAAGCACCAGAGGCAATCTCGGTGCTCGGCACTGAGCCAAGCCGAGTCGTATTGCCGAGCGATAACGACGGGCTATGAGATTTTTAAGTGTGTTTGAATATGGGTCGTAAATTTTCATCCCTACGGAAGGATCGTCGGCTTTTGGCACTTGAAGCAAATGTTGTAAGGGAATTGAAGGCGAATATTGCGGCTTTTGGGTGTGTAATTTGTACCCGCAGACGAATTTTGATTGGGTTTGCTGTGGGCTACAATTAATCAAACTGCACCGCATACGCGGCGTCCCCATCGCAACAGGAATAACGGTGGCAGCGCGTGGTGATTTCCATCCGGGCAGAAAACTATCACATCAATCCTCATGAAGAGGACTTACGTGCGTATTCGATCAACCCTTAATGCAAAGGCCAAAAACCAAGACAAACGGCCCGGTCTAATTGAAACAAATAACCACTTTGGCGGTCCACGCACTCGAGATGATCTCGAAAATCACTTACGTCAGTGCGAGGGACACACAAATTTTCATTTTCCAAAGTACACCGCCAGGTAGGTCATCGGCAGGCAACAGAAGAAAAAAAAATTAGAATGAATGATGCCACTTTAGAGAGCCTCTTCAGCTATCGAACGGTTTGCAGGGCAGCCTGTGGCTGACTCCGTGAGCCGAGGATTTATGGCCGTTATTAATATGGATGAGAATGTGAACTAACAGCGGCCGTAGGACTCATCCGAGGAAGGGGAAGGAGCCGCGGTGAAGGGTATTCCATTTATTTCGTTCTTTCTTAGGGAAAATATACCACTCATCCACTGGCCGCCTTTCGGTGCACTTGTTCTGAACGGCCCCCGGTTCTGATCAGGGAGGTCGTTTTTTCTTTCGTGTGAATTACTGTTTTTTATTCCACCTTTTAGATCCTATTTTGATTCCAAGTAGAGTGGAAAAAAGCACACTGAAATAGAAACTTGTGTGAATCCGTAAAGTAAGCACGTTGATTCGTGAAAAACTAATGCATGAAGATGAGCAAAAAACGTCACTTTAAAGCTTCAAATTTTAAGTTTTGAGATCTAATTCTTGAATGTTTCTATCATATTGTGTGTAGGTTAGGGTGCCAATGAAAATGGTCATCTTGGATTTCAAAAAGGTACCCAATAAAAAATGTTCACCACATCGAAAGAACACGCTATGACAAATTTCATGATAACTCAACTGGCCGACTGGCAGCACCATCTCACATAGCAAACACACGTTTTGGGTGTAAAGACATTGGTCTTCAAAGCAACTTTGCATGCTTGAAATATTCAAAAAAGAAATAAACTACTTATTGGAAAGAGCCATTTTTTTCATTTTCATTTCTTACAAAAAGTTGTAACTCAAAAACTACAATACCTACAAAATTCTGGTCAAAGGATGGAATGTAGGAAATTATTCAGATTTTCATGAAAATCGTATTTTTTTAAAGAAAAAACTATTTAAAAAATTAAAAATCATTTTTCTCAAAAACGCATTTTTTTTCAATTTAAAAGAAATTATGAATAACCCTTACAATTTGCAATAAGCCATCCATACATCGGAAGATGAACACTTTTACAGAGAAAAAGTTTGTTGTTTTCTTTGGAAAAATAAGCGCTACGTTGCGCTTAGTAAGAAAACGTGAATGTTTGAAGGTATTGATAACAAAAAAAAAAATTTGGGTGGGACGAAGTTTGCCGGGTCAGATAGTTAATACATAAAAATGTTACAAATTGAACATTAATACAGGGTAATTTCGATATAACGTACATTTCACTTTAAAAATTGTACGTTGTATCGAATTGTACGTTATATCGAAGCATAATAAAGAACTCAGAAACCTAGCTTATATTACTTTATTTTGTTGCTGTTCGGTTAAGGTTAATGAATAAATTCAACGGGAAGACTAAGCTAGCCTTGATCATGATGTTCCCCTTCGTACTGCTGATTAAAACTTGATTCATTCAGAATCCGGAATCACAAACCCAGTTGTATATCGGGATTGAATAAAGGTACAAAAAATGTTTCAGTATCAAAACACAGATAATTTATTGATCTTTCAGAATAAAAAAATCAAAAAATTATTCCTATACACTTTGAAAATGTGTACGTTATATCGAGGAAAAATATACGTTATATCTAGTGACGTTATATCGAAGTTCTCCTGTATGTAGTAATTTTTCAAAGAAAAACACGCATGGAAAAGTTGTTGTTTTTCCCTGTAGAAGTGCACATCTTCCGTTGTATGGGTAACTTATTTCAAATTGTACGGGTTATCTATATCTATTTTTTCCAGATTTAAAAAAAACATGTTTTCGATGAAAACGAATTTTAATTTTCAAAATATAGGAGAAGTGTGTAATACGCACCCCCTAAGCGAGAATGGATTCATCTTGACCGTGCTCTTAAAATTTAAGGTAACAACTACGTCAGTACGTAGATTAGTTAACCTTCAGTCATCTGTAATCGTTCTGTATTTTAGATACTGAGTAACAAAAATGTTACGAATTTTATTTTGTAAGGTGCACAAATTCTAAATTTCCAATCATACGGTGTTAAATGGCCCAGCAGAAGCATAATATGCCCATGAGTTGTTTCTCTCAGAGACTATAAAGCTCAGAGAAACAGCTTGTATGAATGAGAGACCAGCGAAGAGAAGAAACCGTTCCTCTGGTGAGCGTGTTCTCCCAGTATTCGTGCGTCAATTCTCCAGTCCGCGCTCTTGTTTTCCTGCATTCTCTGAGCACATTATATAGATGCCAGATGTGAAAACATGTTTTCGTTTTCAAGACATTTAATTTTGTTAAAACATACTCGAACATGATTTAGAAATATCGTGATGGTTTGCTCATTTTTGTTTATTATGATTACATTTGAAGACATTTATTCGTGCCATGCAAAGATATTTGAAAAAATCATCTGGCATCCCTCACATACAAGCTATTTCTCTCGTGAGAATGTTTACGGCCGAAAGCGAGCAAATCGCCCCGATCGAGGGTATGCCATACTGCCCGATGGTAAGCTGATGCGGAAAATATCAAATTGAGAAGGAAATGAATCCTTTCTTACTATTTTCTTCATCTGAGATATTCACTGGGAACTCGACTCAATAAATATGACCCTCAGTTATCGCCTCTGAATCGGTTTCTAGCAACTAAAAACCTTATAGAAATGATGTAGAAAATTACATCGAAAATCCCTTCCAAAGAAAATTATTCTTCTCATTTTTTTGAAGCATGTTACAAATGTAAAACTTGCTTGGTGGGATTCTATCATTGACTAGCACGATTGCCTATATCAGGCCTAAATCAGGCGGGTCAAATTACCCGACAGGCGCGTTTTAGACACATCTCCTCTATCATTTTTAAATGCTTTTTTTTTATTTGTTTTATTTTTTTTATGAAAACATAAAAAAATCCAATATTTTAATTTAAAAAAATTTTTTTTCAAAAATTCGTTTGATATTTTTTATGAAAACATAAATGATTTCAGACATTTCATTCTCTGACTAAAATTTCGTAGGTCTGATAGTTTTTGTGTGAGATATTTTTTGAAATTTTGAGTTTTTTCCAACTTTTTTTTCTCGAAAAATCTTAATTTGAAAACCATGAGATCTATAAATTTATAACAAATTTAGAGAAAAAAAATTTCATTGAGAACAAAATTTTTGAAAAAAAAAATTTTTTTCTCGAAAACATGCTATTTTAAAATTCTGGAAAAATAGATATGAATAGCACTAACATTTTCCAACAAGTCACCCATATAACGAAAGATGGGCACCTTTACAGAGAAAAAGTTTTTCTGGCAACAACTTTTTCGTGTTTTCTTTGAGAAATTACTATTAATGTTTAACTCATAATATTTTTACGTATAAATTTTCGTGATTACACTTTTTTTTTGTATTTAGACATGTCAAACGCGAGAATTTACACACGAAAATGTTACAAGAAAACAGTTTTTTCTCATGAGTCTTCATACAAGAATGCCTTCTGTTCCAGGAACTATAAAAGATAAAAAGTTGACACAATGGACAAAAGTTCATATTTTAATGACATCTAAAACTTTCCCGAGTACACTATATTGCAATTATTACACTGAGAGGAAAATTTAGTAAATATGACGAATTTGTTGGTACATGTTACCAATTCTCTAGTCATTTTCTACCCTACTAATCATTGGTACATGTTACAAAAAAAGAATGGTAGGCACATATGTCAAACAAACTTGGTTTGTACTAATCATGGTCCAACATTGGTGCAATAACAGTGAAAATTTTGCTTCATATTTGTGAGAGGTAATCATCAGGGATAATGACAATATTTTTTAATAATTATTTTTAATTTAAAAAATTGTATTTGATTGCGTTTAATTCTACATACTTAGAATACATTATACTATTTAATAACTTATGCTATAAACAACATCAATAATTCTCGTTGGAATCATTCTATAAACTGCGTACAAGAGGCAAATTTTAATCGCAGCTTCAACCACCTCAATTTGATGAGCATTTCCAAAGCAAGTTCCCGAGCAAGTTCCCGTTCCTCTTCCTGCTGCATCGCTCTGATTTGCATTAGCTGATTAGCAGAGTGATGGTAGAATTAACACGTTTCATCCGTATTTTGTTCTCTCGTGTCCCTATGAAGAAAAGAAATACATATGTTAATGATATTAAATATGCAATAAATTATGTATGTTCACCTTAATTTTTTTACGGTCGATGATGTGTTGAAGAAAGATTCCAATCTTAGCGACAAACTCGCCGTTACTTTCAATCCCAGAGCTTGGATGGTTTTTGGTAAACAAGTATTACGAGTCTGGGATCATGCCAGCTGTAAAGACAAGGAAAAAGGTCGATAGTGTTGTAATGTATATAATATAACTGATGTTTATCCTTGGCGGGAATATGAAAATAGTTTCCCGACCGAGGTGACTGATGTAATGATGTAAAAAAAAACGAATACTTATCTCCGATTTGTTTATGATGAATGATTGTACTGCATATAATTTTAAGGCCAACTAAAAAAGAAAAAAAAATGGTATTAGGTCAATTATGTTAATATGGATCAAAATTTCTTGTGATATTTTCCCCGCCGAAAATATGAAAACAAATTCTCGGGGGAGATGAATACATAATTGAATTCAATAAAAACAAAGTGCTTACCTCCGAATCGCTTCGTCTCCAAAAGACAAATGGTGATTGCAAAGTGCGCACATCACAGTTGTTATGTATGACAATAAAAACAAACTTACTAATGGTATGAAGTAAAATATACGAATTCCTGGTAGGAACATTCATTGCGTCTGACATCTTTTTTACGCAATTTTAATAATATTTACAAAAAAAGTATATATTTTACCAATGTTTTTGCTACTAAAGATTTGGTAGCTGCTTTTACTAAACTATTTCACCAGTGTACTTTCAACAAAGAAAACATGGAAAAGTTGTCAGAAAAACTTTTTTTCTGTAAAAGTGCCCATCTACCGATGCCCAACGACTTATTGTAAATTGTAATTATAATATATTCATATAATTTTTTTGTTTTTAGAATTGAAAACAAAATTCGCTTTTGTGAAAAATTATTTTTAATTTTTAAAATAATCTGGTATTTTTTTATGATAGTTTGAACAATTTCATATACTAAATCCTAAGACGAGTTCGCATGAAATTCGTTATATGGCTAATATCAGCAATTTTTCAATTTTCGGAAAAACTGAAACTTTGACCGCTTGGCGCCACTCTTCTTTGAGTCCGTTTGAGCTGAATTTTTGCATAGGGTGTTTTTTCGAGATGGTGAACATTTTGTATAGGATAACTTTTTGAAAATTTAGGATCGTTTTTTCCCACAATGTTGGAAGGAAAGAAAAACATAGTTTTTTTCTGTTTTTAATAATTTTGTAGGTTAACACAGTATTTTATTAATCAAGTCAATAGCAAATCCAATTAACCTTATCAATCGGCATTCATTTGATTCCAAGAACACTCCTGTAGGTAATTTTACTACAGGAAAAAGTTTTGATTGAATGAAAAATTTCCTCTTTTTAAAAGAAGAATTTTTCTATAATGCGATTATTCGGAAGCCAGTTTTGAAAACTCCAATAAATTCTGCACAAGATTCACAATTATTTATTATTTTTATTATTATTATTATTCTTTATTCGGCAATTATTACTCAGCTCTTTAAAAGATCCTATCTGCTTTGTTCGATTCTCTTCGTTGACTTTCTCTTAAGATAACCAAGGCCTTGTAGACAGATTATGTGCCACAAAATTTGATAAACGAGGTTCTCTTGAACACTCCTGATATCCAACCCATCAGGAAATGCTTTAACTGCTGAGTTTTTAACGAAAGAGAATGTTGATGATGAAAATTCATTGATGCAGATGGGTTATTTTCAAAAGGTACGCGATAATTATTGTTTTCAAAGCCCATAAACCACGAAAATCTAAGGCCGAGAGGCCATACCACAAAACCTATAATAATCGGTGTTTTGATGATAGCTATAGAGCCAAGGCTCTGGTCGGTTCTGAACGCTTGAACTGGCAATATTAACAGCCGAAACTCGTTCGGAAATTAGTTCTGAGAAAAACTTATAATTGTACTACTACTACTAATAATCGATTGAAAGAAACACGGCCGAATACCGAATATCCGGCAAGCTTCGAGGCGGGAAGGCCGAATATCCGACAGCCGGATATTTTCCTCTTTATGCGAATACGGAACCAGATAAAACATGTACCATTTTAGGTGAAAAAATACAATTTTTGGGAGAAATAAACACATCTATATATATGAAAATCTCGTGTCACGGTGTTTGTTACCAAACTCCTCCGAAACGGCTCGACTGGATTTGATGACATTATGCACAAAAAACTTGGTAAGCATGATAATAGGTTCTAAATTGTATACGATATCGCTAGGATACCAATTATTAAATAGTTAATATCGATTAGAGTGCCTGTATGCAGAAAAACAAATCAGTTTTTTTTTTCTTCAATTTTGCTTCCAACAATGCATATAACCACAAATTTTAACCTCCATACTCTATTTTTAATCCCGATTTCAGCAGTTTTTTAACACACAATGTACAAATAATGTAACCGTGTTTAAAAAAAACGAATTTATTTATGTTGTTAAATGACAGATGGCACTGGATCGAACTTTCATCCACCCATTCGCAAATAACCTCACTTCGTCGAAAGGCGTGTCGCCGGTGAGCTGGAAGTATTTTTGAATGAGCACAACGAAAAAAAATCATAGAACATGCCTGCACAATGACGCGAGAAATTGTGATTCGAAAAAAAACAATAATTCATCGTTAACGCACATTGTCTCATACGCACATTCGACTCTCTCCATGTTCTTCTTCAATATCACTAACTTTCCCAACGTTCGCTTCCTCATCGTAGTATTACTTGCATCATTTTTAGTAGTACTTAGTTGAGATTTCCATACCAAAAACATGCCTTGGATGTATTCTGAGTGGCAAGCTCTAGAATGTGTGACCATAATGCAAGTCAGAAAAAAAAATTTGACGAAAAATGCCCGACCGTTCTGAAAACACAAGATGAATATTACACAAACATTAGACAACATGATCCTGCCACAGGTACTCCATTCATTATGAACATCATTACATCATTACACAATTTTTTTTTAATGAATACGAATACTAATTCCACATATCGAATATCTGTTCGATGTGAAATGTTCCTTTTTCACATCTTTCACATTCTCTGCAATTGAGGGAAAAATCTTGTACCGAAATTGTGTCTGTAGATGATTTTATGCTATGGATAAAGTTTTGGTGGAAATGCAAGGATTTTTATAGACAAAAAAGGTAAATTAAGATCAGGACTATGTCTGTCTGTGCACCTGTGGCCGAGTGGTTAGCGTCTCACATTTCGGTTCGATTCCCGTTCTGGAAGGGGGATTTTTTCGTCAAAGAAATTTCCTTCGACTTGCACTGTGATCACGCGTATTCTAGAGCTTGCCCCTCGGAATACATTAATGCATACGTTGAGACGGCAAAAGTTCCACAGGGAACGTTAACGCCATTCAAGAAGAACTATTTCTTTAATGAATTTAAACGACACCGAGTGATAATTTCCATTCATAAATTTCAAAAAATGCTTTCGGGTCTGCCACTCTGATAGAAATTAAATTGCTGCACGAATATGGATGAATTATTTTGACGTTTATTTCTCGACAAGCCAAGGTTACCACATTTGATTGAATTTGAGTCGAATGGATCCAAGAATGCAAGAGTTGATTTCGATCGAATCGATAAAACATTCAAACACGCTCACAATACATTGCACAATGGTCCAGGAGATGCATTTAAGTGGAAATTAGCATTTAGAGCTCGACAGTTATTCTCTAGACAAAAACTGTCTTAGACAAAGTTGTTACTCATGATAGAGCGCTCGTTTTTATGTTGTCAAAAATAGGGTGACCAAAATTGTCAATGAAATAAAAAATCTAACTTTCTTATCTCTTATCTAATCTATAGATAGAGGTAAACATAGTTCGACAATGTTGTAGCTCCAATTATTTAAGACATCTGTGTAGAACAAAGTTTTTCTCGATCTCTTGAAATAACCGGTAAAGCGGCTTTTTTTTATTTACTTTAGGGTCACCATGACAAAAACTGTTTTTTCGCTCTAACTTTTACGTTTCAAATTTTACATGCAAACTGTCTTCGAAAGACTTTTGGAGCTTACTAATACAATCATTTTTCGATGCAGAACTTGTCAATATCTCAACTTTACCCAAAGTTATTGATATTCTTCTCAAAAAACATGCTCTTTTCATTTGTTTGTCATTCTTTCTGGGGCAAACGTAAACAAAGTTTATCAGCGGCATTTGAAAGAGCATATTTCACTCAACATGATGTGCGATTTTCAAAACTATGTTATTTTTTGTGTTTGAGTAAATTAAAATTTGTTTAAGACAGTTTTTGTCTAAACAATAAATATCTCCCACAAAGTTGTTTTTAGCGCTTTCTATCTGAGTTACATTAGGGTAACTATAAAAAAACTGGTTTTTTTACTCTAATTTTTACATTTGAAATTCTACATCATAATGGTCTTCGTATGACTTTTAGAGCTCATCAATACCAACATTTTTCGATGCAGAACATATCAATATCTTAATCCTGCTCAAATTTATTGATGGGTTTTCATCCAAAAACTAATGATTTAAATTTAAATTTACTCAAACACAAAAAATAACATAGTTTTGAAAATCACATATTATATAGAGTGAAATCTTTTCATTAAAATTCCGTTAACAAACATTTTTTATGTTTGCCCCAGAAAGAATGACAAACAAACGAAAAGAGCGTGTTTTTTGGGAAGAAATATCAATAACTTTGAGTAAAGGTGAGATATTGGCAAGTTCTGCATCGAAAAATATTTGTATTAATAAGCTCTAAAAGTCTCTCAAAGACAGTTTGCATGTAAAATTTGAAATATAAAGGTTAGAGCAAAAAAACAGTTTTTTTTTCATGATGACCCTAACGTAACTTAGAAAAAAGGCGCTATATCGGTTATTTCAAGAGATCGACAGAAACTTCGTTCTACAAAGATGTCTCAAATAATTGGAGCTACAACATTGTCGAACTATGTTTACCTCTATCTATAAAGATAAGAAAGTTAGATTTTTTATTTCATCGACAATTTTGGTCAACCTATTTTTGACAACATAAAAACGAGCGCTCTATGATGAGTAATAACTTTGTCTAAGACAGTTTTCGTCTAGAGAATAACTGTCAAGCTCTAAATGCTAATTTCCACTTAAATGCATCTCCTGGACCATTGCGCATTGGTTATGTTTTATTCAACACCCAAAATATTCTCTAGAAATAATTTATATAACAGAACAAAAATCGCGTAATTTCGAACAAATCGCGTAGATAAAAATTGCATAATTTGAACCACATAAAAAATATTGCACCATCACCGGCACACGCTCGTCACAACCACACTCGCAAACGCTTTCGCGAAAAATGGAATCACGCAAAAAAAATCGCGTAAAAAGAATCCAGAATATATTGGTTTGGTCTTTTATGTCTTTGCAATTGCTAGGACCATCTTTTTCATCTGTTTAGTATTTAACGTTTTTTTTTTTTTTTTGATAATTGAGTTTTCGTATTGCTTTTGCGGGCTCCAGGCTTTGCTTACTTCTCCCAAAATTAAACTTTATATTTAGCCAAATATTATTGTGAACGCTTTATGATATTATGTTATGATTTTGTGTTTCTATTTTGAATTACAATTCGTATATTCGGATTTCTGATGAAGGATTGAAAACTCCCCAGTGAGACAGTTTCAAACTTAATTACTCTGACTCTATTCCAAATTCGAGATCTGAAGTGGATTGGTAATAGTTATACATTTTCCAGGGTTTCGGTCCACTACATCAGATCTCAGATAACGAATGGAACTGCGTTTTTATGTGTTTGGTTTGCAGTTTAATTCACTACATATCAAGTATTCATCGACATAACATGCCGATGCATAAAATTGAGTGTTTGCGTGTTTCTTGGTTCCATTTTATTTTTTGTATTCATTCTTTAATTCTTCAGTTCTTTAATTCATTGATTATTCATTTCTTTTTTTAATTCTTTTATTCTTTGTCCATATAATTCTTTCATTTCTTCATCCTTCCCAAAGATAACGCAGAGAGTAATTTCGACGAATAGTACGTACGATAAATAATAGAGTATAAATTTTTTTTTTCGGTTACCTTTTCAGGTTTCCGCTTTCCGTCATCGCGATTGGAATTTAGATACAAAGTACTAGCGATAAATAATAGAGATATGTATTGTAGATCCTTCTTATTGTAGAGGGGTTTCTTGGTGACATTCTCAGGTTTCTCATTATAACAATGAATATGATACGATTACATATAATTTCGACACCCGACAATAGAGGGTGTCGAAATCATATGTAATCGTATCATATTCATTGTTATAATTTTCTAGAAAATATAGAATCGTACAGTGTATTACCTTAAATACCTTCGATTTTTGAGACTTTCTTTCGTCGAGTAGTTTAGAGTTAGCGTTTAGAGAATCACATCACTTACCGTAGTGAATCCTGATTTCTAACCCATCCCACTAACAAATATCCCTTCCATGATAAACGTTAGGGAACCACGCTATAGAGGCGACTCTTCTGGCCTTCGGGCGGCGAATATCATACTAACATTCCTTCCTTTCCTCTGGTGACTGTAAGGACGTGGCCGGCGTCGTTATTGACTATTTAAAGCTCGAATCACCGAAAATTGCACAACGAGAATGATTTGCTAGTCCCAAGCGTCATTCTGTGTGTTCTTTGTACAATTTGATTGGTTCAGGTCAATCACGGAGAACAACTACGAATTGTACAATCTAGCCAAGCTCAAGCTCAAGCTCTTTCAGCTACTGTTCAACGCGAATGACTGTTCTCTGAAGCTATTTTGCCACGGGTGCACTTTTTTGCAACGGAAACAACCCTTCAGAGAAAGTGTAATAGGATGGAAATATTGTGGAAATATTGTATTTGATTAATAATAGTAACAATAAGAAGCTCACTCGTATTACCATAATAGGTACTATTGCGATAATAGTTATTTCTGCCCTACTCCATAATTAAAACAAAATCATAGATTTACGGATTTGTCGACCTGATTCTGGTGGCACTTTTTTATTTTTACTTAACAATCCGAACCAGATCTAGTGCTAATATTCCGAGAAGTCGATGATCCAATATGAAGACAGCAATGCCTGAAAAATCTGGGTGTAATGCGATTTTCCTGTCTGGTTTCTATGATGTCTCACTAATGGTCGCATGAAATATCTTCTCCAAAGAACTCTTTTGATCAATAATGTTCTCACATTCTGGACCGACATTGATCAACTTCTAACAACGAGTTTCGACTCATCAGACAGGGAGATAGTCGTACACCCGAAATGGCACATCCCACCGCAGACTCATCCACCCATCCGATCCAGACCAAATTATCCCACCACAAGTATTCCTCCATCATAATTCCGCATTCGAACACACTTCGCTAAGCACCACTACTCGCTGCCTCCCACTCACTTAGCGCAGAACAAAACTGGAAAAGCAGCACCACAACACCAATTGGAGCGAATAAGTTCGGTCGGCATTTATTCGACTCCCACCTTCCCTGCCCTTGCCCGCCTCTTACATCGTCCACGAGAAGACTTCATCGTCGCATTGCATCATCTGTGTCTCGCACCATCAGCAGCATCCCATCATAAGCTCATTATTCCGAAATGCTAATTTTCCGTGTGTGTGGAATCTTCTCCCCCATCACGCCACTACCGCTTTACCCTTTTTTTTCTGCTCGCTTGCATATATGCTATTTGTCTGATGCATTCGGTGACGAACTCGCTTTGACAAAGCCTTCTATCTTTGTGCCTCTGAAAACCGTTCGTTCAAATGTTGTGCACATTTATCGCTACTGTCATCATCATCATCATTTGAATATCGTCACAGGCTTCACGAATGAGTGCCAAATTTGAACGAAAAATGATACCGGGAATAGATTGAATGGTTTGTATGTGTGTCTGTGTGTGTCCACTCACTATTCGGGAACACAGAGATGCAGACTCATTTCGATTGAAAGTTTATCTGATCATTCACCTGGACTGAACTAATCAATGACCGCCAGTTGTTCAGCGAAATCGAGGGAAGGGTAGGATGGCAGTATTCTTCCCGATATGAATTGGTTCAGGATTTGCATTCGTTCCGATTGACTCACTTTGACGTTCATCCCGAAAATGAGTTGAGTAGACAAAGGGTAATGAGTTGAATAGAAAGTAAATGATGCTATATTGGGTGAAAAATTCACACCGGGAGGGACTGGTGAAAAAACGTGTTTTTAGTGAATCGAAACGCCGTCGCGTCACGCTGAAATTGGTCTACGACGTCTGGCGTAGGACTACGTCTTTGATTTCTATATAGGGGGGTCACTCTACAGAAAATGTATTGTTTATCAAGAGTTTTCAAATGCAAATTACGCAGAGTCGTTCTTACGATATATGTTATAATATATACCATTAGATGGCAAAGGGCCTGGTCGGGTAAGGGAGTAAAAAGTGCCCCCAAACCAAATCACTAGCTGTATGGCAAATATTGTAAAGGATATTAAATAAGAAATTTTGATGGTTTATTTGAACCCCTATGTGGTTTGACGTAGGATCTATAGTGAAAAACGTACTTTTTCGATTATTTCACGCCATCCTCAAAAGATCCGAGATAAAAATTTGAAAAAAAATACTGGATGTGCATCTTACTACGGTGTATCAAAAAAAAATTATCAAAAAAAAAAATCATCAAAAATTTTAGTACTAAAAAAAATATTGAAATCTTGAAAAAAATTTTTTTGGGATTTAGAGATTCAGTACTACTCTAATTCATATTTTAATGTGTTTCTACGGCTTTTCTAGATATGTGTGATTTTTTTCAGATTTTTTTTCAGTGTTGCGCGGTATCAAAAAATTTTTTTTTTTATATTTTCAAAGAGTGGTTAGGTAAGGGAGTAAAAAGTGCCCCCAAACCAAATCACTAGCTGTATGGCAAAAATTGTAAAGGATATTAAATAAGAAATTTTTGCGGTTTATTTGAACCCCTATGTGGTTTGACGTAGGATCTATAGTGAAAACGTACTTTTTCGTTTATTTCACGCCATCCTCAATAGATCCGAGATAAAAAATTGAAAAAAATACTGAATGTGCATCTTACCACGGTATTTCAAGAAAAATTATCGAAAAAATATTTCATAAAAAATTTTAGTACTAAAAAAAATATTTAAATTCTGAAAAAAATACCACGAGATCGTAAGTATTTTCTACTTTTCGAAATCTAGTATTTTCTATAATATAAAAATATATAGGGCCCTCTAGTCCAAAGGCACGAAACAATAACAAACAAATACAATCAATAAGTACGAAACCAAAATCCATTTTATCGCAAGTGTAAAAAGTGTCTTTCTAAAAAAAGTATGCTGGGCATTTGTTTGATATGTCGATTGTATAAATCGGTCCACTATGTATCTTGAAAAAGAGGTATCGGTGGAGATAAAAAGGGGTAAAATGATATTTCGGACATGTACTCCCTAGTGAAAAAATAAAATTTAAAAAAAACATACGGATATAATACTTTACGATAAGGAACAAATATACCATTTTTCACGATTATCTGAAAACCTATATCTCGGTTCGAGATGGAATAGCCGACAAGGTACCGGGAAAAAATAATATTGAAAAAATAAAAATATTGACAATGAATACTGATCAAAAGTGAAATAGGGAAACAAAAACCGAAAATCAAACATGATTCCGCGTCTGGATGTAATTTTTACGGCTTCGATATTATGCATTTTGAGTGGTTTAATTGCAAAATTGATTTCGCTGATGGTTATATTTCTGTTCGTGAGTTAAAAGAGAAGCGGTATTAGGTATGTACGGAAAAGTAAATTCATTGGTAAGTGGTAAATTTAAATAATTGAAATAATTGCACTGGTGGGGTTGAAATGGACAGTCACATACATAATCACATCCAATGCATGATAGAAAGTGAAGGGAAGAATATTTAACTATGGGCCCTATTATAGAAATCGAATCGAGGATTCGATACAATCACTATCGCTATCACACCGAGTAAAATCTGGAATTATAGAAATCGAGGAAAACAGCTCGATTCGTTACTCTGCTCGAATGTCAGTGGCGGTGCAGAAATATTTTGAAATGAGTTTGAAATGTTTCACAATGCACTATAGAAAGATTATAAATATCTATATTTCCAAAAGTATTAATAAGGTTATGTTTTGGAGAAAACTTATATTCCCTCAACGAATGAAGCTTAATAGGCGTAATGCATGCATGGATGTGTAATAAAAACGACATCATGAAACAATTTGCTTTACAAAAAAATATAATTATTAGAAAACGAATCTTTTCATGTATTTTCACAACTGCAAACTATGGAATTCCGTAAGAAGTCACACATAAATTCCACTTTTTTAGCAAAAAAATAAATTTTTGCATGTAATTCTCTTTTAGAGTCAATTTCTTGTTGTAGCGGCGTCAATAGCTTTATTGTAAATTCTCGCTTGTTGTATGCTAGTGTTTTCTTTCACCTCATGTCAATCCAAATATGTAATTTCAAAAAAATCATTATTGTTTTGCAAAACATTTCAGCTTTAGCATATGGTATAGAAGGTTTGGTATAGTATAGAAATACAAAAAAAAATCTGGCAAAAGAAACACGTAATAATGTACGCTAGCCGGAATAAGCAAGGTTTAGGTAGGAAATTCGGTTGATAGTAATTCAAAGAATATGATTAAATTTACTTATGAAGTTATATGTATCGTAGAAGAAACATTTACTTTCTGCCATTCTGAACCAAGACGCATTGATGGTCTCAGTGCATTAAGCTCCTCACTGCATTCCTTCCACTTTTCCTCAACCGGGATTCTATTTGAACTGCCTCCACAAGAACCTCGAGCAATGTTTACATTTGCTTTCATTGGTTTAACGAGTCGTTCAACCTGGTGGAGATTTGTCTGTCCATTCATTTTCAGCCACTGAGATAGCGCTGGAAGTAAGTTCTGCATTGTAACATAATTAGTACAAATAATGCTGGATTGAACACTTACCTTTTATAGACTATTCTGACAGCACCGTAAAACAAATACTGATCAAAACAAACGAACATGTGTTGAAAATTGCATATATTTAAGCGTTTCTGAAATGTTTCCCAAATGAAAATATCAGAGACGGAAACCAAAACAAAATAATTCTCTGACGATATGTAGGAAACGAAACAAACAACTCGAAAAGTTCTGACACTTGCATCGATACCCGCTCTAAACTGTTTACGAGCGGTTATCGGTCCGATGTCGACCGAGCGCCATAAAGTGCCACAAAAGTGGCGGAATCTAATTCTGCTTTGCCCCCCGCAAGCAGCACTGCCTATAGTTTCAGCTATGAATGAACTCGATACATCAACTGAGCGAAACGGCATCACTGCAAGTATTGTTTTGACGTAGGACTACGTCTTACATTAAGGGTGCCAAATCAGAAAAGAGGTCACGTTTTTATGAAATAAAGTTAATGTTAATAACTATTTTTGCTGCGATCTGATTTTAACGATTTGCATACCAATTGAATCGGAAATTTTCTAAGATTTGTTTGATTTGCTATACATTACAATCCTATAGTCTGTAGATGGTTTAATTTGATGAAAAATAGAAGCATTCCCATTTCTCCATACATTGGTTGCAGCACAAATTTCTTTCATAAGCGCTAAGCTCCGTTACAAGCACTAATTACCGTAATATTCTCTGAGGAAACATAAAAGAAAAATGTGAACTGAGGGGGAGATGTGATATTGCTCTGGTCTTTTTTTTAAATCCGCGTAAATAAACCATGTTAATTGGAAAATCCGCGTAAAAAAACGCGTTAATTGAAAAATCCGCGTAAAAAAAACTCGTAAAAAAACCACGCAAAAAACCCGCGTAAAAAAACTGGGTGTATTCTGTTCGTTTTGTGTTTTATATTTCCCCTCGAGCTGTGAACGCTAGCGAATATTTCACTTGAAGTTTATCGCTGCAACTGTGTGCTCCTGTTAGACGCGTTTTTGATGCTTGTTGAATGGCGATGCTGGGAAGATACCTCTCGTTAAATACTCAGTGCAATACGTGCATTGATATAAAGAAACAAATTGCGACACATGACCAATTAGTGTATTGTTCTCGCGAAGGCAAGAAATAATCGTTGCTACTAGAAATGATTCTACAAAAGCACGCAAGCCATCAAACCTTTCCAGGGTCCCCGAAACTTTTTACTAAAGATTTATTTATGAACTTTCGACGTATTCGCTAATAATAGCTGACCAACAAATTTTAAAAAAAAGATTGCGTAGTCCTACGTCCTAAGCGGTCGTGTTTCGGATACAACCCCCCGATTTTTTCTCTTTCTCTCTGTACTGTAATTTAAAACAAAACAGAAAATGTATCGAGGATCAGATGTCGTAAGTACGAAAAGTTTTTCAATTAGGTTTCGATTTATTGTTTTATATTATATTTTTTCAGTTTGTTCAAATGGTTTCACCAGATTGGACCGCCTACATGATGCAGAATTCATTTGCCGTGCAGCAAATAAGACAGCAACACCAAGCAATTGGTCGGTATACATGCCTCCTCCGATTTGGAATCCTGATGGAGCTGGATTATCTGGGATGATTAAGCTATCACCTATCACCTTCAGGGGTAAGGAAAATTTCAATGTATATAGTTTTCTTCGATATTTGCTGTGAATACAATTTTCATTTCAGTGAGGCCACAGTACTTCAATTAAGTGGTTGTTTCACCAGAGTGGGCTACTCACACGATGTAGTATCCATTGCCGTGCAGTAAGTGACAGCAGTATCCAGCAGTTGGTGGCCACCCACTCCTGATGTGAGAACGCTGGAAAAAAAACAATATCTGAGCACATCCGTAAAATTATGCGCAAACATCGCGATACGACGAGAAATACCGTCACGATAGCAAGTCAGATCTAGTGTAACTCATGGAATATTTCAGTGGCAATTATCCAACCATTAACCTCACTAAAACAAAGTATATGGTCTTCCATTCGCCACGAAAAAAAATACCTCAACACCGTGATCCATGTGTGGGAATCCTGTCTATTGAAAAAGTCTTCTCTTTCAAATACTTAGGATTGTATTTAGATTCCTTTCCTGGGATACTCACATTAAACATGTATCGAGTAAAGTTGCAAGTTTATGTGGTCTCATGAAAAGAGTACGCTGTTTCATACCAAAAAGAGCATTGTTACAGTTTTATTTTGCATGCATCCACTCCATCCTCCAATACTTAATTGTAGTCTGGCGTCATGCTGCCAAATCAAAATTGAAAAAAAAATCAAACGCTGCAAAATAGATGTGTGAAATTAGTTTTCAATCTTCCTCACTTATATCCGACAGTTGCGCTTTACACTGCTATACAAAATAGAATTATTCCTATTTCAGGCCTATGTGATATTCAAAGTATCATGTTTATTCATAATATTTTGCATAACCGTAATTTTCACCATAATATCACATTCCCTACTCGAATAAACCTTTTGAATACGAGAAATGCAAATGACTTAATGAAAACCAGAGCTTTTACGAAATTGGGACTCACACGCATAAAAAGTTACGGTCCATTAAAATTCAACGTGCTTCCCAATAATCTGAAAGCAATAAGCAATAAACATATTTTTAAAAATAAGCTGAAACAGTATATGACCATCCACATAAATTAATATATTCTGTAAATTTGCCGAGCATCTTATGTATATGTATGTTTTGGTTAATAATATTTTCCGTCACTTTTTTTTTCCTGCGTCGTTCTAATGTTGTGTAATATGGTGGATCCCTTCAAAGGAACTCTAATGTTCCACTGGGATTTCATATGTTTTGTTTTCTTCGTTTGTTGTTATATTCTCCGCTATTTCTTCTTATGTTTGTTGTCTGTTAGCAAGAGTCCACTACCAGGGGGCTCTCTATTCGAGCTTTCTGGTGTGGGGGTTAGTGGAGGGTAAAAAAAAGTACATAGTGCGGTAAAATATGAATTGAATCAGATATAATTTAATCAATTAATGTTTTGTTCCAGTGATGCAGTATGCAATTTGCAATATGCTCAAAAAGATCATAGAAAATCATATACATGCAATATCATATACAATTAAATGTAATGTATAATATATTTGTTTATATTCATAAAGAAATAAATAATTCCCATCAACGGTCTATTTTTTTCATCACTTTTTATTCTCACTATCATGAAAAATAAAATAAAACCATAATAGAGTCGAGTAGTTTTTCGGTCGGTCGACGCGGTGCCAGATTGGCACAGTGTTGGCCCGTAATTGGTTGTCAAATACGAAGGATAGGTCGACAAAATCATTGCAAAATGACAAGATATCGGTACCGTTGTCGACACCACCGTTACCGTTGTCGGTTGTTGGGACCAACCTGACACAACAAAGTAGACTGGGTAGCTATCACTCGCTCGTTGCTATCGAATTGCTCGATTTCTATAATAGTAAAATAGAGCTAACGAGCAAAATTCTAATCGACTCGATTTCTATAATAGGACCCTATGTTTTATATTGCTTTCTCTTTTTGTTCTATCTCAGTTACTAGACACACAAACACTGAGAGAGAGAGCGAAATTATTCCTCTCGCGAGCGATAAACTTCTACGCTTCGTATATTATTGACCTGTCCATATTGCCCCACTACATGTCCATTATACCCGCATCGATAAAAATGTTCTACTTCTCGGCTTGTTTTAATTTCAGTAAAAAAACATGAATAAATACCGAATAGTGTCTAATAGCTCTGGAACAATAGTTTCGATAAGTTATTTTATATTGTGTTATGATATGTTGTATTACGTATTCATGTGATGAATAGTGTGATAAAATGTTATCCTAAGCACGACAAATAGTGTTTGAATCATACATATTGGAGAAAAACATAATTTTCATTGAAAAAAAAATCAGTTTCGAATATATCACGTTTCAATTATGGCATCTGAGCGTGGCTCCTTTAAACTTATGTAACTGAGCCTGTAAAAATAAACGGATTAATAAAAAAAAAATATTATGGCATCTGAACTTTTTTAACGTTATACAATCGAGTCGTTACTGTAGCTTCATCCAGTTTCTCTGTACTATTTTCCTCGATTTATAAGCGATTCAGAAGCGTATTTTCGTGTGCTTTCTAGATTGTGGTAAATTGTGGCATTCTGGTTAAATTTTTAGAAGTCTGACTATCAATGGCTTTAATGCTGTGAGGTAATATTCATCAGTAGCAACTATAAACGAATATCGCGTAGAATTTCATAACTACTCTTTGTCCCAGAATAAAATTACAACTTCAAACAAAACGTGTGTTCGGATAACACTCATATGTTTGTTATTTGGCAATCAAAACAAATGTAATTTTTACAGATGGAACACCTAAATTGATTCTCTATAATCAATGTTTCGATACAACAAGGCATGTGATGTGACATCGGTTTGTGGTGCTTTCCAATCTCACTATTTTTAGAAAAGTCTTCAAAAGCATTGGAGAAAGCCCCTTAAACAACTTCGAATGCATAACTCGGGAGTAGACTTTAAATCCGCTTCCATTTCTGCCTCCGAAAGGAAGTGGGATGGAAAACTTTCCCAAACTCAGCAATAACACCGTTCTACCCTTGAAACTAGCCTTTACAACAATGAGCTTATTACGACAGGAAAGCAAAACTCCCGGGGAAGAAAAAACACTCCCAGATCCTATTTTGTAATTCCCAGAAGCTTTTAGATGCGAACTAGTAAAAGCAACCATTACAGCTTACTTCCAAACAAAACCACTTCAACGTCGGGCGAAAGGTATCGAGAGGGAGGATAGAAGGCAAAACACTTTTCGACACACAGTAGAATAATACCTTTGTTGCTCTCAACTGACAAGTGAAACGGTAGGAGAACTAAATTTACCGCAAACAGCCCCACTCACACCCCTCACAAACGGCGCTGCGGGTGTTGCCACGGGAATGACTTTCATTGTGACGACGATTATTACCAGCCGACTTTCACCCTGCTCCAAAGTCAGTAAATTTTACCATTCTTGTCTGATAACGATTCATTTTAGGATGAGGCAAATTTCCAATTCCTCCGTAATGATAAGATGCCGCAGTGAATTCTAATTCTCTTTTCGCCATCTTCTTATTTCTCCCATATCGTTCACAGCTCCAGCTGACTCAGAACAAAGTGACCAACAACACAGTTTCCAGTGCAGCAACGGCATCCTCGTCCACCAATTCCCAAAGCCGAAGTGGTGGAGTAGCCCGGTCAATATCCAGTAATGGGGCAACAGAAGCGTCGAATTCCACCTCGAATACAACCTCCGCGGCCGCCAGCACCACCACCACCACCACAACCACCAGATCGAGGCAATCATCAAAATCGGGCCGAAATGCGGCCAATGCCGAAAACCAGAAACCGGTTAATTGTAATTTGTGTTATAGAAAGTTCAAGAACATCCCCGCCCTAAACGGACACATGCGTCTCCACGGGGGGTTCTTTAAGAAGGAAGATACGAAGAAAAGTGATAAGAAGGAACACACCGGGCCACCATTGCAGACCGCCAGTATCGGAGTGCGCGCCCTGATCGAGGAAAAAATCATCAACAAACGGAGCAAGGATCTGAAGGTAGGCTCTGGTTGTAGTTTGTGTCGCATTCTCTGCATCTGAATGCATTCGGTGTTTGGTGTTCTAATGCAATTCTTCCCCGTTTGGTAACTTTAGAATCTGTTGTTGAAGGGTTCGTTCGTGGTACCGGCTCCCCCGCTGACCGCTCGACGCCTGTTGGAGGCCAGTGAGGCGCTTCTTTCGCCCAAACCAGGAACGGTAGCCATCGTTTCATCGCAGAACGGAACGACACAAATCATCAACCCGAAGGCAACCATTATGGCCAACGCCGGGGGTACTCTCACCACATCTGGCGGGGCTAACGAAGTTAAAGACGCCACTTTGATTGAACTGCTGAAGCGAGGCACCAAAGTGGCAGTGAAGCGTGCCTGCTCTGATCCTGCTCAATTAACGGTTACTACTCAATCGGTTGCAACGGCGGCTACCACGCGCACTGTAGTGCTAAGCAGTGCACCGTCCACTCCGGGGTCTACGCCACCTCTCACACTGTCCATTCCGAATAGCTTGACGACGACTACGACTACAACAGCGACCGGAAACTCCACGGCCAACACCGACACTACCCCTCTCTCACTCACAATATCACAAGCGCCTTCTGCCAGTGCGGACGTGTTCACTCTAGCCTACTCAACTGATGCCACCGGCGCTGCTGCCTTCTTTAGTGATAACGATGTGTACAGTGTTAGCGATACGACCATGCTATTGCAGGCCGTCGACTCGATTCAGTTGCTCCAGGATTCTTCCTCCACCGAGCAGCTGGATGAAATAGCATCTCTTTCGGACTACACTGCTATCAACGAGCAGAATTTTACCCCCTCGAGACAGCTGCAAGCCGTTCTGGACTCGCCACTGCCGGAAAGTTTGGCCGAATTCAGTGCTCTTCATTCCAAAGACATTGTACTCTACGGTGGTACCGCCAACAGTAGTGATCCCTCAACGAGTCAAGCCTCCAACTCTCCTCTCCCATCACCACTATCGTACCCAACGCCACCAGCATCCCTCGAGCCTGTGGCACAAGCATCGCCATTCCTAGACGACTCTCGACACTTTTCCGATGCAAGCTCATTCTTCGACGACAAGCGTACCTCCTCCGCGAACTTTCTCGATGATGGCTTCTTCAAAACAGACCCCAAAGATGTTAAGCTTACCGATGAGAAGATCCTTGCCCTCAAAAATGAACTGCTTGACGAGAATCACGATCTCTTCCGCAGCAATAAGAACATTCTAGACGACCACTGTCATGAGTTGTTTAAAAGCGAGGACAGCTTTTTTGTGGAAGAATCCTCCGTCCACAAATCATCTGACCCATCGTCCGCCTCTGTCACAAGATCGGACGAGGTGGACTCGACTTCCAAGATCAATTTGGACTTCCTCGATGATGCCCAGGCGTTCTTCTCCACTACCATGTCTAGCGCAGAAGAGGTAAAAGAAGCCCTAGATGAGGTTCTTCCGGGCGACGAAGATGTCGTAATCGCCGAGACTGACATCGACCTGTACTACCTGAATGGATTGTCGTCGCTACAGTCACAAATGATGCCAAATTCGGATGATCCGTTGCTTTCCTCTTCCCCAAAAGATTTCGCCCACCGACAGCATCAAAAGTTCTTGTTCGAACAGCAGCAGCAGCAGCAGCAACAACAACAACAGCAAAGTCATCAATCATCGCAACAGTCGCACAGCGCCAACAACAACGGCACATTCTCGCCACCAAGTGCCAAAAAGCTCAAAACTGATTCGGATGCTTCGGCATCGCCGACAGTAAGTGATATGAATAAAATTCCACTAACCGTACAAACCGAGCAAATTCCAAAAGACAACCAAAGCGGTGACTCCGTGTTTCTCAGTCCGAGCAGTATCTCTTCCACCAGTAGCAGCGGCAGCAGTAGCTCCCCAAAGCTGCAGCACGCACTGCTACGGAAACGGTCCTCATTGCTGCCGACCGTTCCGATCCGAAAGTCACCGATCTTTCACTCCAAGCTGCGGAAATCTACATCCACAGTTCCCGTTACACATTACACTCCACAGCCGATGCTGAATCCGGATCGGGTGGCACCCGGCATTTACTCCATGATCGCATCCACCTTGGCGAGCCAATCTAGCTCCGCATCCGATTCCACCGTAGATGACACGTCGGATATCTTCAGTGAACCACCACTTCCGATTCGACCGCGAATCAATCTTGGATACGATTACCAAGCGATCATTCCTGAGTGCAATCGACCCAGTTATCACAATTCCAATCAACTGTTGGATCAACAGTTCTGGGATCCGATAATCTCCCAAAATGACAGCCAGATCACACGCTTCGTCGAACTCTCCCGTTCGTCGGCCGTTCCTTTGGGATGTCACTCAGAGGAGAACGCTTTGAAATTCCTCCTCGAAGCCCAAGGTGAAGTTCACATTGCTATCCTGAACTTGCTACAAACTCCACCCACTAGCATTCATCGTCGGTGGACACCCACCGAAATGGAACAGTTCATTCGTGGGCTTGAACTGTACGGAAAAGACTTCTTCCGAATAACTACCGAGTTGCTGCCGGGAAAATGCTCCAGTGACTGCGTCCAGCTGTACTATTTCTGGAAAAAGCTGTGCGTAGATTATAAAACGACCCACCTCCTGCAACATGGTGACAACTCGTTGAAATTCATCAACCTGAACGCGAACACGGATGATCTGCTGGTGGATCACATGGGATACACAAGCAGTAAGATCAAACTCGGCCAGCAGTCGAACTCTGCCAATGGTGGCGGCAGCGATGTAAGGCCGCACGTTTGTGAGGTTCCCGACTGTTCAGCGGTGAGTAGAATGTTCAAGTCAGTACCCAACCGGGATCGCTTCAATAAATGTTTCGTTTTACGGACAGAGCTTCTCCTCGAAGGCCGCCCTGCATGGTCACATCCGCATCCACTGTATCGGGCGTTCCACGACGCACCTCAACGGCACTATTCAAAATGGTAATTTCTTGAATACTACCGCCGTTGGTAACCCTATTAACCCTAACCACATACCGACAAAGGATGATTATCCCTGCAAGGTGTGCGGCAAGTAAGATCACCCCAGTAAATGTCCGTTATTAGAAACAAACACACACACATACACGCATAAAAAGTACACGAATTGAGACATACATAACAAGAAGAGAATCGATTGGTTTTACTTTGCAGTTGCGCGTTTCCGTTGTTTGTTTTTTGGTTTTTGATTTCTTTTTTGTTTTTTTTTTCTCTTTTAGAACTTTCTTTTGCAAACATGAATATAAATTACAAAAACACTCCATACCCATACAAAGTGACCTGAAAACAGACTCAGTTATGTGTTTCTATCGACTATGATTGTGTACATGTGCTCGGCACATCCGAGTAGTTGTTCTATTTTTTCAGTTCCATGCCATCCGGTGTAGTTGAAAATGCTCGTACACTCTTACATAAACACTACATTCACACAGTAAAATTGAGAACAACAAACGAAATCCTCTCCTGTTCCTAGACTCTATTTCAGTGTTTGGTAGTGAAGCACGTTTGAACAGCATAATCAACAACAATAACAGCAGAAACAATTACTATTACAACTAAATAAAACAGCAACCACAGCAAAAACAACAATAGTGAAATGACTTTGCCGCTTCTTATGTCAGTGTGTTTATGTGATGCGTCCCCATTATTTAATAGCGCCTTTGTAGCGAGAAAAAAAAGTTCTTCTCTATACTACGACCTAACTTACTAACACATATAATATTTTGATCAAGCGAAGTGCGATTGATCGAAGTGTAGGAAGAGATTTTTGCCTGATGAGATATGCGCCTGCATTAGCTTCGGATTGTTAGTACAAGTAATCATTCGATAACTGAACCTGCTTTGTTACTGTTAAGATAAAAAGCAGCCATTTGTAAACCATTGATGTCATATTCTTTCTGAAGATTTGCTAGAGTGTAATTTTGATTGTAGTTTGAGATTTTATTGAAAAAAATTTAAAAAAATAATAAAAAATTCTGCGCGGTCGTCCCGATTCGCAAATAATTTTACTTCCATTGTTACACAACACGGCCGTCCCGATCCGCACTCTTATCATTATCATTTTTTCATACGGTCGTCCCGAACCGCAAATATTTTTACATCCATTTTCACACCGCACGGTCGTCCCGAGCCGTACCCGTTTTTGCGGTGGTCTCGATCCACGTTTATACACTTTTATTCTACAGTTTCATCGTACGGTCGTCCCAATCCGTACTTAAAATAAAAAATATCTATTTTTACCTTGCTATATTAAAAAAACGAAATATTTCGGTTCGAGGTGGTTTCCCATTATCCCGTTTAATTCTCGCTCCTGTCATGATCGGCAAAATTACAAAAAAAAATCTAAAATCGTTGGAATAACTTAAACTTTAGGGGGTATTTTAGTATAGAGGCACGAATTTCGGACTTTTTTTGAGCTCTGAACAAATAAAACAAAGAATATATTTACTATTTCATTATTCGGTTATTTATTTTTTAACAACACAACAAGAACTAAAAGAAAAAAGATATTCAAAATGAGAATAGTTACAAACTGGTGGAGTGAATTGATTTAATAAAATTAGAAGTGGGTTATATCTGTGATATAACCGCAAGGTGAACAAGTATATAACTCCAAGCCACTTCATCTTTCGAAAAAAGTGATTATCATACCACTTCGTTTAACCGGAAAAAAATTATAAACGTTCGAAGGTGGGATCGATTCCTCCTCGGAAATACCCAGCGCAAATGATACCCCCTCCCCAATCCCAGACAATTGAAATCATCGGTCGATAGCGGCAATCGTGAACATTTGATAATAGAACTTCTGTTTTCACCAAACAATGCGACTCCGTTCAGTCCGGCTGTAGAAAAGAAATGGAATTGGGAGGGAAGGACATAATACATACGCGTGTGAGCGTTACCATTCTTATCTCACATCACAATAACAATTAAATGGGCTTCCGAGCGGGCGCCAGCTTATATACGGATTTGTGTGATTTCAATAACCTGCTTTCAAGGCTATTTTTTAACTATTGACACAATTTTCGGAATCAATAAGTAACAATCATATACCTCTTGGACATTTTATCTTTTGTATGAAATGGTTATCATACCATTTAGTTGATCCGTTGATCGTGTACGTCAGCTTGAAAAAGCTAGTTTTAAGGAAAACGCGTTTGTAGTTTTGAGTCAAGGCCTTACTTGATGAGCCTCACTAAAATGGCTATAACTTGGAAAATCGTGGGATTTTTTAGAAGTCCTCTCTAGGTTATATTCTTGAATGTCCAAACTTCAGAAATACGAAGAAAAAAATCGTTTTTTTTCATATTTCTAGACTAGAATACTCCCTTAATGCTTAAAGTAAACGAACCTGCTAAATGCAGCGTGTCACAACATATCGCCCAAAAAGTTTCTTTGAATACGGAGCTCTCCAAAAATACTACCAATTTATACGGGAGCAAAGCATGCATTGAACTAGCCGAATTTCCACAGTGAAGATGCGATTTCCTATAACATAGCGAAAGCGCTTGGGCGCATTCTTGGCGGTCTTCCGTACAACGTTTATCTTCAACTGGATCGTCTGCTCTAATGGTCTCTTGATATGATACAATCCTTTTTGATGAAGGTGGCTACTTCCGGCAGACACTTCGCACTGTTTATCCCCCGTTTACCGTAAGCCCTGATGGAGAGAACAGCGACTTGGACATTCCCTTCTCGCTAATCCCCAGCTACAGAAGAATCTTCTTCAGGAACTCGGTGGGGGAGACATGTTTGACGTTGTCGTTGGTGGAGGTCGTAAGGTCGCCGTGCAGCATGAAGTGGGTTTAATCATCCATTATGACCACGACGTTGCGCTTTGCCGGAAAGATCGGGAATCGCGAATTCCACGGTTTCTTGTATCATAAAACGGTTCGGAGAACGTCTGACTTATGACCGGAAGCGAATATTCGGAACAAAAAAGTAAGGTAAAATTCCAACACCAAAATTCGAGCTAGACGTTCAAGGTCTAGAGGTCCCCAAACCATGACGAGAAATAGAATACGATCGCAAAAAGCCGTGCCCGGAAGTTGTACGACCAGAAGTTAACGAAACCACACTGCTGCTAGATGTCCAGGAAACCTATATGTGACTGCCATAGATAAGTTGGATGTTCTCGCGAACCTCCGGACATAGAAGATTTTGAAGTTCGCCAAGAATTTCTTAATTTGGCAAGGGATTTGTGCTTGCGGAAAGCGGAGTACACCTTTTGTTACCGCTAGCACCATGAATGGACAGGTGTATTCGAGAGAGTGTCTCCAAAAGCGGCTTCTCCATCTCCTGAGAGCTCTCGATGGTCCGGCGCGCTTCTGGTCGGATTCGGCATCATGCCACTACACGAAGGACGTGCTCTAGAGTGGAATAAGGCAAATGATGTCGATTTTATACCGAAAGATTTGAACACCCCAAACACTCCGGAGCTGCGCCTAATAGAAAAATACTGTGAAGAAGAATGTACACCAAAACTAGCGTTGCCAGAAAACATTTCATTTTCGGCAGAAACCATGCCTTTTCGTGTCTTGAAGCGTCAAATGAGCAAATAAATTCATCTGTCCCGAACGCTTTAAAATGTTTGTATGTATGCAAACAGACATCTCTTTCTTTTTTCTTTTTTTCATCTTTTTTGGGATTGCACCCAAAAAAGTCCAAACGACGTCAACGGGGATCGAACCAAGGCCGACTGGAATGCAAAGCTGATTTACACGACCACGCTATCCACATAGCTACTGGTGCTGTTGCGTAAATAGGTGATAATATTACACCTCATTACAAAATTAAGTTGGAAAGTGTTTTCTCAAATTAAAAAGGAGAGTATAAAAAAGATCTATATGGGCCGTGTACATTAGGGTGGCAGCGAAAATGGCCAAGTCAAATTTCAAAAACCGACCATGTATATTTTGTTTATTGGGCCAAAAAAAAATCTGTGCAAAGTTTCAGCTCAATCGGATATGATTTAGGGGTGCCTCAAAGCGCTCATAGTTTTGATTTTTTCATCCTCGAAAATCTTCCAAAGTAAAGGAAATTTAGAAAATTGAATTTTTTTTCGATACCAAATGACTTAAAAATGCATGAAACGTCAAGATCTGGTGTTATCTCGAAAAAAAAATTTTTGGCCGAAAATCGACCTTAGTTTGAGTGGCCAAAAAATCAAAACTTTGAGTTCTTTGAGGTACCCCTAAATCATGTCCGATTGAGCTGAAATTCTGCACATGTCATTTTTGACGTAGGATTAACAGAGACATCAAAACCCAGCTGCCTGGGGGAAATCGGCATTGCGAATACATGAAAGTAGTGGGAACTTTTGTTCCTACCGAAATGTGTTCCCTAACAGAGACATCAAAACCAAGCTGCCTGGGGGAAATCGGCATTTCAAATATATGCAAGTCGGGGGCATTTTTATATTGTATGTAAGGTGAGTGATACGATTAATTGTAGGAAATAAAATTTAAATTTGGAACCTTAATGTTTGGTTGCTTCGTGATATTCCATATCCATGACCGATCGTGTATTGTGAAAAATTTAGCACAACTGTAATTGTAAAATTGTATATGTTAGCAGTTGTGTTAAAAATGACTTGAAATATGAAATGATTTATTTCAATTTTCATAAATAAAAACCAAGGTGTGTTCCCGCTCGAGAACGGGTCGTTTGGTTTAAGCTATCTATTTTGTTGTGCTCATTTTCACCCAAGAAAAGTTTATGCGGCGAGAAAAATCGGAAAAGCGAAGAAATATTAGAAAAAGTGATTTCCCATATGCTCTACATTTAGTATTAGTTGTTGTTAGTCCAATTAAAATCCGCATTGGGTTGAATAAACACACAGAAAGTAAAAATTAGAATAGAAATTTACCGTTTTCCATTTCAAATATGTTTTTTATATAATAAAGTAACATGTTTTTACTGATGAGAAAAATTGATAATTGTGCTCGGTATCGGTAATTATCTCATTGGTGAGTTTTTGTTTTCTTTATTCCATCCATACATAACCCAGGAGGCATCACGTTTAAGATCACAGAGGGCGGTTTTCATCATATCTCGTTCCACTTCGGTATCTTTTATCTGATACGCGCCATCCAACGACTGTTTACCATCCTTCTGTCATCATCACTCGGTAAACACTGGTGGAGTGAACAAACAATTCCCAACAACCAAACAAAACGGCCCTTTTCAGGGCCACCAAATCATTATCAAAGAGTTTAACGATGTAATTCTTCAAACATTTCCAAAATCAACAGATAGCCTAACGGAATCCTACGTAAACTTTGCGGTCCTGTCTCGGACCCAACCCCCTTTTTGGGCCAATAAACAAAATGTACATGGTCGGTTCTTTAAATTCGATAGTATTTTTTTCCATACCTTCATTGCCTCTCAGGCTGTCCCAAAAGGTCGATTTTAGCCCAAAATGTTTTTCGAGATGACACTAGATCTCATTTTCATGCATTTTTAAGTCATTTGGCATTTGAAAAAAAAATCGATTTTCTAAATTTCCTTTACCCTTGGAAGATTTTCGAGGATGAAAATATCAAAACTTTGAGCGCTTTGAGGCACCCCTAAATCATGTCCGATTGAGCTTAAACTTTGCACAGATCATTTTTTGGGCCAATAAACAAAATGTACGTGGTCGGTTTTTGAAATTCGATGATGAAATTTTTTTCATACATCCATTGCCACCCTAGTTTACATATGTGGCAAATTAATGCGTGCTTATTTGCAATGTGCCTCTTGTTTCGTTCGCTCGTATTCTTATATTGCTGTACCATATATATTATACAAATGCTTACCAGTATTTGAAGGACATGACATTACCTGTTATTTTTAGACTCATGTAATAAATCGGGATGACAAAACATGAACAAAAAAATAAATTTGTGTAGAAGAAATGAATAAAGTATGAGTTAATATGCAAAAAACAGTCGATTCTGATGTATTGCGGCTGGGTTTAAGGCCAAGGTTCACGCGTTCGGATATGAAAGCGAAATGAATTAAAAGAATGATGCCAAAATTAACTTTAATTGTTTCTTTTTTACTCCCTGAAAATTTGGCGATAATTGGATAAAAACTCGAATTTTGAGAAAAAAAATCGAGTTTTTGTTTGGGCGGATTTTGAACGGTACACCCTTTATTTGCTTCGGGGTGGATATGGCAGTTTCAATAAACATCGAGCATAGTTGCTTCACTTTTTTCGCCATGGCTGCTACATATCAACGCTGTCAATCAGTGTCTTAGAGTATCAACAAATATTCACGAGTAACGAATATGATTTTGTTTCAGTGCAAATGACTTTTTTTCAGCTTGAAACCCACTGCCCTCATTATATTGATGACAATAACAAACGAGTTCATTTTGTTCATATCGCTGTTGCATGAACAAATTTGCTATAATGAATGAATGCGATATTGAGTGGAGTTCATAACTTCGCTGTTATTTATACTTTGGATATCAAAAGCAACAAATTGATATTCATCACATCCGAAACGATATTCGTTCTGGCAGTGAATTTAAGTTCAAAATAAATTTTGTTTAGCGAGACGGTAGCAACGGCATATGCAAAATGGATACAACGAGTGGTTTTAGCTACCGTCAAGCCATTAGCGACATCGGGAATTTCATAAGGTATTTCCGAATACGGCATCCGGCAGCTGCAAAACCCAACCGCACACAGCAGCCTCAGGTTAGAAGTTAACAACAGCTGATATTCATTTGGCTGAAATGATATTCAGTTCTGACGTTTCCGATAATCAAGATGAAAATTGCACTGGGTAGAAAAAATAAACATCAAAACATATTGAAGGACAAAAGATCATTTGATCATATTCACTGGTTGCCTGGATCTGTAATTTTAATTTTCGTATGGAATATATAGGTTTTCGATGCAACCTAGCCCGAAAATCTATGCATTTGATCTTAGCGAAGATGATTTTTTCCAACACTGCTGTCAATACCCTTCTGCACACACCAGGGTTGCTACGATTGGCAATAGGTAGATTCACCACCATGTGGTAGGTTATTAACAGGAAAAATGCTAAATTCAGTCATTTTTGAAATGCAGGGTTGGCGTGAACAAAAGTAGCTTTTGCTGCTTTTTTGGGCCCTGATTCCGATGTTTATCTTTAGAAAGAACCTAAAAATTCAATTCAAATTCAAATTTAACTATTTTACTGGCAACATATGTAGTTATTCGTCAAAAAATGCTCATTTTTTACATTTATTATTCTAAAGATGAACTTCTTAAGTAATTTACTCAGATTTGAAATCAATTCACGAAAAACTAAGAAGCTAGCAGGTGCACTAAACTATCGAATCAAGCAAACATCCCTTCCTCATCGTATCGCGTCGCAATATTTTATAAAATTCTCCATTAACCTATTCTCTTTTTTCACTCGATTCATGTCGATCTTCCCCCAGGGTATTTAATAAGGTAAAAAGCCGTAGCGCTCACATGAAGTCTCATAGGCCACAAGATGCAAGTGACCAGTTACAGCATCAGCTGCAATTGCATCAACAGCAGCTTCAAAAGCAACAACAACAACAACAACAACAACAACAATAATAATAATAATAACGAAGCTCAACGTAAACAAAAGCCAAGCTGACAGCCGCCCAAGGCTGTTGCAAGTGTCAAAAGCGATATAAAAGACAAAGTGTAAAATTCTGAGACAATCTTCAACAGTATGCTATAAGACACTAGTGTTGTAACAAACCAACCGAATACCACCTCGAATAGTAATCAAGAAACTTTTTACGGATAAACAAAACAAACCTGAGAAAATCAATGTAACGGAGGTTGTTCAAGCAAATAACACGTGAAATATCCCACAGAAGAACAAAACTAATACAACACGAATCAAACGCCGAAAGTTGATAGATACTCAAAAAGCACATACACACACACTCACACTCTCACACAGATACGAAAACTCATGAATAGAGAAAAAGAGAACCCGTGAATGCAAAATGTCAAATTATAACAGCATCCATATACACAAATACATACACACTTTAAGGTAAAACTTCCACTTAATATTATGTATTGAAATATCCACTATAATGTATAAGCTAGAGCAAAAAAAAGAGAAAACTGTTTTTGTATACTTTTTGTTGTTGAACTTTCTACACTTCGAAAACGTAACTTGTATATACAGCAGAATAAAAGAGAGAAAAAGAAAGAGAAAAAAATACAATTGTTAAACAGAAAGTCTTGTATTCTTTTTAAACTATTTTAGCGAGACAAAGTAAAACAGTCGATATAAAATCAAAACAAAAAAAAATGAAACAAAATCACTGGGCGTGGCCTTTTTGTAGAATTTGATATTTAAGAGAGATAAAAACATACATACAAACAGAAACAGAAAGAGATAGAAATGTTTATCCAAGCTGTCAAAATGTCACTCCATACAAAAATGTAGACACGCCCCAGAAACTCCTTTCTACTTGCAGATACGAATATTCATGATAATGGAATCATAGAACGATGAAAGCCAAGTCTGCTTGTTCTTCTTTTCTCTCAACACTATTAAACTCCATAGATGACTTTTTATCGTTCCAGTATTGTGTAGGAAAACCAGGAGCGAACCAGAAGGAAAGCATCCGAGTTGAAACTAATTCCACTCTTTCAAAGTAGAAAAATTTCGTACTGGAACAAAAAGAAAGGAAAACCTAATTCATATGACATTCTTTTGATCGAGATGAAAGTAATGGAAAACACATATACAGACTCTCTCTCTCTCTCACACACACCCAACTTAGGATAATGTTTAAACCTTACTCAAAGATAAATGACGAAGAAGAAAACAAAACATGGTTGTACCTAGAACTTAAGTGTTAATTGATGTCCCTAATTCTATATATACATATATATTATTACGAAAAGGAACCTACAAAGAAAAAAAATCACAGAGGCAAACGAAAGAAAGAAGAAAGAAATTGAAACAAAAAGTATATATTATTATATATTTATTATTAGCAACGTTATATTATGTGGAACGGAACTGTTAGCGCCGGGCAAACAAGTGAACAACTCAAAGATAATGTTTTACACTAAGAGTAAGTGGAAGCAAGTGACACAGATGGGAAGAAAAAAATAGTAAAAAAAAGGCTTGCTTCTGTGAAGAGATTGGTAGAAGTCGACTAAAGGCTTGCCATTCGCCTATCCGAGTGACGATAAAAAACAAACATCAGAGCTACAAACACTCCTGCTTTCCGTTTTCAATTATTTTCTGGAAACATCGATGGAGAATCGCAAAATTATACACAAATCAGCTCAAATAAACTCGAGAGAAAAAAATGGCAATAACTCGCTCACTCAAATCGAAATAATTATACTCCCTTTCTATGATTATTAGAAGAAAACAAAAATGTTTAGGAAAAAAACAATAAATATATTTTGAGAATAGTTTATTCTTTAAACTAAACTACAAATGTAGCAAACAGTGCGTAAAGAAAACAAAGAAAAGGGAGCGTCTATAGCGCAACTATGCGAAAAATTGAGTCTAGCTTTTCTATTGATTGTGATATTAGTTCATTTTTTATTAAAATCGAAGAGTGAAACTTTGACAGCATCGCACGCACCCATTGACAATTGGAAGGAAACATATGCTCAACTTTATTTACCTGTTACTGTTGCAATTTGCCACTACTTTAGTCAGTCTGAAACGGGGCGCTGAAAAAAATGCGCTCCACCTACGATGAGTGAAATTATTTGTAGTGACTAGAGACAAAATAAATTCTATCGGTACCTCTGGGGAATGTCGCTGTCAGTGAGCGGTGCCAGTTTGCTATAGAATGGTGGGAGTGCACTAAATTTTTGATGAATTCCATGTCATACGAACGATTATTAATAAACCCGCCGTTTTTCGCGCATATTTTAAAGCAAATTGTCACAGCTATTGGATATGCACCATTCCAGTGCATCCCAGGGTGTCACCAGCAGTCGCTATACTCTGCGTTGTGATTTATTCTATATTGAAACGTTTAAAAAACATAACCAAAAATCAATCTGAATCAAAACTCTCACTCGTCCATGTCATCCACCTGCAGAAAAGAATTCAAACTAATCTAGGCTCAAACAGCACACACTTACTTGTAAAGCATAATAATCGTAGAATAATCTACTTTAATTGGAACCCAATACTCAAACGAGTAAGGAAAGATAAAACTATTAGAGAAGAAAAAACAGATCAGTTGCAAACAAACTGTGGCCTAAAATCGATCGAATCATCCGTTGAACTATTCTTTCCTCGCGTTATACTGTGGTTTATTTGGAGGGGCCGGCAAAAGGAGAGAAAAGGGAGAAACACGAAAAGTGAATCAAAATCAAACCCAATTACCGAAAAACGGAAATTACAATGAAGAAAAATAAGATAATAGTTGAAACATATCAGTTTTCTAGAAGCAAAAGTGTATTTAAAACAAAAAAAAAGGTAAAATTAACGATTTGAAACGTAAATTTTTTATCGACGAACAGAAAGAAAGTGAGAGGGGAAGAGATAGAAGTCAACGTAATTTAATAATGAGTCAAGCTGTCACGAAACTATGAAAAGTGTTGTACCTTAAAATAAAACAAAACCAAGAAAGCTGCTTAGCTGCAGATGTAATTAAGTAAAGACTGTATAGTTGCACCTTATGGTTAAGGTTCAAGTGCACAGCGTGAATGAATGGGAAGGAGTGGAAAAGGAAACAATAAATGCCAAATGCCAAATTAGCTACAAGAGACAAGCGGACCGGCAACGAGAGTGTACGAAAATCCACCAGAGAACGATTGCTGCGTTCCATGAGTGTAAAACTGATGGTACGTCGATTTGTAAGGAAACTCTATATCCTACTCAAAACATTAACAGCTGTCAAACTTTGACAACACATAAGACAAATTCGCTCTCGGTGGTCGCGAAGGAGAGCGCAAAATTGAAAAGTAATATTTTATGACAATCCTGAACCCGAAAACAGATGATTATGAAATAAGAAAACACACGAAAGCAGCATGTTTTTTTGCAATATTTGTAAATAACCTATCTCTCACACAGAGAGAAAAAGGAAGAAGAAGAAGAAAAGCGAACGTGAAAGCAGTGCTGTCCTATGCAACAGAAAATCAATGTGTCTTCAGGCTCAATTCTCTCCTAACACTTTCAGCTGAACGAAGTAACACTGAAAATGAAAACAACCAGCTTACTATTTGTGTCCCATTCGTGTTGTGACATCTGCTGCCAAATGCGTGACGGCTACCCGTCAAGCATGTTGACGATTTCGTTTACCTTTGCGTGATACCTTTCTTTCTAGTCGAAGAGAAACGAAACAATCGTACCGAAAGAGTGAGATAATCTACTACACCCATACTCTCGCACACACCACACACAACTACACCCCCTCCCCTTTTCTTTGCGGGAACAATGAAACATATGCCAAACATGGTTTGTTTACCATTAGATAAGAACCGAATTTGAGTACTTCATAAGTAGGTATTAGCGAATTAGAGACATTAGATTTAGTCGACCTTGTTTACGTTTAGCGACATATTTTGCGTCTGTTGAGTGTTTTATTTTTCATTTTGTTTCTCGACTTCTAGAGTATTTATACGTTGACGTTTGAGACGGCTCAACGAAGTGTTCGAACAGTCCCTGAGTTCGTTGATTTTTGTTGATGAAACTGGTTTTCACTCAAAAAGCAAACAAATAAGAAATAACAAAGGTTATAATATGTCACTAGTTAAATTGTTGCAAGTTTTATAAAAACTTGATTTTATTGTTTTGTTATAATTTTTAGAACGAACAGAGTCCGAAGCGTGACACTCTCATCCTACGTCAAATCGAAATACTAGTTAAATTTACTAGTTTTCCGCCGAACTTATATTTAAAGTGGATTGTTAATGGCTGACTAAGTTCTCCATGGGCAAGTAAGACACGCATAATGTACACATCGACTTTTTTTTCTGAATCAATAAGTGGTAAAACCTTCTTTGAGCCCACATCACCGAACACACAATGCCATACATTTCATACTTTCTTGATTGTTAATCTTAAGTAATCGTGAGTAAAGTATAATTATACAGCAAGCCAAAGCGCAAATTGCGCATTAATCAATTAAATTATAATATATTATGTCAAACATGCGCAACTGAAACAGTTATATTTGAGCCAAAAAACAAACAAACAAACAAAAATGTGCAAGAAGAGAATACAGAGAACGAATGAGTGGTGGAAAGCACCACCGAGCGTGCACTGAGCAAAAGTGTAAGGAAAGCGAATGAAAATAATGATTCAATGTTTTAACTGTTAGTTTATAAATGTGACTCTGGAAGAAAATAAAAAAAAAACAAAAGAAACGAATGCAAAAGTGAATGCATAATTTAAGGTGTTACTACCGATCAGAACGCAAGGGCAAGGCAAAAAAATGTGCAAAAATTGAGATACCAATGAAATTTAAGGACACGCATTCTGTGCAGAAAGTGTACGATGTAGGAATAATTTTAACGATGATTGTTGAACTTCACCCAAGATGAAGCTCTTTTCTGTTGACGAAAAATAAACATTTGAAATTTACGTTGCGCTTTTATTTGTTTTGGGTTGCTTGTTTAATGACTGAAAACTTCCCAGATTTTTTGTTCAAAATTCAACTCATCTTCTGCATGTTTTTACGTTCTTTTTCAACTTATCTCCTTCTTCTTCATCTTAAATGGCACTAACGTTCCTAGGAGAGCTACACCGTCTCATCATAGTATTTTTTGTGTCCTTTTTATTAACAACAGTTTGGCTGAAAAGTTTATGAGGTAACACAGTAAAACAATTTTTTTGCTAAATTAAATTTCATTTTTCAATATAATTGTCTTCGAGGGCGATACAGCGATTATAGCGATCTTGCAACTTTTCGACTCCATTTTTATAGTCTTTCGGTTTTTCCAAAATAGGCCTCAGTTTCGGTAATTACTTCTTCATCGGTCTAAAATTTCTTGCCAGCGAGCATTCTCTTCAAGTATGCGAACATAAAATAGTCGCTGGGGGCCACATCTGTAGAATACAGTGGATGCGGAAGCGATTCGAAGCCCAATTTAATGATTTTTCCATTTTTTTCACAATAACAAAAGTTGCTTCACTCTCAATACTGTAACTCACAAACCAATCGACCGATTGCTGTCAAAAGCTGACACGTATCCATCGAAAGATGGTGCTTTGTGATAGTCAAGTAGATTTTGGCAAGAGGCGCCATCTAGACGTCAACCTTATGAACTTTTCAGCCGAACTGTTACTTAGTTGAGATTTTTAAGAATCTCCTAAAATACATTCTGAGTTGCAAGCTCTACAATACCTATGTACCAGTGCAGATTGAAAGAACTTTCTCTGACGATAAATCTTCCGACCAGAATGGGAATCAAACCCAAACCCCCCGAATGATAATGTGTGGCGCTAACCACTTCGGTCACGGGAGCTCTTTTTTACATATCGTGCTTTTTAACTTTTTTTACTTATTTATTTACTTTTTTTTCTCAAGAATCCTCTGAACTGAATTCTTTACAAAATGGTGGCACAATGTGAGGTTGTGCGTTATCATGATGGAATTTTGCTGACTGATTTTTGTTTACCAGTAATAATACATCGAGAGAACGACCTTTTTTCAATGTTTCGAAAACAAAATCATCACGTTTAAAGTACAAGTTATCGTTAATGTTTTTTACCGGCTGGTACGAAGTGGTACGATAATCGCTTTATTCGAAAGAAGAAAGGCCCAAGAGTTATATGCTAGTTAATTATTGACCCAAAAACTGGTTGCAATAGCTTGAAATTGCTTTGAAAATAGACTACTGAAACCACACGAATCTGTATACTTTCTTTTCTGCGGCCGGACTAAACGGAGCCTCTGGCGAAAAATGAAGTATCGATGATAACTTTATGGATTCGATAGCGGTGAAATACGAAATGATTGATGTGGAGTAGAGAATGTTTCACTGTATCAAAGAAATCACATTGGTTGATTAAAACAGCAGTTCTATTATATTATGTTCACGAATGCCGCAATCGATGATTTCAATTGTCTGGGAGGGAGATATTATCCGGATTGGGTATTTCCGAGGGGGAATCGATACGTCCTCAGAGCGTGAATAACTCATTTTTGGCTCAACGATTAGGTATGGTAGTCATTTTATTCGAATGTTACAATGTCTACGAGTCATATGTTTTACTCATTGATCCGAAAAACTTGTTTCAGTAGATTAAAAATTGCATTGAAAAAATACTATCGAAATTACAAAATGTTGTAATATATAAAAGGGTGTCAGCTCTGAAAATCTCAGGAACGAATGACTTTCGCGCTAAAGTCCCTTGAAAAATATTAGCAGAACCAAGATTTCTCGTTTGATGTTCCTAGAGTGAACACCGTTTGCTAGCGAGCGTCAAGCGGAAATTAACTGTCTTTCTGAAGACATGGAAAGAAGTTGGAGTTGAGTTTTGAGGAGGAGGAGCTAGAGGCGAAAGAACTGAAAATGCCATCGGTGAAAACTTTTAAGCTCTCCAAAATAATCATTGGCCGTTAGAACATCTTATACTCCCAAGTCATTGTTTGAACATTCCAAATAAAAATTGGGGGTGAGCTGTATCTGTGGTATAAAGGCAAGATCCTACGTCAACCTCCATCCGCTTTCAACCGCTGGCTTAAGGAGTATATCGAGAAGTAGTCTTAAACATTCAAACATCAAAATAAAACTTAAAACGTTCAGAAAGTGTTTACAAAAGTGAATTTCATTAAATAATCTTCTTCTTCTTCTTCAATGGCACTAACGTTCCTAGAGGAACTTCGTCGTCTCAACGTAGTATTACTTGCGTCATTTTTTATTAGTACTTAGTTGAGATTTCTATGCCAAATAACACGCCTTGAATGCATTCTGAGTGGCAACCTCTAGAATACGCGTGATCACAGTGCAAGTCGGAGGAAATTTCTTTGACGAAAAATTCCCCCGACCAGAACGGGAATCGAACCCGAACACCCGGCATGTTAGTTATGACGCTAACCACTCGGCCACGGGAGCACAATTTCATTAAATAATATTAAGTTTAAATAGGAATGAAATAAAAAAAAACTCAAGCTTATTGTTGATTTCTGAAAAATGATCGAACCTTAGATTTAACTCCACTCATCAAATTCTGCACAGTAGTCTTTGTGCACTTTCTGGACGCTGCAGACCAATTCTTCTTGAACTATGACATATTTTTAGGCACTGTGGGTTGAGGTTTTATGCGACGAACATGAACGAACGAACATTGTTTTCCGTAAGCCATTGTAGAGTGGATTTGGCATAATGTGCCGATGTCAAATCCGGCCAGAATAGAGGAGCAACCTCGTGCTTTCTAGAAAGTGGAAGAAATCTCTTCTTCAAGCATTCTTCCACATACATTTGAGCATTTATGGTCCATTTTGTGAAAAAAGTTGAAATGCATGCATCAACCGCTGAACAAACATGACTGATTGAATTTTTAAGTAGGTGCCTGTATTTAAAGATTTTTATGACTTCAATAGTTTGTTTTCAAAGCCCTTTCCGGGCTACGGAAACATGTTTTGGGTCGATAAGTCACAAACATCACTCGTAGACCTTTTATCATTCGAATGAAGTACTTCTCAAACATAATGCTATCGTTTTCAAAATGATGTTCCCACGTCAAAAAAGAAAATCGTATTATGAGTCGCACAATCCTTTCCTGACGCATATTCAAAGCCCATGCAAATCAGCTGAACTAACGTCGTTTCCATACGATATCCATCGTGGTACAGGAACATCATTCACTTCTAATCTTTCTTTTCTTTCTTTTTTCTAATCAATCAGATTATAGGCACGTAAGCCCAAAAAATATCGAATAGTCATATTTTTGACATAGGACTACATCTTACATTAAGGGTGCCACATCAGAAAACAGGTCACGTTTTTATGAATAAAGCTAACGTTAATAACTATTTTTGCTGCAAACGGATTTTATCCATTTACATACCAATCGAATCGTAAGTTTTCTAAGATTTGTTTGATATGCTATACATTAAAATCCCATAGTCTGTATATGGTTTGAATTGATGAAAATTGGAAGCATTCCCATTTCCCCATACATTTGTTCTGTTCATTTGTGTGCTTTCCCGAACAGAGCTGTCAATAACGGGCAACTTATGTAGCCGCTAGAATAGAAACAACGAAGGGGAAAAGCGAAAAGAGAATATTTGCGAAGCAAACTCCACCCTTGCATAGTAAGTAAGCTGTCGCTAGCGTATAAGTATTGCATCTCCTCTGAGGAAAATTCTCAGAATCTTTCTGTGCCCGAAACAACCAAGGTCGTTTATTCTGCTCGTTTTGTGTTTTATGTTTTCCTTCGAGCTGTGAACGCTAGCTAACATTTCACATTTCACTGCATTTTCATAAACGTTCTCGCGATGTTTCATTTTTATCGCTGCAACTGTGTGCATCTGTAAGACACGTGTTTGATGCTTGTTGAATGGCGATGCACAGAAGATGACTCTCGTTAAATACACAGTGCAATGCGTGCGTTGATATAAAGAAACAAGTTGCGACATATGACCAATTAGTCTATTGTTCTCGCAAAGGCAAGAAAGAGTCGTTGCTTCTTGAAATTATTGTACAAAACCACGCAAGCCATTAACCTTTTCAGGGTCTCCGCATCTTTTTACTAAAAAGTTATTTATGAAATTCCGACCAATTCGAAAAAAATATCCGAAATGATAAACCAATAATTTAAAAATAAAAGATTGCGTAGTCCTACGTCCTAAGCGGTCGTGTCTCGGATACAAACCCTCCATTTTTTTTAAATAATTATATTGAGTGAATAAAATCGACAATGAAACCAATGAATCAAACATTCTTAGATGCACCAGCTTTGTTCTCCACAACGAAAAAATGTTTACATGCTGAAAAAACGGCAAAGTCATTTTCAACTGAGGATAGTCAGAGGACTATGAAGAAATTCTCCTTCGTATTCAATTGGAAATGAGTTTTGGCTTCCTCCAGCAGTTTCTCTGTCAAGTCATGAACAGTCATTCGGCCATTTAGTTGCTATCTCACTCTACGACTCGACTATTACATTTCATTCTTCCCCCTCGAATGAACTTCAATGCAAATTGAAGTGATTCCCCCCAAAATGAATGTGTTTCCCTGTCTCACGTATGCATGCATCGATGTTTGAGTGGTTTGACATATACTACAGGGGAGCTAGATTTTTGACCTAGAACTACGTCTTTCAGGAAGGGTGCCAAATCAGAAAACAGGTCACGTTTTTATGAAATAGAGTTAACGTTAATAACTATTTTCACTGTAAACGAATTCTCATGATTTGCATACCAATCGAATCGGAAATTCTCTAAGATTTGTTTGAAATGCTATACATTACAATTTCCTAATCTCTAAACGGTTTAAATTCATGAAAACTGGAAGAGTTTCCTTTTGTTCTGCCGATTTGTGTGCTAACCCTACCCGTATTTCGAATGCTTATAACTCGAATATTTCTTAACAGATCGGAAGGATGTTTGCATCAATTGATAGGAAATATTTCTACGCGTCTATCACAATAGGTGAGATATTATTTTGACGTAGGACTACGTCTTTCATTTCTATACCGGGGTGTAAAATCAAAGTTTCGAAAACGAAAGCGTTACGCCGGAGACCGAGATTTTGAGTGTTAATAGCTCCTAAACAACTGAACGAAATGGTATGATAAACACTTCATTCGAAAGATAAAATGTCTACGCGTTCTATACTTGTTACTTTCTGATCCAAAAACTTGTTTCAATAGTCTTAAATTTGCTTTCAAAATAGGCTATTGAAATAACCAATCGGTATATAAGCGAGCGCCGCTCGGAAATCCACTCAGTTCTAATTGAACAGCGATTGGAGCATGTTGTCGCTGTTGTGGTGAAGCTCTTCATTTATCATGAAAGCGCGGATGAACGGTGTCACCAAGCGCCTGTTTGTGCACCTTAGGCCAGAAGGGAATCCATCAGGAGGAGAGTGATGCTACAAACGGTTCCCCGGGAAGATCTCGAAGCAGCCGCTACACACACACACACACATACACGCACGGAATTCTTTCCGTTTGGATCGAGAAAGATCCGGAAAATAATCTGCCAGTTCCTCTAGGAATTTAAAAATACATTCATGTGAAAGAGTTTATTTGAATGTTTTCTATCCATGTAACACTGTGACCAAATATGTTTCAATCAAGTGCTATTAACAGATGGTTATCGAGTTAGCATTAACCACTGGTGGGCTTCCAGTATCGAGGAAAATGTGGAAATATCTAATCGTTACTGGAAATAATCTGCCAGTTCCTCTGGGAATTTAAAATTACATTCATATGAAAGAGTTTATTTTAATGTTTTCTATCCATGTAACACTGTGACCAAATACATTAGGTTTTGTGATTTTTCAATCAATCGCAATCAACAGGATAGCTTCTGAAGATTATTCTTCCCCATCAGTAGGATATTTCCGTATCCAATATTGGATGCATAAAACCTTGTGCCTCCAACGTAACGCTCTCGTTTTCGAAGTTCTCCAAATATTCATTCATTCAGAATGAATTCAGATTCAACTTCATACAAATGATCTCTAAATCAACGATAGTCCTACGTCACCCTTGCGGTTATACCATAGATATAACCCACTTCCTGTTTTTCATGAGATGAACAATTGAATAACTGTAAAATGTCAAGCGTTATCTAAACGTCCTAACTGCCAAATTTTGATTTGCCCGATTTACGGTTTCCCCAACACAGACTTCAAAATCGATGTACCTGTGGAAATCCGCTCTGCAAATATACATGCAAGTCGGGAGTATTTTTGTTCCCACCGAGCTATGTTTCCCTAACACGGATTTCAAAATCAATGTCCCTGGGGGAATCTGCTTTGTCAACATATAGTATAGGGTAGTAAATCTTTCTCATCTGTACTTTTTCTTCAAAAAATCTTGGGTTTCATACTGAATTTACAGATGTTTCTAAAACAACGTTCCAATAATAGTTAGGGATTGATGTTAATAGTATTTTCCCCCCATCTCACCTATTCTATTAATATAGCCTTCGAATCTGTTCAAATGAGAATCATCTGAAGCATCTGAAGATATCTACTCATCTCGAGCATCTGTTGAAGCTGTAGAAACAGAAGTTTCAGCACCATCTGTTTAATCATCAAATGGTTGAACGACGAAAGTTTGATTACAAAATAGGAATTTAAATAAAAAAACCCGAATAATTTATTTAGAATGATAAATTATATCGAAACCTTTCTGTATCCTGAGTGTAAATTTCATAGTATATTTATGTCTCCTTTTCAAGCGCTGACAGGTCCTGACAGGTGACAGGGTTTTGGAGCAGTTGCCTTATTATGCTACCTTTTAATTCATTATAACCATTATATTTTGGTGTGTACCTGAAAAATAGTATAATGGGGCTGTTTACGTTACGCAATGTAAACAAGCATGTCCTGGCAACTGAATAAACTTCCATCACACCTCAATAAAGCATTATATTTTTGCTACAGTGTATATGTCTGCCCGCTTTACGTGGATATCACCAAAATCGTCTAATCAATAATAACTATGTCAATCAATGATACTAAAAAGTGTCCCACATCAAAAATTGCATCACGGAAAAAGCGCTTTAGGAAATTACCTAGTTGATCGATTCTTTTCAAACTTTCAGACAATAAAATATAACCCATCAGTTAGCTTTTGGCATATTGATTTCATTCAACTTGAATACCATTACCGTATGCTTACACCTTACGCTTAGCTCCACTTATGAGGTTCGGTACAACACCTGGCTGCAGCTTCTTCTGTATGGAAACCCACTTTTTCTTCATGTCTTCCTCAGATTTGACTTCCATGGGATGCTTCAGGAATGCCTTGGGAACGAAAGTGACCCCGTTGGCTTCGTACCACTCCAAGACATCCTTTGAATAGTGGCACGAAACTAAATCCAGTCAGAATCGTCGAGATCGCTTGCCAAATCATGTATTTCTTGGCAACTTTGAATGGTTCTGCTTCGTTACTTCCTCCCGAACATCAAACATCTGAACAGTAGAACACGAGAAGAACAGCAGCTTCGTCAGTAACCGTTTATGCAGTTTCCGGGCCCGTGACTTTCCCACCGTATTTTTCCGTTCGTTACGATTTGCAGGCTTCTGCTTTTTGTATGTATGTAGTCCCTCCCGGTCCTCGGCTCTCTGAACGAAAGATATGGACAGATCCACCTTTTTGGCCACATCCCTGACCGAACCATCGGGATTCCACTAAAACGCTTTCACGACACGCTTTTGATCCTGATCACTAAGAGAAAATCAATTCTAACCACATTTTTCTTTCCGTCCGATGTTTCAGGGTTCCGTATTAACATTTAATCATACGACTCACGACTCACTGTCCCAATGAGAGAGTTGAGGATTTTCCTGGTGCTTGTGGAAAATCAATTCGCTTTTCAGGTGACGCCATTTTGTCAATTTTTCGAAAAACTGACAGCGATAAACAATGTAAACAATGTGATCAATGTAAACAATGTAGACAATGTAAACAGTGTAAACAATACACTCTAAACTTCTTCTACCCAAATTTTCAGGAGAAAATACCGAATGGATAATTTCCAGAGAATAATCATAAAATTACAGAACATAGATAACACATTATAAAGAGATTGTAAAGTCCCTGTGAAACCCTCCAATGTTTCACAGTCTCTTATGTATGCTATACAGAAAAAAGGAGAGTATGTTCTGTCCATACACCCTCTTCGCATTCTCCTTAACGTGTCAGTTTTAGTAGTGTCGTACGCTCTTATATTTCTATTCGCTATTACGGAGAGTATTAGATTGCTCTAACATCTCAGATCATATCAATAAATCAACCAATGCTTCAGAACAGATGAATCACTGTTTTTTTATCCCATTTGTTCATTTAGCTGTAACAGAGCCGACTTTTAATCGGGTACATGTCACATTTTTATCATATCTATAAATAGCACATTACACAGTTGTCATTATCGGCGTAAGAGTATTCCTTCTATACCATTGCATATGGTACATTTACACAGTAGCCATTTAGGCGTTAGACTATTCCTTCTGTTATTCCATTATCCAGATAAACCACCGGACAGCGGAGATGGTTGATATGATCATTGTTGTGTTATTAATAGAACAGAAGCCCGATGATTCTCGCAGAGCAGAGGAGTTGTATGGATGAATCGATCTTCATTCGACCGTGGATCGATCTCCATCGCCGATGAGTGTTGCGTGGGCGTAGTTATTCTGTAACAACACAAAGATGATAAAATGAGGGCCCTGAGTTTTGAACTCACGATCGAACGCTTACTAACCGAATGCGCAACCAATGTGGCTACGAAGGCGCCCGAATCACTTGTTATTTATTATTGCCAGTGCCACAAAGAATTAATTTTATATCTATGTACTGCTTTCATAATACCAATCCTATCTCCCACAGCCACCACTTCGCATCACGTCTGCTATGTCCCCGGTCTAAGTCGAGCCGACGTTTTATGCCTTTAACACTTTCGTCGCCCAGGGCGATTCGGTCGAGTTTCTTGCGGGGCCCAAATTCAACTCTCGATGCGCTAGGAAAATAAGCGGGCAGCGATAAGAATGAATTGGGGTTTGATTCAGGACTACTTTTCTGTTGAATCCGAATGAAATCAAATGACTGCTGAAAAACTTTTAAAAATAATTTTTCAGTCAATTATACAATGTTGCCAATGATAATAAAAAATGAAATTCAACCGAACGTACTTGCTCTATATACTATATGCGAGGACGATAAATAACTACAATTATATTGGAAAATATGGAATAATCTGTTCAATCGAAACATATGTCACATTTGTGGGAAAATAATCGTCATAAACTATATCACATTTGGCAACTCAGATTTCAGACATCGTTGTTTGCGCTTGGTAGTTAAAAAGCTAAAAGAATAAGTATGTTCTACTAGTCAAGCTCTTACATTTGATACCCATATTGATGGGGTTTTGATAACATATGTAGACCGCCATTTTCTAGCGGATGCCATCTTGGATATTCAAGATAATGGAATACGCAGTTTTATAACGACAACAGAGATAAAGGCGTGCTCCAAATTTCAGATCAATCGGTCAACAGGAAGGAGGTTAAATTTCTATTGATCTGTGGACAACCTTACAGATAAACATACAAACATATTTACAATAGGTAATGCTAAATAAAACCGTTTAAAAGTTTAATATAAAAACTATATTTTTATGTTTTTGATTTTTTGATTATTTTACATAACCCATATTTACATTTTAGTGCCTATTCTATCAAATTCCGTTGAAAAATCCTGGGAAATCCGTGTATTTCCTGGGAGGCCGGGGCGATCAAAGTGTTAAGAGCGTAGGATGTAAACATTTCCGTTATAACTTGCAACCAGATCTGTCACATCCCAAGAAAATCTCACCATGTATAATAATCTTTTTGATGAGTTCACGTGTATTCCGATTGGTTTGTGCTCAGTTTCATTTCACTCTCCATTGCTAAATAACCCATATGGTCCGTTCCCCGAACAGCTTCGGAATCTGCTCAGAGCTCAGAGTCGATATTGCCACCTTCAGTCATGCCAAATAACAGTAAAAATAGCTCAAATGAGTAAATTCGAGCGAAATTTTATTTCGCTGTTCACGCACACTGGCAAACCGCGTTGGTAGTTGCACAGTGTCGACGTCTGGTGGCGACTTCGGCTAAGTTCGACTAAGTTCGGAAGGCGAATAGCGTCACTATAGATTGTCACTTAGGTAATATTTGAAGTCGTGTCTTCATATGTTATCGACTCGGGTATTAAATATGAGCTGAAAAGTATAGTGGCGTCCACAGTAAAGCTAGAAACTTTGCTATCCCACGTCATTCGCCGCGCGGATTAGAGGGAAATATAAAACCATCAACAAACACAATTTTTATTTAATATTAATATTATATTATTAAATTCGCAAAGAAGGCTATTAATCTATTATATGAAAAACATATTTGATACAGAAACATCAAATCCGAGTTACTAACCTTAAACTAATCTTGAAAAAACGAGAAAATTGATTTTGGAGAGCTCCACTTCTCTTTTGTTTCTTTCGACATTTTTGATTTTAAGTTAGGAAAAATGTCAGAATGAAATTCCATGAATGTTCTTCAAAGTGTTATTACAATTAACGGAAAACCTTCCACTCTTGCTCAGCCACTATATTTTGATTTCTAAATACGCTAGATTTCTCCGAATGCGCAAGGGTCACAATATGTAAACAATAAGCTCGCATTAAACTTCGTGTATTTCTTGATTAACATATGCAAACAAACAAACAAAACCAGATACACAACCATCGAAACTCGCAACGTGGCTTTTTAATTATGTAGCACTCAAATGACATAGCACAGAGCAAAATGACAGAACTGAACCGGCACCTACTTCTCACTCAAATGCATTGCGAATGCCATCGAAAGCTGGAATAAACACGAGAGAAGCACGCTTAAGCGAAACTACAAACACACACACACACACACAGACTTACACATGAAGCAGCAGCGACTGCAAAACTAAAACTCAGCAAATTTTAAATGGACAGATTTTGTTGACGCTTTTCTCTATGCCAAAACACATTCGATACAAAATTGAACAAACGCGAACACATACATACACACAGCCTGAAAGAGGTTCGGCGAAAAGAGACAAACAAGAAAATTAAAATTCTGTGATTTCCGCATTACAAAAAAAAATGAATATACCGAGATGTCAAACTCTGAATCTGCTGTCGAATACGGTGAATGAAAAAAATTAGAAATACGTGAGAAAAAAAGAAGAATATTCCAGTGCCAGGTATTTTGAACAAAACAGTTTAAACTGCAGAGTATGAGAAAAAAAAAAATTACTATTGGATGGAAGAAAATTGCAAGCAGCGATAATGGATGTGTAGATAGAGAAAAGTGTTTATCATAAGGAGGAAAGTACGGCAAGTGAAACGTCTGATGAGTACAGATGGCGATTGAGTGAGAACAGATTTAAGAAAACAAAATGAAAAAAAAAATCAAGAATGGGATGCAGGAAAAAAAATTAATGAAAATGATGTATATTTTAACTCATTATGTGTATAAAAAGCAGAAAAGCTGAAACAAAAATATATGTAATGTAAATTCTATTAAAACAGGCAGTGCGTTTGAATTCAGTTCCCAATCCCCCTCCCGAAACGTGGGCATTTGTTTTGATGAAAAAAAACCTTTATTTTTGCCTTTTCCACACAATTCGCTCGATCCAATCCATATAGTAGGAAACCCTGGTGTAAACGCCCGGTTTCTGTGCCGTTCCGCAGACGCTTCCGATCGAGGTGATCCCCACGATCTCGAAGCCGCAGGCGGGATCTTGGGAGCGAAACTGCAGCGGTCCTCCTGAATCGCCTTCGCATGTATCCTTCCCGCCTTCGATCTCACCGGCACAAATCTGGGACGGAAGCACTCCCATATTGAGTCTTCGCGACCATTTGAAGGACATCATCCGGTTGCACACCATGGTCGGAATGTGCGGCAGTTCAACCTGGTGCAGCTCCGAGGGTTGCTCACCGTCTGAAATTAAAATGCGCATCAAAAGAGCACCGATTTTGGATTATTTCCACGCTTCGCACGTTGTTAACCAACGTTTGACGTCAAATTACACACTGATAACATGGTAAGCCAAAGAGAAGTTGTACAAATATCCGAAAAGCATTTGAATCAGTGACGAGGTTTCCAATTTTGAAAGAGGTTCGTTACACGTTTGAGTCACGCTTCTAGCGAAAATTTGCATATACTCACAGTGACCCAGCTGTCCCCAGCCGATGGCTATCAGCCTTTCGGAGGGTATCGTTTCTAACTGCCACAAACAAGCCGGTTGAATGAATCGCCCAAAGGCAACGCTCTGATTCAGCCGGATCAATGCGATATCGTTGTACGCTTGAATCCCATTGTACGCCGGATGATGCACTATTTGGGAAATTTCCATATCCTGGTGCTCGCTGTCGTCATCGGTGCTCAAATCGTATTCGCCAAGCCGCACAACCGTTGGGGGATCCCTACAAACTCGGAACACTCAATCACTGCGCTCATCAGGACATTTCGTCGCCATGGTTTATACTCACAACATCCGGCTGTTGGCACAATGGGCTGCCGTCAGGACGAAACACTCCGAGATTAGAGTGCCTCCACAGAACCATTCCAGCGATTCGTTGTTTGCGGTCAACCGTCCCAGCACCGCCATGTGGGGATATTGCCCCACGTTGGTTTTCCAGCCACCAACCAGGTACTCTACCAGCAGGAATCCTTCACAGACTTTCGCGCCCGGCAGCAACGCTGCAGCCACCATACACAAGAATACACCGAACATCCTGATTTGCTGCTGAACCTTTTGACTAAACTCTTCGGGCGTCTGCACGTATCTGAGACTTAACAATGTCCATGTGTTCACTGAACCGCTTCAACAGTGGCAGTACTCGTTGAATTACCAACTTGAAATGATTCATGTTTTGGCACACGGGTGGCCGCTGTTAAGCGCTGCTACTCTTCTAGTCAACTTCACAACCCCCCTCCACCAGCCCCATGGTTATCATTGCCAGTGGATGCGGCCTTTCCCACACCTAAAGCTATCGTGCTACAGCATCAGAATCCGCAAGCGCCAAAAGCTCTGCCCGATTTGTGAATGGGACGGTAGGGCAAATTGATGGAAAGCAATTTTGAAAAAAAAAAGATTGGGGAAGTGAAGGAAAAGTGATCACCCTAAGGAATATGCCCATTTCTGCGTGCACATACCGCTACAATCCCCGTTTCAAGATTGCAAACAGTTTTTAGTATAAAAATTGAAAAAAGTACAGTTTTCATTATAAGAAAAAAAAAAGTGTAAAATCGAACTTTTTTTTGTGTGGGGTTAACCTGGTATAGGTAAAACGCACATTTCCAATTTGAAAGTTCCAAATATTATGATAAACAGATTTTATACGTTGTTTCTAGTCCAAATTTGTTTAAATCATTGTTAAAATAGAAGGTACGAGAATGAAATATGCTGGTTCTATTTACCTAGAGTCTTAATTGGAATTTTCATACGTATAAAACACAAACTTGGTTTTTGTTTTTTTTATTTATTATAGCGACTTCCAACATTTTGGGCTGGTTCGTCACTTGGTGAGAGGTGTGTATGTTATCACTATGCCAGATCGCCTCCTTGGTTTTCGTTGCCTTTTTTTCACAGGGTTCAAGCCACAAAAGTGACCTCATCAATATCACTTCATATATAAGGAGAATATCAACTCTGCATCAATAGCCAATAAGCATACTATCAGATCACTTCACCACCACTTCCCCTAAGCGAATCCACTGTACCGAATGTGCGGTGCGGCCGATGGTGGATTAATATGTAATTTTGTGTTCAATTACGTGGCTGGGCTGGAGAGAGGATCTTCTTCTTCTTCTTGAAAGGCGTTAACGTTCCCTGTGAAACTTTTGCCGTCTCATATGCATTAATATGCATTAATTAGCGTCATTTATTAATACTTAGTTGAGATTTCTTAAGCCGAATAACACGCCTTAATTGTATTCTGAGGACAGAGCTCTAGAATACGCGTGACTACAGTGCAAAGTCGGAGGAAATTTCTTTGACGAAAAATTCCCCCGGCCAGAACGGGAATCGAGCCCGAACACCCGGATAGAGGATACAAGGGTCGGTAACATGTCATTGTGTCTGTATCGTGACCTTTTTTTAATCATTATAATGGCTTAGCCGTTTGAGTATCAAGTAATTTGTGTTTTTTATGAAAATAATCGGCTAGTGAATGCGACACAAAGAGTCTTCCGGCGATTCTTTAATGAGGTGAATTGTAGTGTATAAATCTGTGTCGAGCCACGCTAAGTAGTGACCATACCAGTCTCTATAACACAGCCTGAACATCCATCCTGGCTTCTTGCTAGTTATTGATGCAGTAAGGATGTCAGTTTTGTGAATTATTATGATTAATACAGTCATCCACGTTCTCGGAAAAATCCTGTCTATAAGGAACGGATTATGATGATTTTGGTTGGAGTGCTTCCACAGTGTTTCTGCATTATAGGGGCTATCTCATCAGCTTTGGATGCATCGATACTTCCATTGCCTCGTTGACTTCAACAATGATGAAGAGAATCATATTGAGGACTATTTCATGAGGAATGATATAAACGCTTTGTATGGAAGCGACAAAATGGTTGACAGATCGGCACTTGAAATGTCCGCAAACGTAGCGGGCTCCGCTTCAAATCATGCTGAAATCGGGGAACTAATGACATAAACATTGTTCGGTCTGTTTCGATCATCGTTTGCAAAATTTAGCGGAAAATCTCGCGCGTGTGGCACAGTTTCACATTTTACCACGGTTTATAACGAGTGTTCTTTGTTTGCTGTTTGGTTTTCAGCGCACTGATTTTGACAGATTCGTGATTCGTGCCATGTGTCAAAATTAAAGTTGTTTGGTTTTGACTCCCTTTTCATTATGGAAAAACTCATAAACGAACAACGCTTATAAATCATTTAAATTTATTGTCAAAACCAATGCTTTGTGAAAAATGTGTTTTTTAAATTTTTTTTTTCCCATCGAATATTGTCTTTGGTGATTTAGCACATTTTTGGGTGAAAAAATATACCCGTGATGCGACGTGGTCAGGGTATCACAGTACATTATAACGGGTGATTTTTTTTTTGCTGTTTGAGATTTCAGCGCTTTTGACAGATCACGCTTACAAAAAGACGGGTGGGTAATGTCGGGAACATAACCGGAGTGACGTAGGACTATATAAAGGGGACAGCTTTTGTTAAATATATATTTTAAATATATTGTTTTATTTTCTTCTCCTACGTGAATACCTACCTATTTACCTGAAAAATGGATTAGTTTACTGTTTACTCTTTATGAATATGTTGATGGTTCTGAAAAGAACCTTTGGTGTTGTGTTTTTGTTATCACTCGATATTCCCATCTTGTTCGGTTAAACCTTCCTGTTTAGCTATTGCGTTTGCCACTCACCACAGCTTTCACAGTTGGAAAATATCTTCCCATCCAGCTTGTGACATGTTGTTCAGTAAATTATATTTAATGCGACGTGCCGGAGAAACACTTTGCCACTCACTGAAACTAATTGTTGCCTTGATGAGCGCCGAACCGAAGCTGCTCTGTTCTTGATGCGGGTTTTCTGATTGTCGTGAGCAGCTTTGCAAGCCAACTCGAGCACTCCGACGGCCGGAACTCTATAATCGCTGTTAGGTATACTGGTGCTCCGGCACCAATCCGTTCGGCCTAGTTACCCTTGCGGAGCAATCAGTGAATGCGACCAGCAGGGAACTGGAGACCTGCACGGTTCGAGTGAGACTTTGCCTTTCCCTTAACTTGTCCTCCTTTGTTGCGTCCACGATGCCGATGCCGTACAACCACACGGGTTTACGGTTTGAAAGAAAATAAGATTTTTTTTTTGGGGTCCGCGTGTTTTAAACTCTAGCGGTACACACTCACAGGATAGAGACAAATCGGAAGACTCAGCCAGAGGGGCGAGTCCAACGAGACGAACGAATGAGCGTTAAAAGGGAGCGATGGCAAAAAAATACATTCATTACGATTTGTTCGCTCGTTGGATTCACATGCAGGCTAAAAAGGGTCCTTTTCAGGATCACAAAATTATCTTCAATCTAAAGAGTTTATTGTTTTGTTATCACTCGATATCCCCATCTTGTTCGGCTAAACCTTTCTGTTTAGCGATTGCGTTTGCCACTCGCCACAGCTTTCACAGTTGGAAAATTTCTTCCCATCCAGCTTGTGACATATTTTACAGTAAATTACATTCAATGGCACGTCGCATTACCACCACTCAGTATCGGATTGGAGGTAATTTTAACCTGTAATTGAACATTTACGATGACAGTGATACAGTGTCGACTTTCAATGTGGGGTCATAATTTGGACCCCGAACTCTATGTTTACAAAAATTTCCAACTAAATATGTCACATTACAGGTCCGTCCAATTAGCTAAATGTCGAGATAAGTGTAAATTACTGTACTTTCAATCTAGAAGCAATTTAAGAATTGGTGAAAATCAATAAGCTCAGAACAACTGCCCAATTGACATACTCATCATATCCCGGCAAACAAATTATGAAAAAATCAATTTGTGTTTTATTATTATTTTGGATATTGTTTTAGAAAGCATTGAACTGTATTTCCTAAACTCTTTTTTGGAAGGTTTAATGGCCCTGAAAAGCGCCTTGTTTTATGGAATGGTTCCAATTTAGAAAACTTAGTACTCGTGGTTTTGGAAAAAAAAAAACCATTTCGAACGCCCTCGATGCCGCCTTGTTCTGGATTTGCCACCAAAGCAGATTGTATAAAGAACAAACTTTTTTCTTCTGCTACCTGATGCCGTTTTGCGATTGCGTTTGCCACTCGCCACTCGCTGCAACTGCCTGTTGTCTTGATGTCCACCGAACCGAATGTGTTCTGTTCCGAATGCGGGTTTTCTTATCGCCGCGAGCAGCTTTGCCAGCTAACTCGATCACTTCAGCGGCCGAAACTATATAACGCCGGCTAGGTGGACTGGTGCACTGGTACTAACGCGCTCGGCCTAGCTACCCTTGCGGGAAACTCCAGATCAACACGGTTCGAGCGGGATTTTGCCTTTCCCTTCATTTTTCCTCCTTTACCATGTCCAGACATGGCTGCTTGGGTTGATGTGTTGTGATGCGAACCGATGTGGTGTACGGTTTGAATGAGAATGATCGTTGCGGCAGCGGAGCGGGGATTTTTAAGCTGACTGGATGGCTCGAGAATAACGCATGTGTGAGACAACGACCAATGTTTCGTTCATTTTTTTTCTTTTTCCTTTCCAATCGTGCTTCATTCTATTTCGCTGCTGCTCTGGTTGCCCGTTTTGGTCGGTACGATTTGAGGAGCACAAAATGGACCAATCAAAAATGGGCACATAGTGTATTTTTAAAATGCTTGATATTTCACAATTATTCAATTATTTATCTCAAGAAAAATGAAATGTTATTCGTTATGATAGATGCGTAATATATCCTATCAATTGATGCAAAAACCTTTGCGATCTATTGAGAGATGCTCGAGTTATAAGCGTTCCAATTCTTGCATTTTTTCCTACTTGTTCAGTGCCTAGATTTCTATTTCACCCCCTATATCTTCCGGTTAGACGTAGTCCTACGTCAAAAATTAAGTTTTAAAATTATATCAATGCTCTGCTAAAAATGTTTGAATTTAATGGGTTATCTCGGGTAATGAATGGGTTATCTTGTTGAAATAGCCGATCATCACGGTGCTTTTAGTGTAAAAATTGCAGAAAACGATTCTGAAGTACTCAGTACACTCGTTACTGTTCATCCGTGTTGATGGCAATGTTGCTGCAGCTTCTACACAAACAAACATCGTAATGATTACATAATGAGGGTTATTTCGACAGTCTGTTTACTACGGGACAATCAAGTCACGCATGTTTTCGTATTGCTGTAGTCAATGTGTACGGAAATTGTGTCACGCAATGAACTATGTTCATTTGTCGTTGTATTCTCGGAGTCGCTTTTTGTTGCGAACTCATGATAGTTTGAGCCGGTATATATTTTACTCATGAAGCTGTTCTGTTTGTACTTAAAAAAGTGAAATAAGCTCAATATAAACAAGAAAAAGAAATTTTCATACACTTATATTTGTTCTGATCAAGGTTTTATTTACGTTTATTTTCGTTCAAAGGAAAATATAACGAACCAAAAGCAATTCGAGCTAATGGTTGGCATACTGGAGAAAAACCAGTCTGTGGCCAAGGGATTGAAATTCGCAGAATGCTCGGGCATAGGTAGGGGACACTTTAAAAATGTGTGGAGTGACATCACTGCAACGCTTAAGAGCGCGAGTCAGCCAATCAGGAACACACAGGAGTGGCATAAGGTAGGTTTTTCGTTATTTGTTTGAAAAAAGTCGAACATTTTCCTCAGGTGTGGAGCGCCCTCAAACAAAAGATTTAAAAGAAGCTCCAGCGTAACCAGACTGAAGCGAGAGCCAAATCGTTGAGGTAGAGGGCCAAATCGTGTAATGATTTTGTCATCATGTGAAAAGGCAAATTTACTTTTCTTCCAAAAAACTACTATCCATGAAAGTAATCAAAACTTTCCAAGTGAAAGTTCAAATATAAACTTATTGATTCCTATCAAATAGGTCTGTCCTTTTGTCTGAATTAACATATATCACCAGAGCCATATCTTGAACTGCGTATAAAATGTCACTGGATGAAGAGAAAACGACGAAAATCTTGATGTGATTAGAGAAAAGTCAGCTGAAGTATATAGCCATGACTCCTGTAATTCTCTGTCGTCCAAAGTCTGGAAACTACAAACAGAAATTACTTAAGCAACAATCTGATAACATCCGTGAACTGGTGAAAAATAGTCGCGAGAATCTTCAAGTGCAGAAGGAAGCACTGGAGCTTCAAAAAGAAAAAAAAATATGTTTAAGAGAGAAAATTTAGCTCGTGCAGAACTTTACTTTCAAGTTCAAAAGTTGGAATCGCTCTCAGAAGAATGAAAATAAAAAAATTATCATGAATTAATAGTTTTTTTTACTGTATCAAGTTAACTGGAAATCGAGCTTTGGTGTGTGCTTCATTAAACCACCCGTGCAACGGATACTCAAAATTCAAGCGAAAAGGTGCTATCAGGTATAATTTTAGTGGGTTCCTGGATAACCTAAAATGACAATAATAAAGATGCGCACATTTTCATGTCATACCTAAAATATCTCTTCTTCAACACCCGAATTGAATCATAATTCACTCATTTTTCAGAATCCCGGTTTGAATCTGATAACACCACTAACACAGGCCAATTTATTCGCGTTGGCGGCATTGAGCGTCGAACTTTGCTTTTGGGAAGTGATAATGACAATGGATTCTCAGGTGGAAATTCAAACACGAAATAAAAATTATGACTGAAAATTCATTTTTCCATATAGAATATAATTATACGTAATTAAGGATAATGTGATTAACCAATCTCAAACGAAGATTGTGTCTGATAATGATTTCATATTATGATGATGAATTTTAGCGAGAATATCAAGAATTTTATAACAACGCGAATTTTATATTCGACATCGCGAATATATTGAAAATATAAACAAGCGAAAAGCATCAAACTAAAAGACCTATGTAGAAACGTTTATTATTTGAAATGTTTATTTATCAAAATGTGCATAGTTTTTTATCATGTGATTTAATTATAATAATAATATCAAAGTTCTAGTCTATTTTTTGTATTATGAGTCTTAGTCAAAAACATTTCTAAATAGTCAAAATAAGGTAATTCGAAATTTGACTTTTCGATATGATAGTGAATTATTATTAGAGATGTAACCGATACCGGCCGGATATCAGATATTAGAAAAAATAAATGATTTTTCATTAACGGAAGATAAATCATAACAAAATAGCTCATTAACATCATTCATACATAATTGAAAGTATCGTTTGATTATTGGAACGCAAAAATAAAATTTATATTAGCTCATAGTATTAATTTATAAACAGTATTACTTTCATTATTATTTTATTAACAGTACTCAAAATTGACCATTGGTAAATTATGATGAAACAATAATCAAATATACAGTTAATGGAGACAATCGATTATGCTTTACTCCGTACACCAGACCAGTTTCAGAGAACATTTTTTTGCTGTGAACGCTGTGAATTTCTAGCACTATTACAGGAAGCTGAAAGTTAAACTCTAACAAATCTTTCCAGTTGAGTACTGCTTAGAGTTTAATGACCACCAAATATAAGGGTCGTGATTGCGATCGATCGAAATATGTAGATAGAACAGTCGATTTCGTTAGCAGTAGGATTTTATTCTTGAACGCAACGCTGACTAATATTTTCATTTGCCACTTCGTTGAAACAGTCCCAAAAGGTGTCGTGAGTTTTGAGTATAAGGTTTGAATTTTTTTTTCTCTTTTGGTGCGTTCAGAAAATTTTCGATTTAGTCGATTTTCCGACTGCCGGCAATCCGGCCTCGAAGCTTGCCGTATATTCGGTATCCCATATCCGGCCAAGCTACTATCCGTTTCATCACCAATTATTACTGCATGCATTGGCCCTTTTGGGAAAGGAATACGTTTTGACACGTTTTGACGAGTGGTAGTTTTAGACAGTTCAGAAGTTACCTATTTGTGTTACCACATTGTTATTGTTATTACCACATGTTACCATTACCACATTGTTATTGAAGTTACCACATGTGGCGTAAAATTACGCGAATGGCGTGAACTCCTATTAAAATTTTGGCATAAAATCTAATTTATGAAAAAAATTGTGGACGTTGGTGAAATAGTGGTAAAATGTTTATTTAGGTTCAACATTTGAGTAAGTTTATTTTTTTTTCAACATTTATGCGCTCACTCGAATGTATGCCCCCAAAATGTATTTTTGATTAATTCTATCAAACTTGTGACGCCTTATGATACAATAAGTATATTATTCAAATTTCAATGACATACAATTTCATTTTGTAAATGTGTAAAAATGCATAAACGATTAAAATATATATGCGCTCCAGTAAAATTATCTCGCACTCTATTATTGTAGCTAAAGTATAATTCCATAAACTATTTTAAATGAGTAACTTTTTTTTGCTTCAAACACCCCGCTTCATACCCACCGCATACGTACGCGATAGTTGCAGGGACACGAAAAGCTTACGCGAGCGTTGTGCGTCATCACTCGTGAGCCGAACGTTTGCTCGCACCCTTTGCCGTCACCTTCGTCCGTTGCCGACGCCAAATAGAATGCACTGAAAACAGGTGAGCTTTTGCGCTGTTGCTTTGATTTGGCGTGGAAACAAAACAAAACGAAAAACAGGGTGCCTTCTTCGACTCTCCCTTCCTCACTGGGTCAAAAAACCGGAGAAGCTCGCATACCTTCGGCTTGATATTGTGACAGACGACTGAGCAGAGATGAGTCACACGCATGCTGCTGCTGCCGAGATACGGAATTGGTATGTTGTCCGGTTCGGCGGTGTGGACCACTCGCCAATCATGTCGACACAGGTTGACTCATTGATTCATTCATGCGTTTAGTTTACCTTGCTGCATTTCTGATTGTGCGAGAGGTGTAATTTAGAGGAGCGGGAGAGAAGAGATATGTTTATGGATGATTTGCAGTTTTTACGTCGCACGTCAGTTGTGAGTAAGATGAGAACAATACATAGGTTTACTAACGCAATGTAAATCACGTGCTGAGATAATTGTTTACAGATTTAGAGGAATTAGTTGGTACTTTCGGTACGAGATTGTTGGCGTCGATTGCGGCGAAATAATCAGTTTATTTTATTGTGAAAATTATTCTCCCTGTATTCATATTTCCATATTATCTAATATCCAATAGATATGATATCCCACCATCACTCCCACTCCTGGGTGCTTTTCTACATTGCACTTATCGGGACCACCTGACACAACCCCAAACAGAACATATCTGTAACCATTCGGCGTGGAAACCATCGTCTGGTAGGGTCCACCCGAATCCCCGTTACAGTGGTCTGACCCATTTTTGCCCTGCGCACAAAAAGTCCACTCTCCGTCACACGGATGAGCGCCTTTGACGATTTCAAGCTCCGCTTCCAACAGCACCGATGACACTCTCAGCTTCTCCGTCATACCCCAGCCGCTCACGGTTAACTTCTTCGGCCACAACATCAGCAGATTTTGGCTTATCGGAAGACATATTGGATATATCTGCGATTCCAAAAACACCACATGCTTCTTCAGTTGGATCAAGGCGATGTCGTTATCGGGATCGCGACCATTGAAGTGTTCATTTTGTATGAGCTTTTTGATAGTGTACTCTCTAACCGGACCGGCACAAACTTTTCCAACGCAGTCCGGATTTCGATTCAGCCTGTGCTCTCCAAACCGAACCGCGAATGGAATGAATTTTCCAATCGTGCAATGCGCTGCTGTTAGCACATACCGCGAATGAATCAACGAACCGCTGCAAAATGTCTTGGTTTGCCCGTTCCGCTGCTTGTACAACAAATTGGCCATCCATGGATACTGTCCGAGTCCCGCTTCGGTACCCCCAAGAATCCTATCGACGAACCGCCCCACACCACATCGACAGAAAGCCAGTATGGCTGCTTTCTCGTGCCGAATGAAGTCGTTCCCGGATTCGGTCGGAGGTTTACCGCAGCATATCGCGTTGGGTGCATGCGACCGGCAGGTTCTTTTATTTTTAACAAACCGCGCCAGCTTTGGTTCCTGATAGACTCGGGAGTTGCGGAAATATTCATAGATTGGGTCACAGTGTCGAACTGGAAGACACAGACCGGACTTTCCCTCGGGGTCGCGGCAGGTGGTGAAAGCTGAAAAGTGATATAAATAAGTATATTAACGGGTTTGAAGTTAGGATGATTTTTTTTAAAGGTTCGTTCCTCGAGCTTGAGCTTGGGTAAACTGTACACTCTGTCCAACTTCTATAAGGCCAGGCCAGGATCTTGCTGCTTTGTGTCATTGTAAACACGTGTGTATTGGCATTGGTAACTACCAAACACTGCATTATATTCATATGTGTGTGTGAAAGCACTGAGTCTAAACAAATGTTTGTTTTTTTGTATTTTTCATGTGTCAAGTTTGTATAAAACCAGTTTTAGTTGTTTCAGTTGCATTTTCCGCTGTTTTAGTTGTTTTGATCAATAAATCTGGAAAATGACGAAGAGAAAAGAACTCAAGGAGAAAGAAAAAGAACAAATCGATGCATTTGACCAAACAAATGTTGGTATCAGAGAAATTGCTCGTCGAATTGAACGATCCCATTAAGTACAGGTGTTAAGTTGGGGGTGTGAAGACATTGATCATTTGAGCAACTTTGCATACTTAAAATCACCAAAAAATAATTAGACTACTTTTTGGAAAGGGCACATTTTTTTATTTTATACGAAAAATTCTAACTCTAAAACTATAATACCTAAAAAATTTTCGTCAAAGAATAAATTGTAGGAAATTGTTTAAATTTTCAAAAATACATAAAAAAATTACACAAAAAAAAATGCTTTAAAGATTGAATATAACTCATTTCGCGTATTTTTTTAAATTCTCATAAACATTACCCAAAAACAGCGTAAAAGTAAATTAAAATCCAAACGTTTGAAGAATCGCGTTTTATGATTATATCCATAAGTTAAAGTTTCTTGGATCGGTAAATTGGATTTTCCATTATAGAACAAAAACAAGGGCTTGGTAACAAGATTTGATTGGAGAGGTGACACCAAAGCCACCCCCCTCGGGTTACTGACCAAAAGTAACAGTGACCTTTTCCCAATGTACGGGAGACTTGTTGGTAGTTGTATGGAATATTTATATACACTCGACAAAAATAATAGAGGAACAAAGTGCGAAGTCGGAAATTTTAAGTGGTCTTGGACATACTGTAACTTCGTGGAAAATCAACGCATATCGATGGGATGCACATCATTTTGAAGCTTTAATTTTCAATTTTTAGTACTTTACAAAATCCACTGTAATTCTGCAAATATCGCAGTAAGTTCTAATGTTTGCAGGCACATTTTTAGCCTATTGTATTCCCTAAACATCTGTGAACGTTTCATATTGATGCGTTCAGTCGTTTTTTCTAGCCGATTTTTCAAAGTTTGGAGTAAATTAGAGCAACATTTAATCGCAAATCGTATCAGAAGTACAAAATCCTAGGCGACTCTCAGTGTGAAAGATTCGAAACATCCCTCTTTATGAGTTTGTGGGTTAACATATTAAGGACCGCACGTTTTGGGGCAAACTTGAACGCTTCATTTGTTCGGATTCCACGAATGAGATCATTTACTTCGATGGGGATGAGACGAAGGCGAGCCATCGTTAGGCCTTGTTAGATTTTTGGCAAGCCAAGGATTTAACCTTCAAGTGGAAAGAATCTAATAGTTGAAGTTGAAACTGATGCTCTCCTTAATCAATAATTCACATCAATCACAATCTCTCAAAATAATTCTTTCCATACAGCTACTAATGACGATCGGAAGGCCGGAATCCATTTATATCATTCTACAATTTAGTTTTATATAATTTTATTAACCAATTCTTCCAACAGATACCACTTGCATCAAGTAATAGTAATAGTAATAGTAATAGTAATAGTAATAGTAATAGTAATAGTAATAGTAATAGTAATAGTAATAGTAATAGTAATAGTAATAGTAATAGTAATAGTAATAGTAATAGTAATAGTAATAGTAATAGTAATAGTAATAGTAATAGTAATAGTAATAGTAATAGTAATAGTAATAGTAATAGTAATAGTAATAGTAATAGTAATAGTAATAGTAATAGTAATAGTAATAGTAATAGTAATATTAATAGTAATATTAAAGTAAAATAATTATTAAATACCGCTAGATTATCAGTAATAACAAGCTTTTCCAGTAACACCGGCTGAGTGTATCCTATGGCTTACCTTCCCTACTAACAGATCTTTGGATTCCCGTGACATTTATGAGAGGTCGTAGAGTTCTCTGCATCTCTCTTAAGTAAATGTTGAACCAACATTCCTTCCCTTTTCCTTAGCAGTTGCAAGGACGTAGCCAGGGCAATTCTTAACTGTTGGAGAAAACATGACTTCATCTAAGAGATATTACTAATCATCAGCAACGGATGGAGGCTAGTTTTTAACATAACAGTTCTGAATTCGTACCACCTACGATATTGTGCAACTTGCTCAATGCTAATGCTAATGCTAATGCCAAGGATTTAACCTTCAAGTGTAGAAAACACGGGTTATTCCGTGATTCATCCGTAACAGACTGAACCCGAAACACGAGAAATCTCGTGAGCGGTCCGCTATGTGTTGAGAGTGCGTGTGGAAATGCGTTTGTACAGGGTTTTCCATTTCGGGCTTCCGAAAGTATACAGCCCTGCGCTGACAACCGTTTGACATAGCTATCAACCAAAGCGTCATATCGTTAGTTGAATGTCTGCCATTTTACAATATGGATCGTTTTAGCATCGCACAACGTGTTAATTTTGTTAAATTATACTATAAAAATTATGAAAATGTTTTTCGAGCATTACGGGCGGATTTTGGTCGTCATGGACGGCCTACAGAGCACACAATCGCTAATGTAGTGCGTAAATTCGAACAAACTGGATCGGTAGCGGATATTGTGAAACCTGTGCATCATCGTAATGTGCGTTCGGCCGAAAATATTGCTGCTGTTGCTGCCAGGAGGATGACCCGAATGTTTCGATTCCACGGCGTGCTCAGCAATTGGGCTTGTCAAACACATCATTGTGGCGAATTTTGTACCCTTTGTCTATGCCAACTCTCCGCAAACTCTTGAACATTTGAAAGACAACATTCGTGAAGTTATGACCGAGATACCGCCCCACATGTGCCGAAAAGTCATCGAAAATTACCAGTTCCGGATCAAGGTGTGCGAGGAAGCCCTAGGTGGACATTTGAATGATGTTGTATTTCACACATAATGGCATAAACCAAACTTTAATTTGAAATAAAAGTTTCATCGAAATTCGAATTCTAAGTGTGTTTTATTTCAATTTACTTTCGGAATTTAAAGTTGGAAAACCCTGTATATGTGTGAGTATCATCACTCCTTACAATATTTGTAACTGTTGTACCTATGTATATATCATGAAAACGGAAGTTACGAATCGTTCGTTCTGAGAGTCGCGTAGTATTTTGTACTCCTGATACGATTTGCGATTAAATGCTGCTCTAATTTACTCTAAACTTTGAAAAATCGGCTACAAACGACTGAACGCATCAATATGAAACGTTCACAGATGTTTAGGGAATAAAATAGGCTAAAAATTTGCCTGCAAACATTAGAACTGCGATATTTTTAGAATTACAGTGGATTTTGTAAAGCACTATAAAAATCCTGTTTTTGGCACTTTTATGAAATAGATGCAAAACATTTAAATTTTTTTTTTCGTCAAAGTAGCAAATTATCCTTGTGCAGAATTTATTGGAGTTTTCAAAACTGTCTTTCGATTTGCGGTGCGATGGTTGTGTACTAAATTGTTGCCCACTACGCCAAGATAAAAATATGTACCGTTCCGTATCATATTTCGGACACTTTGATCTAATATCTTGAATTGCTTAATGGACTGATGATATAACTATAAAATAAATATCACAATTGCTTCTTTAGAGTAATCCCTTGGTTTCATTATCACTTCATTTGAGAATAACATTTGAATTATAACATAATTGGCAAAAACCTGACAACACTACTTATTGTCGTTTGTGTTTGACGTTTGCTTAGCGTGAGCACGTAAAATTTACCCGTTCATACATATTTAAATTTCTCCCGTGCTTCATCAGTTCTCATCATCGTTAACAGTTTACTGTGATTGCTTGGCAAGTGTTCCGCAGTTGATTATAAAATATAATCAAGTGTAATGTAATTTTCGCCCAAAAAATTACAGAATAAATTGTCCGAAATTTGATTTAGTGTCCTAAGTTTGATTCTAATTCGCTTGATTTGAAAAGCATTTTATTCGATGATTTTTTTATGTTTTCAATCAAATAGGTACCCAAGTAGAAAGCTTAAAAGCATATTGAACTAATTTATTAAAAATATCAACCAAATAATACCTGTGCATAAAGTTTAGATCTGTTTTCTGCATCATATGCCTTAAGCGTCTGAAATATGATTCAGAACGGTACGTAAAATATCCTAATACTGTTCGGAATCATATTTCGGACGCTTAAGGCATTTGATGCCGAAAACAGATCTAAACTTTATGCACAAGTACTATTTGGTTGATATTTTTACTAAATTAGTTCAATAAGCTTTCAAGCTTTCTACTTCGGTGCCTGTTTGATTAAAAGCATCAACAATTATTGAATAAAAATGTTTTTCAATTGAGGCGGATAAGAATCAAATTTCGGACACTATTTATGAAAAAAATCGAATTTCGGACAGAGTGAATTCAAATTTCGGACACCCTGTTTGCATAACGGTTTCTTGTGGTTATAAGCTCAACTTTTATTTCTGTACAATTACTAATGCAATAAAATGATCAAACTTGAGAAAAATGAAGTGTTCGGGTATTTTGTTTATTGTTTAAGGTATATTTGAAGAGGTTTTTTTTTTCATTTTTTGAGTGAACGAATAATCGGTACCTTGATGGTGGTATCGGTTCTGAAGCAATGGCGTGTCGCAGAACGAATTCCTAAGAATATTTTAAAACTTCAGGACAACATCGAAAATCTCGAAAAAATTCCAAAATGGCTAAATCGGTCGACTAATTCCTGAGATATCGATACCAGCTGAAAAAACATGGTTTCGAGAAAAACGCGTTCAAAAATTCGTACAAAAATACTATATCCATTAAGGTGATCTCATACTTTTGATTGTAACGTTCCAACGAAATCGAATATCGAAAAATCGTTTTAGGACAAATTTTCTGAGGGCATAAGCTTCCCAAAAATGCAAAAAAAGAAAATTCGTTTTTTCGCAACCATAATAAACTGAAAACACACATTTTAGTGTAACCAATTTTAATTGTCCGAAATATGAATCGTAGGAAAAATATTCGAATCTAATTTCGGTCATTTTATTTTATAATTTTTGAAATTACAATATACTTCATTATGTTTTATAATCAACTGTGAAACACTTACCAAGCAATAACAGTTAACTGATAACGATGATGATCAGGGATGAAACACGAGAGAAATTGAACTATTAAAAAACGGTTATATTCTACCTGCTCACGCTAAGCGAACGTCAAAAACAAACAATAATGAGTAGTGCTGTTAGATTTTTGCCTACTATGTTATAATTTAAAAGTAAATCTAATAAAAAATGATAGTGAAGCCAAGGGGATAATCTAAAGAATCAAAATTATTATTACAATTATTACAAATTACGAATTATTATTACAAAGTGTCCGAAATATGATGCTGTCCGAAATATGATTCAGAACGGTACCTGAAAAATGATGCGCATCCCATCGATATGCGTTGGTTTTCCACGAAGTAGCAGCATGTCAAAAATCACTTTCCGACTCTCTCACTCTGCTCCGTTCCTCGAATTTTTTTGTCGAGTGTCGAGTGTTTTTGAGAAAAACTTATTTTGATTTTCAAAATAATTAGGTTCAATGATTTTTTAAAAATAATATTGCTATTTTTTAATGAAAGCTTATGTAGTTATGTATTATGTAGTTCTTATAGCTTTTGAGTTGGTTTTATTTTTATATTAAGTTATTATTAGCTTTTTTCGAAAAAAAATAACTACAAAACATATTTTAGTCATAGAATGAAATATAAGGAATAATTCAATTAAAAAAATACGAACAAAATTATAAAAATTAAACTGGAAAAAGTTGATGGGTCTGAGCCTAGGTGCACGGACGGTCTTGACATAGGACTGTGTGTAGTAATTGCATGTAAATTGAGTTATTCATTGTTCAAAATCTGTATTGTTTTCTCTTCTGATACATCAAACGGATGCCCTGGAAAAACCGTTTCCTTTAAACGGGTCAGATGACATAACGTGGTAGAATTCGGAACCGCATTCTGTTCAAAAATGTACACAAAAATACCATTCAAGCCATTACTACCATTTTCTTCTGTTTATTCAATCATGCAGAAGAAGACAAAGAGTCATCATGTATCATTTTTAAACACAAGTCTAAATAGTTAAGACCTAAATAATTATAAGACTGAGTCCAATCATTCTATGACTACAAAAATATATTATAGATAAAAATAGCATTATCTCCTTTGTTACCACGTTGTTCGGAACATTGTTTGTAATAACTTTATAGCCCTGTAAGATCGCGACTACTCAAGCTATCATAATCTGATTCGGTTATCGGTAATTGGATAATAAACCGCATCGCGGATCATCCGCTCGTGGATAATCGAGGTTCCACTGTACTATATGTAGAGCATATGGGAAATCACTTTTTCTAATATATCTTCACTTTTCCAATTTTTCTCGCCGTATAAACTTTCCTTAGGTGAAAATGAACACAACAAAACAGAGAGCTTGAACCAAACGACCCGTTCTCGAGCGGGAACACATCTTGGTTTTTAGTTATGAAAATTGAAATAAATCGTCATTTTTAACACAACTGCTATCATATAAAATTTTACACTTACACTTGTGCTAAATTTTTCACAATACACGATCGGTCATTGATATAAAATTTCACGAAGCAAACAACATTAACGTTCCAAATTAAAATTTTATTTGCTAGAATTTATCGTATCACTCACCTTACTTGCAATATAAAAATGCCCCCGACTTTCATTTATTTGCAATGTCGATTTCCCCCAAGCAACTTGGTTTTGATGTCTTCGTTAGGGAACACATTTCGGTATGAACAGAAGCGTCCCCTACTTTCATGTATTTGCAATGCCGATTTCCCCCAGGTAGCTTGGTTTTGCTGTCTCTGTTAGGGAACCGCCGCTTGTGTCGTCGATTTCGACCAATTAGAAGTGGGTATTTCCGTTAGGATAGGGGTTCAGATTTTTCAATTGTTCGATAGTTAGTTTCATGACATGTATCATTTTCTTCAATATAAAAAATTGTTATGGAGTGCCGAAATCGATTGACGAAAAAATTTCATCAATCCATCATGAAATGACTGAGCAATAAGCGTTTGAAATTGGACAATTTTCACGATGTGCTCGATTTTCGATTTTCAATTGGTACCCCAATATGTATCCGAAAGACGTAATCCTACATCAAAAATTTAAAATTGAAATTCATTTTTCTTAAGAATATTTTTTCCTATTCTGAACGAGAACTATGTGAATAGCTTATACAACTACTATAAGACTCCCATACATCGGAAAAACAGCACAGGGATTTTTTTTTAACGAGTGAGCGGCCATTTTACCTTTTCACCCTCAATCAACAGTATGAAGGGAAACATTAAAGACTGCCCCAGAAAGTATGGACGCACCCAGATTTTAGTATAAATAAAACACAAATGTTAGAAACTTAGTTTTTCTTCGACATATTGTTAACATAAGATTAGTACAACAGCCCGGTGTTCTCAATTTCTGCTATCTATCGATTGTATGCAAGCTGGCGCACCTTCTTGCGAACGTTCTTCATGAGGTTCAGCACAGACTTCTTAGCGACGAGTCTAGACACTTTTTTCCAGTCGTTTTCAAATTGTTGAATGGTTTCTGCTGGAGAGACATGTTTCCTAAGATGTGCCTTCGTCAATGCCCAAAATTCTTCAATAGGGCGAATTTCCGGGCAATTAGGGGGATTCATGTCCTTTGGAACGAATGTTATATCTTTTGAGGTATACCACTCTACCGTTAGTTTCGCGTAATGGCATGACGCTAAATCCGGCCAGAAGACAACAGGATCGTTGTGGCTACGAATCATGGGTAGAAGCCGTTTTTTTAAACACTCCTTGATGTAAATTTCGCTGTTCATTGAAGCAGTTGTAATGAACGGTTGCGAAATTTTACCGCAGCCACAGATAGCTTGCCAGACCATAGCCTTTTTACCAAATTTTTCGACTCTTACGGATGTTTCAGACTTGTCTAATACTTGCCCTTCTCGCGCCGTATAATACTGTGGCCCCGGCAAGGATTTATAGTCGAATTTAACGTATGTTTCAACGTCCATTATTATGAACTTCGAATTCCCAGCAAGCATCGTATCGTACAGCTTTCGCACTCTGGGCCTGATCGATGCTTCTTGTTTTGGGGTTCGTTTTGGCTGCTTCTGCTTCTTATATGTTTGCAGATTCAAACGTTCTTTTGCGCGATGAACGTTTGATTTCGACGTGCCAACTTTTTTGGCCACATCCCGTTCGGATACCTCTTTCTTTTGCTCGAACGCCTTCATTATACATTTATCCAAACGAGGACTGGCAGGACCTTTTTTTCGACCTGTTTTCGGTCTATCCTCAAAAGAGTTATCCTCACTGAATTTCCTGATCGCTGTTCGCACGGCTTTCTCACTAACACCTTCGATTTTTGCTAACTTTCTTAATGACAATCCGGGTTCTGTACACCATTTGTGCACAATTTTTCGCCGTTGTTCTGCTGAAAGGCCACGCATTTTGGAAAAACACTGCTAGAAAAAATATGCCACTGCACAGGTGCTGAGAGACAAAAGTAAACAACGGGACGCAGCCAAAAAAAAGGACCAAATATAAAGTATTGTGAAATGGCAGCGGTTTCTGACTGCGTCCATACTTTCTGGGGCAGTCTTTATGAGAAAGGTAGGTTTCACCTTCTAGTTGGATTTTGTCTTCAATATTTACTAATTCCACCCAAACAACATGACAATAAAGTAATATGAGCTATGTTTCTGAGTTTGTTTTATTATGCTTCGATATAACGTTTAATTCGACGCAACGTACAATTTTGAAAGTGAAATGTACGTTATATCGAAGTTGCTCTGTAGTGCTCAAATATCTGGCGAATCCTCAATGATACGGGAAGAAGGAGAAAGCTTCACGTAAATCGAAGCTCTCTGAATGTGATAAGCGGGGAATAGTTAGAACAGCTTCGAATACGTCAAAATCGCTTATTGAATTGAAATTCTACTATTGGTCCGAAGGTAGCCAGTGGACTGGATAAAAATTTCTAGCACCCTGTTATGCAATTTTACGAACTAGGTCGGCGTGATTGTGTAACAGTTCAGCCATTCCATGCCAAACAGATATAGTGGCTCTCGGATTTTCCCGTAAAGTGGTAGTTTTTTTTCTTAACGCAAAATATTGGACCCGTATTTTTTATTTTTTTCTTAGGGTGCCTATTTCTATTTCAGGGTGGTCCAAAAAATACATTTTTCCCTTTTTTCCAAAAAAAAAATCGAGGGGTTGTATCCGAGACTCGACCGCTTAAGACGTACCCTTAAAAGGTTAATGGCTTGCGTGGTTTCTTAGAGTAAGTTCGAGAAGCAACGATTCTTTCTTGCCTTTGCGAGAACAATACACTTATTGATAATATGTCGTAATTTGTTTCTTTTTATCAATGCACGCATTGCACTGAGTAGCATCTTCTGAGAGGCATCTTCCGTGCATCGTCATTCAACACGCGTCTAACAGATGTACACAATTGCAGCGATAAAACTGAAACATCGCGAGAATGAAACCGTCAATAAAGCTAGGAGCATGCTGCATCAGAACAGAACAAATGAACAAGTTCTATGTTTCGCGCAACGAAAACAAGCAACACACACAAAGCCAAACACTGATTGCTACAAGCGACCTACCGTTCTGAATCATATTTCGGACGCTTAAGGCATATGATGCAGAAAACAGATCTTAAAATATCAACCAAATAATACCTGTGCATAAAAGGTTTAATAAATTAGTTCGATGTGCTTTTAAGTTTTCTACTTTGGTACCTATTTGATTGAAAACATGAAAACATCATCGAATAAAATGCTTTGGGGCTGTCCACATACCACGTGGACAGAAAAAAGCCCGATTTTCGGCTCCCCCCTCCCCCTCCGTGGACAAGCGTGGACATTGACTATACCCCTCCCCTGTTGTCCACGTGGACTTCCATGTATTTTAATTGAAAAAAAAGGAATAATTGCATTGTGTCTATATTCAATTTTAAATTAGTCTTATTTTATGTCGATGTAATATAAAAAAAAATGTGTCGAAAGCATTCAAATGAAGAAACAACTGGATTTAGGCATACTTCTTCACTGAACTTTGGCTGTGAGATGCCAGTTCAGATATAGAAGCGAAAATTAGAACAAAGAAAACAATAGTCAATAGTGCCTAAAATTCTCCAATTTGAAGAAAAATATTTTCGATGCGCTTAATTCCATAGAACGCAGATTCGTCAAGTTTTATTACAAATATAAAGCCGGAAGGCTTATCGCTTGTGACTTCGACCATAACATTGATCGTATTAATAGGATTTACCTCTTGGCTGTGGTGCAGATGTTGTAATCTAATCCCGGATTCAAAGCCTCTTTGAAAAAAAAAAACACAAATGTTGTAATAACATTCGCTAATTAACAGAAATCTCACATGTAACATCCTAATCTTCCGTAGGACAAAGTGATCCTCAAAAAACTGCTCTCCGGTGCTGAGCACACCTAACGCAGCTGTATCAAAAATAACGTCGCAAAATGGATGCTACATTCGGGAAACATTTGGGAACGAGGGTACTGCCCATCAGAAAAGGTGGACTGAATCTGCTTCTTTCAGTACAGAGTTCTGCGCATGAACTCTGTTTTTGAGTAGGTATTATAAAATTTTGCATAGCACTCGTTTCGCTAAGTCCTTCTCATATTATTTGAAAAATGCTCTAAATATTCCGGTCATTTCATCATGTTATCAACATCCCACATGTACTCTGTAGATAAAAATGTATCGGCAGTTCACCATGTCAAATTTACTCTCACGTAGACCTGAACCTATAACACAGAGATCAGTTTATGCTCAAATATGACGTAGCTTAGAAGTTGAAAACAATGATCATCTACTACCAATAGAAGCTTGATTGCTCACCGTTTATGTGAGTTCCATGCAGAACACATATTTCAGAAGTTCGATATGGAAAAATATTCGACAAAACCACCATTTTATGGATGAATAGGGGTACTCAAAATGGGCGGAAAGATTAAAGATTCTTGAAAATTTATTTTTTAAAACAGATATGAATATATTTTTAAAAAATGTTTACGTGTCCAAGTGGACATTATCTGTACCCCACCCCCCTCACCGTGGACAAGCGTGGACATTTTCGTACCCCTATCCCCCCTAAAGTTGTCCACGTGGTATGTGGACAGCCCCTTTTCAAATCAAGCGAATAAAAATCAAACTTCGGACACCATTTATAAAAAATCAAATTTCGGACAGATTGAATTCAAATTTCGGACACTTTATTTTGTAAGTTGTTGAACGAAAATTACATTACACTTGGTTATATCTTATAGTCAACTGCGAAACACTTACCAAGCAATCACAGTAATCTTATAACGATGATGAGAAATGATGAAACCAAGTGAAACCAAAGAATTACTCTAAAGAAGCAATTGTGATAATAATTTTATAGTTATATCATCAGTACATCAAGTATTTCAAAATAATAGAACAAAGTGTCCGAAATATGAGTCAGAACGGTATAATCATTTGCTCTCTTCTTTTTTTTCGCCTGCTTTGCCATGGCTCGGATGGTTGTGTTAATTGCAATACCAGATGCACTTCAAGTGGAATATTCGCTAGCGTTCACAGCTGAAGGGAAATATAAAACACAAAACGAGCAGAATAAGATTTGATCTGTTAATATAATGTCTTTCAGTGATGTATGAAGAAGATTCAAAACAATATGTTATGAGCATTCGAAAACCATTTTGAAATTCTTTTCATTGATCTATTCACAATTTAAGACTGTATTTTTTAATAGTAATCTCAATAGCTTATGCTTGATTCATTACCATTCAATACCTTCGTAGATGTCGAAACCGTATCTCACCCGTATTCTTCACCCACTCATTTGGGCAGAAGATGTCGACACTGCACCGTCGCTATCGCGAATTTCCATTTCGTGCTTCATCGTTGTGAAGCGGAAATGATAACGGGTTTTTAGGTAGACAACAAACTTTTAAAATCGAAAAGGATAAATGAAAATCTTTTTTTTTCGCATCAAATATGTTACTCTATGTAATAGAGCTAAAACTAATTCTGGTGGTAATTTTTTTATATACTAAAGAGTTTTAGTAAGGATTTCAGAAAAATTATAGAAAATTGATCAAGTAAGGTTCAGTGCTACGTGTTTTATGCATTCAAGTAACAGCAAATAATAACTTTCATTCAAATTTTAAGAATACTAAATTGCTTTGGGCCCACTAATCTGATAAAGAGTAAATTGGTTCAAAAACATAGATTTTAACACAAGATGTCGCACAGTATCCTAGACACCTCGAATGATAGTGTCCCTGCTCGATTACAGTAATGATGGAGCGAGATCAGAAAATCCGGATTTGCCCTTCGTATCAATTTAGTCAACCTTACACGATCATTGTTATTGTCATTCTGATGAAGTAATGTCATTATTATTTATCGTGTAAGGAACCCTTTATATTTCCATCTTGGCGCACTGTACAATAAACTTCGTTAGTCGTCCTCTGTGACACATCTTCTTCTTCTATATATATAAAAATGGATTTCTATCTGTCTGTCTGTCTGTCCGATTCCTATGGGCTCGGAAACTACAGAACCGATCTACATGAAAATTGGCATGTAGGGGTTTTTGGGGCCGGGGAAGGTTTTCGTAATAGTTTGAGACCCCTCCTCCCTCTCTAAGGGGGGTGGCTGCCATACAAATGAAACACAAATTTCTGCATTACTCGAGAATTAATCAAGCAAATGAAACCAAATGAGGCATGTTGAGGTTTTAGGGTGCAATAAATGTTTCTATGGTGCTTAGTCTCTCTGATATTATAATGATGAGTTTTGCTAGAAATACTAAGAATTTTATAGTAAAAGGTAAATTCAACGGGGTCGATTGGACCCGTGAACTTGCTCATAGTAAGAAAACGTGAATGCTTGAAGGTATTGAACAAAAAACAATTTTGGGCGGGACGAAGTTTGCCGGGTCAGCTAGTAATTGATAAAATTGATTTTTTAGTGTTATTTTAACAGTGCATACTTTCTCCATCTAGCCCCAATAATAACCTCAATCATTGCGGAAGGCACCAAATCAATCGGAACGACCGTTTCTGAATTATTATTTTTTGAACATTTTCAGGCAATTTCCTAGGCCTTCTCAAAAGTAAGACAAAACGAAAAATCGATGGTATAAATTATTCTTTTTCGTGATAAAGAATGCGCTGTAAAATTTGAGCCAAAAAACAAAAAAAAATCGACCTTCAAATTCAGATGGAATCGCTCAAATGGAAACCTAGTTGGAAGTGATAAACATTCGAAACATAATAAAGTAAGTTCATTCATTGCAAAAAAAAAGCTTAAAAATGTTATGCTTGATCCTGCATCTCAAATTCATGTTCTATCAGTTGTTTTCACAAAACATAACGCAACGATTTGATGAATCGAGTATTTCTTATAAATTTGGCTCAAATTTAGGTTGTTCACATTGACAAGCTGGTTCATCACAAACCTTTCGAATGGACATCCCCTCGTCCCCACATTCCGGTACATCCTCGAACTTTCGTTTCAATAATCAGAGAAATTTAAAGCGTATTCAATACTCACCGTTTTCAACCAACGAAAAATTGTTATCATTTGTTGGATTATGCATTTCAGTCGGCTTATGGATGAACTTCTCGGGGCAGCAATAATATTTCTTGAAAGGTTCAAAAAAACTGTGCTTGTTATTTTTTCAATAACACTAAAACACCCCTCTTACCGTCTCATTCTTCCGATAGCACACGCTATCTTCCATAGTCTGCTCTGTGATCCGATTCTTGCGTCCTCGTTTGAGATACTTTTCGTACGGTTTGCAGTGTTCTGCGGCAACACATTTTCCCCGCTGATTAACCGAGTTTACACAAGTGCGATCAAGTCCCGCCATCCTCGTGGCATCACAACATACCCGTGGCTCCTTACATCCGCTGTGCCGTCCCTTGGTCAATCGATTCGCATCGCGCAAATGAGGACAGTACTGCACCGGTACACAAACGTCTCTCGGACTGGAACACTTCTTGGTACCCTCTGTGGGATTTCAACCAAAACAATCCTGAGTCAGTGAGTGAATTTTGTGATTTCGAGGAATGCTTACCAGCAACTGCCAGGATTAGAATGAGCGCTACACTGGAGAACAGCACTGAGAGGTTCATGGCAAACACTATTTTTGTATTTTTTTCACTGTAATTCTATTGAAGCTACGAGCATAACTAAACAAACTGAACACAGATGGACTTCATTAGCTTAGCTTAACATTAACAAATTCTTCCAGCGACTGGAGCTTTGCTCTTCGAGTACACTGGTTTTATGTTTGTTGCAATCATTTCATTTGCATCAAGTTGGTGAAAACCCCAAGCGCGGTACAACTTGAATGTGTCGCGGTCCGTATTCATGATTAATATACATATATAATATTAACACGTTGAGCCCCGAATTTTTCTCGCGGCGCTTTCTATTCAGCACGCATCAAGAGCATTTGCACGCTATTAGTGTCGGTCCCTCCATCAAATCTATCGTAACAAATGTCCTTCAGTGATGTATGAAGAAGATTCAAAACAATATGTTATGAGCATTCGAAAACCATTTTGAAATTCTTTTCATTGATCTATTCACAATTTAAAACTGTATTTTTCAATAGTAATCTCAATAGCTTATGCTTGATTCATTACCATTTGTTACGGACGCTGACAGCAGGGCCGGCAATAAAATGTTATTTGAAGCGCAAATAAGCGTAAATTATGACACTATGTGCACTTGAAAAATAATTATCTTCTTTCGAATTCCTTGTCTCGGGTACTTGATATGTATTTTAGCTTAGAGTGATAGGCGCATATGAAGACCCAAACTAGGGCAATTAAGAACGAAAATAAATTTGTTTGTAAACAGACTCAGGCGAGTATACGTTGACTCAGCCTGGGTCTGTATGAGATAAGTGCACGAATAGTCTAGGTCCTCTTTCTACGGCAAATTCAGATGCCGGTAAGAAAGATGGAAACAATAACAAGAATGTTTAGGCGATAAGGCGAGAACGCCGTATAGACCACCCGAAGAGGTGATAAAAATGAATATTTAGGTCTGCCCCTTACGAAGCGTGTGGAAAGAGCGCGAGGGTCAGAAACAGATTAGGGCCGTAAACAAGTGGAAAAAGGTTCCGCGCGGCAAGATAGAATAACAGATAACCGATATGTTTTGGTTATCTGAATAGGAAACAGCTGGGAAAAATCCCACGCTGAGAGTAGGAGGCAGATAACCACGTGGTTGGTTATCTGAAAGAGTAGGAAAGAGAGATCGTTTTTTCTCTCTTTTAGAATTTAGCTAGGCTTAGAATTGTGTATATATAGTCTAAGTTTTGTTAAATAAAGTTAGTTCAATTCAATAATCCAATTCGGCAAGTACCCTAGCCGGGATTCGCTTATTAAAAAAGGGACTTGTCCCATTAAAGCTAAAAAGTCTTGCCAGGCAAGCATCTAAGGGAGTAATTCCCTTAGATTTTTTACATTGGTGGCTCCAGAGAGGAGTCTAAAACTCACACCTTCGCAGTAATAACAGCACGAGCCCGCGCGACTGAGCGAGTGATTGAACGAAGAGAGGCCCGGCAAGAGAGGAAAAGACTCACACGAACCTTCGCGTTAAAAGCACGAATTTGAACGATTTGATCGAACTGAATTTCTGTTTGAATTGATTTGCGCCCGTCGGAGTACGGATGAGGTTCGGTGTAAAGACGAACAAGGTAAGGCTGTCATGAGGACACCACCTAAAAGCCAAGAGGCATAATAGCGCATATCTCAGGAAACATTAGATCGGTCCTGCAAGACGGACAGATCACCAAGGCAACAAATAAACAGTAATTTTGTCCTGCAAGACGGACACATAGCCAGTCAGGCAATAAAAATTCCCGGCTTTGAAAAGCGGATAAATGGCGGAGGCAAACAGGTGCCTCGCCAAAATATTACCCTGTCACGAGGACCGGTAAATGATTAATTTTACTATTGGAATCCGAGCTTCGGACTCAATTAAATAAGCGCAGACATCCAGGCACCTTATCAACAATTAAAGTAAAAATGGCATCCCACAACGAAATTAAAATATTTCCATCCGTTGAACTAGCTCGTTTATCCATCAAATGTCTGAGACTTCTGGATAACGAATGTCAGGCCTAAAAAGTTGCGCTTCATGCTAGATGGAAACAGCATGATGAAGAGTATGCGGCAAGACATGAGCGAGGATGGACGGCCGAAGATGATCAATGAAAAGCTGAGGTGGAGACAGGAGAACACGCAAAGCTGAACGAACTCGAAGAGCGAAGTTCGAAATATAAAATTGTAATCGATGAAATAGCAGCAGCTCATGGAATCCAACTGCCTCTGATCAGAATGTATGCAGTGAAGGGTTCATTAGAGTCTGTCAAAGATATTAAATCGGTAAATATTGTGGCAGATAAAACTATTAAAACAGAGGAAGCTCTTAGTGAATCAGCCTCAGGTGAAAGAACTGTGGCGAATGAAAAAGAGTCGTATCAGATAAGGGACACCACTCCAATAGGAAAAGTTGCCAGTAAGAATGTGGGCAGGCCCACTAAGGAACGGGCTATGACGTCAGATAGAGAACAATTGATCAATGAAATAAGTCCACAACTAAAGACTTCCGCATCAAATAAGAAATCGGTTGCAGTACAAGTCGATGAACAAATATTGGAATCTATGAGAAATGAATCGCCGTTTGTGATTAATGAAAATAATAACATCAGATCAGCAAGCCCGACGCGTAGAAGAAAACTTAGAAACAAAATTATAACAAAGGGCGTCTCTTCACATTGATTCAATGTATCGAAACTAATGAAATTAATGATGATGGTCGTAATGTCGTTCACCCTGATCAACGCTATGTCAATAAAACAGATCGACACTGACGGATTGATGTTTAATCACCAAGGACCGTACTTACTGCATAGAGACACAGGGCTAACACATATACAAACGAACACAATTCCCGGTGATGAGGACAACCGTAGCGAGATTAACCGAAATATGTTGTATGACGGAAATATGGGCACCTTTGAAAATTTTTGTACCCTTCGTAAGAAGCGAATTAAGAAGTCGGTGGATCAGCCGAATACTTTGGAAAATAGTGATGATATGCAGGAAATCCATATAGAAGGCATTTATCGAATGAAGGATCCGATTGGAAGCTATTGTATGCAGAAGAAGAAAATGCTAAAATTGAATCAAAAGTTTGTGGAGAATTTCCTCGAAGATTATTTATATTAAGATTATTTGTCCGAGATTGATGTGTATCTGTATGGAATGGATAAGCTCGATGAATGTGGTAATGAATCGGGGGAGGATTCAATCAATGAAGTGGTAAAACGGCCACCAACTGAAGCAAAATGGAAAGATATAATGATAAAAGATTTGGGACCACCCAGATCAAATCGGAGTAAAGAAAAATAAATTTCCACTAGAAGATAAACTAAATTAACTGTGAGCGCGCGAGCTCCACCCTTTTTGAATGAGAGCAATATGATTATCGAAACGCCCATGAAGATTGGCAGGAACGGCATATTAAAAATAAAATGGAACTTAAGGATTTGTGACCATTCAAATCATATACACGTGAAGAAAACGGCAATGACTATATGAGCCGGACGAAGTTGAAGTTTTGTAACTACCCTAGCCGGGATTCGCTTGTTAAAAAGGGGACTTGTCCCATTAAAGCTAAAAAGTCTTGCCAGGCAAGCATCTAGGGGAGTAATTCCCTTAGATTTTTTACACCATTTAATACCTTCGTAGATGTCGACACCGTATCTCACCCGTATTCTTCACCCACTCATTTGGGCAAAAGATGTCGACACTGCACCGTCGCTATCGCGAATTACCATTTTAAGCTTCGTGCTTCATCGTTGTGAAGCGAAAATGATAACGGGTTTTCAGGTAAAAGAAACAAACTTTTGAAAATCAAAAAGGATAAATGAAAATCATTTATTTTCGTTGCTCTATGTAATAGAGCTAAAAAATAGAGCTGCCCAAATTATAGAAAATTGATCAAGTAAGGTTCAGTGCTACGTGTTTTATGCATTCAAGTAACAGCAAATAAGAACTTTCATTCAAATTTTAAGAATTTTAAATTGCTTTGGGCCCACTAATCTGATAAAGATTCTTATTGTATAAACAGAAAATAGTCAGAAATTCGACTAGAAAGTAGTTACATTTTGTATAACATCCGAAAACAAACCGTATATATTTTTATTTTGTTATTTTATTACTGTCAATCCCAGTCAGTCAGCGCTGTCCTACCAAAAAGCACAACGTCGGTCCCTAGGGACCGACGCGGGGCTCAACTTGTTAATATACAACAACCATTCCTCCATTATCAGAGATTTTTGAATCAGTGAAAGTACAACACGGTATTTTCGCCACCCGAAAATTTACGGATTGATAAGGTAACAGTGAAAGACAGCACCAAACCAAGATCAGCTTTTATTCTCACCACAACTATCGAATAATGATGGTATCCAGTTGCTAGTTCAGATGATTTATCATAATAGTTAAATGTAGTGCGTTCAATGAAATCGGCGAGAGACTCAGAAGCGAAACAAACAACTGCTGTAAAAACCCTTAGGCGGCTCGCACACCGGAGCAATGAGCAACTAGCAACTGTCAACATGCAATAAGCAATATTATCACCAATGGATTTTTCCATTTAATCTTTGTTGATCTCGCACACCGACGCAATACGATATCGCTGTCGCCTTTACAGAGCAACACATGTCGCTAGCAACACGGCGTGTCGGTTGAATAGCAACTTATCGCTCATATTTTGACAAGTTTCGTACATTAAGGCGATTGTTTGCATAATGTCAGGGGTTTTTATTGCTCTGGTATGCGAAGAACAACAAAATATGTTTCCTGTTGCATATTGTGTACTGCAGTTTGCTAGTTGCTTATTGCTGCGGTGTGCGAGCCGCCTTATGTGCAGAGCAAACTCATGCGTACCGTAGCGATAATATCTCGATAAACTCGATCCACTCTGGTCGTGATTGAGAACTATTTGCAATTAATAATGGATCAACTTCCCGCAAAATGATGTTCTGGCTTCCACGGGATAGCATTCATGATTCCACGGAAAAGAAACTATGATTCACAGTCATGGGGTTCCCAAAAAAACAGGAAGTGGGTTATATCTGTGGTATAACCGCAAGGGTGACGTAGGACTATCGTTGATTTAGTGATAATTTGTTTCAAGTTGCATCTGAATCAATTCTCAATGAATGGATGAATGAATAAATTGCAAGATTGGTGAAAGTACTTCTTGTAAAACTGTAACGGTTGAGTATATGTATTAAATTATAACATATATATTTAGAATACTTCAATTGAACTATTTCAAAGTTTTGAAGTGTTCCTGAAAAGAACCGGTTTGGTGTTATGTGGACCTGAAATGAGTGATTGCCATATGGTTTGAGTGGTGAACCCATGTGCGGATCTGAAAAGAAACACCTCCTGATACATCGGCTCTTTTGCGCTCCCTCACAGTTCGAAACATACTGAATGGGTTTCAGGTCAGGTCAAGTAATCAATCACTCGATCCCTCGCCGTCCAGCTCGTCCAGCAACGATGTTGTCCAGTCGGTATCCTCACGAAAAATGAATGCGTTTCACCACCAGAATATCGTTTAAGTATGCTTTTTGTCCGTGATTGAATCGAGAGAAGGTATGGTTTACGATGGCATTTTGGAAGGCAAATTAGAGGCGAATGAACTCTCTGAGTTTGAAACATTATCCGACTGAGCAATAATCGATTGAGAATTATATGATTTTCGCGATGCGAAACATTTTCTGTTTCGCGCGCATCCGATATTGATACGAAAATATTCTACTGATGGGGGAGAATGATCTTCAGAAGCTTTCCCGCTAATTGCACTTGATTGAAAAATCACAAAACCAAATGTATTTGATCGCAGTACCATATAGATAGAAAACATAAAAATAATCTCTTTCGCTTGAATGTATTTCTCAGTTCGAAGGGGAACTGGCAGATTATTTTTCAGCAACGATAACATCTTTCCAGATTCTTCTCGATGCTGGATAACAACCAAACGAAAAGAGTTGCACGCGTGTATGTATATGTGTGTGTGGCAGCTGCTCCGATGCCTCAAGCGGAACCAATTTTCGATGCTGGTACTTCCTTGGTCGGATTTTCGGTGGCATCACTCTCCTCCTAATGGATTCCCTTTTGGCCTAGGGTGCACAAATAGGCTCTTGGTGACCCTGTTCATCAGCGCTTTCATGATGAACGAAGTTAGCTTCACCACAACAGCGACGATATGCTCCAATCGCTGTTCAATTACAACTGAGTGGATTTCCGGCCGACGCTCGCCGACGCAACCGATTGGTGATTTCAATAGTCTGTTTTGAAAGCAATTTTAAGGCTATTGAAACAAGTTTTTCGAATGAGGTGTTAATCATACCATTTCGTTCAGTTGTTTAGGAGCTATTAACGTTCAAATTCTGGAGACCGTAACGCTTTCGTTTTCGAAACATTGATTCTACACCCCGGTATAGAAATGAAAGACGTAGTTCTACGTCAAACAATCATCCAGAACAAAATCTGTCAAGGTATCGGGGAATTCAACTGGGAATCGTATAATTTGTGATCCGCAGATCAATCGTTTCGAGGATATTAAACTCAAATGACTAGATAACGAGACACACAATAAGCAAAGTTCTCCATCTGACATAAAACTAGACGTGGGTTGAATCTGATATAACCGTAAGGTAGACGTAAAATTACCGTTGTCATATAGCTTATACACATTTCATCCTTCGAATGAAGTGATTATCATACCACTTTGTTTAACCGGAAAAGAATTATTAACACTCAAAGGAGGAATCGATTACTCCTCGGAAATACCCTGCGCAAATAATGTCCTCTCTTCAACCCTAGACAATTGGAATAATTGGTCGGTAGGGGCATTCGTGAGCATTCCATAATAGAACTGCCGTGCGGGATTGAATGAGAAGAATATAGTGATTGGTGAGCTAGCGAGACCATTCTCATGTTACTTCACAAACACAACTAACTGGATTTCTTCATCTTCTTCTTCTACTTTTTCTTCTTGAATTATATAGACTTTAAACGTTTGCAATTTATTCGTTTCTAGCCCCGAGCAGGGCCCTTGGGAACAACTTAATCCAAACTTTTTCTTCCCTTGCCTTGGCATTGTCGTTCGACGCTCCTCAGCGTGTTCGTTTCAGCAAACATCAAACGACGTTCTTGAAATGGATTTCCGAGTGGGTACCAGCTTATATACAGAATTGTGATTCCTTTAGCCTGTTTTCGAAGCAATTTTAAAGCTAAGCGAAGTGGGCATTTAGCTGGAAATGAATTATTAACGCTCAAAGGAGGAAAATATTCAGCACAAATAATACCTCCCTGCCCGCCAATAGGAGTCATCGATTGTGCCATTCGTCAACAAATGATTTTAATAGCGAATTCGTTTTTAAAACTGAGTCAGTGCCAAACTGACTCTGTAATAAAAAAAACGTTTTCAGTTTCACGAATGCGGTGGTTTGTTGATGTGTGATTATAGTTTGATTTGTTTATATTTGCGATGACAAATGTACAGTGTCGACGTCTGGTGGCGATATTAGTGCTTGGGAGGTAAATTATCCTCTATTAGATCAGAAGGTCCAAGTTCAGTGTAAAAATATAAAAGTTTGAATAAACATTTTTACTTCATATTGTTTGATTACCTAACACATGTAGTTCTGGCACTCACTTAACCATTTGTCGATGCATTTCCTGTTTGTTCGACAAATAATTACTATTATATTCAGTTTAATTACAGTTACAGTTCAATATGTTTCGACGATATCGGAAAAAACCTCTTATTTCATCACATTAAATAAATATTCGATACGTTAAAGTAAATTTTCATTTATAATTTTGATTTTGAAAGCAGGTTTATTCCACCCGAATATCAATCATTATTTTCGCCTCCCAATGAAAGCACACGTAGCTTAATGCCGTCTACTCGAATATACTCTTCAAAATCAGAATCCAAATTGGATTACGATTCCAATAATACAAAAGCAAAAGCAGCAGGGTTTCCATTTTCATAGTCTTTATTTTTAGATTTTCCAAAACAAAAAAATGAGTGGGTTATATCTATGATATAACCGCAAGGTTGACATAGAACTACCTTAGCTTAGCAATCATTCGTTTCTATTGATTAAATTCTTGATTGAATGAAACAGTTTCCAAATTCAATTGAGTTCAATATATTTGCTCTATGAGTGAAAAAAATGAACAAATGCCGTGTAAAGTAAATTCATTTATTGTGATTGATTGTTCTTCGTTACAAGTAAATTTAATGACGGACCTTTTACGTTTGGTATGATGACTAGAACAAAATATATGTACGGAAGAATTATCAAACGTTTGATGAACCAGCCTAAGGCTGAAAATCTTTCCAATAAAAAAAAAATCTCAAACGATTATTTTATTTTACATTTCCCTCTGAAGTTTACATCCCAAAAGCGTACATACTTCTCGAATCTCGAATTTGCTTGAAACTGGAAAGTTCATTCGCTTCTAGTGTCTGCACGATTTTCCCAGGTTCCTAAGTTTAGAAGATCATGTTAGGACAGACATATTCCACTCTGCACAAAGGCAAGCGAGGACAAAAGTACTCGCAGTTTGCATTTATTTGCAGAGCCGATTTCCCCAGAAACCTCGGTTTTGAAGTCTGTGTTAGGGAAACACATTTCAATCGGAACAAAAATACCCCCGATTTGTATGAATTCGCAATGCCGATTTCCCCACGCTCCATGGATTTGAAGTCTGTGTTAGGGAAACACATTCCAGTCGGAACAAAAATACCCCCGACTTGCATGAATTTGAAACACCGATTTCTCCAGGCACCTTGGTTTAGAAATCTCTATTAGGGAACACATTTCGGTGGGAACAAAAGCTCCCCCTACTTTCGTGTGTTCTTCTTCTTCTTTTTGGCTTTAAGAGGGTTTAAACTTTTCAGTTCACTCGCCTCTAGGCTCTTTCGTGTGTTTGCAATGCCGATTTCGCTGCTTGGTTTTAAAGTCTGTGTTAGGGAACATTTTTCGATGAGAACAAAAGTCCCCCTACTTTCATGTATTTGCAATGCCGATTTTCTCAAGGCTGCTTGGTTTTGATGGCTGTGTTAGGGAAACCGTAAATCGGGCCAATCAAAACGGTGCAATTAGGGCGTTTAGATAACGCCTAATATTTTACAGTTATTTAATTGTTTATCTAATGAAAAACTACATTTTGTTAGTTGCGATAGATGCGTAGAAATATTCCCTATCAAGTGATGCAAACATCTCTCCTATCCAGTACGAAATGTTCGAGCTATAAGCATTCGAAATCTTTCATTTTTTCCTGCATGTTCTGTGTTTAGGTTTTCATTTTACCCTCCATATATTCCGGTTAGACGTAGTCCCACGTCAATAAAGTATAGTTGTATTGGTGAACCCGAGTGCCAATCCGTGAAACATCTCAGTGCGAAACTAACAGCTTTCGGGGTGGACTAGTGCGACATTGAGTGCGAATCTGCAGTTAACAGCATCGATAACGTTTTAACAGCAGTTAGTGCGGCACTGGGGTTGAAACTGAACAAAAACGAATTCGCTATAAAACTCCTGATGTTAAAACTTCTACAATATGGTTTAATTGATATGGTGGAATATTCTCTACACCATGTCAAACATTTTATTTTCTCCGCTATCAAATCCATAGCCAATGGAACCATTTGTAAACAATCTGTATCGAATTGTTATACTCACTTCGTTTTTCGCTAAACGCTTCGTTCGATCCGGCTGCAAAAAAGAAATGGAATATGGAATGTCAAACGTGAAATAATCGTAACTCTTGTGTTTAACATATCGAGAAATGGAACGCCAGGACGCCAGACAATTTGTTTTAAATATGGGTGGGTTATACCAAAGATATAACCGCGAGGTTGGCGTAGGGCTGCTATTGGCTTAGTGTACTGAAAGTGATTATCTTTGAAACATCCAGGGTTTTTCGATCTTCCAATCATGATTGATGGCATTTTGAAAAGTATCAGAAAAATAGGAACACGGCAGTAAAGTAATCCGGTTTTGTCAGTTTTCATTCCTGCAACGCTCCTTTTCTCCAAACTAGTCAATGGAATGTTGAAAAGTTTAGAAAAATAAACTATATTTGTTGAAATTTTATACCTGATAGATCTATTACCCTGTATCTGCCGTAAACTTTTCGCTATATACAATATTCCAATCTCACGAAAGCCAAAGCTCTTTTTGAAATTTAGACACTACTGAACTTGAATGACTCCAAAATTACATACAAACTTCTTAGCCTGCAAGTGAATCTTTTATTTTAGTTTCTTTAAAATGTCCTGCTTTTTCTTAAGGTAATATATATACAATATATATACAAATATATAAGTATGTAAAAATATAATATGAGTACCGGTAAGTTTCTACGTTTTTTTTTTCAAAAATTAATGCTCTATGTTGCGAAAATGGTTACACATTCAATATTCTAATTATTGCCCATTGCTAGTCACAACTTAATCGACCGGTTTGTCGGTTAACCACTAATCGATCCATTTTCTGACTTCATCAAAATTGGAAAAGTGCTGGTCAACCAGGCCATGTTGCATCGATCGAAAAAGGTAGTAATCGGACGGAGAAATGTCTGGAGAATACGGCGGGTGTGATAGGATCTCCCATTTCAGTGTTTCCAAGTATGTTTGGCCGGTTTCGTGACATGCGGCCGAACATTGTCGTGCTGTAAATAACTTTATCATGTCTTTGCTCGTATTGTGGCCGTTTTTCCTTCAGTGCACGGCTCAAACCCATCAATTGTCGTCGGTAGAGATCCCCCGTAATGGTTTCATTCGGTTCTAGCAGCTCATAGTACACCACACCCACCTGGTCCTACCAGCATAACCTTCTGAGCTGCTGTGTTATGCACTGAAAGTTTTGATTTCTTGGCCACTCATGCCCCAAAAGGTCGATTTTAGGCCAAAAATTTGTCTCCTAGATGACACCAGATCTCAACGTTTCATGCATTTTTAAGTCATTTGGCATCGGATTTTTTTTTCGATTTTCCAAATTTCCTCCCCCCTTGGAAGATTTTTGAGGATCAAAAAATCAAATCTTTGAGTGCTTTGAGGCACCCCTAAATCATGTCCGATTGAGCTGAAATTTTGCACAGGTCATTTTTTTGGCCAATAAACAAAATGTACATGGTCGGTTTTTGAAATTTGACATGACCATTTTCGCTGTCACCCTAATAAACAGCCATTCCATGCCAATCTCAGATTTTAATGAGAAATGGTAAATTTGTTCTTCATCGCAAACAATTAGACCCGTATTTTTAATTTTTTTCATTAGGGTGACCTTTTTCCGTTTTAGGGTGGTTCGAAAAATCACTTTTTTTTTCCTAAAATGACTGTTTTTAAATATTCATAACTTTTGAGCTACTAGACCGATATATCAAATTAAAGCCAATCAGGCTCGCATTTTATCTGTAACAGAGCCGGATTTTTATCGTGTACATGTATATATGTTTATGCTAGACTTCTTTTTCATATTACATTTTCGAAGAAATTGGATTTTGTTTTTGTGATTATTGGTTGTATGTTTTTGTATAGTTTACATGGTTTCGGGACTAAGAGCGCCTTATTTTTTTATATTTTTTCTTGAAAGCTGAAGTTTTTTTTTATATAACTTATCCAAAAATCTGAGATGGGTTCTTTATCGTTTTAATGTAATGATTTTTCGATGTTAACATGTTTTTAGTGTTCGTTCAATATTTCTATGCGACTATACTAGAAGCTAAAGTGCATTAATTTGGTTCGTCAATCATCTGAATCGGTACAGTAGTTCAAAAGTTATAAATAAAAAAATAAAAAAATATAGAGCCCTTGGTCCCGAGACCATGAAAACCATAAAAAACAAATACTATCAATGACACAATAACGGAAACAAAATTTAAAATTCCTGCAACTGAAGTATTTGTCCTGGAAAGACGAGGTGGCTTTAATTTGATATGTCGAACATTTAAATCGGTCCAGTAGTTCGAAAGTTATGAATTTTTGTAAAAAGTCATTTTAGGAAAAAAGTGTGAAAACAATTTTTTTTCGAAATGGTTACCTTAACGAAAAAATAATAAATACGGGTCCAATTGTTTACGATAAAGACCAAATCTATCACTTTCCACGAAAATCTGAGAGCCATCGGTTTGGATTGGATTGGCTGTATATACAAATAGATTCTTACCTTCTCTAGCATTTAACATGGAAACTGCAAACAAAATAGTTACTACAAAAACTTCAAAAACTGAAAACTTAATGATGTATGTTTTTTTACAATATTTGCTAATACAAACATTTTATCACTGTTTTCTACAGTCATTTTTTTCAATTACTTAGTACACTTCATTTTATTCGCAACATCAAAAAAAAATCCACGGAAATTCATTATTTTCCGACCTTCCAGATAAGGTTCCCCCCTTAGGCCTATAACCCACATAATTTCAGAGTTTTCACTATTCAATCATTTATAACATTAAAGTTCAGTAAATTTACATTTAAAAATTAAGTGTTCGGAATTTGAGACAAAACGGTGCTTTCCGTAAGGGTTATTTCTTCTGTGATTTTTTCTGGGAACCGAGGCGATGATGTCAGTGCTTTCGGAAACATACCATTTCCTCTTGATTTGGTAAAATAAATATTTTTTTTTTCTTTATTGTCATGACATTGCTCTCTCATGTCGCATCCCATTCAGGTCAAATTCTCATATTATCGAGTATCCAATTGAGGTGATATCCAACCATTACTCCTACGCCTGGCTGCTTTTCCTCTATGCTACACTGACCGGGTCCACCGGAAATAATCGCAAACTGAACGTATCTGTAACCATCGACTGTGGGAACAACCGTCTGATAGGGTCCGCCAGAATCCCCCCGACAATGACTCGCCTTATTTCTACCCCGCGCGCAGAAAGTCGACTCCCCGTCGCACAGTTGCGTCCGCTCGACGACTTCCAGCTCGGCTTCCAGCAGTGCCGGTGAGGATGTTAATTCCTCCGTCAGACCCCATCCAGTCACGGTTAGTTTCTTCGGCATCAGCATCAACAGATTCTGGCTCAGTGGTAAACATACTGGATAGATCTGCGTCTCCGACAGCTCAACTTGCTTCTCCAGTCGTATCAAGGCGATATCATGATCGGCACTGTAACCGTTGAAGTTTTCGTTCGGGATTAGCTCCTCGATGATATATTCTTTAACCGGACCAGCACAAACTCGTTTGACGCAGTCCGGCTCGGAATCCAGATTGTGCTCACCCAGACGAACAGCGAAAGGACGAACACTTCCCCTCATACAGTGGGCCGCCGTGAGCACATACCGTGGATGAATCAACGAACCGCTGCAAAGGGTCTTCACCTCCGCATTCCGCCGCTTATACATCAAATTTGCCATCCACGGGTACTGCCCGAGTCCCGCTTCGGTGCCCTGTAGAATCTTATCCACGAAACGAACCACACCACAGCGATTAAATCCTAGCTTGGCCGCATTCGGGTGCCGAATGAAGGCGTTACCGGCTTTGATACGAGGTTTCGCGCAACATATCGAATGTCCGTTGGTCGCATCCGATGGACAGGTACTGCTCCGAACGAATTCCGCCAGGTGCTGATCACGATTGATGCGGGAGTCGAGGAAGGCCTGAAATATTGGATCACAGTGTCGCACCGGAAGGCACAAACCGGGCTCGCTCTTTGCGTCCCGACAGGTTGTGAAGGCTGGAAGAAAATAAACGAAAATTAGATTAACTGGTTATGAAGTTGCTTGTACAAGTGAAGCTCGATCGTTTTTCTTATATAAAAGGATGTTAGTTAACTGTTCATAATCAAACGGTTATATTTAGCTTGACTCGTTATTATTATTTAGCTTTGACCCCCTTCCAGTTGACCGATTGATCTGAAATTTAAAACTTATATTTCTGCAGTCATTATAAAACGGCGTATGCTATGATCTTGAAAATCCAAGATGATGGCCACCAAAAACATTGCATTATATATTTTTCCGTAACTCAGTTTTATGACCACAGAGACAGAGGAATGGAAAAAACGATCTTCTAAACATCGATCCAAGATCGCCCAATATTACTCTCGATCCGACATCGGCTGAGCCGCTGTAACATGTTACAAAGCCGCTGGAATTAAACCCCGTGTTTTCAGCAGCCCCGTCATAAGCTGCCATATGTTTTAATTGGTTTGATTGGTTTTGTACCCTTTTTGAACCATACCGACAGCTGCGACTGCTGGGATGTAGACACTCTTCCTACGTGCCAGGATGATGCCCACATCTAGAGTTCAGACCTATCAAAGTACCTACATCTCAGCTGTTTTGGTGCTCGATATACAGGGTGTTCAGTAAGTTCGAATACAATTTTTCATCGTTGTGTAGGTGCGCACCATGTGCATTCTGTGTATTGGTACAAAAACGAAGCCATGACATAAAGATGCCAGAGTTGCCAAATATTATAAAATTTCGGATTTTTTTAATTTCTGTTTTTATGAATTTGAATTTTATGAAACATTTGGTTGGTGCGAATTTAATGATTTTGCATATTTTCAGTAAGGCAATCTCAAGGATAAAGGATAAAATAAGTCTTTTAAATACCCATATCTATAATATAATAATGATATCCATAACAACTCGTCCAAGATTGTCTGGAGAATCTTTTCTCGTTGATTCGTGCAAAACAACGGCGCTCAACTCCATTGTAATTCAGAAACAACATGAAAATCGTGACTCTTTCGCAATACACAAGAACATATTGTTAGATTGATGGACTTGCTATCAAAGCGGCGAGAAGAATGTTCAGCCCAGAAATTGATGGACAGTGAAGCAGCATCGACATCATATCGAATTTCAGCTTCATCTAATTTTAGTGATAATGTGGATGACATGAATAAATGCGATTGTGAGTACACCGTCGATGAAGCGAAAACTTTCCTCGACAGAACAGAACAAAATTCGTAGCTCTTTACATCATCAAAATAAGTGTAACAATTGGTAGTCAGCAAAACACAAGCTGGATGGTATCAACCATCTCTTTTTTCATATTTACGAGCTAGAGCTAACAAGTCTGCCATCTGCATAGTGAATGATGAGACTTTCCATTTCTTCCTAGCAATGGAAATTATTATATTCCGAAATATGAAATCGCATTAGTCTAAGGTTACTTTGGATAGGAGTACGCATGAAAATTCGATTGTACGAAGAGAAGAAACAAACAATTTTATTCGATAGAGGCTGACGAATTCGAACGAAGCAAGGGAGAAGCAATGTAACCACACCAATACAAGTCAATGTGGTTGTTTACTTTCGCTATTACATACAATTCGTACGACCACTTTTCTTTATCCAGTGTCACAGCCGCCTTAGGGACCTTACGAAGCTAAATTGACAATTGAGTGTTTTGCCATTCACTTTATTCTATTGTGAAAAAACACATACATCACATATTTATTGTTTAACTTGCATATAATTCCTTGACATTTCCTTTAAACTAAATATCGTAATATTCAATAAATTCACTAAATTCAATACAAATCCAACACAATTTATTTTTATTCGAAACACGGAAAAAATCGGCTTTGTTTACAAAAATTATCGAAATCAGCCAATCAGAAATCAGAACGGCTGACAGAAATTTGGTCCGTAAAAGACCCCCTATTGTCTGATCTTATCTTAGCCGCTAACCGACGCGCACGGTGTCGACATGCTGTCATTTGTTGTTTGTTTTCCGCACATGATGAAGAAGTACCGCGACGTCGTAGTTTGCAAGAGGTGAGCGACCCGACGACATATTCCGACGGTTGAAATCCCACGGGGTGAAGCGGAATTTCATCTATACCACCATCCGTCGTTACCGCGAGATGGGCTCGGCCAAGGACCATGCGAGATTCTTGTACAAGCAAGGTTCACGGGGTAGCGAATGCTACTACGAAGAAGAGGCTGGACAGAGCCAAAATGAGGCGCGCAGGTCAGAAGTTCGGGTTTTCTGATGAGAAACTCTTTGTCTTGCAACAGCCGCACAATGTCTAAAATGATCGGCTGTGGGCACCGACGTTGGCCAGCATCCCCCCGTTCCACATGAGCATTCCACGGTACCGAAGTGCCGCGTCGGTGATGGTTTGGGGGGCCGTATCCAGGCGTGAGAAGCTTCCACTGATGTTTAACGAGAAACTCGTGAAAATCAACGCCGCGTACTATAAGACCGGAGTTCTGGAGAAAGTTGTAGCCCAGGCACTTCGGGATCGCTACGGCAAGGATCATTACGTCTTTCAACAGGACGGCGCATCGGCCCACACGGCGAATATCGTCCAAGCGCGGTGTCGGGAGAATTTCACTGATTATCTCGATACCACTTTGTGCTCTCCCAGCTCCCCGGACCTCATTCCCCTGGTCTTTGATGTATGGTCGTACATGCTGGCCAAGCAGAGCAAACATAAAGTGAGCAATAGAGACCAATTTAAGAAGCTCGTTTTCAGGACTGGGACGGGATACCGATGGACCAGGTGCGTGTCGTGTGCGATTCTATTGAGAAACGTCTCAAGCATAAAGTTAATATGTCTTAAAGGCTCTCATTAAATATTGCCCCAATAAAAATCGGCACAGAAAAGAATATCTTGTATTTTCACTTTAGCACATTTTTAAAGTGTATTCGAACTTATTGAACACCCTGTACACGACTACGTTATCCACATAGCTAATGTTTTGTTGCATTATTGTGTGATAATATTACATCACAATATAAAATGAAGTTGGATTTTAAATTATACATGGAAAAACGTGAACCAGTATCGTTTTTAGTCAAGGCCATGTATGTGGCAAAGTATGCGAAAAGGTTTAATGCGTTCTTATTTGCAATGTGTCTCTTGTTTCGCCCTCTCATATTGCACTTATATTGCTATGGCATATACGTTATACAAATGATGTACCAATATGGGGGGGTAGCACATTTTCTGTTATTTTGAAGCTCATTTAATGTTATAAATACGGATGCCAAAACATGAGTCAAGAATTAATTTTGGGTGCAGTTACGTTTCGGCCAAATGTAGCCAGCTGCCATTACAGCAAGGATGGACTACAATGGTACAACGACAATAGAATTCAGTTCATCCTTAGAAAGAGCTGAAATGTCCCCAGTTTCGTCCAAAAGAAGTATTGGGCGATAATGAAGCGTTTGCTCAAGCAAGGGAACATATTCAGATGAAAAATTGGTCGAACCAGCTGGACAAAACTATGAATGATTTGATTCGGTTTAGACATAGGACTACGTCTTACATTAAGTGTGCCAAATCAGAAAACAGATCACGTTTTTATGAAATAAAGTTAACGTTAATAACTATTTTTGCTGCAAACGGATTTGAACGATTTGCATACCAATCGAATCGGAAATTTTCTATAATTTGTTTGACATGCTATACATTACAATTTTTTCTGTCCATTTGTGTGCTTTCCCGAACAGAGCTGTCAATAACGGGCAACTTATGCAGCCGCTAGAATAGAAACAACGAAGGGGAATAGCGAAAAGAGAATATTTGCGAAGCAAACTCCACCCTTGCATAGTAAGTAAGCTGTCGATAGCGTATAAGGATTGCATCTCCTCTGAGGAAAATTCTCAGAATCTTTCTGTGCCCGAAACAGCAAAGGTCGCTTATTCTGCTCGTTTTGTGTTTTATGTTTTCCCTGGAGCTGTAAACGCAACACAACCATCCGAGCCATGGCAAAGCAGGCGAAAAAAGAGAAGAGAGCAAATTATTATAGGTCGCTTCTAGCAATCAGTGTTTGGCTTTGAGTGTGTTGCTTGTTTTCGTTGCGCGAAAATTAGAACTTGTTCATTTCCTGCACATGTAAATGGCACACCTTCGATACTTTTAGTTGTCATTCGTATTTGCTCTCGTGCGCATCGGCTCTGTTCTGATGCAACAAGCTCCTAATTTGTTGACGGTTTTGACCGAGAGTCGAGAAACGATTTTTCATAAATGGTCATTCTCACAAAGATTGCGACATATGACCAATTAGTGTTTTTTTCTCGCAAAAGCAAGAAAGAATCGTTGCTTCTCGAAATGATTTTACAAAATCTAGCCATTAAATCTTTTCAGGGTCCCTGGAACTTTATACTAAACTGTTATTTATGAAATTTCGACGTGTTCGCAAATAATATCCGAAATGATAAAACAACAAATTTTAAAAAAAAAAGTCACAGGAAGTTTGTGTCCGAGACACGACCGCATAGTTGACGTAGGATTCCATTAGGCTATCTCTTGCATGCTGATTTTGAATATGTTTGAAGGATTACATCGTTAAACTCTTTGGCAATGATTTGGTGATCCTGAAAAGTGCTGTTTTGTTTGGTTGTTGGGTATTGTTTGTTTACTCCACCAGGGTTTATAACCGAGTGAAGATGACAGAATAATGATGATTATTCGTTGTATGGTGCGTATCACGATAGAATATTTCGAAGTGGAATTAGATATGATGAAAGGCGCCTGGACGAGATGGCTCCTGTATTCTGTATGAATGAAATGGTGCGTTAGAAAAAAAATTCACCCATGTAACATTAGACAATTACCATTATCAAACACAATTATCAATTTTTCTCACCAGAAAAAACTTGTTACATTATTATAGAGAAAACATATTCGAAATGGAAAAGGTAATTTTCATGTATAATTTTTATTTTCTGCGTGTTTATTCAACCCATTTCCATTTATGCTTTAAAACCAACGGAACACGATGTGAATTTCAATTGGACTAACAGCACCGAATATTTCTTCATTTTTTCAATTTTTCTAGTCGCATAAACTTTCCTTGAGTGAAAAAAATTCGTTTCAAATTTCAAGTCATTTCAACACAACCACTGCCATATACAATTTTACACTTACACTTGTGCTAAAAGTTTTACAATGCATGATCGGTCATTGATATGAAATTTCCAAATCAACCAACATGAGAGTTCCAAATTTAAAATTTATTTATATTCTATCAAACATAAGTTCTATTCAGTTCAATAAAACATCATTTTTAACCAATCCATCGGAAGATTCTCATTGGAACGAGAATAAATAAAAACCAATTGCTTTGGTCCGCACTCACTCATCGCTTCCAGATTGTTCGCCAGCGCGTATGCAACCAGCAATACCCACGCTAGTTACAATGAGCACAATCAATTTGTGCGCGTCGCTTGTCAAACCATCGACCACGAGGGTATTTACATGCTGATTTCCCCCCGACACCTTGAATTTGAAATCTCTGTTAGGAAATATATGAGCATGAGCCACCGCATGTGTCGTCAATTTCGTCCAATCAGAAGTGGGTATTTCCGTTAGGATAGGGGATTATTTTTTTCAATTGTTCGATAGTTAGTTTCATGACTTACTCAATGTGAAAAATTGTTATGGAGTATCGAAATCAATTGACTTAAAAATCTTATCTATCTATCACGAAATGACTGAGCAATAAACGTTTGAAATTGGACAATTTTCACGATGTACTCGATTTTCGATTTTAAATTTGTACCCCAATATGTTCCCGAAAGACGTAATCCTACGTCAAAAAGATTGCTTAGTCCTATGTCCTAAGCGATCTTTTTCCCTGTGAATGCGCCCATCTTTGTATGAAATTATATGGGCTATTTATATCTAATTTTTATCAGAATTTTAAAGAAAAACATGTTTTCGAGAAAAATAAATTTTCATTTTAAAAATATTTTTTTCAACAAATTCTTTTTTTCAAAAATTTGGCTGATATTTTTTAGTGTAAACATTTCACATTTCATTCTTGAATTAAGATTCTTCGAAAAAAAAAGTTGAAAAAAACTCAAAATTTCAAAAAAAAAACTCACAAAATCTATCAGACCTGCAAAATTTTAGTCAAAGAATGAATCGTAGGAAATAATTTATGTCTTCGTTATAAAATATCATGTAAATTGTTAAAAAAAAAAACATTGAAAGAAAAATATTTTGAAAATTAAAATTCATTTTTCTCGAAAACATGTTTTTTTTGAAATTCTGAATAAAATTACAATTTTCAACAAGTCACTTATACATCGGAAAATGGGAACTTTTACAGGGTTCCCTGGGTCAAAATCTGTCTGAAATGCCGTGGTTATCGAAAGAGAATGTCGATGAAGAGAATCGATCAAAGAAGATAGACCGCTTTGACATGTTATCCTACAACTATCAGAAGCATATAATTCGCGGGAATGAATAGTCCAAATACTTCGATTCGGTCAACTGATTGTATATCCCAACCATAAGCCATATGTGAAAACCGGTTGTAAATTATTCCGGGTTTTTATTTTTTTTGTGCTCAACTTGCTTTTTGTAGCCTGTGATCACAGCTCGTGATTAGAAGCTGCAAATTGCCGGCGGACGCATATTTGCAATAAAACATCTTATGTGTATGATGCACACTGGGGAAAATCGTCAATGAAAACAATAATCAAGCTAGGGGAGAATGGTACAAAGCGCCCGTACTCGCTGTCCCGTCATTGTATCCCGTACTCGCAAAAGCGTCATTGTATCAAATGTACCATAAAGAAGAATCTAATTTGAATTTATTAATTCACTGGGCGTTTTGTATCAAAGCAAATATGTATTAGAATAAAGCTCTAATCTACGATCAACCCCATAACACGGCGTATGAATCATCATCAGCTAGTCGCGAAGCACTCTAGCTGGTTGTTAATGCGAAATTAACCATCCGGTACTTCCCCCTATTTACATATCTGTATTCACTATAACACACATTGAACGCGATATAAATACTCACCATTTGCAACCGGCTGAAGGTTGTTATCATCCTTCGGGCGGTGTTTTTTGGTCGGTGTTCCGAGAATGGACTGTTCAGGACAGCAGTAGTAGTTCTAGGATCGCAGAAAATAAAACGTTCCATCAATGCCTATTAGGGTGCATTTTCATTGTCATCACGAATTTCAAAAAGTTACCTCGTGAAAAATGTTCACCACCTCGGTAAAACACCCTACACAAATTATCAGCTCAATCTGACTAAATGGGAGAGTGGCGCAAAGCGGTCAAAGTTTGAGTTTTGTAAAAATCGAAAAATCATCCAAGGGGGGAGAAACGAAATCGGGGTTTTCGAAAAAAAAATTTTGATGCCATGAAACGTCGAGATCTAGTGTCATCTCGTTTTTTTGTCAAAAATCGCCCCTTGGATGATTTTTCGATTTGACGAATCTCATGCCAACTCGACTGGCCGTTGGCAGTACCATCTCAGATAGTAGTGAAAGGTTGTGGGTGTAAAGATATGGATCATTTAAGCAACTTTGCATACTTGAAATATTCGAAAAATAATTAGACTACTTTTTGGGAAAAGCTAATTTTTTTTCTTGATTTTTAACAAAAATTTATAACTTAAATATTATACTATGATACCTAAAAAATTCTTGTCAAAAAATTAAATGTAGGAAATTATTTAAGTTTTCACAAAAAAATACGAACAAATTTTTGGAAAAAAATTTCGCTGACAAAAAAGTTATTTTTAAAATTAAAATTGATTTTTCTAAAAACGTGTTTTTTAAAATTTCCCAAAATATATATATGAATAGTCCTTACAATTTCCAACAAGTCGTCCATACATCGGAAGATAGGCACTTTTACAGGAAAAAAGTTTTTCGAACAACAACTTTTTCATGTTTTCTTTGAATAAAATACAACTTATCCTAATTTTGTTTAAAGTCAAGATAGCGATATACTGTATTCGACAAAGTTTTAGATCTTGTTAAAATATAAACTTTTGTCGAAGACATCAACTTTCTATCTTTTATAGTTTTAGGAATATAAGTCATTTTTGTATGAAGACTCCTGAAAAAAATTATGTTTTGCTCGTAACATTTTTGTGTGTAAATTCTCACGGTTGACATATTCTTTACATATTTCTAAATAGAGAAAAGTTAGCAGAGCATGTAAATTGCGAGAATTTATACATAAAAATGTTACGAATAAAACATCAATAGTGCCCATTGTTCTCGAAAACATATGCTTTTAAAATTCTGAGCAAAAATAGATATAAATAGCCCTTAAAATTTCAAACAAGTTTTCCATACATCGTACGATGAGCACTTTTACAAGTTTTTCGAACAACAACTTTTTCATTTTTTTTCTTTGAAAAAAAAAGTTTAACTCGTTACATTTTTATGTATAAATTATCGCAATTTACATGCTCTGATAACTTTTCTCTATTTAGAAACATGTCAAACGTGAGAATTTACACAGAAAAATGTTACGAGCAAAACATTATTTTTTTCAGCAGTCTTCATACAAAAATTACTTATATTCCAAAAACTATAAAAGATAGAAAATAGATGTCTTCGACAAAAGTTTATATTTTAACAAGATCTAAAACTATGTTCAATACAGTATATCGCCATCTTGACTTGACTGACCATGAAAAAGTTGTTGTTCGAAAAACTTTTTCCTTGTAAAAGTGCCCATCTTCCGATGTATGGACGACTTGTTGGAAATTGTAAGGGTCATATATATATATATATATATATATATATATATATATATATATATATATATATATATATATATATATATATATATATATACGTTTTTGAGAAAAATCAATTTTAATTTTTAAAATAACTTTTTTGTCATCGAAATTTCCTTCCAAAAAAATTTTGGTATATTTTTGTGAAAATTTCAACAATTTCCTACATTTCATCCTTCGACAAGAATTTTGTAGGTATCATAGTTTTTAAATTATAATTTTTTGTAAAACATGAAAAAAATTTGTCTTTTGCCAAAAAAGTTTCCAAAAAATTTCCAAAATTCTTTTTCGAATATTTCAAGTATGCTAAGTTGCTTAAACTTGTTGACCCATGTATTCACACCCACAACGTTTCACTACTATCTGAGATGGTGCTGCCAACTCCTATAACGAGTTGGCATGAAATTCGTCATTTCCAAAAAACTCAAACTTTGATCGCTTTGCGCCACTCTCGCTTAAGTCCAATTGAGCTAAAATTTAACAAAGGGTTTTATTTCAAGGTGGTGAACATTTTGTAGAGGGTAACTTTCTGAAATTTTAGGGTCGATTTTTTCCCATACATTCATTGGCTCCCTAATGCCCATCGATATAAACAAACACTTCACGCTCCTGCTCACCTTATCATCTTCACGATAGCACACACTTTGGTCTAACTCCCGCTCAGCAAGGGCATTGCGACGGGCCCGCTTGAGATACCTCGCGATTGGTTCGCACTGTGTTCCGGCTACACACTTCCCGGGTTTGTTCTCCGAGTTGAGACAACGTTCGCCGAGGCCCGCTGTCCGCGAGCTGTCGCAGCAAACACGTGGAGCCTCATCGCCACTCGCGGCGTGACACGCACGGGATAGGATGTAGTTTTGCAGGGTGGCATTTTGGCGCGCCTCGTTCGAAAGGATTGCATCGTAAATATGGGGACAGTGTTTCACCAGTACGCACACATCTCTCGGGGAGGAACACTGTTTGGCATCAACTGTGGAATTTGAACGTAGAAAATCAACATGGTGAAGGAAAGCTTAACCGGCCGGAGGACACGTACCAGTAACTGTCAGGACTAGCATCAATACAACACTGGGCAGCAACGCTGAATAGTGCATCGCGAGCATTTCTTCGGACATTCACTAGTACACTAAATAAATTAATAAACGCTAAATACGCAGTATAACAAACATAAAAAAACAGCTAAACACTAGGAACTAATGAAACAACTTTATGCGTTCACATTTCTTCGGAGAATGAAGTAAGCGCTTCGAGAGCGTCGTGATTTTATAGAAGATGTAAATTTTCTCCATTCTCCCACATCCACTCGCTCATTTGAATCATTTGTTGGTGGATTCCCTAAATCGGCCGCTTCTCTCGAGTGGTACGCAGTGGTTAGGAAGGGTTCCCCTTCAAGATGTGGGTAACATATTCGCACCAATGTTTGATTTAGAAGAAGTGCAACTTATCGTTGAACGAATACCACAGTGGTTTCGCCGGAGGCAGCGCGGACATGAATGGGATCGTCTTCGGGGGTTTTCGGTTGGCCCTAAGTTTGCGATATGTATCACTGATGATTCTGTAGTTGAAGTATGGGTAACTGGAGTGTGCATTCTATCTATATTTACGATCATCGCCACGCTGTAATCTGATTCATTCGCTGTTTTTCCTGTGGCATTCATATGTTAACAGCAACGATATTCACACTGTTATGCAGAAAAATACATCTGACAACACAAAAAATAATTTGTTTATTTTTTATTCAATCCTCAAAATTCAATTGAAAAAGTAATTCATCACCTTACGCGCTAGTTATTGGATTGTTCTGCAACGCCTTCATTATAGCTAAGAACCACAAAAATGATGATTTGTGTATTCTGACGCGCTTAAAAGCGAGATTCGGTCATGACTATTTTTATTAGTATCTATTTAAATTCATTTTAATCATTAAATGTCGTCAGTAAATACTAAGAAAGTTAGATTTTCATATATTATCAATGGTTTCAACATTGGAGATCTCCGTAGCCACATTGGTTGCGCGTTTGCTTAGTAAGCGATCGATCGTGAGTTCAAAACTCATGGCCCTCATTGACCATCTTTGTGTTGTTACAGAATAGCTACGTCCACGCAACAATCAACAGTGATGGAGATCGATCCACGGTCGAAATTAGATCGATTCATCCATACAACTGCTCTGCTCTGCAAGACACATCGGGCTGCTGTTCTATAAATAACTCAACAATGATCAATCAACTGTCTCCGCTGTCCGGTGGTTCAACTGGATAATGGAAGAACGGAAAGAATACTCTTACGCCTAAATGGCTACTGTGTAAATGTACCATATGCAATGGTATAGAAGGAATACTGGCGAATGGCAACTGTGTAATATAATGTGCTATAATTATAGATATGATAACCGTGTGACATGTACACGATTAAAATTCGGCTCTGTCACAGCTAAAAATGCTAATGAGCCTAAAATAAATAAATGGGATAAAAAAAATGGTTTCAACACGCGATTGGACCAAAGTCATAAATAACCTTCGAAATTTTTAAGTTTCATGATGCATATAGGTTATGAGCACTGAGGCGTCGTGCACAAATTACGTAACGCGAGTTGGGTGGAGAGGGGGGTCGAGGTTTTGTTACTAAATATGACATAGGGGGCAGGGGGATAGCCGTGATCGTTACGTAACAAAATTACCTTTTTATTCCTAAACAAATTCACGCTCCCTATATACTTGAGCACGTATGAGGCCGTATCAATATAGCAATATAATGTATTCGACAATGTTTGAGATCTCATTAAAATATGAGCTTTTGTCGAAGACGTTAACTTTCTATATTTTATAGTTTCTGGAATATAAGGCATTTTTATATGGAGACCCACGAAGAAAATAATGTTTTACTCTTAACATTGGGCCTGATCACGAACGTCACTTCACGGTGAAAAAGAAGTGAATTGTATATTACGTTATAACGGCTGTCACCGTGTGTGTAGAATCCGGAAGAGTTCATCCGTCGTGACAACTTTGATGAACTCGGTGTTATTATGGATACCACGATACTGTCACGTCACGGGGAAAAACAAATATATTTGTCACTTGTGTTTTAGATGGTGAAAGCTAGTCACACGGAATGGAGTAAGTTTAATTTCAGATTTATTTAGCTTTTTTGCTAACATTTTGAATCTTGTCTTGCTTTTAGAAAAAGAAAAGATAAACAAACAGCAATTTACCCACTTGGTGGCATTTTTAGAACGAAATCCTGACGTATCCAGAGAGCGTAAATTTGTTTATTTGGATTCGATAAATGCGCTATGGGATATAATTGAGGACTAGAAATGTAGCTCCCGTAGACCGATTGATACATGGCGAAAGGTCTAATTTCGATTGCCCTAAATGAATAGAATTTTTTTGTTTCTATTTTAAGGATTAGACTAACAGAGAGTTGCAACCCCATAAAATGGCAATGAAGGCCACTGGCCCAAAACGATAATTATGATTGATTATGTATAGAATTGATTTGTTGATATTTTACACAGAGCTGAGTACAAGAGTACGCGAGATATCGATTATTATACTCAAGTATTGCTCCTCATCTTAAAACCAGCGTTTGATTCAGCAAACTAACGCACCAAGCAAATGATTCATGGAATGAGTCCGAATAGTTGGCATTGAAATACCGAATCATCAAGGTATAATCGCAAACTTGTCATTCTAAAACATACGTTCAATTGAATGGAATATTATCTCATACACTTATTAATTTTACCTACATAACGTTCAAACGTCCGAAATTATGCAACCGACATAACGTTTAAACGCCCGAAACTATGCAGCTGACATGTCTCTTATAAACGGGAATGAACTCTTTCACTTCACGGAGTTTATTTTTACACGTGCCAATGATGATAGACACAAAAAGATTAAGTGAAGTGTAAGTGACGTGAAAGCGTTTGTGACAGTGATGTTTGTATGATACGAAAAAGACTATAGTAGTCATAGCAGTAATGTAGTAGGTAGTCTAAAAAGCTTCACGGTAGTCGTAGTCGAAAAGCTCCACTGTAGCGAATACACGACTGCACTATTTTCCGATAGGTGCCGATCATTTCGAGCAGTACGAAATTACTCTACTGTCGTAACATTGTTACAATATAAAAAGGCGCGGCATCCATGATACCGTCTCTCAGTATTTGAATGTCCAACTAACAATTGACGCACGGCCGGCCATCATTTTGAATAGTAGAATAAGACATAGTTTTTAGTAGTATAAATGTAGTGCTAATCGTCTAATAAAGAGTTTGTGTAAATGTAACGAGTAATAAAGTTTTAAATGTTGTACTATAATTAGTGTGATCGCGTGCAATAATTAAGCTCCAATAGAAAGAAGCTTTGGAGCTGCTTTATATCAAAGTCCACGCAACAAATAAAGGGAGAGCGCGATTTAATCACCCCGGGAATCTAATACGCGTCGGGAATTGGAAAGACCACTATTTTTCGGAGGTCACAACATTGGTGCCGTGACCAGGATAGTGGTTCTTTGGAAACGTACCGACGCAGAGACGCCATTGGGTCTTTGGACAATTGAATTGGCGCCATTTTCACTCGTTACACAATCACGAGGCGCCATCACGATCAATGTGAATTCACTGGGCGCTGCGATCACGGATTTTGGAATCAGGATTAAGGAGAGATTGAAATATAATACAAGGCTCATTAGACAGGCCTTCAAGGTGAGGACCTGTCCAACTATTTACATTCCGCTTTCATCTCTACCTGGTCGTTTTCTTGGTCCTTCATTTCAATCTACTTCGACGGAGTTCTTGGTGGCCGGATACTGAAACGGTTCTTACGCGTTAATTGGACTAATGGAGGACTCGTAAGGACACTTCTAATACAGCTTGGTGGACGTTAGACGATATCGAGTGTTTGAGAGCTTCTGGGCTGACTGGGGAGTGCAAAATTCAAATTTGGACACCAGACGACGAAGGGAAAAGCAGAGACAACTTTTTTAATTTAATACAAGGCCTATTTGACAGGCTCACCAGGTGAGTTCCTGTCCAACGAACAATATTCTCTTCTGGGAGGTACTCTGCTGGTTTCTTTGCTTCACAGTTCTTGCTTGTTATTCGTGAATTCTATCCGGTGCCAGCAGCATGTCAACGTCGAGGAAGTACAAGGCCTTGATACGCAGCAGGGACTGCGTCATCAACTTCGTGGAACGGATGGACCACTTCCTGAAAACAACACAAGAATTCGATGAACAAGCGGTCAAGATTCGTTTGGAGAAGCTCGATCAAAAATATCAGGAGTTCGAGGATCTCCAGAGCGATATCGAAGGCATGGAGGACAACGAAGAAAGCTTACTGGATTACCAGCAGTCGAGGGCCGATTTCGAGGATAAATATTTCGAGGTAAGGGCAGGGTTGGCGAGAAAATTAACTACAGAACATGCGACACCAAATACTGCGACTACACACACAAACAACGTCCCTCATGTACATGCTTCCGTGCGACTTCCTCAAATAAACCTACCAGAGTTTGATGGCAATTTCCAAAATTGGCTTCCGTTTCACGACACTTACGTGGCTTTAATCGACTCCTCGGTGGAACTAACCGACATACAAAAGTTCCATTATTTGCGTGCTTCTCTGAAGGGCGATGCTTTGAAGATGATCGATTCTTATGCGATGAGTGAGGCTAATTACAGGGTGGCTTGGGATAGTCTGGTTGATCGGTTCTCCAATAAATACCTCCTCAAGAAACGTCATTTGAACGCCTTGTTCGAATATCCTAGAATCAGGAGGGAATCAGCGACTGGCCTGCATGAACTCATCGACTGTTTCGAACGTAACACGAAGATCCTGGATCAACTAGGGGAGAAGACGAATGTATGGGGAGCGATGCTGGTGCATCTAATGGTCTCGAAGCTGGACGAGGTCATTCAGAAGCGTTGGGAGGAAAATGTCACACCGGATAGAGAACCGTCGTACGCTTCATTGGTCGAATTCCTCAAAAGGCAAACTCGGGTGCTGGATGCTGTCTCTGTCGATCAGCAGATGTTCTCCACGTCTTCGTCGTCATCCAGTGGTAGCAAATTCCGTCCAACTAAAGTTTCAGTTAACTCGGCGACTGAGAACTCGCTCCCAAGCTGCTTCGCCTGCAGTGAGAAGCATTGGATTACTCGGTGCCCAACTTTCGCTAGTCTTCCGGTGGATAAACGGCTGCAGCTTACAAACTCCAAGCGGCTCTGCAGCAACTGCCTGGGTCGGAATCATTTAGCGAGAGATTGTCCATCTAAATTCCGATGCAAAACGTGCTCCAAAAAACACCATTCGTTGCTGCATCCTGGTTTCCCTGGTTCTGGATCTAGTTCTGCTCCTATCCCCACTCCAGCGAATGACAACGGTAACACTTCTGCTCCATCAATTTCCGGCGGCGCTTCGAACTCTGGTCAATTGGTTTCTAGTTCGGTAGCATCAGTTTCAACCAACATGGCGATGGGGCAGCCAAGGTCACACTCATTTCTACTCACGGTTTTGCTAAACGTGAAGGACGTATGGGGAAGGGCCCACCACGCAAGGGCACTTTTGGATTCTGGTTCCCAAGTCAACCTGATGTCGGAAAATCTCTGCAAGCTGCTTCAATTATCACGGCGGGATAGGAAGGTGGAAATAACTGGAATAGGACGATCACGAAGCCGCACGGCTTTCGAAGTTTCCACCACAGTTTCTTCTCGGGTGCAGAATTTCTCGACGTCATTGGACTTTCTGGTTCTGGGGCAGGTCACCGACGACCAGCCATCTGTCTCGCTTCCACAAACGCAACGGAAAATTCCACCCGATATGGTTCTAGCCGATCCTGAATTCAACATCTCTGGTCCGATCGATTTGGTATTGGGTGCACAGTACTTTTACGATTTCCATGTACGCGATGGTGGCCGGTTGCAAATTCGCAAGGTCGACGATACGCTTCCAGTATTTGTCAATACGGTGTTCGGATGGGTGGCAGCCGGCGAAGCAAAACGCATGGATGAATCAACACGGGTCAGCTGTCACGTTGCCAAGGTAGAATCTCTGGACAAGGCAATCGAAAAATTCTGGACGGTTGAAGAGTTGACGATCAAAACGCCACGGTCACAGGAAGAGGAGGACTGCGAGACGCACTTCGTGAACACATTCACACGCGATGACACCGGCAGATATATCGTGCGATATCCCAAACGCATGAACTTCAGCAGCATGGTTGGCGAATCGAAGCAGACGGCTCTGCGACGATTTCTTCAGACAGAGAAACGATTGGAACGAGACCCAAACCTACGATCGCAGTACGTGGATTTCATGAAGGAGTACATCAAGCTGGGCCACATGAAATACATCGGTGAAGCAGACGATTCTCGCTTGGATAAAGATAAAACGGTCTGCTACCTTCCCCACCACCCGGTATTTAAGGAATCTAGTTCCACCACAAAGGTACGGGTAGTCTTCGATGGATCGGCGAAAACGTCCACAAATCATTCGCTGAACGAAGCTCTACTCACCGGCCCTACGATTCAGGATGAACTCTTGGATCTGATGCTCCGCTTCCGGAAACATCTTATCGCTTTGGTCGCTGATGTCACGAAAATGTACCGGCAAATCTTAATCCACGTCGACGACATTCCCCTTCAACGAATCCTGTGGCGATGTGATCCATCAGAACCAATTCAGGTGTACGAGCTGCTAACCGTCACGTACGGCTTGTCCCCATCGTCATTTCTCGCCACACGTGTGCTGAAGCAACTGGCTTTGGATTCCGCTCAGAAGTACGAACTTGCAGCACGGACCGTGCAAGAAGATTTTTACATGGATGACTTTCTCTCTGGAGCAAACACAGTAGAAGAAGCCATAAAACTGCAGAAGGAAGTCCAATCACTACTGGCCGAAGGGGGCCTCAAGCTGCGTAAATGGAGCTCCAATTGTCCAGAAGTCCTGGAGAACTTACCCATCGGAGCGCTTGGAGGAGAAACAATGCTGCACTTCGAAGCGGACCAGAAAATTAAAACGCTAGGAGTGGGGTGGGAAACCGGATCAGACCAGCTTTGCATCGAAGTACAACCATCTACGAACGAAGGCATTTGGACAAAACGCAAAATTTTCTCGGCAATTGCGAAACTCTACGACCCACTCGGATTGGTCTCACCGGTTGTGGCATGGGCCAAGATAAAGATGCAACAACTTTGGCTGTCAACTTTTGACTGGGATGATCCTATATCTGACGATATCGCCCGGAAATGGGAGGAATTCGCGGCCCAATTGACCCTTCTGAAAGGCTACAAGGTTCCTCGGTTCGTCTTTCTGGCCGATTCGATCTCCACACAATTTCACATCTTCACCGATGCGTCCGAAGTTGGGTATGGTGCCTGCCTTTACACACGTTCAACCGGCAAGGAAGGTCAAATTAAAACCGAGCTCGTCGCGGCAAAATCACGGGTTGCCCCTCTCAAACGGCTTAGTCTGCCGCGGCTCGAGCTCTGTGCTGCACTTTTGGGGGCGAAACTATACGCCAAGGTTTCAGCAGCGCTGCGGATGGAGGGTATTCCTTGCTGGTTCTGGTCGGACTCAACGGTCACACTCCACTGGATACAGGCACCACCCAATACTTGGCAAACGTTTGTTGGGAACCGAACGTCTGAAATTCAACAGCTAACTCACGGCCATAGCTGGAATCACGTGAAGGGAACAGAAAACCCGGCGGACCACGTTTCTCGCGGAATGCTTCCCCAGGAATTCGTATCAAACACCATCTGGCGACACGGTCCTTCCTGGCTAGCGAAATCGGATGAATATGGGCCTAAACACATAACTGGTACTCCACCGGAAGATCTACTAGAACGGCGAAAAACGGTACTTGTGATACATCAACCACAGGAGCATTCTTTCCTATTTTACCGGTACTCATCCTTCTGGCGTTTGGTTCGGATCATCGCTTTAGTTCTTCGTTTTCTGAATCGTTGTCGTCGCAAACCTAACCCCTATCCTCACCAACTCGCATCAGTCGGGGAGCTAGAGCACGCCAAAGAAACGCTTACGAAGATTGCACAGCAGGAGATGTTCACTGGAGAGTTTAAGGAGCTCGTTAAAACTCGATCCGTTTCCAACAAATCATCGTTGAGGTTACTTGGTCCATTCCTCGACGAAAAAGGTATCATCCGACTCGGTGGCAGACTTGAACACTCTTCAGAGAACTATCAGACCAAGCACCCTATGATCCTACCTAAAATACACCCACTCACACGCCTTATCACCAAACACTATCACGAACTCTGCATGCACTCTGGTCCTCGCATGACTTTAGCCACGATGAGGCAAGAATTCTGGCCGGTGAACGGTAAAGCCATCGTCAATATTGTGTGTCGCAAGTGTCCGCAATGCTTCCGCCAAAACCCTGTCCCTGTCACGCAACCCGTTGGTCAACTACCGCAGCCTCGTACAGCACCTTGCAGAGCCTTCTACTGTGGACCCGTGTACACGAAACCAGCGCACCGACGAGCAGCACCACGAAAGGCATACATCGCCGTGTTCGTCTGCTTTGCATCCAAGGCTGTACATCTCGAACTGGTCTGTGATCTGTCCACGGAAGCCTTCATCGCAGCTCTACGTCGCTTCATCGCTCATCACGGAATGCCAACTGAGATTCACTCGGACAACGGTACGAATTTCCAAGGGGCAAACAACACACTCGCCGAACTGTACCGTCTCTTCAAAAATAAACGCACCCGGGAAGCAATTGTCAGCGAATGCAGCAAACATCGGATCCAGTGGCACTTTATACCGCCGAGAGCACCGTCCTTTGGTGGCCTATGGGAGGCTGCTGTAAAATCTGCGAAGACATCTCTGGTGAAAACACTCGGCAACACCCAGCTTTCCTTTGAAGAATATGCGACTGTGCTGGCCCAGATTGAAGCGAATATGAACAGCCGACCTCTGACGTCCCTATCAAGCGATCCAACAGAGCTGGATGTCCTCACTCCCGGGCACTTTCTCATCGGGTCGCCGCTTATCAGCCTGCCGGATCCGGACTACACCCACGTACCAACCAACCGACTCAATCACTATCAGCAGCTGCAGAAACTCATCCAACAACACTGGGACCGATGGAGGAGGGAATATCTGACCGAATTGAACCACCAGCGGGAGAAATCCTCACTTTCGATGGATATCCGAGTCGGACAAACGGTCCTAGTCCAGGAAGACGGAAAATCGTTCGTTTCTTGGCCACTTGCACGCATCGAACAAATTCATCCCGGAGCAGACGGAGTGGTACGAGTCGCGACATTGAGAACTGCCAGTGGAACCTACAAGCGTCCTATTTCGCGATTTTTTCCACTTCCTTATGACAACGAACCGAACGACACTCTAGGAACACAAATAGCTAAAAAGGGAGAAGATTAGTTAGTAATTTTGATCAAAAATTGCATTCCTCGGTGAAATTGTTGCTCCGTGCATGTCATGCCTTTTGTTTTTGTAAATTTGAGCTGTCAAATTTAGGTGGCCGGCTATGTATGATACGAAAAAGACTATAGTAGTCATAGCAGTAATGTAGTAGGTAGTCTAAAAAGCTTCACGGTAGTCGTAGTCGAAAAGCTCCACTGTAGCGAATACACGACTGCACTATTTTCCGATAGGTGCCGATCATTTCGAGCAGTACGAAATTACTCTACTGTCGTAACATTGTTACAATATAAAAAGGCGCGGCATCCATGATACCGTCTCTCAGTATTTGAATGTCCAACTAACAATTGACGCACGGCCGGCCATCATTTTGAATAGTAGAATAAGACATAGTTTTTAGTAGTATAAATGTAGTGCTAATCGTCTAATAAAGAGTTTGTGTAAATGTAACGAGTAATAAAGTTTTAAATGTTGTACTATAATTAGTGTGATCGCGTGCAATAATTAAGCTCCAATAGAAAGAAGCTTTGGAGCTGCTTTATATCAAAGTCCACGCAACAAATAAAGGGAGAGCGCGATTTAATCACCCCGGGAATCTAATACGCGTCGGGAATTGGAAAGACCACTATTTTTCGGAGGTCACAACAATGTTCGTGATCAGGCCCATTATTGTGTGGTAAATTCTCGCGTTTGACATATTTTTGACATGTTTCTAAATAGGAAAAAGTTAGCAGAGCATGTGAATCGCGATAATTTATACATAAATATGTTACGAATAAAACATTAATAGTAGTTTTTCAAAGAAAAACACGTTTTTTTCCTTTATTTATTTAATTAGGCTTAAATGGATAAAGAGCCACCATCAAGCAATACATTTTAAAACTATTTGAATATATTATAACTACATAAGAAAAACACGTTGTTGTTCGAAAAAAAATTTCCATGTGAATGTGCCCATTTTCCTATGTATAGGTGACTTGTTGGAAATTGTATGGGCTATTCATATCTATTTTTTCAGAATTTAAAAGTGTTTTTTTTCTAGTGTTCTAGAAAAATGAATTTCAATTTTTAAAATAGTCTTTTTTCAATGATTTTTTTTCAAAAATTTGCTTGATGTATTTTAATGGAAACATGAATAATTTCCTACATTTCATTCTTCGACTAAAATTTTGTAGGTCCGATAGATTTTATATAAGAACTTTTTTGAAATTTAGAGTTTTTTAAATCTTTTTTTCGAAAAATCTTCCTTTAAAAACTGTAAGATCTACAAAATGTTGAAAATGAATGAAATGTAGGAAATTATTTATGTTTTCATCAAAAAGGATCAAGCAATATTTTTGAAAAATGAATATTTTGAAAATTAAAATTATTTTTTCTCGAAAACATGTTTTTCAAAATTTCTGGAAAAATAAATATTAGTTGTAATTTTTTCAAAAAAATCGTGAAATAGTTGTTGTTAGGAAAACTTTCTCCCTTTTTTTCCAGCGAAATTTTTGACATAGGACTTTGTCTTTGATTTCTATATGAAGGGCTTAGAATGCAAGGGGTGTAAGTGACTTGATCGATTTCTCTTCATCAACTTTTTCTTCAGTTAATAACTCAACTGCAAAAACGTTCCAATTTGAGTTTGCTATAGACACCGTAGATGAGGTTCTGACCTATCTTCCGCATTGTTAAATACAGCTGGGAAATGTATTTGCAGCTAAGCTATGACCAAAAGAGAAAGTCGATGTAGAGAAATCGATCAAATCACTTACACCCCTTTCATTCTAAGCCCCTCATATAGGGGGGTAACTCTACGAATGTAACGATTCACTAAGAGTTTTCAAACGTATATTACTAAAAATCGTTATTGCGACATATGATGTGTTATTTACCATTAGACAGGAAATTTACACAGCTTTTTTTAACAGTTTTTTTTAAGACATGTGTATATAGTAAAAAAGTTAACAATTTGACAATTGAGGGGCTTAGAATGAAAGGGGTGTAAGTGATTTGATCGATTTCTCTACATCGTCTCTCTCTTTTGGTCATAGCTTAGCTGCAAATACATTCCCAGCTGTATTTGACAATGTGGAAGATAGTTCAGAGCCTCATCTACCGGATTATATAGCAAACTTAAATTGGATCTTTTTTGCAGTTGAGTTATTAACCCTCCTGTACTCGCGTGCAAAATCATAACACGTATACTCGCGCACGGTGTCACAGACCGAAAATTGAACTTCTCTGTAATGTTGCCATTATGTATTTTTCAGGCTTTATTGGCATTTTTTTGAAGACGAGGGTATGATTGAATGAAAAAACTCCAAAAAATATGTTTTCTTCGTCTTCATTATGTTTTAATAGTCAATCTAATTCAGCCTCCTCAAAATAGAGTAATTTTTGATACTCCAACACAAATAACGAAATTCGAATTTTTCACTCTTGTTAATTGAAAGTAAGCAACTGAATATAATTCATGGTGTATAGAGCTATAAAAAAACATAAAAAAGTATTAATCGATTGTGGTTTTATTGGAGTAAGAATCAGAACATAGCATAACTGCATGCTCGAAACAAACATATTTTTTACATTTCATGAAGTTGTTGCGTGTTTTTCGAGTCTTTTATCGAAGAGAAGGATGTATAACGAACTTCTAGATAATTACCAGATGATAAAGATTCTAATAAATTGCATATTTCTAATATTCTTTGTCTCTGTTTTCTTGGTAAACTAAGAATTAATGCCTTTTTTAGATGGGGCATAAAAAGATGATATAAAAGGATTCCTAGGAACTTCCTTTTATTTTTCTTGTTTTCTTATCGATATTGTCCATTATAAATAAAATATCCCTGAAAATATAACTGTTAAAAACTACCATAAGCCACCGATTAGTTTATAGTTAACTGTTTACAATTATTCCACAAGTGAAATTCTTTCACAAGTGTGTATATGTATGACCATTATATTTAGCGAATAACTATACGAAAGTCAAACATTTATATTTTGCCTTTGAACGTATGAATCTAACGACGAATATATCTACGAACAGTTAATATATGGATCCGTTCAATCCAGTTACAAAAGGGACTGAAATCAAATAAGAAAAGTCCGGTAATGATTTTATGCATTATATGTAATAAGAATTCCACGCCACTAACATTAATTTATACATTTCATTCAACAATATTCTAGAATATGAAAAAAGGCACTTGTCCAAAAAAGTTACTTCTATACTCGCGTCGGAGTGTCAGACCGAAAGTGTTAAAAGAGTGACACACGTCCCCTTTGTACCAACACATGCGATACGCTAAACGATGACGAACGACGAATAACGAAGCTAGAGAGAATCGCAACGTCGTAGTGTTGATATTTTCTGAGAAATGAACGAATTATTGATTTCTCGGTCTGACAGACCAATGCGCGAGTATGGGAGTGTTAAGTAAAGAAAGAGTTGATGAAGAGAAATCGATGACAATCGATCACTTACACCCCTTGCATTCTAAGCCCCTCAATTAAAATGGGTATGTTTTTCTCGATTTTACTAGTCACTCGTTTTCCTCCACAACGCCAACAATGTGTTTAGATGCATATTATGAATTATTCTCGATTTGACGATAATATGCATTTATCAGTTGTCAGAATCAACGGAGGGATGAACTAGGAATGATATTGAAGATGATATTTGATGATTCCACTCCATACTCCCAAAGATTTGACGAGAGCCTGACTCAAAAGGTTAAACGTTGATAGGAATGTTTTTAGATTGAAGTTCAGGTTGTTATCCAATTAATTCGTGCTCCATTCAAGTTTTATCGTTTAGTCTTGCTACTAACAATTTATTGAATTTTGGTCCAGGTTTTCATTATATCGAGAATGTAGTTTGGTTACGTCTTCTTCTTCTCGGATGGTACTAACGTTCCCAGTGGAACTTTTGTCTTCTCACGTAGGTGTTACTTGCGTCATTTTTATTAGTAGTATTTAGTTGAAATTTTTATGCCGCATAACACGCCTTGAATGTATTCTGGAATGGCAAGCTCTAGAATACGCGTGATCACAGTGTAAGTCGGAAGAAATTTCTTTGATGAAAAAAAGCTAATAACTTTGACTTTGTATACAGATTAGCGTAATGTAACTTAAGGGGGAGGGCTTGTCTATCGTTACCTATTGTTATATAGAGAGGGGGAGGGTGCTAAAAACCGCATTTTTAGCGTTACGTAATTTGTGTACCACGCCTTCTTCTGGACATTCTTCAGGATAATGGCAATGCAATCGATATCATATTAAGTTGGTTGATATCATTGATTATGCAAGAGATTCCGTTCGGCCGATACGAGAACTATTCGCCATTTCTACATTTCTCACCGTTTACTAACGATGTTCAATGGTTAAAATGAATTTCAATAGAAATTAATAAAAATAATCACGACCGAATCTCGTTTTTAAGCGCGTAGAAATACGAACATCACTTTTGTGGTTCTGAGATCTAATGTAGGTGTCGCCTGAGTTGATGCAGCTTTGCGTAGATTCGTCAAATGCGTTTGGCCGATACGAGAGGGAGCTGCAGTATTTGAAAATATTAATCACAACACTTAAATCAAATAATTCTTTATCTGTTCTGAATGAAACCATGTAAAATGGTGATTTTCAGCGTAGAAGAAATATTTGAAACCGGAAATTTGAAGAAAAATTTTGATTTTTCCAAAAAATGCTAACGAATTTCAAACCAAATCATCACTGCGCTCACTGCGCCATCTGGTTGTAAATCTAACTAAGTTTCGTGAATTGAAGCCAAAAATGCCCTCTGCTATAATATATCATTTGTAGCAAGTTTGCATTCAACTTTTCCAAACGTTTATAGCAGTTCAAGTGGTTTCAATCCACGACAAAGATGCCAGGTTTGAAGGCATGTCTTCATTTTGAAGACATTTGACTTACTTTGAAGACATTTTAAAGACATTATGAAATATGTGAAGACATTACAGTGAGACGGCGTACGTGAGTTTTTGAGAGATATTATTTCCATGAAATTATAACTATTGGCCGAAACAATCGTTGAAAGAAGTAGGGCTTTGTCTCAGTGTCTTTCGCTCGCTTAATAATTAGTTTTATGGATATGGTTTGAGTTACAACTGAAACTTCAAAGCTGCAATAAACAAATTGTGTTATCACAGTTCCTTTTTTTTTGTGGAAGGACTGGGTTTATATTCACTCAATCAACGAACGATTTATCAAGCCAATTATCATTTCTAAACTCATAAAATTTTGTTCCCAGTTGCGCATTATACTCTTTGTTCACATTTATTGAAATAAACTTCATAACTTTAAAGCAAGTTTAATGAAATGCGCTATATAATAATACGAATTAAAATGAACATTGAATGAGCTATATCAAAGTTATGAATTATAGTTTCCTCCAATATGAGGACATTTTTTCGTACCATGTGAAGACATTTGAAAGAAAAACACCTGACATTCCTGGTGGTGACATTCGTGCTTGTGGGGTATATTACTTGTCTTCAGAATGACAGGGCCGAAAGTTGTTTTAAGGGGGTATTCTAGTGTAGAGACACGAATTTCGGACGTTTTTTCGAACTCCGTAAAAATAAAACAAAGAATATTTTTACTATCCATTATATCATTATTCGTTTATCTATCTTTCAACAATAAAACAAAAATAGGACGGAAAAAAAATATTCATAATTAGAATAGTTACATGCTGGTGAAGTGAGGGTGTTCAAAAAAAAGTTGTGCCATGGCGTACACGATTCCAGTCCTTCTGGTTATCTGAAACAAAAAAATCGAACAGATTCTGAATCAGTAAAGATGTCGCTATGGCATGAACCTCGGACAAGTCAAAAACATGGGTTTTAACAAAATGGCGGCCGTTTGAAAACAAAAATGCTGTTTAAAACGTTTTTTTTTGCGTTTACCGATTTTTTAAAAATAGTAAAATTAAAAAGTTATAATTTTTTATTGGTTCATGCGATAGAGAGATGTATGCAGATTATTTTCATATAAATTTGACATAAATCGGTTCAGTAGAACTTGAGATATCGTGTACGCCAGTTAGAAAAAAACTAGTTCCGAGAGAAACGCGTTTGAAGTTCATTGTGATGGCCGTAACAGGTTAGATACCACATCACTAAGATGGCTCTAACTAGGTAAATAATAGGATTTTCGATAAGTCCTTTCTAGAGTATATTCTTGAATGCCTAAACTACAGAAATATGGTAAAAAAAAAATTCGATTTTTTCAGATTTCTAGACTATAATACCCCCTTAAATTGTAATTTTTGAATGAAAATTTTTCCTCAATAATATTTGTTACTTTAAGCACGTGTTTCTGTCTTTTACATGATCATTTTTTTAAATAAATTTCCCGACATTTCCGCAAAAGCATATAGTTATAATACAAATTATTCTATAATTACATTATGATTTGATATTTTCCACAATTTTCTAAAAAAAGTATTACTTCATTACATGCAGTACATATTCGATGTGCAATTGGCGATCTAATGTACAAATTTACACCTAGGCGGCGCTGCGGTGAAAATGATGATAGTTTTAAATTTTGCAATGTGAGTTTATGGAAAGTTTGTAGTTCTTTCCCTAAATTACAATGTTATAATCACAAAAGATTGCTTGATTGCGATGAGTTTGGAAGAAATTTAATTTTCTACGTGTAAGAATTACTTTGGAAAGCCCGGAAGTAAAATATACGTCATTTGTTATTGACGAATTTACGTTGGATTTACAACCAGATGGGGCAGCGAGTAAAATGAGGATGTTTTGTTTTTTTGGTATGAAATTCGTTCAAATTTTCTAGAAAAATCTGAATTTATCTTCAAATTTCCCGGTTTCAAGTATTCTTTACACGCTGAAAAGGTTAGAAAATCATCATTTTACAATGTGCTATGTATATTACGAGGAATGGCTTGTTATAAGTATTGTAACTTTAATTTTTTTCAACTAAGTAAACGATGAATAGGGTGTTTTGCGCTAAAAATACTGCAAATCCTTCTCATATCGGCCCCTACATAATCAATGATATCAGCCAATTTGATATGATATCTATTTCATCGCAATTATCCATAGTATCAATAACCGGTATGCATTATCAAACTTAAAATTTTTCGAAGATTATCTATGACTTTGGTCAAATCGCGTGTTGAAACCATCATAAATATACAAAACTCCAATTTTCTTACCATATACTGACGATATTCAATGGCTGAAATGAATCCAAATAGAAATTAAATGAATAATCGCCACCGAAACTCGCTTTTCAGTGCTTAAAATAATCAAACACCCTCACTTTTGTGGTTCTGAGCTCTAATGTAGATGTCGCATGAGCTGATTCAGCTTTGCGTAAAGTCGTCAATGTAGTTCTCACATGCAGGAACCATGCATATTTCAACTTGTTTTCGATTGTGCTCTCGAATTTCCTTTTTTGATTCAACCACCCAACATTTATACAGTTTTCACTACTGAAAGAGGTAAGAAAATAACATGTTATATATAAACCTGCGTAGAATTTAATTTTCTTCCAAATTCATCGCAATCAAATAATCATTTATGACTAAAACATAGTAATTTATGAAAAGAACTGCAAACCTTCCATAAACTCACATTGCAAAATTTAAAACCATCATCACTTTCACCGCAGCGCTGCCTAGGTGTAGATTTCTCGCGTAACTTTTGAAAAGGTCCTATGTAACAAATGTAAACAAATCGAGTTAATGGATGCACGCTATTAGATTTCAATCATTGAATGTATTACAAAAAACAATCGTTCACGTATTTATCTTCTTCATCTTTTTGTCGCCGATACAAAAAATATCCAATGTACAGATTCGAATTTTAAGCACCCGGCTGTTACTTCGGACGCCACTTTCCTCCGACGGCCGAAACGTCCGAAGTAACAAAGCAGTCAATACAACTCGCAGTCGTACTTCGGTCGTTTTGGAATTTGTTTCTTACAGGTGTTGTTATCGATTTCAGTGCAATTCAACGAGTGATAACAATAATAATCAGTCTTTAGAACGAAATGCTGATATTTGGATTGTTGTTTATTAGTTAGTTTCAATTTTTTATAGTGCAACGTAATATGTCCAATGTGCAAACGCGGGCAGTCAAAACGTCCAATGTAACATTTTTCGCTCCGAGGCTTCAACCTTAATCTCAAATCACGGAACAATAGTTACGATTGGTTTTACGGAGTTATTCTTGACAGCTAGTGGTGAAAACAGTGGTAAAGATTGATAGCTTTTAAGACAATTCGCGAAATAATGTTCGGGTCTTCAACTACGTTTTTCTCGAGTTGGCGAAAATGTTACATTGGACCTTTTCAAAAGTTACGCGAGAATTCTCGTGATTTTTTTTTCGGATGTTGGGAATAAAGTGAAGTGTTCGGATATTTTAGTTATTGTTTTATGTATATTTGAAGATATATTTTCCATTTTTTGAGTGCACGAATAATGTTTATTACGCTGTTGACAGTTGGATGCGTTGATGTTGTCCGAAAATCGGCGCCTTGCTGGTGTTATCGGTTCTGAAGCAACGGGATGTCATAGAACGAATTCCAATGAATATTTTAAAACTTTATGTATTACATAGGGGTTTTTGAAAATATGAAAAATTGCCAAAATGGCAACCATTTTTTATCAAAAATTAGTTATTTTTCATGAAAAATCGCAGTTTGGAAGCTCATAAAAATAGAAAAAATGAGATCAAAAAACGATTATGTAAATTTAGAAAGTTAAAGCTGAGCATAGTTACAAGTTACAAGCTGAAAAAAAAATTTCAGCCAAATCGGACGAGTAGATCATGAGATATCGGTACCATCAACTGAAAAAAACATGGTTTCGAGAAAAACGCGTTTAAAAATTCGTACAGCAATATTATATCCCTTGAGGTGACCTCATACTTTTGGGTGTAGCATTTCAACGAAATTAAATATCGGAAAATCCTTTTTGGACTACATTTCTGAGGGTATAATCTTCCAAAAAATGCAAAATTAAAAAAATCGTTTTTCTGACCATCCGGACCGAGACCCCCCTTATGGAATTTTCCGTGCAAATTTCAATTAAAGCTCTAGGTGGATAGGCCCAGCGTATTTCATACATGTACCTACTGTCTCAATAATGAACTGAACAAATTTGGACAGGGAACATCGAATAATACTACCCTATTTGGCATGATATGTGAAAGAATCCATTTTACTCACATTAGGTGACCTCTTTACCTCACACAAAGGGGCTTATTCTTGTATACCCTCCACGGTGAGAACTAGTGTGTATGAAGTGTATTCGCTATGACAATGTACGCTGTCGACATCTGGATACGAAATTAGTTTTCCACTAAAAATTATCATTATAATATAAAATAATCTTCAGATACATTTTTTGTAAGAGATTATTTTATCACACGAAGAAAACAAAGTTTTCCATTCACATTGAACACCAATTTCATACGAAGAAGCAGGAAATTTCGCCTAGCAGGAAAGAGTTAACTAATTATTAAACTCTGTAAACAAACTGAATGACAGATCGCTCTTAAAATTAACATTCACTGTAGCACCAACTTAAAAAAAATATTGAAAAGAGTTCAGCGGGAAGATTTAAAAATGCAAATTCCCGGAACATATTTGACAGAATGTATTCTTCGGAAAACGGGGACTGTAGCGATATGTGGACCATTTTACCTCCAGTTCCCCTATACATGGGTCATCAATGGAAGGCTCGTGGCTATCATTTTTGGCCCAATCGACTTACCACGAGCGAGGCTCGACATGAAGATGAAGACAGATGAAGAGGTTAAAACAAACAGCAACAACACTCACAGGAAAAAAGTGCCCATTTTGTCAAACTGACGGACACAAACACAGGAAAGTTCCTGTGTTTGAAATTGACCGATCCTGTACATTTTGGTTCATAAATGGATAGTTTTAGCGGAAATCCGAACACACATAAATAATTCACATTTTCAACAAGTTTTATTCTGTTCGATGCACCGCGATTTTTTTCTTCTCTTAAATACAATAGCTGATGGATTGTTTTCGTTCACTTATTCTTCCTACTATGAATGCCAATTTTTTCACAGGGGCCCTGGAGGAAAATATCTCGCCTATATATCTCTCATTTGTTTTCCTATCAATCTGTACACATTTAACTTTTTCTTTGCTGTTGTTGTAATGTTTTCCCTTGTTTCATTGTAAATATGAACTCACGCCAGTTTTTTTTTCGTTGTTGTTTTTCTTTTGTTTTTTAAACAATTTTTTCTGTGCTCCAGCGAATACATTTTAGTCTGATTATAGCAACATTGACACATGTAGCGCATCGATGCAGGTTTACTTAGGCCTAGTATATTTTGCTTATAGTTTTTTGCTTGTTTTCCTTACAAAAAATAAAGAAATCACATTGTAGAGTTTTTTTTTCTTCGTTTTCCTTTAAGTTTAACCCTAGCAGGCGCTGTTTCTCTCTCTGTTTAACTAACACCTTTTTATCTAAGCTGAACTATAATTACGTTTTTCCTGTTCCTGAATTGCGCGTGTGAGTATGTATGGAAGTGAACTATACCGGAAATGGAAGGGCGGATGAAATGCGAATGATCTCTTGATATAAAAACATCTCGATTTTGGGTGGATATGGGCAGGTGAGTTTGTTTATGTATTTGTCTGTAAAGTTTTGGAGAACAATCAACCATTTGTAATGCGAAATGATAACAAAAAAATATATAGAACCGACAAGAAACAACGAATCTGCTGCGCTTCTACCGCTTGCTGCATTTGCTTGATTTGTTTTTCGTTATGTTTAGAATATTCACCATTGTTTGTTCACCGTCTTTAGACTACATTAACACTAACACTTAACCTCATTAGGTTAGCTAAACTATTTACACATTATTTGCCTGTTTTGCTCGCCGTCCAATTCGCGTTCAAACTACACTCACAGCATAAACAATGTCGTGGCTTCCGGGCCACAACCATACTGCCACCTACCCCAAGTTACTAGCTTTATTTAAATATCTAAATAAAGGTAACATTTCATATCTTTTTTTTCTGTGATAAAAGAAAACAGTTTCATCGCTTTCCGTGTTTTGGCGTGATTCACGTGATCTGCTCTCTTATATGTTTGTGTATTTTTTTTCTCTTCTCGCTTCGCAACTTGCTCTCCAAATGCCGGGCCTTGTTCACGACTACTAGCATGCGTTTCTGCGTTCGTTTTTTTCTCTTAAATTATAGTGTGTGATTGTGTCCTCTCGAAATTGTTTCTTACGTGGCGCATACAAGCTCAATATTATTGGGCAAATGTATGCACAAAATGATTGAGTGTCTTGAAACGTTCAACATTATTGCACAATAGTCGGATTTGTACAATGAAGTTGAATTGTGTGAAGATGATATTGAAGGTTGCGCAAAGTATTGCGTTTATTTTTAACATTGTGCAATATCCAATTTTTTTTGACTCGGTACAACATATTGTCCAATCTACCAAAAATACACATATGGCGAAATAATGTTGAGCGTGTATGGGCCACTTTAAAGCAGCCAAATTACATTGTTTTTTTGTTGGTTGTATTGACGAATTGCTATTTTATTTCCAATCTCTTTTATCCTATTTTTTAAAATGAATAACCATTTAAAAATCACTTCATGCGTGGAAAATCGAAGGGACAAGGCAACGGCGTGGTTTTGTTTTGTTCTGAGCCGTTCGTTTTTTTTTGGATAATTTTGCAAGTTGCACGATTAATTGAGACTATGCTCAAGCGAAAAAAAAACATTACGAAATTTTGGCGTAGCAGAAAAAAGGGGAAAATAGTTCACCGAAATGATTTTTGACCATACGAAACGAAAAAAAAGAAAAGAAACACAGAAAAAAATATTTTACGTGTGTGGGAGTGTGTGTGTTTGTATGCGTAATTATAATAAAGTTTTACAATAAATTAATTAATAATAACAATAGAAACGCGCGCCTCGTCGGCGTGGGAAAAGAGGGTGGGGAAAAGTCTGTGGTTGCTTGTGTGCTATGGAAAGCGCGTGCGTTATATTGTGTGCGTGTTAGTAGTAGGAAAATGGAGTGGGGAAAGAGGGAAAAGGGATATGTGTATGCGTTCGCTATTATTGGACATGATTGCGGCTGCTGGGTTGTCGCTGCGTAATTTCGATCTCAGCCGGGAGATCGCCCCGCACGTAATAATCGGCAGCCTTGTTGCCGCCGTTGGACAGTAACGCGCCGTTGGACAGTAACGCGCCGTTCGAGGCACTGCCGTTACTGTGGTGATGGATTGAGCCGTTCGTGACATGATGGTGCCCGTTGGCTTTGACGGCACTTCCATTGGACTGGACAGCGCTTCCGTTCGCTGTGACGCTTCCGTTGGCAGTGTTGCCGTTCATCAGGCGGTCCGCTTCCCGCTTAGCAGCTGCTGCGGCTTCTCTTCGCTGCTAAATAATATGAATGTATGTGGAGTATCGAGATAGAAAAAATAGAGAACAATACATAAGTTCGGTGTTAAAAATGAACTATCTGAGAAAATAATATGTATATAACAGAGCCGGCAAACTTCGTCCCGCCCAGAAGGGTTTTTTTGTTATGAATACTTCAAACATTCACAATTTCAAACTAAGCGAACGTTAAGACGCATCCACATTACGCCAATCGGCCTTGACCGCCCGGTAAAGCCGATTAAATATGGACGTACCGCCCGGGCTTGCCGACGTGCCGAAAACCGACTCGAACCAAACCGAACCCAACCCGAAACAAGTGGGTCCGGTTCAAGAAAGTCGAACCAAAACAAAACGAAGTAAATTAGCGTTGACGACATTGTGCTTCGTGTGTTCGTGACGGCTTTGTGCATCCGATGGGACTTCGGCTAAAGCACCCGATGGGGCGTCCACATTACATAACGAACCGAATATGCCGCCTGGTACAGGCCAATCGGCATCATTTGGCATAATGTGGACGCGCCTTTAGGGGGTAATAAATTCATATTAATTTTTTACTAAGCTTGAAGATGGGGAAGAAATGTCGAACAACCATAGAAACATATATTGCCCCCTGAATCTTCCACATGCCAAATTTGGTTCCAATGGCTTGGTTTGCCCACGAGTTATACCAACACCACCCTCTCTTCCCTCCTTGAAGAGGGAGGAGGAGTTCCAAACCACCGTAGAAACATTTATTACCTCCTGAAACCTTTGCATGTCAAATTTAGCTCCGTTTGCTTGATTAATTCTCAAGTTGTGCAGATTTTTGTGTTACATTTGTATGAGAAACTAGCTGACCCGGCAAACGTTGTTCTGCCATATAATACATTTCTAGAATATTTTGGTTGGTAAAAATAACGAATATATTTCAAGAGAGTTTGTATGTTATCGTACAGATCTGTAAAAATGATCTAAATGATGATTTTCACTACGAAACATACATATGCATACCTGTTTTTTTGCATTTTCGCTTTTCATTTTGAATATCCTTGTTTTATATATAAGACTAGTTAACCCGGCAAGCTCGGGGGTCTCCGTAGCCACATTGGTTGCGCGTTCGCTTAGTAAGCGATCGATCGTGAGTTCAAAACTCAGGGCCCTCATTGACCATCTTTGTGTTGTTACAGAATAGCTACGTCCACGCAACAATCATCAGCGATGGAGATCGATCCACGGTCGAAATAAGATCGATTCATCCATACAACTGCTCTGCTCTGCAAGTTCTATTAATAACTCAACAATGATCAATCAACTGTCTCCGCTGTCCGGTGGTCCAACTGGATAATGGAAGAACAGAAAGAATACTCTTACGCCTAAATGGCTACTGTGTGAATGTACCATATGTAATGGTATAGAAGAAATACTGGCGAATGACAACTGTGTAATGTGCTAATTATAGATATGATAACCATGTGACATGTACACGATTAAAATTCGGCTCTGTTACAGCTAAAATGCTAATGAGCCTTAAATAAATAAATGGGATAAAAAAAAACCCCGGCAAGCTTAGTTCTGCCAGAATTTTTTAATCATTTGGCAAAATGAGAAAAAGATGATTTTTTGGACCACCCTGAACTGGAAATGGGCCTGGAAATGGCACCCTAATGAAAAAATGGGTGGGTTGTATCTATTATATAAGCGCAAGGTTGACGTGGGACTATTTTTGGCTTAGTAACCCTTTGTTTGTATTTATTCAATTATTGATTGATTGACACAATTTTCGAATTTTCAATTAAATTCAACATATTTGCTGTGTAAGTAAATAATTTGAACAAACGTCATGTAATGTAAGGCACCTTGGCCATCAAGGTTGTGTTCGGGAACACATTTCGATGGGAATAAAAGTTCCCCCAACATGTATTTGCAATGTCAATTTCCTCAGGTACATTGATTTTGATGACTGTGTTAGGGAACACACTTCGATGGGAACAATGATCCCCCCCCATTTGTATGTATTCGCAATGTGGATCCCCCCAGGTACATTTTTAAGTCTGTGTTGGGGAAACCGTAAATCGGAGCAATCAAAACGTAGCAGGTAGGGCGTTTAGATAATGCTTAACATTTCACAGTTGTTCAGTTGTTTATCTCATGAAAAATTACATTTCATTCATTGTGATAGATGCGTAGAAACATTTCCAATCAATTGATGCATCAATCTTTCCGATCTACTGAGAAATGTTCGAGTTATAAGCATACGAAATTATTCATTTTTAACGGCATGTTCTGTGTTTAGGTTTTCATTTTACCCTCCATATATTCCAGTTAGACGTAGTCCCACGTCAAAAATGAAAAAATACCGTTCTAATATTTTGCGATAAAGAACAAAATTACCAATTATTAGAATTCACGAAAATTGAGAACCACTATATCGGCTTGGCATGGAATGGTTGTTATATGCGCTGATCCAATAATCATCAATAACCCTATAAGAGTTCCGATTTCCAACGACGCAACGCCGATGTTCGAGGGCTGGCATTCGCAGTCGTATTCGGTGACAAATCGGAGACAGCATAATCAATGCCGAATCCATTGCCACAAGTCTCCAAAGAAAACAACAACCAAGTTTCAAGTGGCCAGAGGCTACCGAACCTTACCTTATTGCGTAAGCGGAGGGAGAGAGAGAGCAACTGAAAAAAGTGGATCAACACTTTTGATTCTCCCCTCCTCCCGCCGGTGACAACCAAAACAGACCGCGATATTTGAACAGAAGAAACAAAATATGCGCGCCGACGAACATCGATTCGTTGAACAGGCGCGCTGAATATAAGCGCACGAGAGAGACACACCGCAGGTGATAATGAATTGATAAAACGCGGACTCACCTAAAGCCATCGCGGAATTATGCGTCAGGTGAATACCGACAAATTGGGGTGTACATATTTTTGGGGATTGAAAAAAACACGTTGGGATGATGAAACGGCGCGGTGTGCAAGCAACTGTCGCATATGTACATCACGTGCAGAGACCGGTTGAAGAAAGAGAAGAATTGGTGCGCACGTTCAGCGACGCGATCTGAATGTGCTGCCTTATGGTTTGATGCCACAACGTGGATTATGTAATCGATTATGCCGAACTGGAACAACGCTAAAGGTCAACGTGATGGGAAACCAAACAAAAAAAAAAACAACCTTCCCGAGAAGATGTGGGAAGGGTGCAGAAATCCACATTCGTGGGGTCATGACCATCACCAGAGGGGTTAATTCATCTCCGGTGAATGCTAATTGGTAGGGCCATAATACATTCGCGGTTTTGTGCACAGATATTTTCGGACATGTACACACGGCAATACAGCACTTCAGTGCGTTGACAAACGCCAGCGCAAACACTCTCGAGTAGATATTTGACTCGAGCAGTAAAGCAGGAAGTGAATTGCGGACGCTTTGATGCTAGACGGCGTTAACTAACCTTGTTCGCTTTGTACGTGCTTTGGTAGAACTCGTTGAACAGGAAGAAGAACATAACGGCGTGCATTCCGATCCACCAGACGAAGGCTTTCGGGTAGTTGCAGTCGATGAAGAGCAGCTGGAAGGCGTGCACCATGATTGCGACGAACTGGACCTACAAAACCGAACGGAGCGTAAGATTTGAGGATGTGTTGCAAGCTAGCAAAGACCAAAGTCACTCACCATCTGCAAGGTGGTTAGGTACTTCTTCCACCAGAGGTACTTCTGGAACTGTGGTCCGAGGGCAGAGAACAGGTAGTAGGTGTACATGACAATGTGTACGAAGGTGTTGAGCAGTCCGAAGAATGTGCTGTGGCCACCTGCAATTATATTGATATAGTTATTGTACTGTACTCATGGCTCATGACACAAAATATTGTGCTAAACATTTTCGTGTTCGTGTTTGAATAATTCGAGCAATGCAAGATTCTGTCGTATATGTATGAATACGATCAAATACTAGTCCAAAATAGCAGTTTTATGGTCATTTCTGCCAATTTTTTATTGATTTTAATTTATTTAAGGATTGTGCTCTTATTTTCATTCACAAGTTGTATTATGGGATTTAACAGAAAACTGTGGAGACTTCAGTTTAGTTCAGTTCAGACTTCAGTTGGCGACCTTTCAAACGTTTATTCTTTTTGTTGAAAGAGACGATGTATCTGTCACTGATATTGCCGGTTTTTTAGATGATTTTATTAGAATTATTATCAGCGTCAAACCGTCTCCAACTCGATTATCCCCAAGGCTACACCTCAAACCATGGTTCAAAGGTCTGTACTTTAGTCGGGACTTCATTCGCAACTTCTCCCGACTCATATCCAATCACTGTTTGTTAGACGCGCTGTTATTTCGTATCAATCTTACCAGCAACAATCTCTGCGTTTGTGGTCAAGGTTTCACGACATTGAGCATGTTATTTGGTCGTGCGAGGTGAATCTTGTAGCCAGATCAAATTTAGAAAACTCTCTTCGGGTTCGATGGAAACAACTCATTGTGCCGGTTGGGTGAATAGGAAACATGGAGAGGTGAATTTCTTCTTTACGCCGTTTTTGTCTGGTCACGGCTGCTTCAGGCAGTATCTGCACCGTTTTGGACACGAAGATCGCCTCTTTTTTCGGAGTGTGGAGATGTGGAGGATTGTTCTTGTACGCCCCAGATTCAGCGCATGTTTTGAGGGGCTGGCTAACATTTATGCTGGGAAGATCGTGGAGGCAATGTGTTGCGACGAGCACACCTGGAATGCAGTGTACAGATTAACCGTACACATCACGTCCGAGCTACAGCGAAAGTGTAGGGCCGACCAGCGCGCAGACAATGCCTGACGGTAGAAGGTGAACAACTGCGAGTGCTGTTGCAATGGATGGTACCCCATGGGAGTAGCTGGGATGGAGTGTGCGTCATGTTGGAAGACAATATCTTATCGACGCTCCGTTAATCTACTTCTATAAAGACGTGGACGTTATCGGTAGAACATTTGCGATGATAGCAGAACATTACACCAGACTTTAGCACAAAGCAGAAAAAGTTGTACTGAAAATTAATATGTATAAAACCAAATACATGTTGGATTTCGGATCCGAGCACGACATTAAGCAGTAGAGTAGTAATCGATGGCGATGAGTTGGAGGTAGTGGACTAATTTGTGGATGATATTTTTGCTACTGTAAAAGAGCGCTATCTGCCGCAGACTATGGCCCTGTTGAATTCTCTACATAGTTCGATTAAATTCACGGTTGAGAAAGAGTCGGATGGAAAACTCCCTTTCTTGGATCTGATGATCACAAGAAATGAGGATAATACCTTGAAATATGGCATCTACTGAAAGCCGACTTCCACGGACCAGTATATAATTTCCGACTCCAACCATTTCGGCACACAAAAGCAAGATGCCTTTCATTCAATGTCACATCGTCTTTTCAACATTCCGATGGAAAACCGTGAATTTGAAGCAGAAAGAAAGAAAATCCACAAGGCTGCTTTCCTGAATGGTTAGATTCAGAGAATCAGCCTTCCGTTCTACCCGAAAGTGACAATTGCCATTCAAGGAGTGCTTAAAAAACATGGGTTTCAAACAGCCTATAAGAGCTCTCATACACTGAAAGACCTTCTGTGTTCTCTCAAGGATAAGATCCCGCCGGACGAAAAGTCCGGTATTTACGATATTCCGTGTAAATCTTGCCCGGCGGTGTACATTGCCCAAACCCGTCGTAAGCTAAAGGTACGTTTGAGGGAGCATAGAAACGCCGTGGAAAATATTTAAGCGACCCAACGAATCGAGTGTAGCAGCTAACTCTACGGGGCTCAATCATGAAATTGACTGGGACAACGCGAGACTCAAAAAGTGGATCAGGAAGGCCTCCCATCTAAATGCATGAGAATCCATGTACATTCACATTGCTGAGCCGCCGCTTATGAATGAGTTTGAAGCTCCGATTACATCGAATTTATTCAACTTGACCAAACTAAACATCCAGTGACTTCATCTTTCTTGACGTGTACTATACCAGTACAAAGCTGTTTCTTTGTGTTGTAATCGGTCGGACACCGTCCCGTAGATGGTCAGCATTGAGCCCGAAACCGGTCGACTAAAAAGGTAAATTTACCAACCTTTATAATTTTGTAAGAACCTTAAGTGTTGTGTCCTGTCGGGTTCCGAGTGTTGTGTGTGGATATCAAAATGTCCTCTGTACAAAAGCACTCGTAGTCTTTGAACAATGTGTGCTAAGAACCAACTCTGGGGGTCTTCATAACCAACACGTTTCCCTTCCTAAACGATCGATTACATAGACGGCGCAATATCCACAGATGTCCCTCAATCTGATCGAGTCATCCAACACGCTGTTGTTGAGGAGAGCCAATTCAACGGGCATTCTGATGACATGTCTCGTACACCGCAACCTCACTTCTCACTTTTGCGTTGTGTACGACGGATGGTTCTCCGAGAAGCTGTTGTAGCTCAATATTCTAGCACCTCCACCATACTCCGCCCGAACATATGAATGCCGCCGAAAATTGCCCGTAGAACTTTCTGTTCAAGAAGGTCAAGTGCTCGGTGGTCGTTTACTAGAATTGTTCAAATTTCACGCCCGTAGAGGACAACTGGTCTTGTATGGGTCTTGTACAAGGTCAGGTTTGTACGATGACGTACTCGATTTGATCGTAGGATTCTGCGGAGGCCGAAGAAAGCACGATTTCCCACTAAGATGCATTCTCGGATCTCCTTGCTGGTATCGTTATCTGCGGTTATCAGCGATCCCAAGGACACGTGCCGCTTGGCTCTTTGAGAATATGTAGATGTTAGCATGTATATGATTTTTTTTGGAGGCAGACATTTAAACATTTTGTTATTGCAGCTAGTTCTGCTTGAAAAATTGTTGGCCAGTTTCCTACAGCTACTGAGGTTTTTGTTCGGGGACTATACACTCCGGCACCTGTTCTGATTCCCATTTTTGACCCATCAGAACGTGATTGGACCATTATGAACACTGGAACCACCTTCATCCCACATTGAACGAGATGGTTCGATTACACTGTATGGAATGTCGTAATTTTATGGAACCATCCAATCACTGTTCATCTCTGAGGATGGTCCTACGGGTGGGAGATTCAGGATGCTCAAGTGACCTGTTTTGGCCCCGTCTAGTATTTTTTCCATCTTTTAAGCTTAAGAGTGCTTTCTTCGCCTCTAGCTAAACATGTTGGTTCATAGGTAATAGATGAAGGATAGCCTCAAGTGCCTTCGAGGGCATACTTCGCATTGCTCCAGTGATTGCAACGCATGCTAGTCGTTGAATTTTATTGAGTTTTTTTTGTGGCTACGGTCTCCTTAGTCTTTTGCCTCCATACTATTTTATTTATTTTGGCTTAACGTCTTTACAATATGGCCTGATTTACAATTTTTCTCCAATAAACTCGCTTCGTGGCTATTTCTCTCTCCAATTCCGCGGGCACCTCATGCTCACTATGTCATGCCCCACTTGGTTTAACCACCTTGCTCGTTGTGCTCCTAGTCGTCTCGTACCAGTCGGATTCTCGCGGCTGGTATCATTGTCAGACGTTACCATTGAGCCAAGGTAGACAAATTGGTCCACTACCTCGAACTCATCGCCGTCGATCATTACACTACTACCCAATCGGATCCTGTCGTGCTCGGATCCGAAAGCCAGCATGTATTTGGTTTTAGACGCATTGATTTTCAGTCCAATTCTCTCTGCTGGTGTAATGTTCAGCTACCGTCTCAAATGTTCTACCGACAATGTCTACGTCATCAGCGAAGCAAATGAATTGACTGGATCTATTGAAAATCGTACCACGCAAGTTAAACGCCGCTCGTTTCATAACACCCTCTGGTGCGATGTTGAACAGTAGGCAAGAGAGACCATCACCTTGTCGAAGCCCCCTGCGGGACTCGAATGGATCATGAGATAATCGACCTGAAATTCGCACAGAGCACACATCGAAGCTTTAATCAGTCTTGTCAGCTTTACGGGGAAGCCGTTTTTGTCCATGATTCTCCATAGCTCTTTTCATGTGATTGAATCGTATGCGGCTTTAAAGTCGATGAATAGATGGTGCGTGGGAACTCTGTACTCTGTACTCTGTACTCTGGAGCATCTGCCGCAAGGTGAAGATTTGGTCAGTAGTAGACCGACCTTCGATGAAACCGGCCTGATAACTTCCCATGAATCTGTTTGTCAGTGGCGATAGACGACGGAAGATGATTTGGGAAAGCACTTTGTAGGCGGCGATTGCACGAAAGTTTTCACAGTCTAGTTTATCTTCTTTCTTGAAGATAGGGCAAATAACCCCATCTTTCCACTCCTGCGGTAATTGTTCTGTTTCTCAAATTCTGACAATCAGTCGATGCAGGTAACTAACCAATTTTTCCGGGTCCATCTTGATAAGTTCCGCTCCGATGCCATCTTTGCCAGTTGATTTGTTGTTCTTCAACTGTTTAATAGCATTCCTTACTTCATCTATCGTTGGGGGAAGGGTACATCTTCATTATTTACTGCACCAACGTAATCGCTTCCATTGTCATTTTGGTCCTCATCGAAGTACTGCCTCCACCTTTCGGTCACATCACGTTCGTTCGTCAATATACTCCCATCCTTATTCTGACACATTTCTGCTCGCGGCACGAAGCCTTGATGCATTGAGGTTCTGGTAGAACTTTCGCGTCTCATGAGAACGGTGCAGCTGTTCGAGTTCTTCTTACTTCTCCTCTTTTTGGCGGCGCTTCTTTTCCCGGAAGAGTTAGGTTTGCTGTCTCCGCTTTTGTCTAAAGGGTGTGTCACATCAAATTGCATCACGGAGAAAACGCTGTAAAAATTCGCCCAGTAGACCGATCCTTTTGAAAATTTTAGACAGTAAAATAAAAACTATTAAACAACTTTTGGCATTTTCTTTTAATTCATACTTCGAGCCCAAGCCCGTATGCTCGCACCTTCCTCTTTACCCTGTCCATAAGGTTCTGTACAACGTCAGGTTGTAGTTTTTTTTGAACAGAAATCCATTTTCTCTTGAAGTCCGCCTCCGATTTGACAACTTTATGGTTCTTCCGGAGGGCCTGCTTCATAATCGCCCAATATTTCTCTATTGGGCGAAGCTCCGGCGCGTTGGGCGGGTTCATTTCCTTTGGCACGAAGGTGACCCCGTTGGCTTCGTACCACTCCAACACGTCCTTTGAATAGTGGCACGAAGCGAGATCCGGCCAGAAGATGGTCGGGCCCTCGTGCTGCTTCAATAGTGGTAGTAAGCGCTTCTGTAGGCACTCCTTAAGGTAAACCTGCCCGTTTACCGTGCCGGTCATCACGAAGGGGGCGCTCCGCTTTCCGCAAGAGCAGATCGCTTGCCACACCATGTACTTTTTCGCAAACTTGGATAGTTTCTGCTTGCGAATCTCCTCCGGAACGCTGAATTTGTCCTCTGCGGAGAAGAACAACAGGCCCGGCAGCTGACGAAAGTCCGCTTTGACGTAGGTTTCGTCGTCCATTACCAGGCAATGCGGCTTCGTCAGCATTTCGGTGTACATCTTCCGGGCTCGCGTCTTCCCCACCATGTTTTGCCTTTCGTCGCGGTTAGGAGCCTTCTGAACCTTGTATGTACGCAGGCCCTCCCGCTGATTGGTCCGCTGGACGAATGAACTTGACAAATTCAGCTTATTGGCGACATCCCGGACCGAACTTCTCGGATCACGTCTAAACTGCTTAACTACGCGCTTGTGATCTTTTTCACTGACGGAGCATCCATTTTTGCCGTTCTTCACCTTCCGGTCGATGGTTAGGTTCTCGAAGTATCGTTTTAGTACTCTGCTGACCGTGGATTGGACGATTACCAGCATCTTACCGATGTCCCGATGTGACACCTCCGGATTCTCGAAATGAGTGCACAGGATTAATTCACGACGCTCTTTTTCGTTCGACGACATTTTTCCAAATTTACGAAAAATTGACAGTGAAGCATGGCCAACGTGATCTATACACTCTTATCTGATTATAAGCGAAAGCTGAAGATAAAATTCCTAAAAATTAAATTTCTACAGCGGTTTTTCCGTGATGCAATTTGATGTGACACACCTTTTATATCGGTCCACTTTCAGACGGGTAGTTTGACGCAGCATGAGCCCACGCGCAGCGTTCTTCTCCTGTAACAAATGCTGAGACTCATCATCGAACCACTCGTACCGTCGTCTTCATTCCACTTGTCCTAGGATGTTCTCCGTTACGCTGTTTATGGCTGTTTTAATCATACTCCAACAGTCCTCAAGAGCAGCTTCGGTAATTTGTTGATGTTGAAGAATCGGCCCTTAATACTCAATCTGCACATTATTGGGTTGATTGGCCACCAACCAATCACTCGCTTCTGCATATTGCCCATCACGATGAAAGCAGTACCTAGCTCGTTAGTGTTACCGCAGCTCTGGTAGATGGTATGACCATCGCGAAATGTTCGTACTGTAGATCCTCTCCAACACACTTCCTGCAGCGCTACGATGTCAAACTTGCGGTTTTTCAATAGTTCGGAAAGCACACGAGTACTTCTGATGAAATTGAGAGATCGACAATTCCACGTTCCGAGTTTCCAATCGTTCGTTCGTTTTCGTCGCCTGGGTCTGTGTTGATTAGTCCGGTTCAAATTTTCTTGTGTATCGTTCGTTGCTTGGTGTTTTTTTTTAGTGGTGCGGCTTGCAAGGCCTGCGACCAACCCCACTATCTCGCAGGATGACCATCGTGATACTGCTACTTTACGTCCCGAGTACCACCAGGACTGGACAAAGACGCTCATAGCGGCGTCAATTCGCTTAGAGGAGCTGTTTCCGGGTTTTGTGGCTTTTCTTGGGGACTGGCAATACCCAATGATCATCCCACCACACTCTAGACAGTTCCCCTGAACCAGTGCAAGCCAGAAAAACGATCTATGACGATAGAATTTCTAACCCGAACGGGAATCGAACCCGATGGGATCTTGGCAAGCGCAACGCTTACCACTTGGTCATGGGGACCACTGCCTCCACACTAATGGGGCATTGAATTTCCCAGACCGCTCAATGGCAGTTTAGACACAAATAACCATTCTAGGTTTAAGGGCCCATGTTCTGCCTATCTTTTTAGAACATGCCCATAGGGCCTTACTGATTATTGATTCTAAGTGTGCATTCCAGTGGTTACCAGTGTGCGGTAACAAAAGTATTTACTGTGTATGAAGTCGGCTCATTATTGTATTCACCACTCGTAACGTTCGTAGCAAACTAATGTTTTTCGTTTGAAATAGAATTTCTATTTTATTTGTAGTAAAAATACAATCGATACCTTATACTAAAATACAATTGTAAACTCGAAATATCATTTATATAATGTAAAACTTCAACCAACTACCACCCAAGCCAGCCACCAGTCACCCAAGCTACCATGCCATATTCACCACAGCCAAGGATCCGGTTCCCGCCATGTCTAGTTAATAGGAATGGGAGAGAGAATAAAAGGACGTTGGATGACGTGTAGAAGCTGGATTCGGCCCTCGAGAGTCTAAGAGGCAACACGTTGTTAAACCACACGTTTTGTGGAAATTATTCGCCGGTGATTATATCACGCATTAACGGTGTAACTCGAGCTAGAAAGTAGGGATCGAAATTCCTGTGGAAAAATCCCAGAAAACGTTCGTGCAAGTGAACGGAATGCCGTGTGACAGTTTTCAAAGTGCTACGGTCTACCCCCAAGAATTATGGAGTTGTTTGAGAGAGCCTAGTGACGTTATCACGCGCAGCATTGCGTGACAGCAGAAGTTTTCCCGCCGGAATACCGGCAAGTCTTGAAGAGGAGTCATCCTTCTTCTTCTTCTTTCTTCTTCTTCTTCAATGGCACTAACGTTCCTAGAGGAACTTCGCCGTCTCAACGTAGTATTACTTGCGTCATTTTTATTAGTACTTAGTTGAGATTTCTATGCGATTTATATTTCTATTGTGCTCCCGTGGCCGAGTGGTTAGCGTCATAACTAACATGCCGGGTGTTCGGGTTCGATTCCCGTTCTGGTCGGGGGAATTTTTCGTCAAAGAAATTTCCTCCGACTTGCACTGTGATCACGCGTATTCTAGAGCTTGCCATTCAGAATGCATTCAAGGCGTGTTATTTGGCATAGAAATCTCAAGTAATACTACGCTGAGACGGCGAAGTTCCTCTAGGAACGTTAGTGCCATTGAAGAAGAAGAAGAAGAGATTTCTATGCCAAATAACACGCCTTGAATGCATTCTGAGTGGCAAGCTCTAGAAGAATACGCGTGATCACAGTGCAGGTCGGAGGAAATTTCTTTGACGAAAAATTCCCCCGACCAGAACGGGAATCGAACCCGAACACCCGGCATGTTAGTTATGACGCTAACCACTCGGCCACGGGAGCACAGAGGAGTCATCCAGGACATCTTGAACCAGCAACAGCAGCAGCAGTAGAAGACGTGGCGTGGCGACTTGGGTGGATCCGGAGACAAACAAAATCCATGTGAACAATAAATGTTAAGGTTAGTTTAGTCTTAAAACTATTTGTCGTGATTTAGAACGTCTCACATCCGAAACGACCCTAAATCTATGAGCTAGATCCCATTGTAATCAATGAACAAAAAAGGTTCAGTAACACAGTTTAGTTTAGCATCTAGGATTACACCTAGATATTTTACTGAAGCGCTACATTTTATTTCCTCTATCCCATGAAGTAAAGACTTCAGATGCTGTTTTTCTTCTTGATGAAAGGAATAATTGTTGTTTTTGAGGGATTTATGCTCAGAACTTCTGTGATACACCATGATTGTGTAAGGTTTAAGGCCATCTGCATCCTGCTCCATATCATGTTGTCGAACTTTCCACGTACCATTATGACTAGATTGTCGGCACAGCCCACGACTTCGAAACCTTTTGCTTCTAAGCTTCTCAACAGGTCATAGGATACCTATACTGAAAGTGAGAGCTAGACGAATCGAACTTATGGTAAATGCATCAAACACGAAGTGTATGAGGGCTAGAGACTCCAAAGGGAACGACATCAGCTTCCCACCAATTGTCATCGTAGATGACGCTGAACTGGTGACCATCATCTTCAGCGATGCATTCAGTTCGTGTCAGTGTCTGCTTCAACTTCTGAAGATACTGAGAGTCGCTACACGAAGATGACGCTGTACAAAACATTGATCAAATCTGTTGACCACAATGTTCGTCCTGGACGCATCCGGAGTTTACGAACGACGATAGGTGCTGCGGCTCTATGGCGGAGTACAGACGGAGAATGGAGGGGGCACATCAACCATGAGATAACTTCATGGTGGTGACCCGGACTTCTTTTCAGTACTTTTCAGGGGACCAGATCGAAGAATACTTGCGAGACGTCGTGAGATGTCGGAGATCTTGCCAATAAGCTTAGAACCGACTTGAATGGAGACGACTTTTTGATACAACACAAGCCATTCCGGCTCTAGCCCACTGGGTAGAGGTAAGTGCTCACAAGTAGTTTTGTGAAACGTCTGAGCGGACTTATCGCGCTAACTTATGTTTTCTGTTTAGTTCATATCTTGCGTGAATCAAAATTATTAACTGAGAAGGCACTTACCTGGGGTGAACTTGACGCCGAACCACACGGACATTGGCATGCAGCCGTGGTGGATGACGTGCAGCGTCGACACTTGACTAGTTTTTTTACGCATCACAAAGAAGAACTATTAGAGGTGATGATTGTTGTTGTTGTTGTCCAGCCAGCCGTTGGTAGATGAGAAACGTGAAAGAAAAAAAAACCAGATCAATCAGTGTGAACTAGCAAGTGCAGGTTTGACGAAGAAGTTGTAATAATAAATCGATCTGCCTACTAATTGTTGGGATTGATTGCCCGAAACGTCAGAGAATTCCAATCTACATATGTGTACAGACACCGATGCGGAGTTTATAGCGTAGTTCATGGACGATTATCGCTGGTCGCCGGTTAGAAACGGGTCGCGATAATTACCCCGAGCTGATCATGGCAATGATATGTTCAACAATTAATTGATTGTGAGATTGTCAAACGCTGGGGCGTTGCGGTGCGGCACTTGGCCCTGCGTATTCCTTCAGTTTGCCGACATTGATCCGGTCTCGGGCATTAGATAGGCTCCAAAGTAATAAATTGATACACACGCGCGTACACTCGCGAGTGGGCAGGAGGAGCTACCGAGCGGAAGTGGGGTTTTGTATTACATCGGCGTTACATGCCGTTCAACCGGCCGTTTGATGGTGATATGATGATAGACCTAGCGCAAATATGCTAATTGGGAAGTTTTGTACCGCGGAGAGCAAGTGCGCTTGGAAACACACATGTTCTGTTCGTGCCTCATCGTTAGGATGATCATTACAAATTTTCTGATAAAAGGTAAACTCATTTTTGGCTCGCAATAACATAATGACAGAAAATCTCAAACACTCCATTAATCAATTATTATCCACCACATCCGGTATTATAGAGAGGGGGAAAATCAACAAACAATTCAATAATGAGCACTTAAATTTACCAAACAAATATTCATCATCTCGGATAGACCGGACAGCCGAGAAATCGAATAAGAAAAGAGATGAGAAAAGCGTTCATCGCGTGTCCTCCGATTGTTAGATTATTGAGAGTCTGTGGATATTTATGGAGGCTTCTGTGTACACATATACACATATACTCCGTGTCAACGGCTGATGTTTCAACAAGTTTACCAATTGGTGTAAATATTTGTGTCCGCTTGGCTTCCTCATGGCATGATTAAAAAAAGGGGCGAGGAATTAGCGGCGTAAATGTTTGCTTCATTGTCGTAAAAAAAACCTTGCCCCTCCGCACTATGGTGAAGGACAAATCGAACAGCTACCCAAAAGTGATGGGATGCAGATTTAGACCCTCCAGGTCTCTACCGATGATCTCCGCGAGTCGCGGCGTAGTTGAGCACATATATTCCGCACGAACGGAACTAAAAAATGGCGTGTGTTGCGGCTCTTCCTATTCGAATCAACAACACGAACGCTGATCGAGACTCAACTCCTTGTTGCTAATTCCTGCGTCTCACACTGGCCAATAATTGATTAGTTTCTCACGCCGAACGAAGCGATATATAGGAGAAGTGTGTAATACGCACCCTCTAAGCGAGATTGGATTCACCGTGCTCTTAAAAATTAAGGTAACAACTACGTCAGTACGTAGATTAGTTAACCCTCAGTTATCTGTAATCGTTCTGTATTTTAGATACTGAATAACAAAAGTACTACGAATTTTACTTTGTAAGGCGCCCACATTTTATATTTTCCAATCATACGGTGTTATGCGCACCTTACACGATCAAACTGATTGACAATAAGTGTCTTCAATATCGTGACAGCTAGGCTTTCGACATCCGATCTAACTTCAATCAATATTTTGCCACCTTACACGGTCAATATCGCCCTCAACCCGTGACAACGAAAATATCCGCGATGGCTAGTGGCGACATTCGAGTTTGGGATTCAAACTATTCTCCATCAGATTAGAAGGCTAAAAGGCAATTTTCAATTGGTAAAATTTGAATGAAAATATCTACTTGGTATTATTTAATTAGTTGAAGCGCGTAGTCCTAACTCTAACTTAACCTATTTTCTATGAATTTTTAAATTTTCCTACTAAAATTTATTATTATTATATAACGTCAGTTTCAGATACAATTTTTGTATGAGATTTTCTCACCACTTGCAGAAAAAAAGTGATTTGCATTCACATAGAATACTAATTTGATTTGGAAAAGTTAATTTTCATTCATAATTTACACTTTAAAACTCGTTTTTCCTTCTCAAAAACACATCATAATACTCGCTTCACAAATACAGACTGATCCTTTCAGTTTCAGAGATGCCATATTATTTTAGATTGCGAAAATATATGCAAATTATATTATCTGCAAGCAAATGTGTTTTATTCGATAAATAAGACTATGACAGTAGAACCCCGATTATCTGTATCTGTATCTATTGATAAAACATAGTTTCTATGTTTAAACATCATCCCGACTATTCGCGGATAATCGGGATTCTACTGTAACTTGAATTAACACGTGATGTTTTTTCACCTGTGATTTTCCCAGATCTTCTCATTCTCCAAATTTTATAGCGGAGTGTGAAGAAACACACAACTTAGACTAAAGTGGCTGCCCCGCTGGCTAGCGCCGAGTTCAATGTTAAAAAATTCCTAAGACGTTGTTAATTTTCATTCACTCTCTCATCATCACATTGTCAGTTTACTTTGAGGTTTTGATTTGTATCGCGAAAAGTACTGTATTTTGCTATTTTAGGTACAGTAATTTACATTTAATGCGACATTTTTCTAATTGGACAGACCTGTATGCGACACGTTTAGTTAGACATTTTTGTAAACATCGAGTTCGGGCCCAAATTATGGCCCCACATTGAAATTCGCCGCCAGACGTCGACGCTGTACCACTCTCATCTTCAATCTTCAAATCGCCTCCAATGCGACACTGAGTGGTTCCTCTGCATGTCGTATTAAATGTAAATTACTGTATCAGTTTTCCAAAGCAAAAGCTTTCATTTATGATTCCTACAATTTCAGAAGTTTATAAATTTTAATTGCAATCGCAAAAAAGACTAACAAACATTAAATGTCCGCTTGCAAATCTGGCAACTCAGTCTGGAAGTCCGTGAGGTAAAACGTCATCATCATGCATCCATATGAAATGTCACGATATTGATGCCCGAAAATCAGAAAATCCGGATTTCTGAGTTGTCGGCCATTTTCAGCTGTCATTATGCTCTCAAATGTCATCATATTGTCAATAAATTTGACCGTGTAAGGTCCGCTTTAAATGGCCCAGCAGAAGTATAATATGCTCACAAGCTGTTTCTCTCAGAGACTATAAGGCTCTGGGAAACAGCTAGTATGAATGAGAGATTCCATCAATCTATTCACTTCATGCCCACCAGCGAAGAGAGGAAACTCCGCTCCGGTGAGCGTATTCTCCCAGTATTTGTGCATTAATTCTCCAGTCCGCGCTCTTTTTTTTCCTAATTTCTCTGAGCACATAATATAGATGCCAGATGTGAAGACATGTTTTCGTTTTGAAGACATTTAATTTTGTGAAAACATATTGAGGTCATTTCAAAGTATGTGAAAACAATTGTTTGTGTGATTTATCGAGCATGATTTAGAAGTATCGTGATGATTTTGCTCATTTTTGTTCATTATGATTATACAATGGAACCCCGAGCATCCGCCAGCGGATGATGCGCGGTGTGGTTAATCCACGAGAGCAAGTTCCATACTATTTCTATGGACTTTCCCGGAACTTATCAGAGAGTGGTGGGCTTTTGCGCTTTTATTTTCATGATAGCTTTCACATTATCTGACCACTAGTGTTCACGACCTTACAGATAAGTAGTTCAATGATTTCTGTGTTGATAAAACATAGTTATCATGATAAATTTTTTTTGTGTTTGCATCTCTTTTTTTAGTCATCTATTGCGTTATCCGCGATTTTCATGATCCGCGGTGACCTAGCCAGACTATGCCGCGGATGATCGGGGTTTTACTGTATTTGAAGACAATGGGCCTGATTCTCAAGTACATTTCACGGTGGAAACGAAGTGAAATGTAATCGCGATGACAACGGTACGGTGTCGATATCCGGATATGAAATTAGTTTCCCCCTAAAACTTATCATTATATTATCAAATTATCTTCAGAATTTTTTTTTGTATTAGATTATTATACCACATGAAAAAAAAAACAAAGTTTTCCATTCACATTGAACACCAGTTTTATACGAAGAAGTTAATTTTCATTAATGATTTTTAACTGAAAAATGCTCATTCTGCCTGAAAACTCATTATTATCTTCGACACTTCACTTACTCGTAAAACGTAGCTCAAAGGCGTGCCGTTTATTTCGTTTCCACCGTGAAGTGTATTCGAGAATCAGGCCCAATTATTCGTGTCATGCAGAGATATTTGAAAAAAATATCTGGCATCCCTCACATACCAGCTATTTCTCTCGTGAGAATGTTATCCGGCCGAAAGCGAGCAAATTGCCCCGATCGAGAGTATGCCGTACTGCCCAATGCTAAGCTGATGCGAAAAATATCAAATTGAGAAGAAAATGAATCCTTTCTTATCGTTTTATTCATCTGAGATATCCACTCGACCACTCGGAACTCGACTCAATAAAAATGACTCACAGTTATCGCCTCTATCGGTGACATGATGTGAAATGATGTGTTACATCGAAAATCGCTTCTAAAGAAAATTATTTTTCTTATTTTTTTAAAGCATGTTACAAATGTAAAACTTGCATGGTAGGATTCAATCATTGACTAGCACAATTACCTATCACCATTGCATTTCTATTCTTGCTGGTTTACGAAAAAATCAGGCGGATCAAATTGCCCGGCAGGCGCGTTTTAGACACATCTCCTCTATATCATGTGTAGCCAAGTTTTGTTGTGGCGGCGATTGGGCTCTGTGGGTTTAATGCCTTCTTGAAAAAAGCAATTTGAAGCGAGGACAGTTGGCGCTACGAGTGGGTACACCACGCGATAGCCATCAATCATTGGCGAGTGCTTTATTTCTTTTGTCTATCTTGTGAAAAATAATCGACATAAAAACCCAAATTGAAACTGAATGTTTAATGCTCTAAAATTACATTCTCGAAATCGATAGAAACCTTCACAAGACCAAACAAGAAAAAAGAACTATTGAAGGAATCGGGACAAAAAATATTTATGAGCTGCAGTGTTTGTAGTTGATTTGACAACAAAATTAGTTGAATTCTTCTCACGACCACATGTTCGTACTATACTCAACAGAAAAAAAATAACAAATTTTCGAAGGCTATTATTTTGTGCTTTTGTAAACTACCAATTGTTGTTTTAAGATATACAGAGCGGACTCGATTATCGTATTTAATCGAATCCTGTATAAATTCGAGCAAAAAAAAAGTATGGGTCTGAGCACGGACGAAAACTTGGCGTAGGACTTCGAGAACGATTGCTCTCGAATTGAGTTCTTTCATTTCACTTTTCGAAACATACACAGTATTATATACATGCATTGAGTATGATATGAATCAAAAAAACTTTCTAATAAAATCTCTATCAACGTTTAACCCTTTACGTAAAAATTTTGGAGATAATAAGGTGTCGCCATCTTCCAAGTCATCTTCTCTCCATTGATTCTGATAAGTTTTGCTATCAACAAATGTAGAATAATTATTAATATGCAACGACTCATCCTTTCCGTCATGAAAAAAAAACAAGTAAGAAAGGATAAGAACCATGGATAGAGCAAAGCAGTTCACTTTGACGAACGGCACAGTCACTAACTATTCACCTAAGTGAACCAGTTCTTTTGAACCATTCTTTCGATCTTTCGTTCAGTTTTACACTGGCGTCAAAAACAACATAGAATGTTAGCTGGAACCCAACAAACATAGGCAGCTTCACAGCTATCCATTTCCTGGTATTGATATCATTAGATTAGATGGAACTTTTTCTAATTTATGTGGAATGTATTTTTCAACTACTGGGGAAAGGAAAGGTACTTCTTCTTTAAAACTCACAAATTGTATGTAAAAACAATGCTATGTGTAATGAATCGATTCGCGCAATAGTTAATATTTTCTGTTGGGACACAGTCTTATTTCCATCGAAGATCATGTAATAATTCTATCAGAGAAGAAATTCCGTAACGCAATTTTGCAATTTTCCTTTACAATCCGGTAAATGCTATCACATAAAACGTTTTATCGTACACGCAATAGGCCAAACAATGGATTGAACGAAATGATTTTTTTTCCAATTTAATTATTTGAGAATTATTTGTTTACCCAATTAATTGTCACAGCTCAAAACGATAAATAACAACTCTCTGATATTCGGATATGTTATGTGAAAAAACCTCAGGTTTCAAGAAAAAATATAAAAAAAATATGGTGCCCTTGGTCCCGAAACCATCAAAAACAATTACAGCCAATAATTACGAAAACAAAATCCGATTTTTTTTCCAAGTGCAATATTTTTCAAACAAGACTAGCTCATTTGCTTTAATTTGATATGTCGATCATCTGAACCGGTTCAGTAGTCCAAAGTTCAAAATTTTACGTTAAAAAACCTCAGCTTTCAAGAAAAAAAATATAAAAAATATAGGTTCCCGAGAACATGTAAACAATAAAAAACAAATAAATCAATAATTACGAAAGCAAAATAAACATGAATTGTAGTATTTTTAATTGGCTTCAATTTGATATGTTAATTGTCAAAATCGGTCTAGTTCAGAAGTTATGAATTTTTGAAAAGAGTAATTTTTGGAAAAAAGGTGAAAAAAAATTATCTTTCGGACCACTCTAAAATGGAAATAGGTACCCCAATGAAAAAAATAAAAAATACGGGTCTAAAATTTTGTGAAAAGGAACAAAATTACCGCTTTTCACGAAAATCTTAGAACCACTACTGGGGAACTCCGATATAACATACACAGTATCAAAGTGTAAAGGAATTTTTTTTAATATATTTTTTTCTGAAATAACAATTTAAATTATCTTTTGATATAAAGTTTTATACCTTTAACCAATCCCGAAACACAACTGGTTTTGTGATTCCGGATTCTAAATGAATCAAGCTATAATCAACAGTACGAAGGGAAATATCATGAGAAAGGTTGATTTCGTCTTCTAGTTGAATTTATTCATCATTATTTACTAACCTTACCTAAACAGCAACACAATAAAGTAGTATAAGCTACGTTTTTGTGTTCTTTATTATGCGTCGATATAACATACAGTAAAACCTGTTTTTGTGCGGTTGCTTTTTGTGCGATTTCTCATTTGTGTGACTGTTTAGATGCGATAGTATTATTTGAGCGATTAGTTTGTGTGATTCAAGACGCGATGTCATAAAAAAATCGCACAAAAAGAGTCGCACAAACGACGAATCACGCGAAAAGGGACCGCACAAAAACGGGTTTGCCTGTACAATTCGATAAAACGTACAATTTTGAAAGTAAAATGTACGTTATATCGAAGTTACCGTGTATATATTTTTTTTCTTTCTTTACTAAAGAGATTTTCAGCCAAAGGCTGGTTCATCCCTAACATACCGTGTATATCGGTATCACATGGAATGGCTGTATGTAGAAATCAAAGACGTAGTCCTTCGCCAAATTTCGTCTTTCAATTCTATACTGGGGTGTAAGTTCAAAGCTTTGAAAACGAGCTACCGTAGAGAAGAAAACAGCTACAGCTCCTGCTACTGCCGGTACAGCTGTAGTAAAGAAAAAACCAACTAAGACATCGAAATCCGTTGAACGAAAACCCAAATCACCGATGCCACCGAAAGGAGCGGAGCGGTTCTGAGAACTGCACGAGGTATTTCAAAAAATCAAATCCAGTTCTTCTCAGAACTTTCAGTTACTTTGAACCGAAAGAGTTTATTTTGTTTCAATCGAGTGCGATAAACGATCGGTCAAAGATCACGTCTTTCAGCAAATTATTAGGAGTACAATGTATCTTAAGAAAGACAATTCCCGGCAAACGACGTTTACTCAACAATTTCTCAAACGGCAAGTGGGTGTTGTGAGGAAGGATGAATGAACGCATCATTTATGTAGACTGATTGGATGCGACAGATATTTTGTCTATTGGAAATGGTAACGCTCTCGTTTTCAAATTCATTCATCCATTTATTGAGAATTGATTCAGATTCAACTTCAAACAAATGATCACTGAACCAACCATAGTCCTACGTCAATGCGGTTATACCACTGCACAGTGGTCCAGGAGGTGCATTTAAATGGAAATTAGCATTTAGAGCTCGACAGGTATTCTCTAGACAAGAACTGTCTTCGACAAAGTTTTTACATATAATAGAGCGCTCATTTTTATGTTATCAAAAATAGGGTGACCAAAATTGTCGATGAAATAAAAAATATAACTTTCTCATCTTTACAGATAGAGGTAAACAAAGTCCGACAATGTTGTAGCCCCAGTTATTTAAGACATCTTTGTAGAACAAAGTTTTTTTTCTATCTCGTGAAATAACCGATAGGGCGCCTTTTTTCTAAGTTGCATTAGGATCACCATGAAAAAAAAACTGTGTTTTTGCTCTAACTTTTACATTTCAAGTTCTACATGCAGACTATCTTCGAAAGACGTTTCGGGTTTTCTACTACAAATATTTTGCGATGCAGAACATGTTAATATCTCAACTCCACTCAAAGTTATTGATATTTTTTCCCAAAAAATACGTTCCCTTCATTTGTTTGTCATTCTTTCTGGGGCAAACATAAAAAATGTTTGTCGGCGGAATTTTAAAGAACAAATTTTACTCTATATAATATATGATTTTCAAAACTATGTTATTTTCTGTGTTCAAGTGAATTAAAATTAAAATCTTGAGTTTTTGGGTGAAAACTTTGAGCAGAATTAAGATATTGACATGTTCTGCATCGCCAAATGTTGGTATTGATAAGCTCTAAAAGTCGTATGAAGACAATTTTGATTAAGAATTTTAAATACAAAAGTTATAGTAAAAAACCGTTTTTTTTTATGGTAACCTAAATTGCCAAAATTGCTTTGGATGCACTTACAATCCAGGCGTTATTTGCCAGAAGAAACATAACCATCGCGTCATTGGAGTAAACTCACTGAAGTCAACCGCGAGAATGGAATTTCGGCTGGCAGACCGTAATGCACACTCGATTAATCGTTGTACTTACCGTATCGAAGAATTCCGTGAACTTGGAAAAGTAATACCACCAACACGCGTGTACCATCTGTTATCCGTTCCAAAACGTTCCATCGATGACAGTTCCAATTCGGGTTGAGGAGGTGTGTGTGTGTGTGATATTCGATTGAACAGGCATCGTTTAAGTTCAGACAGTTTCAAAACAAACAAAAAAAACGGGAAAAGGAACAATACATTAGAATAGCTTTGGGATTATTTTTAGCTTGAGGCGTCTTTACAGCTAAAGTATTCTTTGGAAAACAACACAACACGAAATGAGGGGGGATTTTTAGACTCGAAATCTTTTGTTTCTGTTGTTGTGTGGATCATTGTGGGAAGAGACTTTTCCTGGATACGTATACTTTAGGGTGCCAATGAATGTATGGGAAAAAATCGACACTAAAATTTCAAAAAGTTACCCTATACAAAATATTCACCACATCGAAAAAACACCTTATGGACTTATGGAAGAGTGGCGCAAAGCGGTCAAAGTTGATTTGCACGATAATATATCCTGTGCAAAATATTAGCTCATTCGGACTCCATCTACTGGTGTAGCAGACGTTAAATTTTGAGTTTTTTGAAAACCGAAAAATCACCGGAAATCAGGGTATTAAAGAAAATTGATTCCAGTTGTCTTAAAATTGCATAACACGTCGAGCATTACTTATCGTGCAAATCAACATTTCTTAGCAAGTTTCGAATGAAAAATCGAGATAACTATTTTTATTGGCACCCAAAACCATACTTTTCGTTTCGTATTCAAAAAAAAAAAAAGTCCCAGAGTCCCAGAGTGTCTCGACGTTTCATGTAATTTTAAGACATTTGGCATCAAAACATTTTTTTTCGATAACCCCGATTTCCTTTACTCCCCCCTTGGGTGATTTTTCGATTTTCAAAGAACTCAAACTTTGACCGCTTTACGCCACTATCCCTTGAGTCCGATTGAGCTGAAATTTGGCATAGGGTGTTTTTTTCAAGGCGGTAAACATTTTTAATGGGGTAACTTTTTGAAAATTTAGGGTCGATTTTTTCTCATACATTCATTGACACCCTAGTATACATACTAAACCAGGCAGAGAGGAGAAGTTATGGGATGCTATTGATTGACGAGACCAGGAAGCACATAAATGAATGATTAATCGGGTGTGGAGAATAAAATATGAAATACAACAACATCAAGAACCGTAATTGCTGAGCCAGATAGAGATGGATTGTTTAAACACAGGGGAAGGTATCGCTACTCAAGACACATACATAGTATAGGGTTACGTTCTCTCGTTTTCGATTATAAGGTTAGAATTCTAGGGGTTAGTGAGAAACTAAACTGTAAACGATAATAGTACAATATATAATTTTAATGATGATTAACACTTTCGGGTTAGTGCAAAGCATTAGAAATGATGCGAATGAGATGCAATGATGAGCTGAGGTTATGCCAAAATCACAATAAGCGTGTGAATGATTCCACAAAGATGACTTAAAGTGCTGCAGAGAAAACAAGTGTGCCGTTCAATTAAGACTTCTACCATTCACAGTATAAACAAACATCACAAAACATTGTACAAAAGTGGTTCCACGGAGGGTCGGTTTTCGAACGATTCTACAGACTCATTACGTCACTCACTGGATACTAAACACTTAAGTGTTGATTTTGGCATGAAACTGTCTATGCTAAGGTCGTTCCGAACGAATCGAACATGCAAATGAGTGGATATGGGTTTATGTATATGTGTGAGTGTGACTATTTGGGGCGACCTTTAGGCGAACGTGATTCTTAAAACCTACCCTTAACGTTTTAGGGTGGTTACTATAGTCGACTGGCTGACATCGGAAGTTATAATGTCCCGTTAGCCAACCCGATACACCGATCTGTGGATTGCAATAGAAAAAGAATAGTTCCAAGTTAGTACCGTCTCACGGGGGAAGGAGTTGGCGTTAATACAAAGCGAAAACTAGTAACAGTCCGGTGGTTTTGGTTTGGTCCTCAAAAACTACTTATTTCTGTGTGTACTTTGAGCCCTGAAATACTTCTGTGGGGTCGGGAATCATCGCGTTCGAGTCTAGTCGTCGTGGTCGAAATCGTTACAGAAATTATCCCCGAGATCATCAATTTTTTTTTCATTTGAACACACGCGAAAGCCAGCGTGAGTATGATTAGTTTTTTCCTGTTTTCGGTGTATATTTTAGCTCAGGTTATGATGAAAACTTATACACATTTTTTTACAAATAGCTGATGAAACCGAATCCTCAACATCACTCACAACGTGCTAAATCCACATAATTACTTACCCTTTTGTGTTAATAATTGTTTACAAAAAAAATCTAGATGAACTGATTCACTAGCAAATAGCGACTACTTTCGATAAAACTTTTTTCTGACAAAATCAAATGAATCAATGATGATAACTTGCATACAAATTTACATGTAAGTGTGAATTCTAATCAGGTTCTACTTTCGTTTATAATGATAAAAAAACTGCGAAAATCGAACAAATATTTGTTAGTTATCTTCGGTACCACACTATTACTACTGCACACAAACAAACACACGCACACTCTGTACTCAGGGAGTGGTAACAGCGGATCCCCAAGCCTAGGTTCTAGCGCTAGGTTTGTGGTTGGGATTTGGCCCTTGGGCTTCTCCATCGGGCCATTGATAGTTTTCGACTGCTTCCCTCCGGATTAGACTAGGAATATATTTGTTTTTTTTTTGCGTGAGGATTAGTGAAAATGTAATGTAAAGTTTAGACGCTAGTGTAAGTTTTCCACCAATGGTGGCTACGGTCCAGTTTGTACCAGGGTTTGCGTAGCCTTGCGCTCGGTCTGCGGATGTTTCTATTTCCGTCTCCCTTCCGGGACTGCCGTTGGGATCTCTAACACCTTGTGATACCCTTCCGATACCTTCCGAATGTCATAGTTTCGGGGGTGAATCGCTGGTAGTGGTTTAGTAAAATGCGCTACGATCGCTAATATTCTGTCTCGGGATGAGATACGAAATAAAAGATTTGGAACAGAGAGAACATTCAACGAAGAGTTGGGTAGTGTCGAGAGGTGGGGGCGAAGGGTACTCCGTTCTGATATTGGGGAAGGGATGTTGAAATACGTTGTACGGTGGCACTTGTTGTCAAACTTACTCTCATCGCTCGACCGGTCGTACCGTGGTCCACTGGTTGGCACCGGAAGCTGTACTCGCCCCACCAACCTCCCATCAGACACTAGAGATACGTAGGAATAAATCACATGGGTGGGAAAATGAGAAACCATATAAATATTTGTGCATGCAAAAAGAGTTGCAATTAAGCCAAATCGAAAAACAAAATGCAAATATCAATGCACTAGTTTCAATCTTATTTTCGATTTCCGGTTTCGTTATGAATCGCGGATCGTGCGCGGCAAAGGTGAAGATTAATGAACCGAACACAAGACACGAGCCGGAAGGCCGGCTGTTGATCTCTTCCCTAAGTTATGCACACGGTCACAGAGCGTTCTTTGAAGTCCGGCGGAACGTGAGTTCATTGTGCCGCAGTCTTTCGCGACTTGTAAACAACAGCTACGGTCAAAAAGTGAAAGGAAGGTCGTGTGGGTAAAATTCGTGAGCACGGTCTTCTCTTGCTCCGACAGTCGACAGTGTTGGGGATTGGTTCGTGGGCGGGGAGGGGAGTAATAAGGTGTTGGGAGATGACTGAGTGTACCGATCGATCTCGATGAAGTACTCAAATGAACCCTGATAGGCACGGTGTTCGAGCCTCGAAGTTTCGTTGAATTAATGTTCGAAGGGTTAATTTGTATCTCAGATTGAGGTGCTTAATGTGTGATCCAAAATACATATTCAGGATTAGTAAGTGAAAACTCAATATTTAAATTCACGATTATAATTCCACATTGCGAATTCTACATTTTGGATTTTTGGACCAGATTCGGAGTTCCATATTGTAGAATACCGATTTCCTGATTGTCTGCAATCTGTAAATTAAATTCGGGATCCAATTTGTGAATATCAATCTCATGAACCCGATTCAGATTCATATTCTTAATTCTAGATTCCAGATTTCAGATAAGTTCCAAATTCTAGATTTAGAACATCAAACAGAAGAGTCAGAATTCCAGGTCGCGGGAATTGCATATTTCCAGACGAGGAATCTCCAACTTAATGAATCAGTGTTGCAGCCTCGAAGTTCAAAATTACAAGGCTTAGAGATTAGAAAAATGCATTTTCTTTCAACTCATTCAGGATTCTAGTTTCGATCTAAAATGCAAGCTCAAATCTCCGATTCCGATTCAGAACTAAATTCCGTATTTGATATTTGAGGACTGAGGCTTTTTTTTATTTTCTTGAATTTCTCAGTTTTGGGTGTTGTAAAATCTATTAGGCTCTAAAGCTTCTAAATTTTATAATCCTTAGATTTTTGTTATTGATTTTTTTAGATTTTAGATTTTTTTGTATTTTTTAAAATTTTTGACTTTATTTCGAACTATACATTCTCGGGTGAATGTATAAATTTCAAATGTTTGTATTTTAAATTTGTAGATTTTGAATATTTGAATTTTTTATTTTCGATTAATCAGATTTTGTATGTCAGATGTTTTAAATGTTTCATATGTTTTGAATTTCGAACGCTTTGGATTTTTAAAATTTTAGGATTTTAAAATTTTTGTTTGTATATTTTTGAATTTTCGATGGATCTGATAGTGTGTTTTAGATGTTTTAATGCTTCGTATGTTGAATCTCTAATGTATTGAATTTTTAAAATTTCAAGATATTTGATATATATATATATTTCTATTATGATTTATTTCTATTATGTTTTGATTCTTTGTTTTTTAATACTTTCATTTTATGTTTTTTAAAGTTTTAATTTTAAATTAAAAAAAATCATTATGATTTTTTTTGTTTTTATTGCTTTTTAAATAAATTTTAATTACTCATACCGATTATATACAGTATTTAATTTTCACTATATATAATTTAATAATTTTTTCATTTTTTCTTTGTTTTATATGACCCATTTCAGCGTGACGTGACAATGTTTTGACTCACTGCAAACACGTTTTTCCACGTTCTGGTGTGTGAGTCAAACGATTCCCAATAAGTAAAAGATGTCAGAATAAAATATAGAAAATCTCCTAAAAGAACCATCAGTTGGAGGATACTTTATGGTTGAATGCGCTTTTTCCCAATCAAATACTTTTGTGACATGCCTTGCTTTTTTTTTTTTCAATTTTTCTAATTTTGTTCGATTTTCTTTTTACTTGTTTTTTTATCTTTTATTATTTAAGATTTTAAATGTTTTAATTTTTAGATTATTTTAAACTTTCAAATTTACAAATAAATTAATTTTCAATTATTCTATTTCGTGAGTTTGTCAATTTCAAAAATTTTGGAGTTATGAAAAGTTGAAAAAAAAATGTTGAATTTTTGAATTTATTAACTTCTGTATTTTTTTTCTATTATTGGATTTTAAAGTTTTCAGACTTTTCAGTTTGACAATTTCAAAATTAAAAAAAAAATGAATCTTAGTTTAAAAAAATGGAATTATTGGATTTTTGCAGCTTTTGGAATTTTTAGATTTTCTGATTTTCGAATTTTGGGATTTCTATCCTTTGTTTTGTATTTTTTTTTTACTTTTAGTGAAGGATTGCAGTACTTAAGAATTTCGGTATTTCAGATCGTTGAGATTTTTGGATTTGTAGATCATTGGATTTTCGGATTTCAGATTTTCGGGTTATTCGATTTCTGGATCTTTCGATTTTTACATCTTTGGATTCCGGGATTCTTGGATTTTAGAATCATTGAATCTTAGAGTTTTTGGATTTTTGCATATTTGAATTTCAGGACTATAGGATTTCTGGATGTCAGGATTTTTGGATTCTTAGATTTTTTGGTTTTGAGAATGTTAGATTTTAGAATGTTTGGATTTCACAATTTTTGGATTCTCGATTTGCGGGTTTCTGAACGAGTTAATGAAAATTTTTGGATTTTTGGACTTTTGGATTCTTAATGGATTCAAAATCCTGAAACTTTTTTATTTTTTCATTGTTGTTTTTTTTTTGGATTTTTGGATATTCAAATTTGTGGGTGAATATAATTTCGAATTCTTTGCATTTTTTGGATTTCTAGATTTTTAGTTTTTTTGATCTTCGAATAGCTTTAAACAGTTGGGTTTTTGGATTTTTTGGCTTTTTGAATTTTGGATTATTGTATTTTTGAAATTCAGGATATTTCTATTTTTGAACTTTTGGAATCTGGGATTTTAGGATGATTGAATTTTTTAAATTTTTCAAATTTTGCCTCTCAACATGTTTTGATTTTTGAATTATTGGATTTTCAGACTTTTGTATCCACAAACTTGTGGGTTTTAGAATTTTTAAGACTTCAGAATTGTTATTTTTTGAATCTTTGAACTTCTGCGTTTTTGGATTGTTGAACTATTTGTTTTGTACATTTTTTTCAGCATTCAATATTCGTAATTGTATACCTAATATTTGTACTTTCAATTCAAATTCTTGATTTGAAAATCCAGATGATTCTAAACTCAAATACCTGTTTAAGTTGTAGATCACAAATGAATTTCTAAGATTTATGAATCCTTATATCCCAAATTATTTATTTAGTTTTCTGATTTCTGGTCTAATAAATTTTTCTGATTTCCAATTTCCGTAGTTTTTTTTAAATATTGTTCCCGATTTGAGATATTAGAATTTTTGAGTTTTTTTATTTCTGAAGTTTTCGATTTCAGAATTCTTGCCTCTTTATCATTTTTAAATGTCTAGATTTTTGGACAGAAGGAATTTTTATTTTTTTTTTTGATTTTCGTTTTATTTTTATTTTTGGGTTTTGGGATTTTTTTTGAGTTTTTGAGTTTGGATGTTTGCTTAAATGATCAAATTTTTGAACTTTCGGACGTTCTATAAAAATGTTTCGATTTATGTATTATTTTTTTTCTAATTTCTTGAATTTTAATTTTTTTTTAAACCTTTGAATTTTGAATTATTTATTTTGTAATTTTTTTCAGGATTCTACATTTGAAACTGTATACCTTAATTTTTGTACTTTCAAATTTCAGTATCAGATTATAGATTTGAAAATTCAGAGGATTCTGAATTCAAATACCTGTTTTAGCTCTAGATTACAAATTTGGAAATTCAGATTTTTGAATCTTAATTTCCCGAATTCGGTGTTCTGATTCCTGGTCTAATTAATATTTCCGATTTCCGATTTTCTTAAAATATCGCTATAGATATGAGATTTTTAGATTTTTGGTTACTGAACTTTTGGATTTAGAATTTTAGGTTTTTTTTGCTTGTTTCTCAATTTTATGTGTCTAGATTTTGGGATTGTAGGAATCTAATTTTTTTTAATTTTGGGTTTTGGGATTTTGATTTTTTTGAAGTTTTTGCGCTTGGATTTTTGCATTTTTATAATGTTTTTATTCATGTTTTTTTTATAACATTCATGAATTTTTTGATTTTTTAATTTTTATTTTTTTGAATCTTTGAATTATTTAGCCTTCTGATTCCTGATCTAATTAATATTTCCGATTTTAAATTTTTTGAAAATATCGTTTTAATTTGAAAAATTAAAAAAAAATCGCACGTTGCAATTTTGAGAGGAACTGAAATTTAGTCTTCGAATCTTAATTCTGAATCGGGTGTCTAAACTCTATAATTATAATCTAGAGACAAAACTTACAATATTTTCTGTCTCTAGATTATAATTAAAGACTTTAGACTCCCGATTCTAAATTCAGATTCGAACACTGAATGCAAGTTCCTCATCAATTTGCAATTCCAATGTAAATGCAGTTCATTTCCGCATTTACAGATTAAGGATCGAATTGAGTATTACTGATTTTGAATCCTATTTCTTAGAAGACTGATTTTGAATTCAAAATCTCTGTGCATATTTCGATTCTGGATTGCAAATCTCGGATCCCAAATGTAAGTTTCTGAATTATTGATTAATGATTACTTTTTCACGTTTCAGGTGCGGAGTCTAGATTTTAGATTTTAGATTCCATACACCTTTGCCAGAGAGAATTGAAAATTTGTACTTCAAATTGTAAATTATAGATTAAAATTATTGATTTGGGATTTCAAGGATTTAGGGTAACTTAGATGCTTGAGGCGAACTAATTTTCAATTCTACATTAAGACTTGGCTTCCAGGCTTTAGTTTCCGGGTATGGATTTTATTTATATTTTGAAGATTTCTTCACGATGAATCATCGTGATCATAGATTAATCAACATAACCTTCTCAAAACTCAGTCCAGGGCAACTTTTTCAGTATACACAATGGACCCAGAGTTGATTGATTTCTCATCCAGATGCTGGAGGAAATCAATGCATGTAGTGTAATATGCCGATTATTTCCTATCATTCCCGACTCTTGAACGCGAAAAGCTTGCGAGCTACGGTTCACACTTCCTACACAAACATCGCCCAACTCGAACACCGTTCCTGCATTCGCAATGCAATCTCAATCTCTGCAATCCCCGGAAGCCACCGAGAAATAGTGAAAGGTATATCTTGGATATGTCGCTTACATTGCATCGCATTGTTTGTTTCGATCTTCGGGGAGGCGCCGGCGATTGAAAGGTGAGTGAGTTGAAGGTTTCAGTTCCAGCAACCGATGAATTACTGGACCGATGAATTCACCTTGAAAGTACTTCTTAACTAAGACGCCTCTAGGTGATTAATGATGGTAATAATAGCCGTAAACAGTGTGTGATTGGCAGCGAATCCCGATCGGATCTCCAAGAGTGAAAAAAATAACCAATCAGGGAGAAATGAGACAAAATAAAGCTTCTAGGATATAATGAGCCTAGCCGTTATAATATTAAGGTTTGGGGCAAATGGTGGGAGGGTGAAGGATTCGGGAGCATCATCTTCTTGTCCGGAGAAAGAGAACATTCAGTCGTGGCGTCTTGTTCGGCGTGGTTCGCTTGTTTCCGAAATGTTTAAGGGAAGTAAGTGGTTGATTAGTGATTAATCCGAGACCAGACCCCGAGCGGCATAAATACCTCGTAGAACAACCAGGCACTGAACACGACTTGCACGAAGTTGTAGAGTATGAGGGTGTGTCTCAGCTGGAATGGTTTGCGGTTCTCCATAAGCCTTGGGCCCAGGACCTGCGGGGGAGAAAAGAGAAAGAGGAAAAAGTAAGTAACTTCATGAAACGCAACGAAACATTCCTCGCCGGACCGGACAGCGGTTCATGCCTCGGGCGGTACTCTGCGCCAATATCGGTTAAGGTGAAACTAGTTGTGTCCGACCTTAAACCACTTTTTCCGTCGCTACGCTAACCCCTATTAGCTACAAATAATCGTTCCTCCCCTTTCGTACAATCATAACCACCGCAGTGATGCTCGAAAAGCGTGCAAAAAGATTACCTCACAATAGCGGTGAAAAGTCACTTTCCTCTTCCAGCGGTTCGATTGAAATATCAACTTCTCCGTCGAACGCACACATGCGCGCACAGTACGGTTGAATTATTTTTCAAGGTGAACAGCGAAAGCGATGTTATTTAACTTTTTGCATCCTCCTTATCTCATTCATTGGATTCGCTGCTAAACCCGATCTTTTACTCGATCACGTTGATACATTTTACTACACGGTATTGGTAACTTTGCGCATAGCAACAATACATAAAGATAAATTATTTTCAATTATTTTCAAACAAGTTTGGGGTATATGTTAAACCAACGTTGAACCGACGGCTTATACTGCCGGTTTGACATTTGTTTACCTGTTTTTTTACCTCATAATAGGTACGAATAATTCGTCCGACAAAAAATTAGAAAATGAAAAATAATTGATAGTGCGGTGGTAGAAGGTGGTGCGGAGTCAATCAAATTTATTTTTCATGTGCCTTTTGCTTGAGAAAATATTTCTTGCACCTTTTTTCCATATCCTGTCTTAATAATATAATTCTAGTGTTCAGAATAATGAAAACTAACATTTGGCGAGAAATGAAATTGAATTATATTTAACTTCAGAGAAACTTAGATACTGATATTTCAGTATCTGCCAAAATGTCAGTATCTGCCAAAATTAGTTCGTTCATTTTTATTAATTCGATTATTTTAGTCTTTAATAATAATACTTTCTCTGGATAGTCGATTATTGTGAGAAAAGTAACACTTTTATTGGATCTCATTTGACAATTCTATTGGATTTTTTGACAACCTATTTGATTCTATCTGCATCACTAAATTTACAAAAAAAATATGTATACCATTATTTCTAAGTGTGTAACGATCTTAGCATCATTCATAGCACCATCCTGAATCGAGATGGAAAATGAAAGGTGGGAAGATTTTTAAATCTGTGACGTCACAGATTTTGTTTATGCATGTTACTTTTCTTATAATAGTCCACTACATAAGAAAAGTGTTGTTATTAAAAGTAAAAATAAGCAGATGAAATGAACGAACAATTTTTTTTCTTAAATCAATGTTAGCGTTCAAAATCATAAAAACCCAACTGACAATTTAGCAGAAACTGAAATTTCAGTATTATTGAGCTATTCTAAACATAATTTCAATTCAATTTTTCTTCTTGTTCGTCGACCAAAAACGTAAATGAACAAATTCAGAGTCACAGAATATTTTGTTCCTTTAACGGAGAAACATTTGACAGTGGATGGGAAAAAAGGTTGCAAGCTTTTCATGTAAAATGCACTTGAAAAATATGACCTAGATTGAGACGAAAAATTTTCCGCTTATGTCTTAGTTTTAGACGAATGAAGTGTTCAACACCCTAATTGTGAAAAAAGTAATTACAATTGCTGACAAGAGAAAAACTTCCATGAAGTTGCTCTAAAATCCAAACATAGTAGACAATAGAATACTATTTCTGATATAAGAAGAAATCAAAGAAAAAAATAAACATTTTAGTTTGTGACATGCTCTGTTTTTTTATAATGCGAAAAATATATTTTGGAAATATGTAATTAGTTTCTGTATATCCTCTTTCAAATTTATTCGCTGACACACTCAGTGTTGTAACATTTCAGTAACTAATTGGTATGCCTGGTATGTGAATTTCCAATCTTCCAGGCTACTAATACAATCAAAGTTTAACACAACCAAAACCCGTGAATCTTCCCACCTTCAATTCTTCATCTCGATCCTGAATCGGTTCGGATCGCACTTCGGAACGGTAGTTTGACAGTTGCAAGCTGGCTCTACTTGCAAAGCGATTAGAAGGAAATGGGGTTCCAAAAATTGAGCTCTGTACCGTTACTTAACACACTGTTCACTATTTTTATATCATAAATTATGTAAAATGTCAAATTTTTACGTTTATGCATGACATGATTTCTAACAGCAACACGTTTAGACATGCAACTAAAAGCACGAAACAGCCACGCGCAACCGAAAAGGCAAAGTGTCCCATCGCAAAGTAGAGAAACAAAAGGAAATTGATCGGTGAATGGCGTGAATTTGATTTATTTTCTGGGGAAAAACTTTTCTTATGCGATCCCTATCTACCGCACAAAAAAAGTTTTTTTTCAAAATGTGTACCGAACATGATTTTTTATAGCTACTGGTGAAGTTTTGCACGATTTTTTATGCGACTTTTTTGTGCGGTCCCAATACCCCGCACAAAAAAAGGTTTGTCTGGGATGTACAGCATTTATTTGAAAGTACTTCTAAATTTGATTATCAAAAGCGTTATTCCAATGATCACTTTTGCACATTCACTATCCCTATATCCCTATCACTTTATTCACTTTGAAGAAAAAATATAAAAAGTATAGCTCTCTCTTTGTATGCCAAGTAAACCATAAAAATAAATACTCGATTATCGATCCATTAATCAAAAGTTATGAATTCTTGAAAAAATGTCATTTTTGGAAGAAAATGAATTTTCGAAGTACCCTCAAATGGGAATGGTCATCCTATTCAAAAATACGGGTCTTATTTGTTTTCGATAAAGAACAAATCTACCAATTTCCACGAAAATCTTAGAAAATGTTACATCGGTTTGGTACATGATGGCTGTATATGTGTGTAAAATGTCCGCTCCGGCTGTATATGTCAATAATGTCCGCTCGTTGTGTTGTGCTTGCTAGCTCGCTCGCGACTGTGATTTTAAATCGTGGATGGCTTATTTATAGCAAATAAATTGAAAACGGACAGAAACGAATGCATTAGTTGCTCGTGATTGACGATACGGGAAGGTAAGCACACATATCGGCAGAACGAATGTTTGGAAAATGGGAGAATCATAAAATACTTTTCTCATATAAAAAATCTGAATTCTTCCAGGAAGTGATAGAGGATCATATTTGAAGAAAAAAATCCGTTTACGCATATGTTCGAATTTCAGCAATGACAAAGTTATTGAACTTTTTCTCTGTTTCGAGCTGTATTTTTTTAAATGCTCAAAAAAAATATGAATATCCCTTAGAATTTTCAACAAGTCATCCCTATATCGGAAGATGGGCACTTTCACAGGCAAAAAAGTTTTTCTAACAACTTTTTCATGCTTTCTCTGAAAAAAAATATAACTATTCCTGATGTTGTTTAAAGTCAGGATAGTTCTCTCTTTTATATTTTCTGGATAAGGCGTAAGGCATTTTGTATCAAGTCGACATTGGACGATATGCCTTCGTATGCAGTGCCGAACAAAACATGAGGACCACTGCTCAAGCAAAAAAATTAAAGTGACAAAACTTTAAGAAAAATAATCCAATCCATTTATAATAATGTATTTGCATTGTTCATATGTCTTCGTCTTCGAAGTCTCTCTTCTGGGTCTTCGTAGCCTAATTGGTTGCGTGTTCGCTACTAAGCGAACAATCATGAGCTTATAATTCAGGGCCCTCAACTGACCATCTTTGTGTGTTATTATAGCTACTACGTCCATACATCAATCATCATGTGATGGTGATCCTAGCCTCTCACTCCACATACGATCGATCTGCTGCATCGGTTATTGGTGCTATTTATAAGTACAACAATGGAAGTCTCATATCAACAGTCCCGCTGTGTCCAACTGTGAACATTCGAACAATAAGAATATTCTTACGCCGAAAAATGCGACATGTGTTGTGTTGTGTCGATAGAACAGGAATACTCTAACGCCCAAACGGCTAATGTGTGATATACATCATGAGTAATGTACACGATAAATTCGGCTCTGTTGCAGTTGAATTGCTAGATGAGCCTAATAATAAACAGATGGGATAGAAAAACATTATATTTGCATTGTTTGAAGAAATTTATAACATCTGTAGTCACTGACTCTGTCATAAATCCAGCCTCCAAGAAAAATCTCTTGAAGACCTCAAAAAAAAAATCCGGGACGAACTGAACTTGTCCGTGAGTTCCCAGGCAGTTCAGCGGTGGCTGGTGGAGCAGAAGCTAGGCGGTAAAAGCCCCCGGAAGGACCTGGTGCTAAAGCCAAAGCATCTGAAGGCGCGGTCGAAGTTCGCGAAAGACCACTTCGATTGGATCGGTCCGGAGAGAGATAAACAGTGGCGAAATATTATGTGATCTGATGAGACGAAAGTAAACCTCATCGGTTCGGACGGAAAAACTTGGGTCCATCGCCCAATAGGCTGCGCTTACTTGCCACGAAGACATTCAAGTACTGAAGAGGGAACATTATGGTGTAGGGTGCTTCCCCTGGTACGGGGTTGGCCCAGTGGATAAGGTCATGGATCAGTATCTCTACGCCCATATCTTAAGGGATGTTATGCTGCCACACCCCGAGTGGGAGACGCCTCTGAAATGACAGTACATGCAGGATATCGATCGGAAGCACACCGTCAAAAAGTGGTTTCAGGATAACAAATTTTAGAGGCAAATGAACTGCAAAGTTTAAAGTCTCTTAAAAACAAAAAAGCAAAGCAATGATAACAAAATCAACGTCATGGATTGGCCAGAGCAGTCACCGGACCCGAACCCTATAGAAAACCTATGGGAGATCGTGAAAAGGTCGGTGTACACGGAGAAGTCGAAGAATAAGCAGCAACTGTGAGATAGGATCCAAGCTTGTTGGTACGCCATCCCGGTCACCACGTGCCAGAAGCTAGAACCGGTTGCGTAACAAAGGTTACCCGACCAAGTACCAACCTTAGAAGCTTTTCACATTATGAATTTTTTTACCGTGAATTTTGAAACCGGTCTTAATTTTTGTCGCGTCATTTTAGTTGTTAAGTATGGTTAAAATGCATTTTTCAATGAATGACTATTGTTTTAACTACAGATGTTATTTTTTTTCAAACAATGCAAATAAATTATTATAAATGGATTGAAGCAGTGGATCGAATTATTTTTTCTCAAAGTTTTGTCACTTTCTTTTTTTGCTTGAGCAGTGGTCTTGATGTTTTGTCCGACACTGTATACCTTCAATCGAATTCGAAGATTGTTTCATTCCATCAATAATGTAATCATTATAATCAACTGATTACAAAGTCAACGGTAGTCCTACGTCAACCTTGCGGTTATATCATAGATATAAGCCACCCATTTTTTTTTATTTCGCTGTACAGATGCCTACTTTTGTGGATCCTTCAAATGAATCCTTATCGCCTTTCCCAATTTGTTTTACGCGATCGAAAATAGCCATGCAAAACATATTTTGAACATTACTGATAGATGTGCATTTATCAAAATTCCAATTTCATAGGCTGCAGCTATAGAGAGTGGTAAAGGTATATAACTAGCTTAGCCCTAGAAACACATGTTCCTCATACAGCCTCAACTAAAAAATAAAAACAAGTAATAAAAAACTTTTTGAGTTAAACGGTTCAATGTACTAAAAGCTATAAAATAATTGGGCAAGTAGCAATTAATAGTTATCACATCCCTTCCTTCATTAATCTAGGGCAATGATGAGACTAAAATAAAATCGTAGGCATATGATTAAACAACAAACAGTGGATAATGGAAATCCGATGTGCCCCACGATTTTATTTTAGATTCATCATTGCCCTAGATTAATGAAGGAAGAAATGTGATAAATATTAACTGCTACTTTCCCAATTATTTTCTAGCATTTAGTACATTAAACCGTTTAATTTAAAAGGTTTTTTTCCCTTTTTTATTTTCTAGTTTTCAGTACATTATCTGTATGATTAGTATACAATGAAACAATGATTTGTATACAATGAAACCATTCAACATTTCTTTTATTTTTATTTCTTACCAAATTTTCTTCGGAATATTTTGATGATGTACTGTATACTATTAGTTAAATCATTTCATTCGATACCGATATTGCGTTTTCAACCGGCGGCCAAATTGGATTTTTTATGATAATGAAATTTTGTGCTCCCGTGGCCGAGTGGTTAGCGTCATAACTAACATGCCGGGTGTTCGGGTTCGATTCCCGTTCTGGTCGGGGGAATTTTTCGTCAAAGAAATTTCCTCCGACTTGCACTGTGATCACGCGTATTCTAGAGCTTGCCTTTCAGAATGCTTTCAAGGCGTGTTATTTGGCATAGAAATCTCAACTTGACGCAAGTAATACTACGCTGAGACGGCGAAGTTCCTCTAGGAACGGGAACCTCTAGGAACGAGAACGAAGATGATAATGGAATATACAGTAGTATAATGACAGCAGAGATAAAGGTTTGTTTCAAACTTCAGATTAATACATCAAAAGGAACAGGGTAAAATTTTAAATTATGTAGGACAACCCTACAGACACACAAACATACATACAAACAGATCAAGTTGAATGAGACCGTTTAAAAAAGTAATTGGCTATTTTGTAACAACGGCCATCTTGGATTTGAATTTTCCTAAATAGCTGTGATTTACTGAACAAGCCCCTTTACTTGATACCCATTTTGATGGGGTTAGTTTTGAGAAAATATGTAATCCGCCATTTTTTGGTGGCAGTCATCTTGGATTTGCATTTTTTATAAATAACTGTGTTCTACTAGTCTATCCCTTTCATTTGATACCCATTTTGATGGGGTTAGTTTTGAGAAAATATGTAATCCGCCATTTTGTGGTGGGGTCATTTTGGATTTGCATTTCTCATGTATAACTGTGTTCCAGATGAACGCAATCATACGCATTCTTCAAGGAGGTGGTTATCTCTATCGAAAAATCCACAAGACGAAGCCCTAAATGATATTCTATAATGAATTGTTGTATTATTAATTATATTGTACCATTTCTTGAAAAATCCATAGGGTTTTATGCCTTTTTGAGAAAGAACATTTCTACTCACAGAGGCTTTTCCCTATTCATAAACACGGCTCATTGATGCTTAACGCTACTGAGCAAGTTGAAAATAAATTAAATAAAAAAAAAAAAAATAAACTGTGTTCTACTAGTCAAGTCCTTTTATTTGATACCTATATTGATGGGGGTTTGAGAAAATATGTAATCCGCTATTTTGTGGTGGCGGCCATTTTGGATTTGCATTTCTCATGAACAACTGTTTTCTACTAGTCGGGCCCTTTCATTTGATACCCATATTGATGGGGTTTGGGGAAATGTTTAATCCGCCATTTTGTTGTGGCGACCATTTTGGATTTGCATTCCTCATGAATAACTGTGTTCTACACCCATACCTCGCTTTACGGCCTAGATACGTTCCTGGGCCGCAAAGAAAAAAAGCCGTATAACGAATAAATTATTCCAATACAAATTCATACAAACTATATCGGATCGGTTCCAAGCTTGTTCAACGAAAAGCCGTATAAAGAGCAGCCGTATAGCGAGGTATGGTGTACTTGTCAATCCTTTTCATTTGATAACCCATATTGATGAAGTTTTGTGATTAAATATGTAGTCCGCCATTTTGTAGCGGCCGCCATCTTGGATTTTTAAAATCATGAAATACGCAGTTTTATGATGCCTGCAGAGATAAAGGTGTGTTCCAAATTTCAGATCAATCGGTCAACAGGAAGGGGTTCAAATTTCTATTAATGTGGTAAAGCGCTACAGACGAACATGTTACAAACATACAAACCTACAAACATACAAATTACAGGGCAAGCTAAATAAAACCGTTTAAAAAACCTTAAACGAAAGTGATGCAAATACATGCGTCTCAATACCTTCCTAGAACGACGAAGGCTTGCTTTGGCGCCAGTAGTATTAGTGCATATACGTTTAATTTAGGATATACTAGGCCCGAGGTGTCAGAGACATATATACTTATAAGCAATGTATCCGTAAATATAGTTTATGAATCTAGGGTTATATAGTAAAACTATCAGAGTATAACATTGTAATTTTTATTTGAAGAATTTTTTTGTACAAATCACTTCGAAAGTAATTGAAAATTAAAAGAAAAATAACTGGAAAACATAGTGAATATGAATAGACATGCAAAAAAAACTCAACACTTCGCAGTCTATTTGCACCAACAGAAAAAAAACTTTTTCAGCCTCGGTCGTAGTTATTTAATGGCCACTCAAACTGTCATAACACTTGATTGTTACGGACTAATAGTTGGTTCGCGACAGAAGTGAGAGGAAACAACAACAAAAAAAACTGGCAAACTGCCATTGAATAACAAATCATCGTTTAAAGAATCATCGATAGCGAAGATGTGCTGCGTAGTAAAATTCCACCGAGGATTCAGAAACTTATCTAACAGAGCTTGTGTAATCTCACTGAGAATTTTATCAACCACTCAAGGGCTATCCTCCCAAAGCCAAGCACCCTCGGAAAAGATGCACGCGAGGAGGCAGCAGCAGCAGCATCAGCATCAGTAGTTCTCATTACCGTCCGCCACTTTAATCTCGCAACACAATCTTCCCGGTGAGGCCTCCATTGTTTGTGCGCTGGGTATTTTTCTGATGGGTCGATTATAACCTTCCGAATCACGAGCGCTCCGTCGCACTGTGTGGGTATGATAATAGGGTAGCAGTTACATTAATTGTCTGCTGTTGGAAAAAAAGACCACACAGAACACTTTTGCTACGACTGATAGGAGAGTGATGATTACTGCCTGGCCACTGGAAGCCTCGTAGCCTCCATTAAATGGGGCTAAATGAGTACTAACCGATCGTTGGAATAGAATGCTTTTAAGGGACATACAAAACTATCCACAAATATAGAATTGATCCATTATACCGAACACGAAAATGATAAATCGATTTGCCAAAACAAAAAAAAAACCATCACAAATCACAAATCATCCTTGAAAGTTTCTTCGCGATCATTTGTCATTAGCCTACAGTAGATCAGATGCAGTTTCAATGCATTTTTTCTCCATCTACCGAAATTAACACCGAATTAAAGCTTGCCACATAACTAGCGGCAAGTGCGCCAGCGAGATCAGCTGAAGTCAATTAAGAGGACTAAAGCCTCTTGAGCGCCAAGTTGTGAGACCGCGATGGTCACTTTCGTGCATACATGGAAGCTCACACAGAAACACAAACAAATTGCCTCTGGGTCTTGGGTAACGCAATGATCAAGGGGTGATAAGTGAACTGGGGCAGGGAACGGGTTTTGTTTTTGTCTCGTTACCCCTTGTAGGATGTTGGGATAGTAGGTGAACCATTGCTCATTCGGCCTACTTTTGTCATAGTTTGATCAGTTTTACCCATCGGTGAAAGTGAATGTCGATTTACGCAGGAGCCACTGAGGGAGCCGCCTGCGGATGTATAAATCTTCAACCTGTACGTGTCAACCCATATAGGAGTTGTGGTATTCAAGGTCAAGGTCACCGCAGGTGGTGATGAAAGAGGGGATAAGTAACAGGTTTTCCTGGCGTGGATTCAATCCGAGAGCACCCAATACTTACTTTGACTAAGTAAACATATCCTAAACAAAGCGCTAATGTGGGGAATGGTGATGACATGAGAGGCCAGTCCTTTGTCCGAGGATCTAGGGAAGAGAAGAGAAAAGAGTAGGGTTACAATTTGACTACATTGTTAGTGCCATGCAGTGGTAGCTCCAAAAACAGAGTTTCAGAGTACGGTGAGAGTTGATGAAAACTGATGGAAATTGTACGACATCCATTTTGAACACGTTCGTTAGACAAATGGATGGTCACCCTGCTCAGCGAGGTGAACCACAGCCGCTTCGTACCTAATGAATACATTATTAACCGATGTTATGTTCAAGTATTATGATTTTTTTCCAAAACTTTTGAGGCTTGATTTCCGGGGCTCTGAAAAAAAAAACACTGCAGTCATCAATTCCGTCAGATGACAAATTATTTATTTATTCTTGGCTTCAACGTCTTCACAACATGACGTGACTCACAATATTTTTCTTATGTATTGTTCGAAGCTTGGTGTGGTTTTCAAAGCCTACAACCAATCTCATTACCCCGCTGGAGTACCATCGTGGTACTGTTGTTTTACGCCCCGAGCACCACCCAGGACTTGGCAAAGACGCTTTTAGTGGCACAACTAGCATAGAAGATTCGCTAACCCCAACACATTCTGAGCAGTTCCCCCGAAGGTCCGAAAATCTATCGTCAAAAAACGATCATTGACGATGGATTTTTTTATCAGAACGCGAATCGAACCCGTAGTCCGCATCATGGTAAGTGCTATGCTAACCATTCGGTCATAGGGAACAAATGAAACAACTTCTAGGTAAAATTTGATTTCATTCATTATCATATACTAGTTTACGAGTGATATATTCATTCCCATCACTATGCTATTATAAAATGTAAAAATTTTCTGCACAACCACTTAACTTTGGTCTTAATACACGTTTCAGATTGCACAGAAAACTGTGTACATACAAAGAGCAAGGATTTTTTTATACGGAAAAATAAAAGGCCAAAGATGACAAATTAATTATTTTAACAAGACATCCGTTGAAAACCAGGACTGCATGTTGGTGACTGTTCCGAAAGGAAAGAAGTGTTAATAAAATATGACACTTCTCCTTCAAGTAAAAAATCCCAACCAGTACGATTCCCATGTCCATATTTAATACCACCGCAAAGGGTTAAAGGGTTAAACGTTGATAAACATTTTATTGGAATAGTTATTGGACTCTATAATGTTGGTCTTGCTATTAACAATTCGACAAAAGAAATCACGTTTCGAAAGGTTTCATTGTATCGAGTCATACTATAGCTTGTTGGAAAGATATTTTTGCGCGCTATAATATAGTCCTTGACAGTGTTTTGTTTGGTTAAGTCGTTCGTGAGTTATAGTGTCGCAAATATGGAGCAAAATAAAGAGAAAATCCGACATATTTTACAGTACTACTATGACAAAGGCAAAAATGCATCTGAAGCTGCCAATAAAATTTGTGCAGTTTCGTTCTGGTGTAGAGGTCGTCGAAGATGCGCCACGCTCCAGAAGGCCTGTCGTCGAAAATTGCAACAAAATCGATGAATTAGCCGAGAAAGACCGGCATAGTAGCAGCCGTAGCATCGGCCAAGAGCTGGGGATAAACCCTCAAACCGTTATTAACCATTTGAAGAAGCTTGGATTCACAAAGAAGCTCGATGTATGGGTGCCACACACGTTGACGCAAAAAAACATCTTTGACCGTATCGACGCATGTGAATCGCTGCTGAATGGCAACAAAATCGACCCGTTTCTGAAGCGGATGGTGACTGGCGATGAAAAGTGGGTCACTTACGACAACGTGAAGCGCAAACGGTCGTGGTCGAAGCCCGCTGAAGAAGCTCAGACGGTGGCCAAGCCCTCATTAACGGCCAGGAAGGTTCTGCTGTGTGTTTGGATGGATTGTCAAGGAATAATCTATTATGAGCTGCTTCCCTATGGCCAAACGCTCAATTCGGACCTGTACTGCCAACAACTGGACCGCTTGAAGGTAGCACTCATGAAGAAGAGGCCATCTTTGATAAACAGAGGCCGCATTGTCTTCCATCAGGACAACGCCAGGTCACACACTTCTTTGGTGACGCGCCCGAAGCTCCGGGAGCTCGGATGGGAGGTTCTTTTGTATCCGCCGTATAGTCCGGTCCTTGCACCAAGTGACTACCACCTGTTTTTGTCCATGGCAAACGAGCTAGGTATTCAGAAGTTAGCCACAAAAGAGGCCTGTGAAAATTGGCTATCCGAGTTTTTTTGCCAATAAGGAAGCGAGCTTCTATAACAGGGGTGTTATGAAGTTGGCATCTCGTTGGGAACAAGCCATCGAACAAAACGGCGCATATTTGACTTAAACCAGATGATTGTAACTAACTTTATGAACAAATGAAGATTTAAAAAAAATACCGCAGGACTTTTTTGACAGCCTAATATTAGCTAGATGCAAGCAAACCATTTGTCATGACAATTGTCATGCGTAAATGCGAAAACAGAATATGAATATGTATGAGACATGATGTCGACGCCAACCTCTCTCAGTTTCTATTCTGTTTTCGCATTTTCGCATGACAATTGTCATGACAAATGGTTTGCTTGGCTAGATGCGATCTCTAGTTTATGTTCTCTATAGAAGTACTAGATGTGTAATTTAGCCCGCTAAACTTCCCCCAAACTCACTAGTCCATTCCTGCCGTTCTTCGCATAGTTGTCCCTGTTACTTTTTGGTTTTTATGCCTAATCTTCCGGAAAAACACAAAACAAGTGCTAGTTTGTTTCCAGCTTTTAAAAAAACAACACCAAGCTCAATTGTCCCATGTTGATGTTCTAGGCATAACTGTCCCACCATGTATTTTTTTTTTGTAGATCTATAATAAATGAATCAGTTCAAGTACAAGAATTTTATGTCATGCTTTCAGCAGGGATAATGCACTCATTTCTGGCTTGGATGAACGAACTAATTCTCAAACAAATAAAACAAAGTTTAACAGAACACGTGTACACCTTGCCTAATAATAATGTGATTCATGTTCTGCAAAGGTTTTGCGGATCACTCACTTCTTCAAAAAAAATGTTTTTATGCATAATATTTCGGAAAAACACAAAAAAGCTTATTGTTTGCTCCCAGTATTTCAGAAAACAACATCATGTTCAATCGTCACATATTGATATTCTAGGCATAACTGTTCAACCATGAACTTTTCAACTCGTAATCAAACTTGATTGCTTCGAGCGAGGAGAACTTTCCACAATACTTTCCTGCTTATGAAAACCCGGTGAAAAAGCTTCTGGTATCGCCACAATAGATCAAATAACTGGTCGTAGTGGAAAATGTACCCAACAGGAAAAAAAAGCTTCTGGTAGCAAAATATGGTAGAAAACTTTGATTGCATTTTTCTTAGTTGCTGATTTTGGCACATGTTAATTCACAAGATAAATTCACCGAACGCTGAACAGCTACAAAAACTCAATTTAATAGCAATTACTCCTCAAATAATCAAGGTCCTACGTCAAGCTTCCGTGCGTGCTGCAAAGCAGAGACTCTTCTTCTTTTTAGACATTTCGGATCCGTTTTGAGATATGGTTGAAATTTATGGTCTTTAAAGGTTTTTTTTTGACGTAGAACTACGTCTTTCATTAAGGGTGTCAAATCAGAAAACAGGTCACATTTTTTATGAAATAAAGTTAACGTTAATAACTATTTTTGCCGCGAACGGATTTTGGCGATTTACATACTAAACGAATCGGAAATTCCCTAAGATTTGTTTAATACGCCATACATTAGAATCCCCTGGTTTGTAAATGGCTAAAATTCATGAAAACTTCAAGCGTTCCCATATTTTCATAAATTCGTCCCGTCCATTTGTGTGCTTTCCCGAACAGAGCTGTCAATAACGAGCAACTTATCGACGAGCAACGAAGGGGAAAGCGTAAGGTGTAAAGTCTCCGTGAACAAAGGAAAAGTAGAAGAATGAAGGGGAATACTTGCCTAGAGTATAAACAGTGGATCTCGCTGAGGCAAACTTTCATTCGGCATCGGACTGTTGAGCAATCCAGTTCACTTTGCTTTCGCTGCGCTTCGATCTAAGATTGGACCCCACCAGTGGTAATTCAACTTGGATATCGTCGTTTGGTTTTTCTGTTCGTTTTTCGCGTTATTCGCATCATTTGTTTTTCTTTCCGCGCCATAAATTGGACGCTGTGTGATGAGCAAGAAGAAGAGGAAGGCAGGCTCGAGCCCTGCAAAAAACGAACGCATTACCAGGGGCAATAACATTTCGAGGCAAGGGTCATCTAATGATGCACGCGATGTTGGTGCAGTGAAAAGCGCTCGCACTGAACCGAGCCTTTGCGAGTGTGACACCGCATCGAACAACAGCAAAGTAGGCGATTTCGGCGCGTCGGTCGAAAATGTAAACGCCGTTACCCAGGCAGCAACCAAAATCAAGCTCCCCCCGCTGGTGGTGAAGGCGGTCGTTCTTGACAAACTCATCAGCGAATTCGCATCGATGGGTGTTACAGCAGAGTACAAGCTGTGTGGCATAATTCAGTCTTTTTCCAAGCAGTTAACCTTGTTTGTTTTCCGTCATCATAAGGGCTTCGTTGGTGCCTTTGAGAATGCATCAATGCATTAAACTGACGTTATGGCGAAGCAGGCAGGCGAAGGTTGTGCGCCAAAAAATCATTTGAGCATCTTGAATGTCTTACTGGAATGTTACAAGTTATTTGGGTTCGCGTGCCAGTCGCAAATCTGCCTTCAACTAGAATTGAATTTGCGCTTATATGTATAATGACTTATATAAAATAACAGCGTAGTTCTACGTCAACAATGCGGTCGTATCTTGGACACAACCTCCTATAATTTTTTTTGTTTTCTTTTCCAATTTTGTGATTTTAATCGTTTTTTATATTTTGTTAAATTATTCACAGATATATTATTTTTTTTTTAAATGTTTAGTTTTTCTATATTTAGTTAACCAAAAATATAACAATTTTTGTTTATATTTTAGTTTTTCGATTTTTTTTCACAATTTTTTTTGGATTTCTAATTTTTTACCTTTTTTCTATGGATAATCTTGTTTTTTATTTCTTTAAAATAATTAATTTTTAAGACATTCTAGTTGCTTTTTATATTTTTTGAATTTTTCTTTTGTTTTCTAGAATATCCAGCCATTTTTTTCCTCAAACACATTTTGAAAAATTTTTTAGTTTATTACAACTACAGTTTTTTTATTTTATTTTTCATTGCTGTTTCTCTTAAAAAAATGTGTATTTTAAAGATATTTTAATTTTTTTTCTTGCTTTTCTTATTCTCAACTAGCTAACCCGGCAAACTTCGTCCCGCCCAAAATTCGTTTTTTGTTATTAATACCTTCAAACATTCACGTTTTCTTACTAAGCGCAAGTTCATGAGTCCAATCGCAGAACTGTTCATTGATTGATCTTCTAATCGATCCCGTTGAATTTACCTTTTACTAAAAAATTCCTAGTACTTATACCAAAACTCATCATTATAATATCAGATTATTTTCAGACACAATTCTAATATGATAGAATGAAGACAGACCCCTTCCCTCTTCTCCACTTAGAGAGGAGTATATAGAAACGTTTCGTGTCCCCTAAAATCTTCACATGACAAATTTGGCTCCATTTGCTTGATTAGTTTTCGAGTTACGCAGAAATTTGTTTTTCATTTGTATGCCAGCCCACCCTAAGAGAGGGGGAGGAGTGTCGAACCATCATATAAACATTTATTGCATCCTAAAACCTTCACATGCCAAATTTGGTTTCATTTGCTTGATTAGTTCTCGAGTTATGCAGAAATTTGTGTTTCATTTGTATGGCACCTCCCCCTTAGAGAGGGGGGTGGAGTGTTTTTTTTTTTTATCAGTATTATAGTGACTTTCAACTCATTTGGCTGGTTCGTCACTTTTACTTCCATTTTTGGAAGAATGTCGGGAGTGAGAATTGAACTCGTGACCCTTAGCGTGAGAGGCATGGATGTTTCCACTACGCCAGATCGCCTCCAGGGGGGGGAGGGATTTATTTTTTAAGATTCCCTGGTTTTTATCTCAATTTACAGTTTTATTAATATTTTTGAAGTTTTCAAATTTTTAATATTTTTTGAAAATGTTTTCCACATTTAAAAAAAAATCCAAATTGCTTCTATATTTTTTTATAATTTGATTTACTTAAATTGATATTCCTAGACTTTTTTGTTTGTAAACCTTTTATTTAGGTTTTCAATACAGGGCAACTTCAATATAACGTACATTTCGCTTTCAAAATTGTACGTTATATCGAAGCATAATAAAGAACTCAGAAACATTGCTCATATTACTTTATTGTGATGCTGTTTGGGTAGAGTTAGTAAATAATGATGACAAAATTCAACGAGAAGGTGAAGCCAACCTTTCTCATGATGTTTCCCTTCATACAGTTGACTTTCTCCCTGTAACAGTGTCCTTTTTTCGATGTATGGAAATCTTATTGGTAGTTATATGGAATATCCATATAATTTTCGTTCATAATTTAAAAAAAAAACACAAATATTTTTTTGAGAAAAATGAATCTAAATTTTTAAAATAATTTTTCAGCGTAATTTTTTAAATTTTGTTTTGTATTTTTTTTTCTTTAATATACATGTTTTATATAGATTACATTATTTGCCATATTTCATTCTATGACTAAAATTTTGTAGATCTTAAAGTTTTTAGGTCAATTATTTTTCGATTTTTTTTTAAATTTCAAAAAAAAAATCCAACTCAAAAACTATAACAAGTATTAGGTGTACCGGTAAGTTTCTTCGGTTTTACAACAGATGGCGTAACGTGATTATTATTCCAGTGATTTTCAAATTTCCAGACATTCGTAGGAAAGCTACTGTCATTGCGTTTCTTTTTCAGTATATGTCAAAAAGTTGAAGCGTGAACAATATAGTTTTCTGCCACTTCGAATATGTCGAATTTCGTACCAACGGGAGCGTTTTTGCGGGGAGTGTTGTTCTTTACTTCAATATGAAGAGAAAATCTGCGGAAAGTCATCGCATTTTGGTGGAAGTTTATGGTGATCATGCTCCAACTGAGCGAACGTGTCAGACGTGGTTTGCACGGTTTGAAAGGCTTAACTCGATCAAGATCCGTCACAAACGCAACAAGAATTTTCAGATACACTTGGAGTAGCTCAGCAAACCATATCCGATCGTTTAAAAGCAATGGGAACTATCCGAAAGAAAGGACATTGGGTGCCATATTAATTGAAGCCACGAGACGTCGAACGCTGTTTTTTCACCAGCGCACAACTGCTCAAACGGTATAAAAGGAAGATTTTTTTTTACGTCGGATCGTTACTGGCGATGAAAAGTGGGTCCATTACAACAATCATAACCGTCGGGCAACGTATGGATACCCCGGTCATGCATCAACATCGACGGCCGCGCGGAATATTCACGGCTAGAAGGTTATGCTATCTATTTGCTGGGACTAGCTGGGTGTGGCGTACTATGAGCTGCTAGAACCGAATGAAACCATCACGGGGGATCTCTACCGATGACAATTGATGCGTTTGAGCCGTGCACTGAAGGAAAAACGGCCACAATACTAGCAAAGACACGATAAAGTAATTTTGCAGCACGACAATGCTCGGCCGCATGTCGCGAAACCGGTCAAAACATACTTGGAAATGCTGAAATGGGAGGTCCTATTCCACACGCCGTATTCGTACACGTACACGCGTAGACTTTGCTCCGTCCGATTACTACCTTTTTCGATCGATGCAACATGGCTTGGTTGACCAGCACTTCTCCAATTTTAATGAAATCAAAAATTGGATCATTTCGTGGTTAGCCGACAAACCGGCCGATTTAATCTGCAAAGCGATTCGTGAATTGCCAGAAAGATGAGAAAAAGTTGTGACTAGCGATGGGCAATACTTTGACTATTAAATTGGTAACCATTTTTGCAGAATAAAGCATTAACTTTGAAAAAAAAGAAGAATCTTACCGGTACTATTACATAATTTTTGTTGGACAATGAAATAAAGGAAATTGTTCAAGGTTTCATTGAAAAATAGCAAGCTCATTTTAACAACAATCAAAAATTTGTTAAATAATAATTTTGAAGGTTAAAATTTGTTTTTCTCAAAAACATTAATATTTGAATATTCTATACAACTATCAACAAGTCTCCCACACATTGGAACAAGGGCACTGTTACTTTTGCCAATTTTTATGAGAATTTAAAAAAAAATATTTAGAAGAATACTCTCTTAAGAGATACAGCTTATCTTTGATTCAGTATTTGTTCAGTAACAAATGGAGACTAAGGGCCCCCGCAGACTGCAGACTTTTGTCGGCCGATAGATCGGTCGGACGACTTAATCAGTATGGAGCGATATGCAGGTGCGCACTCTACACCGATTCAGTACCGGCCGATGAAAAAATTTGTTAGGTTTCCCAATTGCATTCAAACTGTTCAGGCTTAACGTAAATAGACAGAAAAAAATTTTGTTGTTCCGTACATGTTCCTCTATATCTCTATCAAGTCACACTTTCATATCATACTATAAATCATCAGCAGCAATTGATAAACTTGAGTCGTACATGTAACATCTATTTTTTTCGAAATTTTTAATGAGCAAAATTCACGGACTTTCTGAATTAAAACACGGTGAAAGTTATGATTTTATAGTTAGTTTTTTCCTCGAGTTCAATTATGTGAGAAAAAAATATCGAAAAACGGCTTTGAATAAACAAAATTCATAAATTTGTTAAATTTTATGAACAGAATTCCGTGATTCTGCACGCTATTTTATCTGGGAGAGTAATTTTCGTGTACGACACAAAAAATCTGGCACACCTGTAGTATATGTCAAATCACTTAGGTACATCGATCTACGCACACACGACGATTGTTTATCGGTCGATAGTTCAATTCGCTCTCAATTTTGGCATCCAACATACGTGCTGTGTGAATCACTGAGAATGGGATGCATCCAATGCTCTCTGAATCTCTTGTTGATTTTCCTTCACCGTACTCTTCTTCGTTGTCAAACACAAATTAAATACAGTCTTTCGAGAATATTCGGCCGACAGTTGGCTAGTGTGCGCACACTTGACCGACCCGACTAAACTATCGGGTGATAAAAAAGTCTGCAGTGTGCGGGGGCTCTAAAAGCTCACCTTTCCAGGCCTGAATTCGTACCACATACGATATTGTGACTTGCTCGGAGCTAATGCGGTTATGTCATTTGCGATTTTTTTAAGGAATCGTTTTCATGTCCCTTATTGTAAATACGACCTTATGAAAACATAATTTCAACTAACATATTCATACTGTGTGTATTTTGTGTTTCTTTTTAAAGAGCAAAATTTGAAAAAAAAATAAATCATCAAAACTCAAAATTCAATCGATCAAAAACGCCCAATTCTGTCTAAAAATTTTTTTGCTGACCGACTTCCACATGTTCGTAGATTGTGGCCTCACACGCCGTTGGGAAGTTGATAGTGAGCTTATGTAACCATGAAATTATTTGTTCCGATCTGTCCAGATTCCTATCTCCGCGAACATTGTAAACAAGTATCAACTATGCGTGTTTCGATGATTGGTACTGTAAATGGGTCACAAACGCACCGGTTCGAACTAATTATTCACAGCAAGAAAGCTTCCAGTGCGGGACGATGATTTATGGCGCCCATCAACCGTAAAATTGTTATCACCAAACTCGCTGCTCATTTGACTCCGAGCGGGCGGGAAAAAGTGATTATTTATAAACCGTCTGAGTTCACTGATCGAAGAGTGAAAAAAAAACCATATTGTACACCGGAATTACCCGAGTACTCGCTAGGCAAATGTGACGAAACGCTGCTGTTATCACCAAATGCTGCTTATCTGTGGGAGAGAAGATGTCACCGGTGGAAAATATTGCTGTTGATTGAGCTCAACAAATGTAGAATGGGTAACGGGACCCACTGAAAATTGTTGGAACGAGTAATATCAAGGACAGATCCAATCTAATCGGATATTACACGACTCATGACGCGATGGCGCAAAAAGAGCGCGTGTCGAGCAATGTTTAATTACCATGTATCTGCCACCGTCAACTAAATGCTCAGTGATAAGTCAGCCGAGATTGTGAATGTGAAAAAATACGCTGTGTTAAACGAGTCGTTTAACGGAAGTGTTTGGAACAGAGCGCAAATGTGAAATAGTAGAGTCAGATAAAATTATGACACCCATAATCAAACTCCGGAAGCGAACGCCGTGAAGTGCAGTACACTGATCCACGTACGCCCACAAATATGTCATCGAAACCCCATCTGAATGCGGATTGCATGGCGAGCCCCATAACGATACGTGTACACACTGTGACAGTGTGCGTGTGTGTGGGGTAAGGCCGGGAAAGAAAGTTCACTGACCTGGCCGGTGTTGTTGGGCCCATATGCAATTCACCAGCACTCTCCCAGGTCATTACGTTGCGGAAAACGTTATAAGAAGCGAAGACTGCTGTGCCACATAAAGTGTGGAACGAAGAAACCACATTAACGGGAGGCTATGGGGACCATCGGGTTGAGTGAATCCCCAGCAGGAATCAACTAGACGAGTTGGTAATTCCAATAGTTTGTTTTTATTCTGTGCGACAGATGGTACGCGTGGGAAGCAGTGCGATCAGGAATCACCCATGCAGGGACGCCTGAGCGAACATTTTTTCACGCAAGAATTGAGAAACCCCAGCCTGGAAAGAAAGAAACCCTGCGAATCTCCCTGAGACGTGTCAAAATTTCTGATTACTTTGATTCATCAATAGACGAAATATGATTCAGCGGGAAGTCACCCACTAATCGAATGTTTGAATGCGCAAAACCCTACAAAGAGAGCTGTGCTATTGGCTATTGAGCCATTATTTAACACCTAATTAAGCGCGCGGTTGGTAAGGTGTTTTGATGTTTTGGCGTGGATTACATTATTTGCAAAGTGTGGGATAGGAAAAATGCTACCTGAGAGGGGAACATTGATGATTATCATTTTGATTGTGTGTGAGAACAAAGACGAAAGGTATAGTCCAACAGCTACCCGGCTCTATCAGGATTTTTCCTCAAAATGACATTTTTCATTCAAATATTACCAATTTTAGTTCAAAACGTTTTTGTGCCAGTTTAGGAACCAATCGGGAACCTTGTGTTCAGGAATCACAACTTGGAAACTAAAGATTCTGATCAAAATTTGATACAGAAAATAAACATTAAATACACTGACAAATGAAAATGAACTAAAAATATGGTTTCTTTAAAACAACTCGAAAAAAAGAAAGGCATAGGGACAGTCCGGTCATGCATCCAACTCCTATAAGACCAGGTGATGATTTCCCTGCTTTGTGTCATTATAAACAAACAACGCTTCAATTCATATTAAAGTGTATTGGTATTGGTAACTACCATACACCGAGAAGGAAGATAAAAGGTGAGAAGATTAACGAGTTTTAGTTGTGTTAAACATGATTGTATTGGTAGCTATTTGACAAAATTCACATACCAGTCATACCAGTCAGTTACTCAAATGGTACAAAATTGAATGTGTCAACAAACAACCCAGTTGACGTTGGGGGTCTTCGTAGACTAATTGGTTGCGTGTCCGCTACTAAGCGGACGATCATGAGCTCATAACTCAGGGCCCCACAACTGACCATCCTTGTGTGTTATTCTAGCTACTATATCCACGCAACAATCATAATGTGACGGGAATCCCAGTCCCTTACCACTCACATTTTTGGTCTGCTGCATCGGTAATTAATAACATAACATTGGAAGCCTCGTATCAACAGTCCCACTGTGAACAGTTCAACTGTGAACATTCGAAAAACAGAAATATTCTTACGCCGAAAAATGCGACATGTGTTGTGTATCGATAGAATAGGAATTTTCTTACGCCTGAACGGCTACTGTGTAATAAATAAAACAAGTGTTTATCGATGGGTATCAATACTCTTACGCCTAAAAATGGTAACAGTGTAATATACAACAAAAGTTATCTTAAGGTGAAGGTGGAAGCTAGCCATTGTAGTAGTATAGGTAAACCCTCGTGTAAAAATGGGGTAATAGTGTTTGTGAGAGAAGAGCAAAGCACACGTAAATAGATCAATTCACTTATCAGACTGTGTGGCGCTTCATTGACACGAGTCTCTGAATACATTTGAAAAAAAAACAAATAACAATTCAATACTAAAGTAAAATGTATGAACGATATGTTCCGATGAACAATTGCAAATATAAATATATATAGAAGGTGCATTTGCATATGATTCTGATTATACGCGAGCGTAACATGAGCAAATTTATAACACATGCGAATTGGGGCACTTTTGGTATTAACAAGTTCTTCCGCATAGTAACTCGATGTTGATAATTCCTTAATATTTTCCTTCGTTGATCGTATTGTTTTCACATATTCACGTTGGAAAGCCTTAACCCTTCTCTTCGTTGGCCGAGGCATTTAGATTGAATTTAATACTTTTCCGTTTACTGTTTTTGAAAGCATAGGCAGCCGTGGCAGTGTTCCGAGCTCTGCAATACAATTTTCTTACCCAATGTTAAAGTTGCTAAAACTTACATTATAGACCCATTAAACGTAAAAATAATAATTGTATGGATATCAACACAATTTTATTCTATTGATTTTCATGACATGGGACGCTATGGCTCCGGAATAACATTTTATTGAGTGGTTTTTATAGCTGTTTCGATGATGTTGTTTGGCATCAGTGTCGAAAAAATAACGATGCTTCCACCAATACAAACAAAACCATTGCTGAAGATTGAAAAACGAAAATTTAACTTTCAGAGCACTTGCTCGAGTTTTCCGACGTTCTTCACTATACGGTGCGAAAGCAGATGAAAATTTAATATCTTGTGAGTAATCGATTAGAGTTTGGTTGATATTACTTGATGGGAAGTGTGCGAAAACGATCATTTTCTTCACACTGTTTCGCAAAATTATTGATTTTCGGGCGAGAGGTGAGGGAGGGAGATGAAAGAAATGAGCGCCATTGTGGCAGCCATTTGTGGCTAGCTTCCACCTTCACCTTAAGATAAAAAATGTACACGAACGAATTCGGCTCTGTTACAGCTGAATTGCTAAATGAGCCTAATAAAATAATACTGATGGGATAAAAAAACAAACAAACAATGCTGAAAGACGATATACAGAATCTAATTACATATTCGCATTACATTCATCATTAAAAAACTTGATTTCTTCTTTTATCAGTATTAGTATTCTAATGTCTATCATTTTTGGATTTTAGATGAGCTTCATGGAAGTTTATCTCTGGTCCATAATTGCGATGCCGAAGTATACTCATTTAAATTTTATGCATCGATCCTGATTTTTGGCCTTTTAAATGAACTCGAACGAAATGTGTAGTTGCGTGTCATCGACCTCAAAGTCGCCATTTTTGAACATCGCAAACCATTTCCGTGCTGTAGACCTACTCAGTACACTTTGCAAAAGTCCCGGGCTGCTTCGGAAGCTTGTTGACCTCGATGAAAAGCAAAAAAAGAGCAGGTGCCGAAAATGTTGATTGATTTGCCTCCTGGGTATCCCATCTCTAAGCCTCAATACTCTTTACCAAACAGCAAACAAATCGTTGTGAAATAAAAGAAACATAAACACGTTATGAACTTATTCCCTAGCCCAATAAAACCTTAACATTTGATGAGGAGTAAAATTGAACTGTAATAAAGTTTAGAACACCTCAAGAATGCAGAAATTTCAGCTCCTGCCAAAATGTTCATTGTACCCTTATGATTTTGAACGCAACCATTAATTTGTGAAAAAATGTTGTTCGTTCATTTTTATTCTATTTTTTTTGGTTTTAATAACAATACATTGTAGTAAATTATTATAATTTTCTAAATTTTTTTTCAAAACTTTCCATCTCAAAAACTATAAGACTAACAAAATTTTAGCCAAAGAAAGAAAAAGGGGGTCTTCGTAGCCACTTGGTTACGCGTTCGCTTACTAAGCGATCGATCGTGAGTTCAAACTCAGGGCCCTCAATTGACCATCTTTGTGTTGTTATAGAATAACTACGTCCACGTAGTTTTTGTGTATGGAGATCGATCCACGGTGGAAAAAAGATCGATTCATCCATACAACTGCTCTGCTCTGCAAGAAACATTGGGCTGCTGTTCTATAAATAACCCAACAATGATCAATATCAACTGCCTCCGCTGTCCGGTCTGCTGAACAATGGAAGAACAGATAGAATACCCTTACGCCTAAATAGCTACTGCAGTGCAATTTACCATAATGTAATGGAACAGAAAACCTAACGCCTAAATGGCTACTACTATCTACTGTGTAATTTACAATTTATAAAAACATAAACATATGTACATGTACACGATAAAAACCCAGCTCTGTTACAGATAAAATGCTAATGAGCCTGATAAATAAATAAATGGGATAAAAAAAAGAAATGTAGGAAATCGTTTATTTGAATTTTATTTGAAAAAAAATATTTTAATTTTTTTTTAATTTACCATAAAATTTTTTTTTGAAAACTAAAAATTCAATTTTTCCAAAAAGTATTTTTTTTAAATTCTCAAAGAAATTGTGTGAATAGCCCATACAATTATCAACAAGTCGTTCCTACATCAAAAGAGGGGCACTTTTACAGGATAAAAGTTTTTCTAACAACAACTTTTTCACGTTTTTTATGAAAAAATACAGCTAATTTTTTTTTTTAATGAAAACCTAAATAATTTTCTATGTTTCATTCTTTAATCAACATTTTGTAGATCTTACAGTTTTTAATTTATTTTTTTCCAAAAAAAACTCAAAATTTCAAAACAAAAATTTTACACAAAATCTGTCAGACCTACAGAATTTTAGCCAAAGAATGAAATGTAGGAAAATATTCATGTTTTCATTAAAATAATCAATATTTTTTATCGAAAACTTGTTTGCATAGAAAACAATTCTAAATAGATATGAATAGCCCATACAATTTCCAACAAGTCACCCATACATCGGAAGATGGGCACTTTTACAGGGAAAAAGTTTTTCTGACACCAGGGAGTCTCCATACAAAAAAAATGTCATATATTCCAGAAACTATAAAAGATAGAACTATGTCGTCTTGGACGAAAGTTCTTATTTTAATAAAATCTAACATTTTATCGAATACACTAGATTGCTATCTTGACTTTTAAAAAAATTAGGATTAGTTGTATTTTTTTTTTCAAAACGAAAATCTGAAAAATTTATTGCTAGAAAAACTTTTTTCTTGTAAAAATTCCCATCCTCCTATGTATGGACGATTTGTTAATTGTATGGGCTATTTACATATTTTTTTGAGAATTTTTGAAAAATACTTTTTTGAGAAAATTGAACTTCAATTTTTGAAAATAAAATTACTTTTTAATATTTTTTTATGAAAATGAAACGATTTCCTACATTTCCTTCTTCGGCTAAAAAGTCTTTAGTTTTTGAGATGGAAATTTTTGAAAAAAAATTAGAAAAAAAAATTGGCCCTATTCAAAAAACGGCCAAATTGTTTTTGGAATATTTCAAGTATGCAAAGTTACTTGAAAGACCCAGACCCACAACGTTTCACTGATATGTGAGATGGTGCTAACGGCTAGTCGAGTTGGTATGAAATTCGTCTTATGTTAAAAATCTTCCCACCTTATATTTTCCATCTCGACCATACACTGCAAGATTTTCATATGTGTGTGTGCAAGCACTGAGCGTATTGTATTTTTCAAGTGTCAACTTTGTATAAGGCTAGTTACATTTTCGTCTGTTTTGGTTGTCTTGATCAATAAATCTAGGTAGGCTATTCTGATCAGCCGTTATTACCGGTGTTATTCAGGGTAATAGTATCGAATTCAAATTAATGCGATTAAAACGAGCACTGCGCGATAAACGAACGCAATGCGAACAGAGGCACGGAAGAGTAATGTAACGCGTAACGGTAACGCTCGGAATAACGTCGTTAAACCCGTTAGAAATCCAATCAATCAAAACAATCAAAAGTGAAGTCTCATCGGCCATGTTCCTCAGATATTACGCCGTTCAATTATACTGATATACTGGCACAGAAAAATCCACCCCCATTTGAAATCAAAGTGTTCCAACATTAAATGTTTTTTCAAACTTTTCGTTATTCCAGTAGGTAATTAGTAGACCATTTTGCCATTTCAGTACCGTTGATTTGTTTTTTTAGAAAAACTAAAAACGTCGATTTTGCCACCTTGTTGTCCAAAATCGCTCATAAATTCTCAATAGGATTCATGTCGGGGCTTTGGGGTGGTCACGTCGGTCGCTTTTCATGGTCCTTTCCACCAACCATCATCGAATGGTGCGATTGGAAAGATCCAGTTCCAACCTTCCTTTAATCGTCCGAATGGTCATTCGTTGGTTTTTCTTTACTTCTCGGATGATTAGCATTTCCGTTCTTGCATCAGTCTTACGTTTGGGTCCTTGTCCCGGTCGATCGGCCACGCTGCCGAACATCTGATGCCGTTGACCAGCTGGAGGTTTAGTTTGCGGCTCCTCACGCTGGAAGTCACACACAATCAAATTTCGAACCTGTGTTGAGATTTGCTTTCCACCCATTTTCGGGAAGCTTCCTCAGCGTCTAAAACACGTCACTACGCACGAAAAGTTGACTAAACAGCTACGAAAATTATGTTTGTGTCAGATATAAACAACCAGCTGTCAAAACTGAGGGGTGCACCGATGAAGAAAACATGGTAAAACAAATTTACGCAAGTGGATTTCTTTTGTCATACCCTAAAAGTACCCATTTAGGAACAGAAGTCATTTTTTTGTTTTTTCTAAAAATTAAATCAACAATACTGAAAAGTCAAAACAGTCCACTAATTACCCTCGTTTACGTAGTATTGAATACCGAATTACTTAGATGCACACCTGAGAGGTGAACACTTTCATGCTCTGGATGGGTGTTTAATCGGATTGACAACGTTTTCTTTTCAAGCTCTGTTAGAATATGTTAATACTTTTCAATTTTTCAGAATGTCGATGTTGTTAATGGAATGTGTAGAAAAAATTGTTAAAACGATTCAATGTGTCACATTGTTTCAACAATTTATAACTCGTCACTGGTTTTGATTAACATTCTGGAGACCCCTTTCATAAACATAGAAAAAATTCAAACAAACTTTAACAATCATCGCTCTCCCAAAGACCGCGTCGTCCACTTGTCGTTTCTTCATTTACCTGCCGGAACTGGAAGGAAAAGGAAAGAGGAGAAGATATAGGTAAGAGGGTGACAGGAAATGTAATTTTCAATTTTTTTAAAAATATGATAACAATAATGAGGAAAAGTTAATATTTGAACATTTATCATAACGTGTATTCAATCACAAAAATCTTAGTTTTAGTGAAATTATTCAGTCGGATATTTATCACAAAAAAATCTAAAAATCACAAATAATTGAATATTTTAGAAAAACCCTTAATCCACTATACACCAAAGGATTCGTTCTATTTTAGTTAAACATGATTAATTTTATACTTTCAAGTTGAAAAAAATTTGGACACGACCGCATTGTTGACATAAGAATAAGGAATTATTCTATTCAGTTTACTTGTTTACCACTTCAAATATTTCTCTAGAATACACATCGAAATTTTAGTTTTATCTTTTTAGTAGAAGGTTTTGGTAGCCCTGAAAAGGGGCAAATGATTGGCGTAGTTATGTAAGGGACAGCAAAAAATAATTGATTCAAGATTAATTTTTTTTTTGTGCTCACGAGAACAATACACAAGCTGGCTGACTATGACCCGTTTCGCTTCGTTTTTTTTTCTAGGCGCCCTGCACTGAATATGTATCGCGGCGATCGTTTTCGCCACTGGTACACACTGCCGCTAAATGCGATTATATATTTGTTCCAGCGCTATCATCGCGACAACACATAAGATCAACAATGTTTACGTGTGATTAACACATTAGGAAACAAACAATCAACCATCTTCATGAAATTCTACAAAATCACGCAAACCACCGGCTCTTTCCAGGGACATCAGAACATTTAACTAAAGAGTTACTTGAAAAAATTCAATGCATTCGTAAGTCAGAAATGATAAGCGAACGAACTGAATAAAATAATTTAGTAATCCTATGTCAACATTTTTTTTCTACAAAATAATTTTCTGCGATAACTTGTACATTAGGGATGTATGGGAAAAATTTCATCATCGAATTTCAAAAACCGACCATGTACATTTTGTTTATTGGTCCAAAAAATTATCTGTGCAAAGTTTCAGCTCGATCGGACATGAGTTAGGGGTGCCTCAAAGCGCTCAAAGTTTTGATTTTTTTATCCTCGATCTCGACGTTTCATGCATATTTCAGTCATTTGACATCGAAAAAAAAAATCGATTTTCCAAATTTCCTTTACTCCCCCTTGGAAGATTTTCGAGGATCGAAAAAACAAAACTTTGAGCGCTTTGAGACATCCCTAAATCATGTCCGATCGAGCTGAAACTTTGCACAGATAATTTTTTTGGGCTAATAAACAAAATGTACATGATCGGTTTTCGAAATTTGACATGACCATTTTTGCTGCCATATCAAAATCAAAACTGAGTGCCTGAAGTTCATCAAATCAAGCTGATTTAGAGTTCCGTGCACGTGCACTTGAGAGATACAATGACTTCAGAGGGAAATGTAAAATACAATGATCTTTCTACAATTCTTTCGTCCATATATTTTGGAAGTCCACGATACATGAATGAAATGACCAAGGCATCATGTCATACTTAGAAGTCAGACTATTCATTGAATTTACTTGTATTGAAGAACAAAATCTACCACAATGCATGAATTGACCTAACATGGGATTTCAAACTCAAACTTTTTCCTCACAAAGTAAATTGTTGAATTGAATTGAATTCAGAAATTGTTTCATTTAATCACTAGTTTTATCAATAATCAGAAAATTACATTCAATACACAGAAAGTTAAAAGGCCAACGGTAGTCCTACGTCAACCTTGCGGTTATAACCATAGGTATAACCTACGCATAGTTTTTTTTGTAAACGGCGTTTTCTCGATACAGAACTGAACATTTTAAAAACGATAAAAATATTTGTCGTTTAAATGTCAATCAACGCTTTTAACACTAAACCTACCATGAGGGGTCAACTGACCCTTTTTCAATTTTTAGTCAAAATTTTCTTGCAAGTTACGTATTGCAAGTATTGCTTTATATATTTTGTTGTATTTGTGAATGAAGAGTGAATTATCAGAATTAATTGTATTGCTGACTATCCAAGCGAGCCAACAGTAACCATTCCAAGCTACAGTGCTATTTTGCGTGTCAAAAATTGTAATTTCAATATTTTGCTAATAATTGTTATCCCAGAATGTCGAAATATACAGGGGAAATATGGTATGCCACGTTCCTCAACAAAAGCTAATAAATCGAGTCATTGTTCACTAACTAATTATAAAGGGTCACTTGACCCGCTGTGGTAGGAATAAGTATACATGAAACATCGGTAGGTTGAGTGTTAAATACATTTGCTGCCAACTTCAACATAACGCCAACGGTACGACATTCGCCAAACATTTTTAATCCCTGAAGTCGTATTTGTACAAATAATATTTTGGGAAGAAACCAGATACTAAACCCGCATTTTTCACTTTTTATTAGGGTCCCCACTTAAGAACGGTCTAAGAATCATTTTTTTCTCTTTCTTCAAAAAAAAAAGTTTTTCAAAAATTCATACCTTTTGAACTACTGGACCAATTCAGATGATCGATATATCAAATTGATGTCAATTAGCTATTCTTTTCTAGAAAAAATAGTACACTTGAACACTTGAAATAGAATTTTGTTTTCGTAATTATTGATTGTATTTGTTTGATTTTTAAGGTTTACATGGCTTCGGACTAGAGGTCGTTATATTTTTTAATAATTTTCTTGAAACCTGAGGTTTTTTTACATAACATATCCAAAAATCAGCGTTTTTTTCGTTTTTGATTTTCGATTTTTCAAAGTTAACTGATGGTCCGAAAAATCATTTTGCTCCGATTCAGATGATCGATATATCACATTGAAGCCAATGAGCTAGTCTTATTTGAAACAATATAACATTTGCGGAAAAATTGAATTCTTCATCCAATTCTGAGAACCACTAAATCGGTTTGGCATGGAATGACTGAATAGATTGTTAGGGAGTGCTCAAATCGATTAGGGCACAACTCTCGTGAAACCATCAAGAGATGACTAAACACATTAAGCGCTTAAAATTAGACAATTCTTCGTTACGCGACCGATTCTTAGTCATTCAATTTGTTCTCCCACTATGTTCCCAATGTGACCAAGTGGTTAGCGCCACACATTATCATGCCGGGAGCTTGGGTTCGCTTCCCGTTGTGGTCGGGGGATTTTTCGTCAAAGAAATAACTTTCGACTTACATTGTGGTCACGCCTATTCTAGAATGTGTCACTCAAAATACATCCAAGGCATGTAGTTTGGCATAGAAATCTCAACTAAGTACTAATGAAAGTGAATACAAGTAATACGTTGAGACGGCGAAGTCCCTCTAGGAACGTCAGTGCAATTGAAGAAAAAAGAAGAAAAAGAAGAAGAATATGAAAAAGAAGAACAAACAGAAGAAGAAGAAGATATGTTCCCGGATGACGTAATCCTTCGTTCTGAATTAAAAGAAGTGTGTGACAAAGCACCTTATTATTACGTTGAGGAGAAAGAAAATACGTTGCATCTGGGCAAACTCGACTTACCTGCATATGAGTCCATGTAATGGTGCATACTATCTATGTATTTCATGATTAAGGCCATGTTGTGTATATTTTTGTGGTTTTCTTAACTAAACTGTAAAGAAAGAGAAGAAGAAAAATGGCAAATCATTAGTATCTCATGAATTTTACATACATAATGAGATCAGTCGCTATTTGAAATATATAATTTAACTAGCTGACCCGGCAAACGTTGTTCTGCCATATAAATTGTTCCTAACGAATATGTTGGGTGTTAAATAAAACATAACTGATGTATTAAGTAAGTGTGTTTGAATGTTTTAACGATCTATGAAATTAATCGAATGTGATCGATAAAGAAGAACGAATGAAACGATTTGAACGGATGTTTATATGTTTAATGTATTTCATTAACCCATTTTGTGCCAAGCGTTCGAAGAATCGAACTTTGATAATTTTTAATGCCTTTGGAAAGCAACCAAATGATAATGTTTTTGCACCAAAAGGAAGTTTAATCGATTAGCTACCACTTACCATCAATTTCGTTCAATTTTGCATAACTTTATTGAGCAGTAAACTTGATTTAAAGCAAGTATGTTTGGAAGGTGTTTTCAATTTCAATAAAAAAAACCAATAAAATACAAAAATACGTGAACTTTTCTACAGTATAACTGCGATAGAAGAACATACATAACAGCCGGGGAAATTGAGTGTTCAAAAAATCGAACGTTAACCATAACGGACATTTCTGTTCTGCTGAATCAATACCAATACATCTGACCTCCGCAGCGCATTCTAGTTTGTTTACTTTGGAAGACGGAAGGTTTTTAAATTTTTTTCAGAAATTTCAATTGTGAATATTTGGAGTTGGAGGAAATCAGTCTGTGGAAGAATGGTTCTAATGAGATTGTTGGGTGAATATTCTCCCGCCGGATTGGGTGGGTGACCTCATCGATGAAGAAAACCTAAATGATGATTCTATTCAACAGGATAATAACCTCCCAACCCTCTAGCCATTAATTTTTCGCAGCGTATTTGTACTTTGCAGATTTTGAAAAATGTTCGATTTTTCGGGAAATGGATAATCGGAAACAAATACTTGTTGAGCATTAACATTTTTCCGCGGACAACAATCTAAATGAAAGCAATAGCATTCGTTTGAAAAAAAAAGTCGGCCGGTAATAAATTAAAACTACATGAAAGAAGAAAGGTCTCATCTCACCATAGGTGGATCAATTCAGGTTTATACTTGGAAGCTTTCATTCCTCTGTGCTTGTTAGTCCCGAAATGTAAAATTAATGCATTTATTAATGCCGTATATTAGCTTACTGAAGTGACCTTCAGTTCACAGTATGTTTGTAATTGCAAGAAAAAGTGCAGGCTTCGGCCAATACTCGATTTCCCGCAAAATGGAAGTTGGGAAAAAAATAATTCTTGAACATTGGGGTTCAAATTCTGTCTCGTTGATGGAAAATACGCCCTTGTCATTTTCAAGATGAACGGCTAAATTTATAGCTGCTGGGTCATGTTCATGAATTGGGAAACCAAAGATACGCCAGGCAACTTCAATGGAGCTGATACAGAGCTAATTTTAGTTTGAAATTTTTGTTTTAAAAGCGTTTTTTCCACCCTAATTTCCATTTTGCATATTTGCTCCACAGAAATGGAACACAGAGCTCAATGTTGTCTATGTCGAATTGCATCGCAAGGTTGACACATTTGCATAACTTGATTGGACTTGAGTCGAACAGATTTCAGAATGCAAAATTGCAATCCGTACGGATAGCAATTGACTCTGACGCTGTTACGGCGTTGCTCACGATAGCGTTTTTCAAGTGAATGTATTCTTCATCAAGCCACTTATGTTGATTAGATCGTAGGAATCGCAGTCGTTCACTCTCTACCTTCGCTTACATGTCGATCATGATTTGTTGGTACAGTTCACGACATCATATAATGACATCATACGCTATATTTAAAATCCATCGAGCGCACTCCTTTATTTTATTCATCTGATATAGCTATTCATAAATATTATTTCAAAATGAGTAATGATGTTCATAATGAATGGAGTACCTGTAGCAGTAACATGTTGTCTAGTGTTTCTTGTTCATCTTGTTCTTTCAAGACGGTTGGGCATTTTTCGTCAAAGATATTTCTTCTGACTTGCATTGTGGTCACATACATTCTAGAGCTTGCCACTCAGAATAAATTCAAGGCTTGTTGTTTGGTAGAGGAATGTCAACTAAGTACTACTAAAAATGATGCAAGTAATACTACGATGAGAAGGCGAACGTTGAGAACGTTAGTGATATTGAAGAAGAACATGGAGAAAGTCGTATGAAAGATGTGCGTTAACGATGGATTCAAGATTACTGTTTTTTCTTCGAATCACAATTTCTCGCGTCATTGTGCTATGATTTTAGTAACGCTTGCGCACTGAATTTAGTCACGTGCTCTCCAGCAGATGTTTTATCAGAATTGGTGACAATAACGTGATTGCCATTTTGTAAACCGAGCAAGTGTGATTTGAAGTATTTCAATAATTCGTTGTGCTCATTCAGAAATATTTCCAGCTCGCGGGCGATATGCCTGTCTTTAGACGAAGTGAAGTTACTTGCGAATGTGTGGATGAAAGTCTGTTATTCTGTTATTTAACAACATAAATAAATTCGTTCTGTTTGAAAAACGACCAACGGTTAAATTTTTTGAATATTGAATATACAAAACTACTAAAATCGCGATTGAAAATAGGGTATGGGGTTTAAATTTCTGGTTATATGTATTGTTTGAAGCAAAATTTAAGAAAAAAAATAATAAAAAAAAATTCTGCATAGAGGCACTCTAATCGGTATTAAATATTTAATAATCGGTATCCTAGCGGTGTCGTATATAGTTTACAACCTATTCTCATGCTTACCAAGTTTTTTGTGCATAATTTCATCAAAATCGGTCGAGCCGTTTCGGAGGAGTTCGGTGACAAACACCGTGACACGAGATTTATATATATATATATATATATATAGATTGATTGGCTTTATTGGAACATAATTATATTCAATCTCTATAGTCAATGGCACCCATCTGTATCGAATTATCATCGATACCTCGATTCCCGCTAAATGCTCCGTTCAGCCCGGCCGCAGAAAAGAAATAGAATTGGGAGGGAAGAGCATAATGCATAGGTATGTGAACGTGACCATCCTCATCTCACATCGCAATAACAGCTAAATGAATTTCCGTACAGATAAGTAAGTAATTTTTAGATATTGAAACAATTTTTCCAGTCAATAAGCAGCAAGAATATAACTCTTGAACATTTTGTCTTTCGAATGAAGTGATTGTCATACCACTGCGTTCAGCCGGCGAAGAGGTTTAAACCTTCAAAACCCTGGTACAGAGATGAAAGACGTAGTCCTACGTCAAAAAGATACGAGAACATCGGAACGACTGCGGATCAATAAATACGATAATGGATTACATCAAAAGGCACCGCGAGTAGGATAGGTTAAAAGAATGCAAATCCCCAACTAAAATAAACTGTTACATGTGTAAAACTTCAATTAATCAAATTAACTTTGTCTACAAAAGGCCACCCAAGCCAACAGAAACCCATCATTGACCATTCATACGATGAACAATCAGTCATGCTGCTTGTCTGAGGTTGGGAAAAGCTTTCGCTTCAATCCACTTCCGGTCTTCGCCTCCGCCACCGTCGGAGCGTTTGGACTTCGTGGCGCCTAATGGTGACGGGCTGGGCTGCTGCTGGGAAACACCCGACCTCATTGTTTTTATTTTCGATCGCCAAAGGACGAAATAGAACATCAAGAAGAGGAGCGGCACACTTTTCGTTGAATGAATTGTTAAAATGGTAACTGTTTGCTGAAAGAGGGTGTATTGAAATAATAACAACCAATAAGTAGAAACAAAGCGAAGCGAGTGTGAAAAAGAAAATCCATTAATCCACCCTTCGGTGTGGGATATACACTTGTGGGAATGGCCTGCGAATAGAGTCGAATGAAATGAAAATAAATATTCATTGATCAAAACAGTACTCCTCTCCGTCTCACGCTCGCACTCTTCCATCCCTTCGCTCACTCACCACCTCGATTGGTCAGGTCAGGGCACATCGGCTGGTGTTTGGCATTTTCCGACAACATATAGAGGGTTGAGTAATGAATAGTCGCTCAAAATGGAAAGGGGATTGGGTCCGTGGGGACACCGCGGCGAGCCAGTGTCATTCATGGCTGATGCTCTGTGTGTGTGTGTGCGGATGATGACATGGTTCCACGAGTGCACAATGGGAACCCAATCGATGTATGGGAAAAAAGAGTTCGATTCTTCAAACGGGACTTCCTGCAAAATGTTGATTCCCCCGAGAGAAGAGCCTATGGAAAATTCCAGCTCATTCGGAATATTTTTACTAGCGTCGCTTGACGTTGAGTATTTTGAAAAAGGGAGGAGAGTACATGAAATTGGGGGTTTGAAAGAAAATTGATGCCAAATATCTTAAAATTCCCGTATGAAAAATCGAGATAACCATTTTTATTGGCACTCTAAACCATACGCTATGCTTCGTATTCCAAAAAAAAGTCCCAGAGAGATGATTTAGAAAAACAACGTTCATTCAATTTGAGAACATTAGGTATCATTTTTTTAAACCCTGATTTCATATACTTCCCCGTTGGGTGTTTTTTCGGTTTTATTAAACGGAAACTTTGACGCTTTTGCGACACTAGTAAATTAACACTTTCGACGCCCCGTCACCCAGATATGGGTGACACTTTCTTCGCTCAAATTGAGTAGGATTTTTAGAAGGAATTTGATAGAATAGGCACCTAAATGCAACTATAGGATATGAAGAAAAATAATTAAATCATAACCATAATATTATACTGTTTATACTATACTTTTTATTAATTTATAGTACGGATGGTTTATACTGCAGTTTTTTGCAAAACCCCTATACTATGACTTTGGCATGTGTTATAGTCATCAATTCGTCTTCAATTGAAAACAAACATTGCTAGATCATGTAAAAGTTATCTATAAACTAAGTTTGATCTTCATTTAATAATTTAATCGCAAGTTGAGCTCTGCAAGAAATTCAAAAACGTCGCGTTGGGCGTCGAACCTGTTAAGTCCGGTTGAGCTGAAATGTTGCATTGGTTATTTTTTCCCAGATAGCAACATTTTGCAGGAAGTCCCGTTCGAAAATTCGAGATGACCATTTTCATTGACACTCCAATGTATTATAACACAAAGAATTTGAATCGTAGGAAGATTTTATTTGTTATTTTTTTACATACCTACCATAGCTTGTCTTCCTTAAAAACATACCACACTTGCGAAAAAACTGGATTCTACGCCCAAACTAGCGTTGGCAGAAAACATGTCATCTTTGGCAGAAAAGTTGCCATTTCCTGTGCATGAGAGTCAAATGCGCAAATAATGAGCTATTTTAAAAGCTTAAAAATGGTTTGTATGTATGCGAGTAGACATCTCTTTCTGTTTTCTTTTCTCTTTTCATTTGGGATTGTGAAAAAAAACTATGGATGGGTTATATCTATGATATAACCGCAAGGTTCACGTAGGACTGCCATTGGCTTAGTAAACAATTGTATTTATTCAATTAGCAATAATCGCACCTCGGATGTTCCTCATTGGGTGCGATATCGCCGCTTGCGCAGAGTTATCTTTTATAAATGATTGATTAAACTAGTCAATGAATGAAACTATTTACGAATTCAATTGCAAACAAATCCCAATTTAAGTCAATTCATACATTGTGGTAGTAGTTATCGCAGCAAATAGTTATCAACATTTTGTCTAATCATCAAACGTTATGCGCAGAAGTTCAGTGAGTTGAAAACATGAAGCGATATCTTCCAATGCAGTAATAATCGAGCCAAAGCGTTACACCGTGCGTAGACCGTGATAGCAAAACGAATTCCGGAGTGTGAAAATGCATGGGGGTATAAAAGTATTACCGACTTGAAAGTATCTGCAATGCCGATTTTCTCAACTTCTTGGTTTTGGAATCTGTATTGGGAAAACACATTCCGGTTTGCAAAAATGCAAGCGAGTACAAAATTACCCGTAGTTTGCATCTATTTTGCAATGTTCATTTCCCCAGGCTTCATGACTTTGAAGTCTGTGTTAGGGAAACATTCCAATTTGCAAAAACGCAAACGAGTACAAAAGTTTCCGCTGCTTGCATCTAACTTGCTATTTCTTTCTTTGTTTTTAAGAGGCTTTAAACTTTGCAGTTCATTCGCCTCCATACTTGCTATGCTGATTACCACAGGCTCCATGGTTTTGAAGTCTGTGTTAGGGAAACATCCATCCATTCCAGCGATCGTACCTCAATCGTTGCGCAATCATAACTGAGTGGATTTCCGAGCGGCACTCGCTTACATACCGATTGGTGTCATTTCAATAGCCTGTTTTGAAAGCAATTTTAGGGGTATTGAAACAAGTTCTTGGATTAAAAAGTAACAAGCATATAACGCGTAGACATTTTATCTTTCGAATGAAGTGTTTATCATACCATTTCGTTGTTGTCAGTTGCCAGTTGTTTAGGAGCTAATAACGCCCAAAATCTCGTTCTCCGGCATAACGCTTTCGTATTCGAAACTTTGAAATTACACCCCAGTATAGAAATGAAAGACGTAGTCCTACGTCCAAAAAGTCCATACGACGTCAATGGGGATCGAACCAAGGCCGGCTGGAATGCAAAGTTACTTTACACGACCACGCTATCCATATAGCTGCCAGCGCTATTATAAAGGAGCGTGATAATATTACACCTCATCATAGAATGAAGTTGGAAGGTGTTTTCTAAGACGATAAAGAAGAACATGAACGAGAATATATCTTTCTCTGTCTGGGCCGTGTATTTGGCAAACTATACGGAAAGCTTTCATATGCTTGTCTCCTGCTTGTTAAATGTGTCTCCTATTTCGCTCCCTCATATTGGCTCTTGCATATATATTATACAAACGATATACATGTATTGGGGAGTAGAACATTTTCTGTTATTTCTCAGCTCATTTAATGTAATAAATCGGGATGCCATAACTTGTGCTAAAAATTAACTTTGGGTGTATTTTGAGGAAAAACCGAAAGAGTACTATAAAAATGGTATCAAGTTGCAAGATCGCTATAATCGCTATATCGCCCTCGAAGTCAATTATGTTGAATAATAAAATTGAAATGTGTAAAAAAAATAGTTTCATTGTGTTACCTTATAAACTTTTCAGCCGAACTGTTAGTGTCTTAGAAAGAGTTATGGAGTATTGATGTTTAAACGTGAAGAAAATATACACTAATAAAAAAATAGAACTATTTTTGACGTAGGACTACGTCTTTCATTTCTATACTGGAGTGTATGTTCAAACTTTCGAAAACGAAGGCTTTACACCGGAGAACAAGATTTTGAGCGTTAATAGCTCCTAAACAACTGAACGAAATAGTATGATAAACAATTCATTCGACAGATGAAATGTCTACGCGTTACATGCTTGTTACTTTTTGATCCAATAATTTGTTTCAATAGCCCTAAAATTATTTTCAAAACAGAGTACTGAAATCACATCAATCGGTATATAAGCGGGTGCCGCTCGGAAATCCACTCAGTTATAATTGCGCAACGATTGAGGTACAATCGCTGGAACGGATGTTTCCCTAACAGAGACTTCGAAACCATGAAGCCTGGGGGAAATCAACATTGCAATACAGATTCAAGCTGCGGGTACTTTTGTACTCGCTTGCGTTTTTGGAAATCGAAATGTTTCCCTAACACAGACTTTAAAACCATGGAATCAGGGGAAATCAGGGGGGCATAGCAAATTAGATGCAAGCAGCGGGTAGTTTTGTATTTGTTTGCGTTTCTGCAAGTTGGAATGTTTCCCTAACACAGACTTCAAAACCATGGAGCCTGTGAAAATCAGCATAGCAAATTAGATGCAAGCAGCGGGAACTTTTGTACTCGTTTGCGTTTTTGCAACTTGGAATGTTTCCCTAACACAGACTTTAAAATCACGAAGCATGGGAAAATCGGCATTGCAAAATAGATGTGAGCCGCGGGTACTTTTGTACTCGCATGCGTTTCTGCAAATCGGAATGTTTCCCTAACACAGATTTCAAAACCATGGAGCCAGGGGAAATTGTCATACAAAATTAGATGCAAGCAGCGAGTACTATTGTACTCGGATTGACTATGGATTTGATATGGTATGATACGGTGTAGTGGATATGATCCAAGTGGATATTATACATATTACATATCGAAGAAATCACATTTATAAAAGCAGCGTTATAAAATTATTTGTTTACGAATGCTGCAATCGATCGTCGTTATTGGGAAGTTGGAATTGTTCGGAAGGGGGTCTTATTTTCGCTGTGTAATTCCGAGGAGGAATCCATTCCTTCTCAAGTGTTAATAATCCTGCTCCGGATCAACGATGATTCCAATTGTCGAGGCTTGGGGAGTGGGTACTATTTGCGCTGGGTATTTTCGAGGATATCTTTCAAGGGAAATTAATTACGACCGCACAGGGTTAATTTACAATATCTAGAATACGTATTTTTCATTTTTTTGAATGTCTTTATATGAAATCGAAGTCATGTGCAAGATTAAAAAACTAAGCCCCAGATGGTAGAACTATTTTTGACGAATTTTTATGAATTTTCGAAACTTCAAATTTTTGTATGTTGACAATCATTTTTAGGCACAAATTATGGATCCTGATGTGATTTAAAATAAAAATGCTCTTTATCAATCTCTTGCTGAATGCAGCCATTCTCGAGACATTTAAAAAATATTTCTAATTTACTGTCTTTTTTATAGTAAACTAGTTGACCCGGCAAACTTCGTTCCGCACAGAATGGATTTTCTGTTATGAATACTTTCAAATATTCACGTTTTCTTTACAAACGAATGTTCAACGTTCTAATTGACCCTTTATAATTTCCTTTTACTATAAGTTTCCTAGTAATTCTACCAAAACTCGTCATTATAATATTCTCGTATAATATTCGATACCCTCTTATTTTTCTTTCTCGAGTTTTGCACATCAACTCATTTGGCGATTCATTTTTATTTGTATAGACAACAAACATCAAATGGACTAACAACGGTTATCACGGTGTGATTTTCCCATTTTCCTTCAGTGTTTTCCGAAAATTTTCATTTGTCATGTTTAGTTCGAATATGGTTGGTTAAAATATGTGTGATATTGTTATGGGACCCCCCTTCCCCTTCCAGAGAAGAGAGGAGTGTCATACCATCTAGGATAACATACTGTTCTGTAAAATTCTCACATTCCAATTTTGGTTCCAATTGTTTGATTAGTCCACGAGTTATGCAAAAAAAATGAGTTTCATTCGTATAGCATCCCCTTTCCCGTATCGAGAGGAGATGTAGTGTCGGACCACCATAGAAACATTGACTGTCCTCTAAAACCCTCACATGCGAAATTTAGTTCGATTTGCTTGATTATTTCTCGAGTTATGCAAACCATCATCCCCCCCACCTTTGAGAATAAGGAGTGTCGAATCACCATTGTAACATTTCTTTCCCCTTAAAACCTCCTCGTGCCAAATATAGTTACGTTTTATTGATTCTCGAGTTCTGCACAAATTTGTGTTTCATTTGTTTCATTTGTATGGCATTATGAATTTGCTTGCAAATTTTCAACAAATTTTTCAAGTACATCATTATGGTAAAAATATATGTTTGGGAGTTACGTTGAAAAACATTTTAAGACATGCGGGTTAATACAAAACGTAGTACTACTAAAAAATCTTTTTTTTGTCTTATTACAAACTTCTAACATATTACTCGTGTTGCACAATCAAAACATGAACAGTTTTTTTTAGGTAGAATTGAAATCCCAACAACACAAATACACCTCGTTCAATCAACCGCACGTTATAGGTACAAAAATAATTACCTTGTTTACGTTATGCCTAGTTTGTACCTGAAGTTAGGTATCTTTAAGGTACCTCTGTATATGTACATAAAGTTACTCAAATTCAAACATCGTTAATCAGTCAAACAATCTTCCTTATAGAATGAACAACAGTATACCACAATGGACTGCAACAAAATTTTCTCGTGTTGTAGACCCTTTCCGAAAAACGGTAAGCGGTAAACGGTTCATCTGAAAATCGTTTCTTAACCATGTCAGTGCTTGAGAAACTTAAGGTAATGGAATACAGTATCCCTTTAGATAGATCTTAATGGCATGATCCGCAAATTTTTAAAGATGTATCTAAAAGGATATTGCATCCCATTAACTTATGTTTGTATATCTCTAAGGGGAAGGGGAGGTTCGAGAAATGTTTCTCTGATGGTATGACACCCCTCCCTCCTCTGGAATGGATAGAGGGTCCCACAAAAATATTTAAAAAAATTTCAACCAAATATGACAATTGAATATTTTCGGAAAACCCTGGAGGAAAATGGGAAAATTCGATAAATTCAATTCGTATATGTTCTACAATAACATAGTGACAAGCGTTGTTAATCTATTTGTCGTTTGCGCTAATAATGATCGCGTCAACATTTGTAGTTTTTCGGCTGGTTTTGGGTGGAGTCGCTTATGTGTAACGTTTGATTCAATTTGAAGACACTATAGTTTTGACGTAGGACTACGTCTTTCATTTCTGTACCGGGGTGTAAGTTCAAAGTTTCGAAAACGAGAGAGTGACGCTGGAGTGCAAGGTTTTGCACGTTAATACCTCTTTACCGGCTGAATGGAGCGGTATAATAATCACTTCATCCTTAAGATAAAATGTCAACGAATACATGCAAGCTGCGACTTCTTTTGCTCGCTTGCATTAGTGTTTGGGAAACCATAGCGGACACAGGCGAGGCGTGAGTACTTTTACTCACATCAGTTTCTGTTCTGCTTTCGCAAGTAACAGTCATGAAAAATTGTCTGCGTGTGAATGCGTCCAAGCGAAGGAATATTCGCATTTACGCATTCGACTTTATGTTCCCGTAATGTAATCCAATTGACAAATGTACGCAAAGCTGAATCAGCTCATGCGACACCTACATTATAGTTCAGAACCACAAAAGTTATGATGTTTGTTTATTCTACGCACTGAAAAGCAAGATTCGGTCGTGATTATTCATTTTATTTCTATTTAGATTCATTTCAACCATTAAATGGTAAGAAAGTCAGAGCTTTGTATATTCACGATGATTTCAACACACGATTGGACCAAAGTCATTGATAATCTTCGAAAATTTTAAGTTCGATAATGCATACAGGTTATGAATGCTGTGGATAATGATAATGAAATCGATATCATATCAAGTTGGATTATATAATTGATAAAGTAAGGGGCGATACAAGAAGGATTTACAGTATTTTTAGCGCAACACATGGTACTCATCGTTTATCTAGTTGAAAAAAAATACAGTTACAACACTCATACCAAGCCATTCTTCAGAATATACATACCACGTTGTAAAATGGCGATTTCCTAACCTTTTTAGCTAAGAAAGAATACGTGAAACCGGGAAGTTTGAAGATAAATTCTAATTTTTCTGAAAAAAATGAACGACCAAAAAAACAAAACATCATCATTTTACTCGCTGCGCCATCTGGTTGTAAATCTAACGTAAATTCGTCAATAGTATCAGTTTCTGTTCTGCTTTCGCATGGAACAATCATGAAAAATTGCCACATCATGATAAAAAACGAAATTAATTTTATGCAAGGTTATATAGACTTTATTTCGTTTTCACTGTGAAGTGGCGCCCTCAGTTTCTAATCTCGTGTTATTCTTACGAAAACAAAAATGAATCATGTATCGAACATCTTCAGTTGCTTTTACAAGGCCACTTAAATTCCATCGGTTCGTTTCGGGACCACCAACAAGTTCGAAAGAGTTGAATTTTATGTTAATAACAGTTCCATACTTATACTAATCTAATCACACATTAACAAGAAAAACTTTCAGCAATATTTCATAACATTCATTCATTCATTCATTTAGAATTGATGCAGATGCAATTTCAAATAAATGATTACCGAGCTAAAGGTAGTCCTACGTCTACCTTGCGGTTATATCACAGATATAACCCACTTCTTGTATTTCCGATTCGTCATTTGGTGTGAAAACTTTCATTTGCATTCGATCGAGCACAGGAAATTTTGTCAATGCTTCAAGAATTATCATTATTGGGAATATTAAGCCCAACTCAACAGCATCCTGTATTTTTTCTCACTGTGCTTCGGTTTATAAATGTGACGAATGCGTCTTCACTTTCTACCCGATTGTGAACGGAGTCATTTCGGACGGTTATTCAATTTCTTGCACGGATTTAATGGAACTCTGCTATTTTCGGAAAACACACTTATCGCCGAGAATGACATTAACGACCGAACCATTGATACACACAAGACATGGTCCGTCCAGCAGTTGGTTGAAAAGGCGACCGCGTTGCTTCGGCACAAGTGGTATAACGAAAGCATTGAATATTATCGTTATTAGCCTCGTCTCGGAGAATTGAAATCGCGTTATTTCTGGCACAATACCAAAGGCAGATTATGTAACCCTAAATATATGTCACCGCCAACGTAAGTTGATTTTCGATCAGAAGTCAAATGTCCAAGACCTTTAATCGATTGATAAATTAGCCGTAGGGAAAATGTCACACAAACACGATTAATGACTAGGTCCACCACGACTTGACACGGCTCCCCCGACCCGCTGCTGGATATCGAGATCAGGGCGCCGCGCCCGTCCCGGAAGCCGCGGCTCACATAACATGTTTATTAGAAATAATCGCGCGTCTCGTCCAAAAATAGCGACCAGCATTTTGAACGACCTTCCCCCCACCGAAAATGTGTATTTTCGCTGACTCTCCACTCGCGGAGGGATGACGAAGATATGATGTTCTTACGTCTTCAATACCCACGATCTGCGCTTGATGCGAAAAAGAAAATAGCAAACATAAGCTGAGACAGATTACATCAGAGCATTCCCATCCCATCTTTGCATCCCACCATTGAGTGAGGGGTTGCTCGGTTCGGTGCTTTGTTTAATTAGACCACTCTTTGGTCGGCGTTGGCTGAGTCAAACAGATGCAACACAACTTGACTCTATGCCATGATATTCCTAGAGTAAACTCACGAGGTATTTACAGTGGTGCGAAGCCGAATACGTTGGCTGAGACAGATATGACGTTGATTGTGATTCAATATGTATTCAAATTAATTCAACCTCAACAACACCCGGCCAATATTTGGGGAGGGATTAAACGAAAAGAACAACCACCAAAACAACTTCCGAAATCCGCCCTTGAGCAGCGTTCTCGTTGACTGCCAAGGCGAAGCGGTACGTGTAATGGATGCCTCGTGATTTTCCCAAAACTTGAAATACTGGACGGATAATCCCATACGATCCGTTCGTTCAAGACGCGGTAGTGACCTTCCGCGAGGTGTTTGCCATTCGTGTGTGACTGAAGATTGTGACCAGCGGTCACACCAAAAGGATGAACAGGTGATGATGACCACTAGATATCATCTGACGACGAAAACCAAGCGTACCGTGAATAATTTTTTTTTTACTTCATATTACGCGATCGCTGTTTGCGGCTTCATCATTATTTATCAAAGGACTGCGCTGTGCGAACAGATTGTTGGTGGGCGCAGAAGAGGCGGAACTGCCCGAATTAGTTGCGGCAGTTAACTTGCAAATGACGAGCTCATCTCTTTTGGTGGTGTTCCGCGAAAATATGACAATATTTTAGTCTCTTTTGGAATATTTACATATGTAACGTCGAATTAACGTAAAGGATTAAATGTTGGAAGGCGCAAATTACAAATCACCCTAATATCGGTAGTTTCTTATTCTGGTGAAATATTTCCCATTCATTTTGGGACACATCCACTCGATTGTTGATCTCCGAAACAAAAACATACTTTTTCGATTGTGGGTACCTTCTGAATCAAAACTTTTTGAAGGAGATCAAAAACGGTGAAGAATTATTCTTTCGGTAAATGGACATTCAGGGATCACAGATCGCACTCCAAGTTTGCTGGCAGTATGGAAATTACCTGAAAATAAAGAGAAGAAGAACATAGATTAATGGACTGTTGGAATGACAGCTATATATATATAGATAAGCAAAGTAAAGTTAGTCAAATATTGAAAGAAAATGAAGAGGAATAAAAGACGAGATTGCAAGTTGATTGTGCCTTGATTGAAAACGGATTATACAGTATTTTAAGATCTTCTTATCCAGTAACACATAATCATTTTATGATAGTTAGAACTTAACATAAGGAATAACAGAGTCCGTTCTTTTGTATCATACTCCATTTCTGTCTTGAAGATGGAAAAAACAAACATTAGACTGACCTACTGTATGCGTGATAATGTTTACACCATCGTACAGATAAGTTTCCCCCTTCACATTCGTCTTTTTTTGCATACACGTACGTTATAATTCAAACCATAATAGGCTGCGAATTAAATGATCCGATTTCCTTAGTTTTACATTTGCACCATGACGTAGTGGCAGCGTATTCGTGATTTGTCTCACGCGCAAATGTCGCAAAAAAAAACATCGCCACGGGAGTGTCCCGGTGGACCGTGAAAAAAGAAGACCGAGAAAGGAGAGAACATTATTCGCCAAGGTGGCCACAGGTCGTCCGAGGTCAGCTCGGATTCCGAGGGTTATCTTTGCCATCAAAAGGAGGATTCGGGCGAATCCAGTGCGTTCAATGAGGAAAATGGCGAAGCAATACGGGATCAGCAGCTTTACGACACGGAAGATCGTAAAGAAAAATTCCGAGGTAAATTCGAGGACACGGAAAAACTCACATGATTAACATCCGCATCCGGGAGTTATGAGTCGAGCGATATAAGAAAATCTCGCACTTCCTCAAGCGAAAAAATCCGCTAAGCAATGCATGTTTACCGTCGATCCCGTATCAAATTCCAGAACCAATCGCTATATTAGTTCTTTCCCGGTAAAAGACGTGGCCGACGTGCATAAAAACGTGTATCTGGCCAAGGCTCTTGCGAGCGTTGTGATATTTGGATTGATGGCTTCCGATGGCAAAAACTGGATCCTTTTGAGAAGGTGACAATGAGCAGTACGACCCGAAGCCGAATGTTGTATTTCAACAAGAGTGGTTACAGGAACATCAGTCGTTCTGAGCAGAGGATATGTGGCTGTCATCCAGGCCCGATCGTATTCCGCTGGATTACTCAGTATGGCACATCATGAAGGCAAAGTTATAAACGCCACCCCAGTACAGCAAGACTCAGACAAACATTGTCCCAGGATCCAAGCTACATTATTAGGACATGTCGTGCGTTCCGGAAGTGTGTGGAGGCCACAATTGCAGGAATAGGAAACTCGATCGGCGATTAACATAGTTTAGGATTCTCAGAAACAAATAATACCAATAGAAATAAAAATACCGAAAATTTTGAGATTTTTTAAAGTTTTGTCATTGCTCAATGGTGCTAACATTATCACGTATACGGTATTTTGATTCATGATTCAGATCCTTGATTCAAATTGCACTTCAGATCCCATTTTCTAAATTAAGTTCTGATCTAGACTCTGCTACCGAATTCCGATTCCTAATTTAGATTTTCATGTCCTGATTCCTATTCCGATTTCTGACTTTAATTACAAATCCAGATAAGCATTCGATTATATCAGATCCAGATTCAATACAAATACTCCAATTTCACATTCTAGATTTTCACAAAAATTTCACATCGGAATCCGAATTTATATGGAAAATGATTTCCATATGAATTCGGATTCCGATTCGAAATTTTGGATTTTTAATGTAGAATTACTCCGATTCAACTTACCAATTATGTACCATTATCTCATATTATCTTATTAATATTGATTGTATCTCGATTGCTAAATTATAATCCTGACCAGATCCCAGATTTTAGCCACAGATTCTGAATCCATATACAATATCTGTATTCGGTCTATTTTGTTTCAATACTGCATAAAGATCTAATATTTCGATTGGAATTCTGGATTCCGCATTCCGGCGGTCCCATATTCCGAATTCAAGTAGCATATTACGATTTCAGATTCTGATTTCGGATTTCAAATCCAGATTCAGATTCCAGATTCAATATGATTCAGGAGTTGAATTCAGATTTCTGATTTTACCTCCGGATTCCAACTTCAGATGTTCGATTGGAATGCGAGACTCAATGGTCTGCAATAAGGGAAAAATTTTATGAAAGGCGAAATTCGTTGGTCAAATTGAAACAAGATGACTGAAAAGATACTTCAATCTTGAATTCCTATAACTTCAGAACACATACTACTCTCATGTTTGTAATTCAAATTCTAAATTTCCGATTCTCGTTAGGGATTCCATGTTAATATACCGATTCCGCTTCAGATTCCGATCCCAATTGCTAACTCTTATTACGAATTCACATTCCAAATCCCAGCCCCTATTGCAGATTCACGTACTATATCGTGTCAAAAAACGTATTTTCAGAACAGGATATGATCTGCTTTTCGAATCTGAAGTTGGAGACAGAATGTTTATTTTGAATCTGAACCCTTTTGGTCAGAGAATGAAATGTAGGATTTTATTTTAATTTTCATGAAAAACACATTTTTTTCAGGAGTCTGACATCTTCGACTAAATATCGCTATCTTGACTTTAAACAAAATTAGGGTTAGTTGTAATTTCCGGAGAAAAAATGAAAAAGTTGTTGTATAAAAAAAATTTTTCCCTGGAATGTGCCCATCTTCCAATGTGTGTGACTTGTTGGTAATTATATGGACTTCTATATTTTTTAGATATAATAAATATAATTTCAAATTTTCTAAGTTTTTTTTAATGTTATATGAAAAAATGCATTTTTTATGAAAATAATTTCCCACATTTTATTCTTTGACTAAAATGATGCAGGTTTTATAGTTTTTGAGTTCTATTTTTTTGTATAATTGAAGAGAAAAATTGGTCGTCTTCAAAAAGCAGTCTAATTCTTTTTGGAGGTTTCAAGTATGCAGAACTACTTAAGGTAGTATTCTAGTCTAGAAATTAAAAAGCATAAAAAAATCGCCAATTCAGATTATCGATCCGGGATCGGAATAAAAAATATTAAATCTGGATTTGGAACCATGATCTAGGTTCGGAATCGGAATGTGAGTTTAGAATCTAGAATTATTCCAATTCAATTGAAATAAAACTTTTTAAATTTGTTCTGGTTCACATGTAATCTATATTTCAGTCAATCTTTTCTGAGTTTAGATCAAAGAATCAGATGTCGATTAAAATTCCAAATTCAACTCTTAGATGCAAACTCCGAAATATTTCTTAGAATCAAATTCGAGATTACAAATTTCGATTCCATATAATACAGTAGAACCCCGATTATCTTAGCAACGTCATCTCGCAGAACGCAATGGAACGCTAAAAATAAAGTGTCAACACAAAACAAATATTTCAGCATGTTTCATCAATACAAAAATTACCACCATTAAGCGATTACCACCTTTTTCTCGCATTGCAAAATTTCCAGGGCGATAAGAAATTGGAATCAAGAGAAGATTGTGAAAATTTATTGCAGGAGTTTTTCGCCAATAAGGATCGGGACTTCTTTGATGGAGATATTATGAAGCTATCTTCAGAATGGCAACCAATTTTCCAACAAAACGATCTTTGTATCACCTTCGAAACGGCTCGACCGATTTTAATGAAAATATACACAAAAAATCTGTTGTACAAAAAACAACAGAGTAAGATTGTTTTTTTTGTGTATCATATGATGATTCAACGCGTACAGGACAACGTCATTCTACAATGTCGTGAGCTGTGCCAACAACTTAAGGTCGACATGCGCCTGAAGGTAGAAGGCAAATGACTGCGATTAGTACCACCACAATTAACAGAGGCGGCCTAAGGAGGAATACATTCACTTACGTAACGTTATCATAAGCAACATCGACACAGCCTTTACTATTGCCATGCCAGAACGCAATGCATTGTCATGATATTAGAGCATGTATTATGGAAAATGGTAATGGATTTTCAGGTGGAATAAATACGCTTTTGAAACAAAAATCATATCTTGAAATTTACTTTAACGTATCAAATATGTGTTATATGTAAAAGAGTGAGACATTTTCTGCAGGTGGGGTGATATATTTAACCCATTAACGACCAAGCTGTAAAAAATATTTTTTTAACAATAGCCTTTGGTGTTATTTTGATTATTGGCGCTACAGACACCCCAATGTTCAAGGAATTTTTTTTTCGTTCTTCTGTTTTCCGGAACATGACAAAAAAACATTGGGTAAAACCTACATGTTTGATCCTGTAGGACGTTCAATTCGACGGTTTTTCCTTCATCACAATGTGTTATATTTTATCAAAGTAATATTGTAGAAATGTTTACGTATTTTTAACTTTTATAAGGTTTGTGGTTTTGTTTTTGTTAGGTTATGTACGTTCCTCACATAGTTGCTCTAAACCGAATTTATTGGCCCAATAAAGTTATACAAAATTGAATGAAACAGATAGTAAGTGGTAGCTAATAGACTAAGCTATCATTTGTTGCCAAAACTTTACCATATGGTTACTTTTCAAAGCCATGTTCGATTTTTCGAACGTTTGGCATAATATGGGTTAACGAAAATTGTGTCTGATAATGATAAATTAATCTATCTCTTTATATAGAAAAATCTCTTGTCACGATGTTCGTGGTCGAGCTCCTCCAAAATGGCTTGACCGATTTTAATGAAATTATGCACAAAAATTGTGGTAGGCCGTAAACTATATGATGAATTTCATGCCAACTCGACTGGCCGTTGGCAGCATCATCTCAGATAGCAGTGAAACGTTTTGGGTGTAAATACATGGGTCATTTAAGCAACTTTTAATACTTGAAATATTCGAAAAATAATTAGACTACTTTTTGGAAAAAGCCAATTTTTTTTTCTTAAATTTTTACAAAAATTTATAACTTAAAAACTATGATACCTACAAAATTCATGTCAAACGATGAAATGTAGGAAATTGTTTGATTTTCCACGAAAAAATACCGAAAATTTTTTGGAAAAAAAATTCGCTGAAAAAAAAGTTATTTTAAAAATTTAAATTCTTTTTTCTCAAAAACGTTTTTTTTTCAAATTCCCAAAATTATATATATGAATAGCCCTTAAAATTTCCAACAAGTCGTCCATACATCGGAAGATGGGCACTTTTACAGGGAAAAAGTTTTTCTAACAACAACTTTTTTATATTTTCTTTGAAAAAAATACAACTTATCCTAATTTTGTTTAAAGTCAAGATAGCGATATAGTGTATTCGACAAAGTTTTAGATCTTATTAAAATGTGAACTTTTGTCGAAGACGTCAACTTTCTATCTGTTATAGTTTTTGGAGTATAAGCCATTTTTGTATGAAAACCCCTGAAAAAAATAAAGTTTTGCTTGTAACATTTTTGTGTGTAAATTCTCACGTTTGACATGTTTCAAAATAGAGAAAAGTTAGCAAAGCATGTGAATTACGATAAATCATACATAAAAATGTTACAAATTAAACATTAATAGTATTTTTTCAAAGAAAAAAATTGAAAAGTTTTTGTTCGAAAAACTTTTTACATGTAAATGTGCCCATCGTCCGATGCATGAAACTTGTTTTGCACTTGTGATGCACTTGTTGCAAATTCTAAGGGCTATTTATATCTATTTTTTTCAGAATTTTAAAAGCATACGTTTGCGAGAAAAATGAATTTTAATTTTCAAAATATATTTTTTTCAATGATTTTTTTTCCAAAAAATTATTTGATAATTTTTAATGGAACCCTAAGTAATTTTCTACATTTCATTCTCTGGCCATCTTTATGTACATATTATAGTTTTTAAATTAAGATTTTTCGAAAAAAGTTGAAAAACTCAAAATTTAAAAAAAAACCCACAAAAAAAGTATCAGACCTACAAAATTTTAGTCAAAGAATGGAATGTAGGAAATAATTTTAGTTTTCATTAAAAATTTTGAAAACAATTTTTGGGAAAAAAAATTATTGTAAAAAGAAAAAAAAAATTAAGATTAAAATTCATTTTTCTCGAAAACAAATGCTTTTAAAATTCTGAAAGAAATATATATAAATAGCCCATAGCATTTTTTCAAAGAAAAACATGGAAAAGTTGTTGTTCGAAAAACTTTTTCCTGTAAAAGTGCCTATCTTCCGATGTATGGACGACTTGTTGGAAATTGTAAGAGCTATTCATATATATAAAATACGTTTTTGAGAAAATGAATTTTAATTTTTAAAATAACTTTTTTCCCAGCAAAATTTTTTTCCAAAAAATTTTTGGTATTTTTTCGTAAAAATTTAAACAATTTCCTACATTTCATTTTTTGACATGAATTTTGTAGATGTCATAGTTTTTAAGTTATAATTTTTTGTAAAAATTTAAGAAAAAAAATTGGCTTTTTCCAAAAAGTAGTCTAATTATTTTTCGAATATTTCAAGTAAATGACCTTAAATGACCCATGTTTGTACACCCACAACTTTTCACTACTATCTGAAATGGTGCTGTCAACTCCTAAGACGAGTTGGCATGAAATTCGTCATATATCATGCCGCTAAGATACCAATTACTGTATATTTAATACCGATTAGCGAGGTTCTATGCAGAAAAAAATATCAATGCTTCTACAATGCTATACATATTTTTTAAATAGGTTTTCAAAATATACTAATAATTCTAAATTTTCACCCTCTTGAAGCTTCTCTCACCCCATCCCCTTTTCCCGATAGCAGTTTTAGTACTTTTGTATAAACACTATCAACATAATTTGACCGTCGTTCGTTTTTCCAAAAAAGAAGAAATTTGTTTGCCTTATTGAATGACAAATGACGCTACGTTCGCTTCATCAATCTTTTATCCATACAAGTGCAGGTATCCTGAAGCCATGCGCTTAATCGACGAGCGTGAACCATTATTGAATGAGCACAATTAATTATTAAAATTCTTCAAATCACACATACTCGGATTGCAAATTGACAATCACGCTATCGTATCAATCTTGATAAAACGCCAGTTGAACAGCACGTGTATTTTCAATGCATCGTATGATGATTCGACGTGGTCAGGACAACGCTATTCTTCGATGTCGTAAGCTGTGCGATGTCGTAAATGGTCATGCTCGACAATTTATGAGAGCGAACGACTACGATTCCTATCACACAATGAGGAAGAATACATTCACTTGCGAGACGCTGTCATAAGCAACGCCAACACAGCCTTTGCTATGTTCAGGTCAGAACACAATGTGTTGACATTACAGTATGTGTGTTCAAACAAAAAATGAAAACTTCAGTGAATTTCATTACAATATTACACATGTTCCGTAAAAAAATAATTTCGGGTCTACTTACCTGATAGAATGTAAATTACTTCCCAAATACAGTTGAAATATTTTAACGTTTGTTTTTTTGTAAAGACAAGATTGAATTTTAGTTGAACGGATGCAAAAGTTGACTTCGCTAGAATAGTGAAATCCTATCGATTACAAACAAATCGGTTCAGGGCTCATGTAGTGATTAGAAACTTTTATCATCTTGCATGGCAGATAGGAAATGTACAAAGCGTTTTCCATTAGAAAATTTTAGCTGTCCATCTTGAAAACGTGCATATTTTTCCCCAACGAGACTGCAACTGAACGAGAATAATATTGATTTTCTTTATTTCAGTTTTTTTAAATGTATTATTTTCTTCACATCACATTTAATTTTTAAGTGATTATATGTATCAGTTGTTGTAATGAAGTACATTAACCCTCGACAGTCCAAGCACGCTTTTAGACGGGCTTCGCGGATTCTCTTTTCAAATTATTCAGACATTATTTTGAATGTCCACAGTATTCCAGGAGTATTTTATGTTGAAAGTCGGAAATCTATACAGGTAAACTTCGATATAGCGTACATTTCACTTTCAAAATTGTACGTTGTATCGAATTGTACGTTATATCGAAGCATAATAAAGTACTCACAAACGTGCAATAAATATTTCTATGGTAGTTATAAGTAGGTAGTTATGGTGTGATAAAACACACTCCTACATCTTCTTTTATCTATACCAAAAAAAAGTATCGCCAGATGTGTTGATAAGAGCAGAATTAGAGGAAGACATTGTCCGATTTAGGGCTGTCTTTATTCTATCATATTTTCTGTATGCAACATTTATTCCATGTAACGGAGAAACATGTTATTTAAAAGTGGTTGAAAAATCTTGAACAAGAATTGTGTCTGAAAATAATCTTATTTTATAATGATGAATTTTGTTAGAAATACTCGGAATTTTATAGTAAAAGGTAAATTCAACGGAGACGAATAGAAGATCAATCAATAAATAGTTCTGCGATTGGACCCATGAACTTGCTCATAGTAAGAAAACGTGAATGTTTGAAGGTATTGATAACAAAAAACAAATTTTTGGCGGGACGAAGTTTGTCGGGTCAGCTAGTTCGAGATAAAAATGGAATAGGTTTGGGCGGTAGAGGGTTAAATGAAGAAAACAATTTTTTTTAATTTTAGTCGATAGTGAGTGGAGTAAAATGTATCCTCAACGGCGTATAAGTTGTATCCACTGTCGTCGTATTTGAGTTAACATTCAAACACACTAACAATACATTAGTAATTTTTGTTTAATAACCAAAATATTCACTAGGAATAATTTATATGGCAGAACAACGTTTGCCGGGTCAGCTAGTATATTAATCAAAATGGATCGCCAAACGTGTGGGCTAACATTTCGATAAATTACAGTACCACAACTCTTGATCCATCGACTACCGAAAGGTTAAACACACATTACGATGGTTCAACTTTCCGATTTTCCCATAAAACCCTGCTATCGCTATTTCGCCGAAAAAATGCAAATTAATCAAACGAAAGTTCGACGCTCGATCACACGTGAAAGCGCGACGAAACTTTCCCATCCATTTGGATTTGAATGTCACCACAATCGCAATCTGATCTTCCGAAACGGATTCACCCAGCTTCCTCCTCTTCTAGGCATCGATAACATGTGTGTCTGGTTTGGGGCGAGAGGGTAACAGCCGAAAACCCCGCCGCGCGTACTTATTCCTCATCAGGCTTAGGCTGATATACGTGGTTCACCGCGCTACTAATGACCCATCAAAAAGCAAACACACAATTGGAAAAAAAAACGACAGATGCCGCGAGTGATGACATCCCCGCTGACAGCGCTGTGCGCGAATCTGTTTTCTGATTGACTATTGACGGCGGAATGACACGAACGCGACGACGATGACGGCAGTGACGGGTTTCCATTCTAATACTAATTTGTTTTCGATCGGGTGCGAAACTCTATCCCCTCGGGAGACGGGGTTTATTTTTAGAGGTTGGATAATGAAGACTTCAACGAAATCGATTCGGTGCCGCGTCTAGCGCGATTGACAGGTGCACTGCAAGTGTTCAGGGGAGTTCCAATGGGAAGTCATCAATTAGTATCAATAAAGCTGCAATTGCCTAATGTATTCCCACTCATTTGATGATCAGCAATAAGATGTTTCGCTGAAAGATGACAGAGCAGCGATTAGCATGTCTGAACATGTCTGCAACATCGCACAATATAAATTTCCTACCGCGTGGCCTAGTTTTGACAGGAACAAGACAGTGTTTACCTGTAGTGTTATAAAACACGATCAAGGAATCGTTTGATGTAAAAGAAAACACTCGCTAAATTTAAACCTTCGTATGCACACACCTTTACTCGGTGTAATTCCACAAATAGATTCCAACCGAACGCGTGGAAACAGAGAGAATTGTGTGGAATCTATTTCACCTGCAAAAAGGTTTCGATGCTGCAAACGAACGCGGATAATCATCCAATCGAGTGGAATCACTTTCCCAGATCATTCATTCGACCAGCGGCGAAAATTGGACAATCGTCAAAAGTGAGAGGATGTCGCCGAGACGCTTACTGCTGCCGCCACTGCCACCCCCGCAGGCCATCCAATCGATTGCATCATAGCAGATGGAGAGGAAAAAAACGAGCAAGAAAGAGAACAAATCTATCAACCTTGACGCCTTCGAACGTCACTCTTTGGTACGAGAGCAGCGTGACCAGTACAAAAAAAAGACGGGTGGGTAATGTCGGGGACATAACCGGAGTGACGTAGGACTATACAAAGGAGACATCTTTTGTTAAATATATATTTTAAATATATTGTTTTATTTTCTTCTCCTACGTGAATACCTACCTATCTACCTGAAAAATGGATTAGTTTACTGTTTACTCTTTATGAATATGTTGATGGTTCTGAAAAGAACCTTTGGTGTTGTGTTTTTGTTATCACTCGATATTCCCATCTTGTTCGGTTAAACCTTCCTGTTTAGCTATTGCGTTTGCCACTCGCCACAGCTTCCACAGTTGGAAAATTTCTTCCCATCCAGCTTGAACATGTTGTTCAGTAAATTACATTTAATGCGACGTGCCGGAGAAACACTTTGCCACTCACTGAAACTAATTGTTGCCTTGATGAGCGCCGAATCGAAGCTGCTCTGTTCTTGATGCGGGTTTTCTGATTGTCGTGAGCAGCTTTGCAAGCCAACTCGAGCACTCCGACGGCCGAAACTCTATAATCGCTGTTAGGTATATTGGTGCTCCGGCACCAATCCGTTCGGCCTAGTTACCCTTGCGGAGCAATCAGTGAATGCGACCAACAGGGAACTGGAGACCTGCACGGCTCGAGTGAGACTTTGCCTTTGCCTTAACTTGTCCTCCTTTGTTACGTCCACGATGCCGATGCCGTACAACCACACGGGTTTACGGTTTGAAAGAAAATAAGATATTTTTTTGGGGTCCGCGTGTTTTATACTTTAGCGGTACACACTCACAGGATAGAGACAAATCGGCAGACTCAGCCAGAGGGGCGAGTCCAACGAGACGAACGAATGAGCGTTAAGAGGGGGCGATGGCAAAAAAATACATTCATTACGATTTGTTCGCTCGTTGGATTCACATGCAGGATAAAAAGTGTCCTTTTCAGGATCACAAAATTATCTCCAATCTAAAGAGTTTATTGTTTTGTTATCACTCGATATCCCCATCTTGTTCGGCTAAACCTTTCTGTTTAGCGATTGCGTTTGCCACTCGCCACAGCTTTCAGATGGAAAATTTCATCCCATCCAGCTTTGTGACATGTTGTACAGTAAATTACATTCAATGCGACGTGTCGAAGCGCCACTCAGTATTGGATTGGAGGCGATATTAACCTGTAATTGAACATTTGCGATGACAGTGGTACAGTGTCGACTTTCAATGTGGGGTCATAATTTGGATCTCTATGTTTACAAAAATGTCCAACTAAATAAGCCGCATCACATGTCCGTCCAATTAGCTAAATGTCGAACTAATTGTAAATTACTGTACTTTCAATCTGGAAACAATTTAAGAATTGGTGAAAATTGAATAATCAGGAAAGTCCCCAACTATCAATAAGCTCAGAACAACTGCCAAATTCACATACTCATCATATCCTGGCAAACAAATTATGAAAAAATCAATTTGTGTTTTATTATTATTTTGGATAATGTTTTAGAAAGCACTGTATTTCGTAAACTCTTTTTTGGAAGGTTTAATGGCCCTAAAAAGCGCCTTCTTTTATGGAATGGTTCCAATTTAGAAAACTTAGTACTCGTGGTTTTGAAAAAAACCATTTCGAACGCCCTCGATGCCGCCTTGTTCTGGATTTGCCACCAAAGCAGATTGTATAAAGAACAAACTTTTTTCTTCTGCTACCTGATGCCGTTTTGCGATTGCGTTTGCCACTCGCCACTCGCTGCAACTGCCTGTTGTCTTGATGTCCACCGAACCGAATGCGGGTTTTCTTATCGTCGCGAGCAGCTTTGCCAGCTAACTCGATCACTTCGGCGGCCGAAACTATATAACGCCGGCTAGGTGGACTGGTGCACTGGTACTAACGCGCTCGGCCTAGCTACCCTTGCGGGGAACTCCAGATCAACACGGTTCGAGCGGGATTTTGCCTTTCCCTTCACTTTTCCTCCTTTACCATGTCCAGACATGGCTGCTTGGGTTGGTTTGTTGATGTGTTGTGATGCGAACCGATGTGGTGTACGGTTTGGATGAGAATGATCGTTACGGAAGGAAGGAAGGAAGGTATTGTATTATAGAGACTTTAAACTTTTGCAGTTCATTCGTCTCTAGCCTTGAGAAAGGCCCTTTGAAAACTCTACTCTACTCTACTCCAGCGCTACCACCTCCGCCCTCTTGCCTTGAGAAAGGCACTCGATCCCTCGCCGTCCAGTCCGTCCAGCAACGATGTTGTCCAGTCGGTGTCCACACAAAGAATGATCGTTACGGCAGCGGAGCGGGGATTTTTAAGCTGACTGGCTGGCTCGAGAATTACGCATGTGTGAGACTGCGACCAATGTTTCGTTCATTTTTTTCTTTTTCTTTTCCAATCGTGCTTCATTCTATTTCGCTGCTGCTCTGGTTGACCGTTTTGGTCGGTACGATTTGAGGAGCACAAAATGGACCAATCAAAAATGGGCACATAGTGCATTTTGACAATGCTTGATATTTTACAATTATTCAATTATTTATCTCAAGAAAAATTAAATGTTATTCGTTATGATAGATGCGTAGATATATCTCCTATCAATTGATGCAAAAACCTTTGCGATCTATTGAGAAATGCTCGAGTTATAAGCGTTCCAAATCTTGCATTTTTTCCTACTTGTTCAGTGCCTAGATTTCCATTTCACCCCCTATATCTTCCGGTTAGACGTAGTCCTACGTCAATAAAAACGGCCCGAACGTGCCAACCGATTCGGAAGCGTATTTGTGTGGGGTTTATCTCGCTGGCAACAGCTGGTTTGCAGCGTGAAATATCCACTCCTGACGTTGATTGTTTATGGCGCGGATTTATAGTGTGCAAGTGTGGCTGCGAATATAAAGGGTGTGTCACATCAAATTGCATCACGGAAAAAACGCTGTAGAAATTCGCCCGGTAGACCGATCCTTTTGAAAATTTTAGACAGTAAAATAAACACTATTAAACAACTTTTGGCATTTTCTTTTTATTCATACTTCGAGCCCAAGCCCGTATGCTCGCACCTTCCTCTTTACCCCGTCCATAAGGTTCTGTACAACGTCAGGTTGTAGTTTTTTTTAAACAGAAATCCATTTTCTCTTGAAGTCCGCCTCCGATTTGACAACTTTTGGGTTCTTCCGGAGGGCCTGCTTCATAATCGCCCAATTTTTTTTTTTTTTCTTTATTATAGTGATTTTCAACTCATTTGGCTGGTTCGTCACTTTTACTTCCATTTTTGGAAGAATGTTGGGAGTGAGAGTTGAACTCGTGACCTTCAGCGTGAGAGGCATGGATGTTACCACTACGCCAGATCGCCTCCTAATCGCCCAATATTTCTATATTGGGCGAAGCTCCGGCGCGTTGGGCGGGTTCATTTCCTTTGGCACGAAGGTGACCCCGTTGGCTTCGTACCACTCCAACACGTCCTTTGAATAGTGGCACGAAGCTAGATCCGGCCAGAAGATGGTCGGGCCCTCATGCTGCTTCAATAGTGGTAGTATGCGCTTTTGTGAGCACCCCTTAAGGTAAACCTGCTCGTTTACCGTGCCGGTCATCACGAAGGGGACGCTCCGCTTTCCGCAAGAGCAGATCGCTTGCCACACCATGTACTTTTTGGCAAACTTGGATAGTTTCTGCTTGCGAATCTCCTCCGGAACGCTGAATTTGTCCTCTGCGGAGAAGAACAACAGGCCCGGCAGCTGACGAAAGTCCGCTTTGACGTAGGTTTCGTCGTCCATTAACAGGCAATGCGGCTTCGTCAGCATTTTGGTGTACAGCTTCCGGGCTCGCGTCTTCCCCACCATGTTTTGCCTTTCGTCGCGGTTAGGAGCCTTCTGAACCTTGTAAGTACGCAGGCCCTCCCGCTGCTTGGTCCGCTGGACGAATGAACTTGACAAAATCAGCTTATTGGCGACATCCCGGACCGAACTTCTCGGATCACGTCTAAACTGCTTAACTACGCGCTTGTGATCTTTTTCACTAACGGAGCATCGAATTTTGCCGTTCTTCACCTTCCGTTCGATGGTTAGGTTCTCGAAGTATCGTTTTAGTACTCTGCTGACCGTGGATTGGACGATTCCCAGCATCTTACCGATGTCCAGATGTGACAGCTCCGGATTCTCAAAATGAATGCGCAGGATTAATTCACGACGCTCTTTTTCGTTCGACGACATTTTTCCAAATTTACGAAAAATTGACAGTGAAGCATGGCCAACGTGATCTATACACTCTTATCTGATTATAAGCGAAAGCTGAAGATATAATTCCTAAAAATTAAATTTCTACCGCGTTTTTTCCGTGATGCAATTTGATGTGACACACCCTTTAAAGTGAGAAAGCAGGGATACTAGCGGAAATCATATGGTTTTTCTTCACCAAACCATGGAATCTAACTATTTTGACAGTCATTCTGCATTGCAGAATAATTTCTTACCACGAATCTGGAATGAGAAACTGAAATTTCTAAAGTGTGTCCCACATCAAATTGCATCACGGAAAAAACGCCTATACGACCGAAATTTCCTAGACCGATCCTTTTCAAACTATCCGATAATAAAATATATCCCATTTATATGCTTTTGGCATATTTATTTCATAACCGTATGTTCGCACCATACACTTAACCCTACTCATAAGGTTCTGTACAACATCTGGCTGCATCTCCTTCTGTACAGAAACCCACTTATGTTTCTTAATAATAGCCCAGTATTTTTCGATGGGCCTTAGTTCCGTCGGGGGGAGGAGGTTCTTGTTCTTGGGTACGGAAGTGACCCCGTTGGCTTCGTACCACTCCAGGACATCCTTTGAATAGTGGCACGCAGCTAGATCCGGCCAGAAGATCGTAGGACCCTCGTGTTGCTTCAACAGAGGAAGTAGACGCTTCTGTAGACCCTCCTTGAGGTAGATCTGCCCGTTTACAGTCCCGGTAGTCACGAACGGCACACTCCGTTTGCCACATGAGCAGATCACTTGTCAAATCAGGTATTTCTAGGCAAACTTTGAAAGTTTCTGCTTCCTTACTTCCTCCGGAACATCAAATTAGTGCTGGGCGGTGAAGAACAGTAGCCCCGGAAGCTGTCGGAAGTCTGCCTTAACATAAGTGTCATCATCCATGATGAGACAATGAGGCTTCATCAGCATCTGCGTGTACAGTTTCCGGACGTGTGACTTCCCCACCGTATTATGCTGACCGTCGCAATTTGGAGCATCCTGCACTTTGTACGTATGCAGTCCCTCCCGGTCCTTGGCTTGGTAGATTCAACTTTTTGGCCACATCCCTGTCCGAAGAATTGGGATTCCGCTTAAACGCTCACACGATACGCTTGTGATCCTGATCACTAATAGGACATCCATTCTGACCGCATTTCTCCTTCCGTTCGATGATCAGAGTTTCGAAGTAGCGTTTGATCACATAACCTACCGCTGATCGCGTTGTTTTCCGATTTCCCGATGAGAGAGTTGAAGATTTTCCAGGTGCCTGCACAAAACCAATTCGCTACGTCGCTTTTCGGGTGACGCATTTTTTCCCAATTTTCGAAAAACTGACAGCGATAAAAAAACAGTGTAAACAATACACTCCAAACTACTTCAACCCAAATTTGGAGAGAAAATACCCAATGGGTTTTCTATAGCGTTTTTTCCGCGGTACAATTTGATGTGGGATACCCTTCAGATCAGTGATTGATATGAGGGCTCGAATTTAGAATGTGAAACTCTGTGAAATCGAATTTGGGATCCGAAATCGGATTCTAAAGTCAAAATCTGGTATTGGTAACAGGGATCTAAATAAGAAATGGAATCTCAATTCGGAATCGGAATCTGAATCAGGAATCTGACATCTGAATTTGAAATCTGGCTTGAAATTTTAATTCAGAATATGGAGTTTTATTCTAAAATGTCCGAATCTGAAACCTTATTTGAAAACTTAAACTGGGGTTTCAATCTGCAATATGAAATTGGCATGTGGAATATAGAATTGGGAATCTCGAATCTGAATCCGAACCTGAAATCGTAACATGACTCATGAGTCAGCCCAGAAATTGGTATCGAAAACTAGAATTTCAATTTAAACTCCTGTATTTTGAAGTTGGTTAAATTAAAATCTTAGTCCGGAATAAGGATCCGAAATCTGAATCGAATTGACGGATTCCATATCTTAGGAGTCAGCAGCACCATCTCAGACAGCAATGAAACGCTTTGGGTATGAGTAACATGTTGGAATTTCCAAATACAGGTCGGACACGATTATCCGGAGTATTGAGTTTTTCTTCACTCCGGATAATCGAGTCATGAAAAAAAAACGAATTTTCTCTCGGTAAACATAATATAATTATGATTTGCACTTATTAAAATGTCGGATTACATATTTTCTCAGAACCCGATTAATATGTATATCAAATGAAAGGGAATGACTAATAGAAAACAGTCCCACATCGAAAAAAAATCGAAAAAAAATCGTTCCTGTTGACTGATTGATCTGAAATTTGGAACATACATTTAATTCTACTGTCATTATAAAACTGTGTATTCCATGATCTTGAAAAATTCAATTTGGCCGTCGCTAAAAAATGGCTGAATGACTTGACTTGGAGAACACGAAACACAATAAACAACATAAATTCAAAAAGGTCGCCGCCACTAAATGGTCGACTATGTATTTTTTGCAATCCCTCAATATCGGTATCAAATGAAATGATTTGACTAATAGAATACAGTACATCATGAAAATATTCCGAAGAAAATTAGGTAAGAAATAAACGATGGATTTTATTATCCACAGTTAGTTGTTTCATCATTTACCCCACGATTTTATTCTAGTCTCACCTTTGTCCTAAATTAATGAAAGAACGGATGTGATAACTGCTAACTGCTACTTGTCTAATTATTTTCTAGCTTTTAGTACATCAAACCGTTTAACTTAAAAAGTTTTTTTTTCTTATTTTATATTCCAGTTTTTAGTAAATTATCTGTATCATCAGTATACTTCTCAACATTAAAATCATTCAAAAACATTTGTTTTTATTTTTATTTCTTACCTAACTTTCTTCGGAATATTTTGATAATATACTGTACTCTATTAGTCAAACCATTTCATTTGATACCAATATTGAGGGGATTGCAAAAAATACATAGTCGACCATTTTGTGGCGGCAACCTTTTCGAATTTATGTTGTTCATAGTGTAGTGTATTCTCCAAGTCAAGCCATTCAGCCATTTTTTAGCGGTGGTCAAAGAGAAATTTTCCAAGATCATGGAATACGCAGTTTTATAATCACAAAAGAATTAAAGGTATGTTCCAAATTTCAGATCAATCAGGCAACAGGAACGATTTTCGATTAATGTGGGACAACCCTACAAACACTCAAACAAACATATAAACAGGGTAAGCTGAATGGAACCATCAAAAAGTCATTGTTTATTTGGCAACTGCAGTCATCATGGATTTGGATTTTTCATGAATAACTGCATTCTACTAGTTAAGCCCTTTCATTTGATACCCATATTAGCTATTCAATATGGAATTATTGTAAAAATTATTCAAAATTTCCGTAAATCAAAAATAAAATACTCCAGCTAATCGAATCAAAAAATCCGGATAATCGAGTCCAATTTTTTTTTTGAAAATTTAAAAGAAAAATGAATTTCAAAGTAATTTTTTTTTAATTAAGTGTAATTTGTTTTGAAAAGATAATTGTTTTTTTTTTAAATCAATTTCTTACATTACATCCTTTGACATGAATTTTGTAGAGTTATAATTTGTTGCGAAAAATAATGAAAAAATTTTTTCATTTATTCATTTAATTTTTCATTTTTTTTCGATTTCAAAAAGTAGACTTTTTTCGAGGATTTCAAGTATGCAAAGTTGCTTAAATGACCAATGTATAAGCTATCGCGATTGTTCTTGGTTTTTTTTTCTAATTTGGAAACATGTCAAGAATATGTCAAACGCGAGAATTTACAAACAAAAAGTTACGAGTAAAACAATACTTTTTCAGGAGTCTCCATACAAAAATGCCATGTATTCCAGAAACTCTAGAAGATAGAAAGTTGATGTCTTCGACAAAAATTCTTTTTTTAATTAGATCTAAAATTTTGTCGAATACGCTAAATCGCTATCTTGACTTCAAACAAAATAAGGATCAGTAGTGTTTTTTTTCAGAGAAAACATGAAAAAGTTTTTGTTAGAAAGACTTTTCTCCTGTAAAAGTGCCCACCATCTGATGTATGGGTGAATTATTGGAAATTGTAAGGGCTATTCACAAATTTTGTTGAGAATTTGAAAAAAAAACGATTTTGAGAAAAATGAATTTAAATTATTTAAATTTTGACGTGGGACTACGTCTAACCGGAGTATATGGGGGGTAAAATGAAAACCTAAACACAGAACATGCAGGGAAAAATGAAAGATTACGAATGGTTATAACTCGAACATTTCTTACTGGATCGGAAAGATGTTTGCATCAATTGATAGGGAATATTCCTACGATTTTATCCAATTAATAAAATGTTATTTTTCATTAGATAAACAAGTGAATAACTGTAAAATGTAAACCGTTATCTAAACGACCTAACTGTCTCGTTTTGATTATCCCTATTTACGGTTTCCCCAACACAGCCATCAAAACCAAGCAGCCTTGGGGAAATCGGCATTGCAAATACATGAAAGTATGGGGATATTTGTTCTCACCGAAATGTATTCCCTAACACAGACTTCAAAACCAAGCAGCCTTGGGGAAATCGGCATTGCAAATACGGGGTCGGGGGCATGTTTGTTCCGACTGAAATGTCTTTCCCTAACACAGAAATCCAAGGAGCGTGAGGAAAGTCGGGGGCATTTTTGTTCCGACTGAAATGTATTGCCTAACACAGACTTCAATACCAAGATGTCATCATCTCAAAAGTAGAAGGACTGTCATTAAATTTACTTGTGACGAAGAACATAATCTACACAATGTATGAATTGACCTTACATGGCATTATACAATCTTTTTATTCACAAAGCAAATATATTGGATTCAATTGGATTCGGAAAATGTTTCATTCAATAAAAAATGGATTCAATACAAACAAATGATTACTAAGCTAAGGTAGTCCCACGTCAACATTGCGCTTATATCATAGATATAACCCACCCATTTTTTTCAGTGTATTTTTTTCTATAAAAAATATTAGTATTTTTTATGAAAATCTAAACAACTTCCTACATTTCATCTTTTGACAATAATTTTTTAGATATTATAGTTATTGAGTTATACATTTTTGTAAAATAAATTCCTTAAATGACCAATGTCGTTAACACCCACAACGTTTTACTGCAATTTGAGATGTTGCTGCCAATCACCAGTCGAGTTGACATGAAATTCGTCAATCATAAAATCGACATTCGGAACCGAAATCAGAATACAACAATCGAATTCTGGGATTGATATGAAAATCTAAACCTGGAATGGAGACTGAATGAGCAGCTGGAATCCGAGCTTTGATTAATCTGAATGAGATTTAAAATCTTAATCTGGATTTTTAATCTGAATCTGTGATTGGAATCAGAGTCGGAACCCCGAATTTGGTATCATAAAATGGAATCAAAATGTTTTGTGAATTTAAAAACAATTTTTTCTAAATTTAACTGCATCTGAATCTCGGAATGTAGATGTAAAATGAATGCAGATGAAATTAACATCAAATTTCTGAGTCTGAGTCCGAAGTCCGAATATCAATATCAGCATTTATAAATAAAATTCAAGAGTCGGTAGTCAGATTCCAGAATATTTATTCCAGATTTTCGATTCAAAATACAAGCTTTTTAAACCCAAACTCTATGTTCTAATAACAAATTACAGATTACACACTAATTCAATCACAATTCAAGATTCAAATTCTAAAATTAAAAGTGATGTTTTCCAGTTCAGACTCAGATTTGTAATTTCATACCCAGATTCCATATTCATATTTTGTTTGTTGTTCCCTTATCGCGGATTTCTGTATACAAAATTCATATTTCTGATTCCTGATCTGGAGTTGAATCTACCGGAAAACATATATTCTAATTTTGATAACACAAACTAATCCACCGTTTGCACTATAATGACTTTCAGCCTTTCGGCTGGTTCGTCACACGGGCCGCGGTTTTTGTTCCATTCCGAAGAAAGAATCGAGCTCGTGACCTCTAGCGTGAGAGGTAGCGATGTTAACCACTACTTTTGAGCAAAGACATTGAATTTGTTGTTTTGATGAGCTTTTTATATGATTTTTGGAAAACTGAAACTAACATAGCATATCGTATCAAATATTAAGAAAAAGATAACTATACTTCGAGTATGGAGAAACACTATTTTCAAAATAATAATTTCAAATAGAAATACGAGCGCGAATGTAGAGCAATTTTTTTCGATAAATCTTTGAATTGCTATAACATTACACAGAAAAAAAGTTATACGTTCTCTCAGAATTTCGTGATAATTCATAGGATCATTATTTATCGAAAATAATTAGACCCGTGTTTATTTTTATTTCGTCACAAGACTGGTTCTTTCCAAATTAGACGAGTTCAATAACTCGTAATTTAAAAAAAAAACATTACTCCACAACCTCTGGGCGATGAATATGCATGGTAGTTCACCACGCGTCGTAGACTTGAGAAGGTCTCTGAGAAAAATCGACCGAGGCTATTTTATGAAACCTGAGAAGGTCGCCGAGAAACTGCTTAAACTCTTTGAGCTCCGATCGAAATAGGGGACCGAAAATTAATTGGTAATTTTATAAAGTCCAATTATTATAATTTGAAGAAAGTAAAATAATAGTATTGGTTGTCAATATAAAGTGTTCTTTCGGGCATTGTGTTTGTGTGTTTTACTTTTTGTCGATGTTACTGGAAACCTTGGCTGTCGAGGGAAACACCCTACAATATGTTCCTCTAAATCTGAACCGATGTTGAAAAAACATTGTTCCAAGCAGTCAAGCACCCTCATGGATGAAAACTTCAATTCGAAATTACTGTTATTTGTATTATAGGAGATACTGAAAGTGTTTTCATAGAAGTTAAATAGAGTAATCTTGAAGGGATTTTCGTTCACATGATAAGCATTCGAATCACAATTAAAACCCATCAGATTCGATTTCAAAACATTATTTTTATAGGAAAACTACTGAGAAAACATCAAGGTGAGGAAAGAAACTATTTATATTGGGCTCATACATTATTTATTGGCAAAACCCCACTTGTTAAGATGCACACATGTTCGAATCGGCTGATCACTTTCAGTATTCGTAACCCAGTGTTGAAAGCGAAAATAAAGCCATAACAGCCATCTACTGGAGAATATTAATCAACAGTTTAGGTTCCCCGTCGGTGCAAATTTCGACGTGTTCGTTTGTTTGTTTACGTTGTTCTTTCGTTCCACTCGACCTTACCTTGATAATTAGTTTTGTCTCGCCACCGAGATTGGTTGGCAGTCGGGCGATTTCGAAATCCTTGGGTTGGTAGAGTAATCAGAGGCTAAAGATCCCAATTAGATTTAAGTTATGATGAAAAACTAAATCTGTTGATTCGATTTCACTTCTTCTCTCTCTCAAGGCGCAAATAATTAGTCAGTGTGGAGCGTGTGTGTGTATATATATCCGTTTGGACAATGTCACCCGGAAAATAAATCTAGAGGATATTAAACAAAATTTCGTAAATCCAAATTAATGCCACTTTTCCGCTCACCACCCGATAAGAGCCCTCGCCACAATTGCGTAAAACGTAACGAACGACGAACTGACTCATTTATATCATTCATCATCATTCCACTTCTTCGCTGTTTTCCGTTTTAATTATTTTGATTAGAATGCAATGCGCGCTTAGTATGATATACAGAAACGGAGGATGAGCCAATCCCCTCTTTATCTCTCTATCGAACGCTATCGACTCGTGTCTCTCCTATTCGTCACACGAACACAAGCTCCGACATCAGGGATGCCAGATTTTTTTTTCGTGCGTGATCCGAGGTTTTCGAATCTGAGAGAATTCACATTTCTTGCAAGACATCGACTGGAAAAGCATACTTTGCGTGAATAATCAGACCGATTTAACGAGGGCTGTACTAAGGAATAAACAAATTGCTTAAAATGGGAGGTCTTCGTAGCCATCACATAAAAAAGGAGGCGATTTGACGCCGTTGGACAATTTTTGGGGGTTTGATAAATCTCTTGTTTATACCGATAAACCATTATCGTTTCAGACAACTTCACAAGTGTAATTGGCGAGACACAGCCGATATGCCCGAAAAAGTAACTCAAAATTGAACTTCACGTATGTATCACCTGAACTGCAGTCGTGGCCAACATCTACACGAAATAAACTTTAAAAAATCAATGACAGGGATTGATTTCTAATAGATTGTATTTTTTTCTACAAATTTCCAGTTTTTCCTGTAAACACCTGTTTTACAAAACACCTAAAAATTACCCTTTAGTTTACCATATCAATCGATAAGATCAACATATACACAATTAAATTGGACTATTTTACAGTTGAAAATGCTAAATCAAATAAACAAAAGGGATATACTTATTTCATCATTATAATATATAAAAGAACGGAATTAAAAAAAAAGTCTGTTGCCTGGAAGACTGTTGTTTGTTATGTCAAAGCAAATAATAATTGAAAAAAATGCATACTGCAGCTGCACATTACGACTAGCTTCCGGGATTTTGTCAATAAATTATGATTTTCATTACACATCAATTCCAATTCATTTATAAAACATGATTTAATATTTAGAAAAAAAAATATATCAATACATATCATCCTGCATTTTTCGATAAGATATGTGAAAAGCGAAGACTTTGCTTTCCAGAAAAAAGTTTTGGTCTCGACAGTTCAAAAACTTTTGAAAACATTTTTTGCGAAGAAAAAAGACTGCAAGAATCAGTATCAAAATGTCTTTTTTCGCCTGAAAAAAGACATTTTGATGCAGATTTCAATTTTTCCTAGAAATTTCCCCTAGAAAAATTTATTCTGAAATACTGGTGAATTGCTTTTCAATTTCTATAAAAAAATTAAATTCGTACAAGCAGTTCAAAAATTGAAAAATAAAAAAAAAACTTTATGCTACATGAGCTGAAAAGTTCCGGGATTTTCCAACAGATGGCGCTACTAAAAATGAACAAAATTCATTTCGAGAGGTTCATCTGCCACCAGCCTATGTGTGATGTGTTTCATGACATTTCATTTATTTATTCACAAACTACAGTTGTGTCACTACCTGAATATTCCTATAGAAAATGGAAAAAAGAAATATCGTGTTTTGATCAAACATTGTTTTTTTATGGGAAAAACTCCTGAACAATCAATGCAGTAGTTGACAAAATGTTATTTCACTTCTGCTCATTCGAGAACAATAGTTTAAAGGTGATTTAGTGAATTTTAAATGGGTTCACGTTTTTTTGGACGTAGGACTACGTCTTACATTTAGGGTGCCTAATCAGAAAACAGGTCACGTTTTTATGAAATAAAGTTAACGGTAATAACTATTTTTGCTGCGAACGGATTTTAACGATTTGCATACCAATCGAATCGGAAATTTTCTAAGGTATGTTTGATATGCTATACAATACAATCCCATAGTCTGTATATGGTTGAAATTGATGAAAATTGGAAAAATTCCTGTTTCCCCATACATTTGTTCTGTCCATTTGTATGCTTTCCCGAACAGAGCTGTCAATAACGGGCAACTTATGCAGCCGCTAGAATAGAAACAACGAAGGAGGATAACGAAAAGAGAATATTTGCAAAGTAAACTCCACCCTTGCATAGTAAGTCAGCTGTCGCTAGCGTATAAGTATTGTATCTCCTCTGAGGAAAATTCTCAGAATCTTTCTGTGCCCGAAACAACAAAGGTTGCTCATTCTGCTCATTTTGTGTTTTATGTTTCTCCTCGAGCTGTCATTCTCGCGATGTTCCTTTTTTTGCAACTGTGTGCATCAGTTAGACGCGTGTTTTATGCTTGTTGAATGGCGATGCACGGAAGGTGCCTCTCGTTAAATACTCAGTGTAATGCGTGCATTGATATAAAGAAACGAATTGCGACATATGACCAATTAGTGTAATTACTCGCAAAGGCAAGAAAGAATCGTTGCTTCTCGACATGATTCTACGAAACCACGCAAGCCATTAAACCTATTCAGGGTCCCGGGAACTTATTACTAAAGAGTTATTTATGAAATTTCGACGCTTTTGCAAAAAATATCCGAAATGATAAATCAACAAATTTAAAAAAAAAGATTGCGTAGTCTTACGTCCTAAGCGATCGTGTCTCGGATACAACCCTTCGAATTTTTTGGTATTTTGGATACAATTCGGTGTTTTTCATGAGAAGTTCACTTAAATGCCTTTCATTTGATGGTAATGGATCAAAAATCGGACCATCGATTCAAACAATTTTTTTTTTAGAAATGGATATATTCGGGTATAAAGTCGAGATTTTGAGCTATTTTGATTGAGGGGCTCAAAATGAAAGGGGTGTAAGTGACATCATCGGTTTCCCTACATCGACTCTCTCTTTTGGCCATAACTTAGCAGCAAACACATTCTCAGCTGTATTTGACAATGTGGAAGATAGGTCAGAACCTCATTCGGTACATTTAAAAAAAAAATTAATTCGGTACATTTTAGAGAAAATTCGGTACATTTTACACTTTTTCTTTTATAAAGAGGAAAATGCAAGCCAGGTCGATGAAATTGTGAATGGTGTTAATGGTGCCGATACTGTAACAGGAAAATACGAGCAATTTAATTTTTATATTTTAATTTCTTGTTTCTTATTTTCCAATTTAAGGGGGTATTCTATTATAGAGACACGCATTTCGGATGTTTTTTCGAGCTCCATGAAAATAAAACAAAGAATATTTTTAGTGTCCATTATATAATTATTCGTTTATCTATCTTTTAACAATAGAACAAAAATTGAACGGAGAAAAAATATTCATAACTAGAATAGTTAAGAGCTGATGAAGTGAGAGGGTTAAAAAAGGTTGCCATGGCGTACACGATTCCAGCCCTTCTGGTTATCTGAAACACCAAAAATCGAACAAATTCTGAATCAGTAAAGATGCTGCTATCGCATGAACCTCTGACTTGTCCGATGTTTGACATCTTTTTTGACAAAATGGCGGCCGTTTGAAAAACAAAATGCGGTTTAAAACGTTTTTTCCTACGTTTTCTGCTTATTTTTTTTAAATAGTAAAACTCAAAAAATATCATATTTTAGAGGTTTATGTGATAACGAGATGCCTACAGATTGTATCCGTATAAATTCGACATGAATCGGTTCAGTAGAACTTGAGATATCGTGTACGCTAGTTTGGAAAAACTAGTTTCGAAAAAAATGCGTTTGAAGTTTATTATTATGGCCGTACCAGGTTAGATACCGCATCACTAAAATGACTCTAACTCGGTAAATAATAGGATTTTCGATAAGTCCTTTTTAGGGTATATTCTTGAATGCTTAAAGTACAGAAATATGAAGGAAAAAAAAGTTTTTTTTTCAAGTTTCTAGACTAGAATACTGCCTTAAAAAATGTTTCAGTGCAATACACTAAATTCAGATCTCTACTGTCAACAAATAGACTGTTTGAAGCTAGCGATTGAACAGAAACGTCCAGAATAGGCCAACAGAAGAGTTGTTGTGTTCCATCAGGACAACGTAAGGCCACAAAACTCCGGGAGATTGATTGGGATGTTTTTTCGTGCATCCACCATATAGTCCGAACATGACACCAAGCTATTACCACCTTTTTTATCGCATTGAAAAATTTCCAGAGTGATAAGATGATTATAAAAATCTATTGCTGGAGTTTTTCGCCAATAAGAAACAAGACTTCTATGAGAGAGGCATTATTAAGCTATCTTTAGGATGACAACCAATTTTACAACAAAACGGTGCATGTTTGACCCAAATCGGACGATATTAATTATTAAAAAAAAGTTTTGGATTTCACGCAAAAGGATTTGATTACGTTTACCCCGACCTAATATTATTGGTCATGAAATTGATGTTTTATTAACTTTCTCATGTTGTCATAACTTTGAATAGCTATGTCCAGAAACACATTTTAATCAAATTTGATGCAATTCTGAGCAATATCACTCAGAAGCAAGATTTCAAGATCTGATTTTTCGAAAAAAAAATGTCAATGATTGTGAATAATAATAAAAGTGGATTAATTTTCTAATATCTGCCTGTGTATGTTTAGGAAGTTCGAAAAATCATAGACGATCGGGTCAGAATCGAAAGTTTCTCGGCCGAGTAATGTTATTTGATTGACTATATGATATCACCTATAAAAATATATTGAATCTCAAGCAAAGTTGTAGTCCCAGATGTTGACTGCATAAAAAAAAATCAGAGGATAAGGTTCGTATATAAGGTTGTAAACTAGACAAGAGCGAAACTCTAATCAACAGAACATGTTCCAACAGACTGGACACAACATACAATCCTTTGTTGTGTATGTGAGATGTACTATGTTTTTCAAATCGTTCTGAAGCTCAGATCAAATGATCTTTTCAATCAACACCGATTGTTGTTGTGTTTTCTAGGGGAACATACCAAAATATGTGGCTAAGAGTTCATAGAAAAGAAATAAAATAACGGTAGAGATGTATTGCACCTAGTTCTGTGGTGACATTGCGCATTTCGAAACGAGTAATTTTTGTTCATTTCGACCACTTTGACTTAGCTTTGTTTACGAACCCAAAAATTTTACATTTAGTACACTGAAAATATTAACTTGAAAAAGATACATAATACTAAAACCAATTCGATTTGAGTTCGAATTTTCTCGAAACGAGTTACTCGTTTCGAAATGCGCAATGCCACCCCTGTTCTCCCTCGCTTCCTTCAAAATCAGATTAAACTTTAATTCTCAAACGAACAAAGCAACACACAATGAATACCAAAAATCCATGGAGATTTCACTATAATCCATCGATCCGTACATTTTTGCAGATTTTCCCGCGGGTCTGGCATCTCTGGCCCCGACGCGTGTTTGTGACCCAATTCATGATAAGACACATCACGAGATCACGCGTCACTCCCGCTTAACTCATTTTTCCCCGCGCTCAGCAGCTGTGTGTCACTCGGTTTACTGCCACTGTTTTATCTCCAGGGATCCTTCGAATTGGCGCGCGCACACACATATATCGAGAATTACATAACCGCTCCCCTGCACAATGGCAGGGTGATATGAAGAAGGAAAATGATATTCACCTTTGGTCGAAGTTATCGTTTCGGCGTGTGATCGATTCCCTGGAAGACTCCGTTCGGTTGCTTTTGTGGCGTTTCCTGTTTCCTCTCGAACCTCGAATCCACGGCTTCAGCCTCTTGTTCTTCCCCACGTGGTGGCGATGGCAGTTGCGGTAGTTATTTACACACTCACATACACACTTTTCTTTTTTTTTTGTTTTGTTTGAGCGACACTAAACCAATTCGTTACACTCAGTTATGTCGGAATACACAGCTCAGCGGGTAACTACTAAACGAAACGGTGAATACGCTATTCTAGTAGAACTAAACGGCAGCACTTGTTCGAGGTAACAAACAAAACAAAAACAAAAAAAATATTGTTTCCTTTTATTATTGTATTATACTTGACAACAGAACGATCATATGTTGCTGATTCTGATTTTGACTACTACTAACCACACGATAAGTTTTAGCATTGCCGCCCCGCGGCAAATAATACACTGTGCAAAACCGATCAACAGAATAAAACTATCCGACGTAAAAAAAAGAACACAAAATAACGTATTGCATAAATCCGACAAACTCAAAAAAAAACTAACCAAAAAGCTAAGAACTCGGTCGGAAATCTCTCCACATGGCACTCTTGGCACAGGATCACTGCCGATTTCTTGCACACTGGCCCGCTTGGGGAAGGGGGTAAAAGGCCCTTCCGCTGGTTTCGATTCAATTCGATTCGCTTCCGCTCAGCAGGAAGATCTCCCGTCTCGTCTCTCTAGAGTACACGCACTGTTGCGAATAATTCTGCTTGTTGTTCTTTTTATCCCAACGCCCCACGGCGAGCGGATGAACGGTGGCGCGCGGAAGTGGCGTGCATAAGCTTCAATATATGCACATATGATATGGGGAGGTAGTAGCACTGCAAACTGTATGGTACACACCAGAAAACTATACTTCTGACTGACTGATTGTGTGGTTCGCGGAACACCGTATTCACCGGCCCGAGGGGGACACAGACTGAGAGTGAGAGGCACTAAAAGTTTTGCGATCCGAACACGCTGACAATCGAAAGTTTACTAAACTGAACTTGAGCTGCGGCCACCGTGGTGAACGGATAGTATCCAACGGATCCCCCAAACCGCCCGACCGTGTTTTGTGGTTTCGTCACCGCGCCATCACTTCCCTCTCGCTCTCTGTCTCTATTCCTGAGTGATATCGCTCTAGCCGAACCCCCGTGAGAGAGAGAAACGGCGTGGATAAAAACGACGAAACGGCACTCACCCGTTGTACACAACACTCTCTGTCACCGGCTCTCTCTCACAATGGATCCACATTAGGTCAGGTCACTCAGCGCGACGGATCACTGGCATCATCGGATTGATTGCCATGCATTTTGATCAACTGGTTGCAGTTTGTGGAAGTAGGGTACATAGGTAAAGAACGCCCCACTTGAGATTCTTGGTGGTGTGACAATGTTTTGAGTCACTAAAACACGTTTTTGCACATTTTCATGCGTGAACCAGACGATTTTTAAAACATAAACGGCAATATTATAAACTCGAGAATAAGCAGAAATCTGTGCATTTCCAGTCAAATCTGTATTAACACATTACATTTTTGTATGGATGTGGTAGGGTAACACGGGGTGATTTGGACCACCCCATTATCTCAAAAAGTACGGCTCAACTTGGATTTTTTATAATGTCATCTTCTTTCATTAATGAAACGTATGTAACTTACGTAAACAAACTTTGGTAAAATTCGACCGGTGGAAGGAAATGGTAGCATGAACACAGTCAAAAAATGTGAATTTTCCGATCGTGGTTTTAAGGTTTTTAAGCTGATTAAGCAAACTTTTCGTGTATTGTGCAGTAAAGTTCTGTTCTGTTCAATAAATGAAATTAATTGCATTTTAATTTTTGCATGTTGTGTGGGGTGATATGAACACGTTCTTGTGGGGTGAATTGGTTCTTCAGGTTTGAGGTTTTTCTTTGGTCTAATTGATTCCAGATGCCGCTGAATTACAAAAAGAGGATGGGTAGACAACGCTGGAAGAAGGAGGAGTTTGAAAGAGCAACGCAGGCCATCAAGAACGGATTTTCTTTGACCAAGCATCGAAAGTGTTTGAAAATGATCGAACAACAGTGAAAAAAAACCATGCAGAAATCGAGATGCCATCAATCCAATTTTTCTGGTCTGGGATATGGCCAAGACACCTGGTATCGATCCCAGAACACTGTTCCTGATTGTAACATTATTCCAAAATACTCTACATAAACATAAGTTTGTTTTTTCGATGAAACACACACTGGACCAAATCACGCCACAGATGGTCAAAAATCATCTCTTTTATTTTATGATATATTTGGTAGTTTAAAGCTTGATATAATGATAAAACATTATTGATTGAGAGAAACAAGTGTAGCTTAGTATAAAATGTGACATTTTTTATTTAGACCGTATTGGTTTGGAAATATTAGGCGATTTGCTTAGGTGGTCCAAATTCGAAAAGCTGATCGAAATCATTTTCCCTTGAAAGAGCTTGTATCATGTAAGATTATGAAAGCTAAATGAAATTTGTTTATATCTACTTTCTGAACAATGTGTTTTAATGTATTTTTATATGATAACTAGCTGACCCGGCAAACTTCGTCCCGCCCAAAATTTTGTTGTTGTTATCACATTCACATTTTATTACTAAGCGCACGTTCATTGGTCCAATCGCAGAACTGTTCATTGGTTGGTCTTCTAGTCTACCCTTTTGAAATTACCTTTTACTGTAAAATTCCTAGTACTTCTACCAAATCTCGTCATTATAATATTGTTATTAGGGAATTATTTTCAGACATGGAATAAATGTTTGATACAGGAAATATGATAGAATAAAGACAGCCCTAAATCGGACAATTCCTCGAGTTTTGCTCTTATCAACACACTCGGCGATCCATTTTTACTTATATAGAAAGAAGAAGCTATAGGAGTGAGTTTTAGCACATTATAATCAATTTCCATTTTCGGACAAAGATCAATTTCGTTAGCGCAAACATCAAATGGACTAACAACGCTTGTCACTATGAAATTTTAGAACAAATGGGAATTGAATTTTCGCAATTCTTTAGAGTTTTCCGATAATTTTCAATTGTCATGTTTGGTTGGAATATGTTTGATTGAAATATGTGTTTTTATTTTTTGGAATCTTCCCCCCCCCTCCTCCATTCCAGAGGAGGGAGGGGTGTCATACCATCATAGAACATTTAACGTACCCAAAAACCCTCACATCCCAAATTTGGTTCCGTTTGCGTGATTGATTCTCGAGTAACGTAGCCCCCCTTAGAAAGAGGGGAGGAGTGTTGATTCACGATAGTAACCAACACATGCCAAATTTGGCTTCATTTGCTTGATTCGAGGTATGCAGAAATTTGTGCTTCGTTCCTATGGCAGCCCCCACCCCCCTTAGAGAGGGGGAAGGAGTGTCTAACGATCATAGAAATATTTACGTTATTTACGTCTAACGATCATAGACATATTTACTCTACATGCCAAATTTGATTTCATTTGCTTGATAACTTCTCGACTTATGCAGAAATTTGTGTTTCATTTGTGTAGCAGCCTCTCCTTAGAGAGGGGGAGGAGTGTCGAACCACCACAGAATCGTTTCTTGTCCCCTAAAACCTTTACATGCCTAATTTGGCTTCATTTACTTGATTGGTTTTCGAGGTATGCAAAAATTTGTGTTTCATTCGTATGGCAGCCCCCTCTCAGAGAGGTGGGAGGAGTGTCTATTTATCATAGAAACGTTTCTTGCCCCCTAAAACCTTCATATGCTAAATTTAGCTCGATTTGCTTGATTGGTTTTCGAGTTATGCAGAAATTTGTGTTTCATTTATATGGCAGCCCCCCCTTAGAGAGGGAGAGGAGTGTTTACTCACCATAGAAACGTTTCTTACCCCCTAAAACCTTCATATGCTAAATTTAGCTCGATTTGCTTGATTGGTTTTCGAGTTATGCAGAAATTTGTGTTTCATTTATATGGCAAGCCCCCTTTATAGAAGAGGGAGGAGTATCTAACCACCATAGAAACATTTATTGCACCCCAAAACCTCCACATGCCCAATTAGGTTTCGTTTGCTTGATTAATTCTCGTATAATGCAGAAATTTGGGTTTCATCTGTATGACAGCCCCCCGTTAGAGAAGGGGGAGGGGTCTCGAACTATCATAAGAACCTTCCCCGACCCCAAAAACCCCTACAAACCAATTTTCATGTCGATCGATTCAGTAGTTTTCGAGTCCATCAACTCAATCCGCGCTAAGTGTTCGAAAAATCGAGCAGCAACTTTGATGATTTTTCATGTCTTTGGGAAGCAACCAAATGGTAATGTTTTTGCATCAAAAATAGCTTAATTAATTTATTTATATATTACTCACCATCAATTCGTCCAATTTTATTGGGCAATAGTTTCGATTCGAAGCAAGTATGTCTGGATAGTGTTTTCAATTTCAATAAAAAAAAACAATTACACCCATACCTCGCTTTACGGCTTAGATAGGTTCCACGAAATTTGGCCGTCAGATCGGTTCCAAATTTGTTAAATGAATCATAAATTGAATTCCTTTAAATTTATGTTACTTAAATCAAAAATACATGGATAACAAGTACATACATTTGTACATAAATAATAACAGACTCCAAAAACCAACAATCTATATACATAAAAATGGATTTCTGTCTGTCTGATTCTTATGCACTCGGAAACTACTGGAACAAATTTCTGTATTACTCGAGAATTATTCAAGCAAATGAAACCAAATTAGGCATATTGAAATTCAAGGGTGAAATAAATGTTTCTAAGGTGCTTAAACTCTCCACCCCGCTCTCTAAGGGGGGCTGCCATGCAAATGAAACACAAATTTCTGCATTACTCGATAATTATTGAAGCAAATGAAACTAAATTAGGCATATTGAAGTTTTAGGGTGCAATAAATGTTTCGATGGTGGTTAGACTATGATGGTTGGACTCTCCACCTCCCCTTTCTAAGGGTGGGCTGCAATACAAATGGAACACAAATTTCTGCATTACTAGAGAATTTATCGAGCAAATGAAAACTCCCCCCTCTCTAAGGGGGACTGCCATACAAACGAAACACAAACTTCTGCATAACTCGAGAACTAATCAAGCACAATTTGGGATGTGAGGGTTTTTGAGTATGAGAAACGTTTCTATAATGGTATCACACCCCTCCCTCCTCTGGAATGGAGAGGGGGTCCCATAAAAATATTACACATATTTCAACCAAAATTAGCTCAATCAAACATGACAATTGAAAATTTTCGGAAAACTCTGAAGGAAAAAGGGAAAATTAAGAAAAATTAAATTCCCATATGTTCTACAATTACATAGTGACAAGTGCTGTTAGTCCATAGCGAAACTGATCTTTGTTCAAAACTGGAAATGGATTTTAATGTGATGAAACACACTCTTATATCTTCTTCTATCTATACAAAAAAAAAAGGATCGCCGGATGTGTTGATAAGAGCAGATCTCGAGGAAGGAATTGTTCGATTTAGGGCTGTCTTTATTCTATCATATTTTCTGTATAAAACGTTTATTCGCTGTAACGAGAAACATGTTATTTGCAAGTGGTTGAAAAATATTGAACGAGAATTGTGTCTGAAAATAATCTGATATTATAATGATGAGTTTTTTTTAGAAATACTAGGAATTTTATAGTAAAAGGTAAATTCAACGGAGTCGAATAGAAGATTAATCAATGAACAGTTCTGCGATTGAACCCATGAGTTTGCTCATAGTAAGAAAACGTGAATGTTTGAAGGTATTGATAACAAAAAACAAATTTTGGGTGGGACGAAGTTTGCCGGGTCAGCTAGTAATCTATAAACAAAAATGAAACAACTTCATGTTACATAGAATTCGGTGTGTATACATTAGGGTTCCAATGAAAATGATCATCGGGAATTTCAAAAAGTTACTCCATAAAAAATGTTCACCACCTCGAAAAAACACCCTATGCAAAATATCAGCTCAATCATACTTAAGGGAAGATGGCGCAAAGCGGTCAAAGTCATTTTTTCGTTTTCAAAGAGCTCAAATTCTGCAACACTAATAAATGAAGTTCGAATGAGCTAATATTTTTCATAGTGTGCAAATCAACATTTCGTAGCATGTTTCGAATCAAAAATCAAGATAACAATTTTTATTGGCACCCAAAACAATACTTTTCGTTTCGTACTCCGAAAACAGTCCCAGAATGTCGATTTTTGACAAAAAAAAAATTTCGAGCTGACACTAGATCTCGACGTTTAATGCAATTTGAATACATTTGGCATCAATATAAATATTTTATTTTTAACCACGATTTCATGTGCACCAACCTCCCTACCTCTCTCTCACCCTTTGGGGTATTTCCGAGGGTAAAAAAATCGAAATCTTGAGCGCTTTGAACCAACCCTAAATCATGTCCGATTGAGCTGAAATTGGGCGCAGGTCATTTTTTGGACCAAACATCAAAATGTACATGGTCGGTTTCTGAAATTTAACATAACCATTTTCGCGGCCTCCCTAATGCTTTGTGCCGTGTTCCTTTTCTTTATCATTTGTGCAGTATATCTTGACAGTATTCTAAAACAGTATAAAAATTAATCAATTTTGATTGTTTTTAGTAGGATTTTTTCGAATATGGAAAAATGGTTCAGCTTCGTATTGACAATAATGCAACCGATCAAGTTGAGGTAAACAAACTAATCACACATTTGCCGAAGAACCTACCGCTGGAATATTCCACGCATGGTAATTTCCTGTATGTAAACAAATTGCACCCGACCCAGTATGTGTGTGTGTTCATTACACATTAACTCTACTACACTTCTCGTAAGCTGGCTGCATTACTATTTATCATATCTGGAACTTTCCTGTCTTGCCCCAGGCAATAGGCAATGTGGAAAGAATATAAAAATAATAATCAGTCGTTACACGTATAGAATGCACCGAGTCAAGTCTCACCTCAGTATGTAAGCCGTTTACCCTGCGCTACGCGGCAAATCACGCCACCCAAAAGCGCTACCGTCGTCCATCCGCCCCACAACGCTTAGGGTGGTTTGAAAAATGAAGAGCTGCTCCGTTTCAGAAGTGTACTTGATCCTTCTTCATAGGATAATTGTAAAACACTCCGTTTCATAACTATAGAACCACCCATTTTTTGAGCTTATAAAATGAGAAAAATTTCGTTCGAAATGATATAATGGTATATAATCACTATCTTCGTTTAGAAAACAAGCGTTATAATCTTATATTGTTTGGTTGAATCATAAAAAAATAAGTGCCGGTGTTCCATTTATTCGGCTTGCCTCCAAGCAAGCTAGTCCGATTGTTGCAGTATCATAGAACGAAGTTCATTCATGTGTTTCTAAACGGATCTGAAAATTACAACATTATACAAGGACAACCTATACAACAGGACACGACCGAATAGAAATTATTTCATTTTATTCGCTAATATATCCTTAGTACTTAGTGGCCCTTAGTGGCCCTGGATAGGGCGAATGGTTTGCGTGATTTTGTACACCCAAAATAAATATTTAGCTCATCTAATGACATCCTCATTCATTACAGTATATGAGCTTAAAAGTATAAAAAAATGTTCTAGTCTCCCATATTGGTACAGCATTTACCCAAGCCGCCTGTGTATAATATATATGCCAATATAAAAATATAAGAGTAATACGAGGGAATGAAATAAGAGACCCTTTGCAAATAAGCACGCATTAACCGTTTCACGACGGAGCACCTGATCCATACTTTGCCGTTCCTTGTATTGAATAAAATAGTAATATCTGTCGCTGCTGCTGCAAACCACTAGGTGACAGCCGTATTTAGGCGGCGTCGACCCCGCTGTAAACTAATTAATGACTGCCGTGTATGAGCAACGTCAGCCTCTGTGGGCCCAAAAGTGGTTGCCGTATGCATTCTGTCGAATAAATACCGCGAATTTGTCATTTTGAATCCTCCCGCTGAACATTTTTAATATTTTTTTTTTAGTTGGTTCTACTGTCAGTGGTCTAATATCAATTTTGAGCGCGGTCTATCATTTAGTTTATTTACAGCGTCACTTAGAACAAGCTAACTGTTCTTAAGCTGTTATAGCTCGGCGATTTTTGATATGAATAATTCTATTGGTCAAAAATATTGTGTAAAATGGGGATCTTCGTAGCCTAATTGGTTGTGTGTCCGCTACTAAGCGAACAATCATGAGCTTATAACTTAGGCCCTCAACTGACCATCTTTGTGTGTTATTCTAGCTACTACGTCCATGCATCAATCATCATGTGATGGTGATCCCAGCCTCTCACTCCACATACAATCGATCTGCTGCATCGGTAATTGGTGCTATTTATAAACACAACAATGGAAGCCTCATATCAACAGTCCCGCTGTGAACACTCGAAAAATAGGAATATTCTTACGTCGAAAAATGCGACATGTGTTGTGTATCGATAGAATAGGAATACTCTAACGCCTCAAACGTCTAATGTGTAGCATGAGAAAAATGTACACGATAAATTCGTCTCTTTTACAGTTGAATTGCTAGATGAGCCTAATAATAAAAATAAAAGCAGATGGGTTAAAAAAATGGTGTAAAATTTTGTTGTGCCGAAACGTTGAAAATGTTGCAGAATACATTTGGTAACTCAACTATGTCGAAAACACGGATGTATCAGTTGTATAAGGCACTCGAAGGCGGCCGAGAAGAGATGACCTATTTGTCACGTCAAGGATGACCATCACCCTTTTCAACTGATAAGACATCAACAAAATAAAAGGATTGGTACTTGAGATTTTTCATTCAAGTTTTGGAGAGCTAGTCCGTGAATTGAATATCTCTCACGAGACCGTTCGTCATATTTTGGATGATGTTTTGGACATGACAAAAGTCGCAGCACGACTAGTGCCAATAGAGCTCAATTTTCCTTTAGACATTTCATGACAATCAAGTGGCTGAAGACATGTTTGAACGATCAAATTCTGATCCCACGCGCGACTTTTTCTGTTTGTGTCAAAAAGTTGAAGCGTAAACAACATAGTTTTTTGCCACTTCGAATGTGTCGAATTTCGTACCAACGAGAGTGTTTTTGCGGGGAGTGTTACTTCAGTACTTCAATATGAAGAAAAAAGCTGCGGAAAGTCATCACATTTTTGGTGGGAGTTTATGGTGACCATGAAAACTGAGTGAGCGTGGCAGACTTGGTTTGCACGGTTCAAAAGTGGTAATTTTGACTTGGAATACGAAGAACGTTCTGGACCGCCAAAAAAAAATTTGAAGATGAAGAATTTGAGGCTTTACTCGATCAAGATCCGTCACAAACGCAACAAGAACTTGTAGATACACTTGGAGTAGCTCAGCAAACCATATCCGATCGTCTAAAAGCAATGGGAATGATCCGAAAGATAGGACATTGGGTGCCGTATGAATTGAAGCCACGAGACGTCGAACACCGTTTTTTCACGTGCGAACAACTGCTCCAACGGCATAAAAAGGGTTTTTTTTGCATCGAATCGTTACCGGCATTGAAAAGTGGGTCCATTACGACAATTCTAATCGTCGGGTAACATATGGATACCCTGACCATGCATCAACATCGACGGCCACGCGAAATATTCACGGCCAGAAGGTTATGCTGTCTATTTGGTAGGGCCAACTGGGTGTGGTGTACTATGAGCTGCTGAAACCGAATGATACCATTACGGGGAACCTCTACCGACGACAATTGATGCGTTTGGGCCGTGAACTGAAGGAAAAACGGCCACAATACAAGCAAAGTTATTTTGCAGCACGACAATGCTCGGCCGCATGTCGCGAAACCGGTCAAAACATACTTGGAAATGCTGAAATGGGAGGTTCTATTCCACACGCCGTATTCTCTAGACTTTGCTCCGTCCGATTACTACCTTTTTCGATCGATGCAACATGGCTTGGTTGACCAGCACTCCTCCAATTTTGATGAAGTCAAAAATTGGATCAATTTGTGGTTAGCCGACGAACCGGCCGATAATGTCCGCAAAGGGACCCGTGAATTCCCAAAAAGATGGGAAAAAATTGTGACTAGCGATGGGCAATACTTTGAATATTAAATTTGCAACCATTTTTGCAGAATAAAGCATTATTTAAAAAAAAACGCAGAAACTCACCGGTACTCGTATTAAAAATATATTAAAACACATTGATCATTAAATAGATATCGACGAATAATACTAGATAATATTTAAGAATAATAACCGATAAGAACTAAACAAACTTTATTTAGCTTTCATAATGTTACATGATACAGGCAGTGATACATGCTCTTTCAGGAGAAAATAAATCCGACCAGTATGACATCCGTATAAAAATTTAATATCACCGAAAAGGGTTAAAGAGGCTTTCAATTTTTCCAGTTCATTCGCCTCTAGCCCTAAGAAGAGCTTTTGTGGAAGACTCTACTTCAAACAAATGATCATCAAACGATGAGTCTTGACGGACTTCCGTGCTGGCACCCGCTCATATATAATTTTTTGTGATTTCAATAACTTGATGTCAAAGCAATTCATAAGCTATCAAAACATTTTTGTGGATCAATGAGCAACAAGCATATAACTAAATAGAAGAAAAATAGGAAATTGTACTCGATTGATGAAACATTTGAAAAGTGCCGTTTCATCACATTAATCTAATCGATTTCTAAAACGATCAAATCCGATGGCGGTAATGTTATGGTTAGGAAAGGCATACCATATTAAGGCTCAAACGCAGTCAGAAGAAGATTTGTCACTATTGTTGGATCTGCCCAGGCGACACAATCTCACATTAAGAATTCGTCTAAAGCAAATAAAAGGTGTGAGAGCTAGCAAGCGGACCATGAAACTTCCCCTGTTCTGTCAACCTTGTTTCCACCGGCTGAGTTTCATTGAATCTCATGCATGAATTAATGAGTGTTGTTGCGTCTAACTGGAAATTATTCGTGCCATAATAGAAATGCAACAGTTTCCTTCGGAAACTGCTGAGGCGCAGCATACAGAGAAAAAAATCCGATACAAGTTCAGCATTAAAACGCTTCAAATGCTCCACTTTTTTTTTTAGAAATAACTAATTCGCTTACAAAATATGACGCTGGTGGAGAATTATTCCAAAATAAACGATTCAGAGTTGTCGGAGCAGGAGGGGCAGCAGCAATATGTATTTCGCAACAGCCAGTGGCCGTAATCCTCCGATTCAGCCAACGAAGCCGAAGAAGAAGAAAAAAAACATTCCAAACAACGTACCATTGTCCGTGTGCTGTGAGCGTCTCCGTTGAAGCATTGTTTTCGGTTACCGTTGGCTGTTATTATTTTTTTTTTGTCGCCCGGGTGTGCTTTTTTCGCGCGTTTTCGAATTGTTCGAGATATCGTGGAACGCAGTGTGAACTCGGAATTGGTGAGAAAGGCTGAATCGTCAAAGCCTGGCAAGGCCAGCCGGCTTTCAGTTATCGCCGATTTGTCGCCATCGCAGTCGAAGTCGGACATCGGTGGTCAGTTGCACGCACACAATACCAGCGCGATTCGCTGCTAACTTACAGCAGTGTGAAGGAGAGCATCACTTCTTAGTGGTGTGTGATAGTGCCGAGCGCTCAAGCGCTCCGATTGAGAAGCAAGCAGCGGTTGCCAGTTCATCAGCACTGGGGTGCATTGTGGTGAATAGAAATAAATAAGACATAAGATTTATTTTTTTTTAAATTTTTTTTTTAATTATTATTATTATTATTAAAAACAAATTATTAGAATATAAGTACCAATTACAGAATGGCAGAAGGAGGGGGAGGATCTCCAGATATGGAGATCTCTGATGATGACTCCCCTCTGGTTGAAAAAAGTTCTAATAAAGGAACAGCGAAGACACTTAAACGCGTTCCTACATCAGAGGATGTTTCGTCCGGGGACGAGTCTGCTAACTCTAGCAAGCCCCCCTCTAAAAAACCTGCAAATACCTCCTCTCCAACCCCCCTCGCTCCTACAACAGCTCAGATTTCGCCTCCCCATCCTGTTGTCCCCGATCCCCTTCAATCCTCGTCATCTCCTTCTCGTCCTGTAGTCTTCTCTCCACGTGTCAAGGTCTATCCTGAAGATGCACCTGGAACTGGTCCGTGGGTTGTTTTCTTCAGGCCTAAGCCAAACGGAAAAGCACTTAATGTTATTCAGATCATGAAAGATCTGGCAAGATACTCCTCCGTGACAGAAATTTCGAAGGTTAGACCGACCAAACTGCGTGTTGTCGTAGCTGATCGGAAAGACGCAAACGGTATTGTCGTCGACCAGAGGTTTACCCTGGAATATCGTGTCTACGTGCCTTCCCATGACGTAGAAATCTCGGGGGTGATAACCGAAACGGGTCTGACGTGCAAATCAATTATGGAAGGAGATGGCAGATTTAAAAAGCTGCCTTTGATTAAGGTTAAAATCTTAGAATGCCGACAACTCGGCAAAGTCTCCCAGGAAGGGAAAGAATCGAAATTTACGCCGTCCGACTCGTTTAGAGTCACTTTTGCTGGCTCCGCCCTCCCTGACTACGTTATGGTGGACAAATTGAGGCTACCGCTGCGACTCTTCGTGCCAAAGCCCATGACTTGCCTGAAATGCAAGTCAGTTGGTCACACAGCAGCTTACTGCGCCAACAAGGAGCGCTGTGCCACTTGCGGAGAGCAACATGTGGACAAATCCTGCAGTGCGATTGAGCAAAAGTGTCCATATTGCGGAGGAACTCCGCACGTGCTCTCGGCTTGTGAAACTTACAAGAGTCGCTGGGAGAAGCAGAAGCGCTCTTTAAAGGAACGCTCGAAGCGCACTTTTGCGGAAATTTTAAAGGGCGCTTCTCCATTGGCCCAACAGCAACAACCTTTAACCGCAAACAATGTCTTCGCTTCGCTGCCAGTTGACGAAATGGAAGCGGATACAGCTAACGAGGGCACACCGTACATCTTCCAAGGGAATCCCCGGCGCAAAAATGTGACCACTCCCAAAGTTCAAGTACAAGCCCCTCCGGTTATACCCTCTGTTAGCATGCCTAAAAAATCGAGTGCAGCGGACAAGCAAAATCAGGTTCCTCCTGGCTTCCGTGGGAATAATTCACCTTCGAACGACCCAGCACTCGAAGGAACATCAAAAACCCCAACTGTCCCTATTTTACCGTCAAGTTCAACTTCCCAATCGGGATTTATAAAGTTGACTGACCTTGTGGCTCAAATCTTCACATGCTTTAATGTTTCCGACTCCATCAGAACCATTGTCATATCAATGCTTCCAGTATTAAAGACAATTTTGCAACAATTGATGCAAACATGGCCCCTCCTTGCAATGATTATCTCTCTTGATGTCTAATTCAAATAGAGAGGTCGGAGATATCACTGTTTTACAGTGGAATTGTCGTAGTCTTATCCCTAAATTGGATACATTCAAATTTTTAATTCATAAGTTCAATTGTGATGTTTTTGCTCTGTCCGAAACTTGGCTTTCTTCGCGAGATGATCTCTCTTTCCACGATTTTAATATTATACGCTTGGACCGTGATGACAGATACGGAGGGGTGCTATTGGGGATCAATAAGTGCCACTCATTTTTTCGAATTGACCTTCCACCTATTGGAGGGATTGAAGCTGTTGCTTGTCATGCAAACATCAGAGGAAAAGACCTCTGTATTGTCAGCTTGTATTGGCCTCCGAGAGCTGCGGTTAGCCGCAAACAACTTGATGACATGTGCTCACTCCTTCCTGAGCCACGATTGATCTTGGGAGACTTCAACTCTCACGGAACTGCCTGGGGGGAACAGTACGACGACAATCGTTCATTGTTGATATATGACCTTTGTAACAGCTTCAATATGACCGTTTTGAACACTGGGGAAACAACACGTGTACCTAAACCTCCTGCCAACCCAAGTGCTCTTGACCTCTCGCTTTGCTCGAATTCACTATCGTTAGATTGCAAGTGGAATGTAATCCAGGACCCCAACGGTAGTGATCACTTGCCAATCAAAATTTCCATCACCATTGGGTCGAATTCTTCTGAATCTATAAACATGGCATATGACCTCACAAGACACATTGACTGGAAAAAATATGCGGACGCGATTGCTCTAGCCATCAATTCCAGAGATGGTTTACCTCCATTGGAGGAGTATAACTTCCTTTCTCGTTTGATCTATGACAGCGCGGTTCGCGCTCAAACGAAACCCATCCCAGGTTCCACCATTTCCCGAAGGCCTCCCAATCTATGGTGGGATAGCCAATGTTCCAAGCTTTATGTAGAAAAATCGAATGCATTTAAAGCTTTTCGGAAACGTGGAACCCCTGAAAATTTTCAAACGTATTTAGCCCTTGAAGATCAATTTAAAAACTTAATCAAAGGGAAAAAACGTGCTTATTGGCGAAATTTCGTGGGAGGTTTGTCACGAGAAACGTCAATGAAAAAATTATGGAAAGTGGCTCGAAACATGAGAAATCGCTCTTCAACGAATGAAAGCGAAGAATATTCACATCGATGGATTTTTAATTTTGCACGGAAGGTTTGTCCTGATTCCGCTCCTGTGCAAAAAATTGTTCGAGATATACCACAAGATAGGTGCGATCTTGATTCCGAGTTTTCGATGGTAGAATTCTCTCTTGCTCTCCTTTCATGTAACAATTCTGCTCCGGGATCGGATAGAATTAAGTTCAACTTGCTGAAAAACCTCCCTGATGTGGCGAAACATCGCTTGTTGAATTTATTCAATCGGTTTCTGGAGAATAATATTGTTCCAGATGATTGGAGACAAGCACGAGTTATAGCTATTCAAAAACCCGGAAAACCCGCGTCCGACTTCAATTCGTACCGCCCAATAGCAATGCTGTCTTGTATACGGAAATTGTTGGAGAAAATGATCTTGTTTCGCCTTGATCGATGGGTTGAAACGAATGGCCTACTCTCAGATACACAATATGGGTTCCGCAGGGGCAAGGGGACGAATGATTGTCTTGCGTTGCTTTCTTCAGAAATTCAAATGGCTTACGCCGGAAAAAAACAAATGGCTTCAGTATTCTTGGACATAAAGGGGGCCTTTGATTCTGTTTCAATAGAGGTTTTGTCAGACAAATTACACTCTCGGGGTCTTCCGCCTCTATTGAATAATATGTTATATAACTTGCTTTGTGAGAAGCATTTGAACTTTTCTCACGGAGATTCGGCAGTAAGTCGGGTCTCTTACATGGGCCTCCCCCAGGGCTCATGTTTAAGCCCCCTTTTGTACAACTTCTATGTAAGCGACATCGACAATTGCCTTACACAAAATTGCAGCCTAAGACAACTTGCAGATGATGGAGTGGTGTCTGTCGTAGGATCAAACGAATCCGACCTGCAAGGACCCTTACAAGATACTTTGAACAATTTTTCAACCTGGGCCATTGGGCTAGGGATCGAATTCTCCACGGAGAAAACAGAGATGGTGGTTTTTTCTAGGAAGCATAGACCAGCAAAACCAAAGCTTCAACTTTTGGGTAAACCGATCACTCATGCTATGTCATTCAAGTATCTTGGGGTCTGGTTCGACTCCAAATGTACTTGGGGGGCCCATATTAGGTATCTGAGTAAAAAATGTCAACAAAGAATAAACTTTCTCCGTACAATTACCGGCACCTGGTGGGGAGCCCACCCCGAAGATCTTATAATGTTGTATCGAACAACTATTCTCTCAGTGGTGGAGTATGGCAGTTTATGCTTTCAATCAGCTGCCAAAACACACCTCATTAAACTCGAGCGAATTCAGTATCTTTGTCTCCGTATCGCGTTGGGATGTATGCCCTCAACGCATACCATGAGTCTCGAGGTTTTGGCAGGCCTACTCCCACTAAAAGATCGCTTCAATTTATTATCTCTTCGGTTCTTCATCCGGTGTAAGGTCATGAACCCATTGGTGATCGGAAATTTTGAGCAGCTGATCGAGCTAAATTTTCACTCCGGATTCATGAGTTCATATCATGAATTCATCTCCATGCAGGTTGATCCTTCTTCGTATATTCCCAACCGTGTTTGTTTCCCTGACTACATCAATTCCTCTGTGCATTTTGATCTGTCCATGAAGCAAGATATCCATGGATATTCAGATTACCAACGATCGAGGATCGCTCCAACGATCTTCGATGAAAAGTATGGGGGTATCAATTGTGATAATATGTACTTTACTGATGGGTCCACTATAAACGAGTCCACAGGATTTGGAGTGTTCAACGAATTTTTTAGCACCTCACACAGTCTTCAGAATCCTTGCTCAGTGTATATTGCTGAATTGGCAGCAATTCATTGGGCGCTGGACAGCGTCGCCTCACGACCTGTTGAACACTATTACATTGTAACGGATAGTCTTAGCTCTGTCGAAGCTATCCGTTCAGTGAGGCCGGAAAAGCACTCGCCGTACTTCCTTGAGAGAATACGAGAAATTTTGAGTGCTTTATCCAGACGCTGTTATGTCATTACCTTTGTCTGGGTCCCTTCACATTGCTCAATTCCGGGTAATGAGAGGGCTGACTCATTGGCAAAGGTAGGTGCAATTGAAGGCGATATATATCAGCGTCAAATCGCCTTCAATGAATTTTACTCTTTAGTCCGTAAAAATACCATCGCTAACTGGCAACGCAAATGGAACGAAGGTGAATTGGGCCGGTGGCTTCACTCGATTATCCCTAAGGTTAGCCTCAAACCATGGTTCAAAAGTCTGGACTTGAGTCGGGACTTTATTCGCACCTTCTCCCGACTCATGTCCAATCACTGTTCGTTAGACGCGCTACTCTTTCGTTTCAATCTGGCCGGCAGCAATATCTGCGTTTGTGGCCGAGGCTACCACGACATCGAACACGTTGTTTGGTCGTGTGAGGTGTATCTTGTTGCCAGATCGAATTTAGAGAACTCCCTTCGGGCTAGAGGAAGGCAGCCCAATGTGCCGGTGAGAGATGTGTTGGCTTGGTTAGACCTTGATTACATGTCCCAAATATATGTTTTCCTTAAATCTATCGATGTTCGTGTGTGATTATCCTTATATCCTTATACCCTCCATTTCTTCCTTTATGAGTAATTGGTCCGCTTGCTATAAACAGGAGAATGAAATGTAAATTCACAATAGATGTACGAATAGATTTAAGAATTGAGTGTGTGTGATTATCAACATTGTAATAATTTCCTTATACCCCATCCTTTTCCTGAGAAAAATATGTCACCCTTCTAATCTCGAGTTCACCGCGAGTAATCGGTTTCCCACATTACTAACCATAGATTTAAGAAAATTGTTCATATATATAGTGTTAAAAATATATTTAAGATTTCGGCTCCTTTAAACTTATGCAACTGAGCCTGTAAAAATAAACGAATTTATAAAAAAAAAAAAAAAAAAAACGTACCATTGTCAACTATTGCCATGGCCAGGGGCCAGACAAGCAACCATGCGGCATGTTACGGTGCCTGCGATGACGATTGATAAGCTGGTTCGCTGGGTTTGTCTGTGGTCTTCTGCTGCGTTGTGTTTCGCCTCGTGCTGGCTTAGTTGATTTTCGCACACGAAACACGCGCTTTGCGAAGGTCGAACACTTGATTGACATGGCCCAAACCACTTTGTCAGTTTATGTATCGATGCACATATGTTCGGCAAAGAATACGGTTCCCTTTGCACTGCTTGCCAGCAGCGCTGCGTGCCTCGCAGCCCTGATAGTGTGTGATTCAATAGTAAATATTAGATAACCATGATATGAGTCGCGCCCCCGCCATTTTTTTTCTTCTTCGAACCGAAACAGATGCCTCAACGCATACCGCGTGAAGAAGACGCAATATGGTGAATGTGTGAAATCTATCCACACGGTGTTGCATGAATGCGAACGAACTTGATTTTTCGGTTCCCTCCCGAGGGGCAGGACACAATCATCGGGCAACAGGTTTTTGGCAGCGTCGTTGAATTGTCACGTCCTGCACGCAGCAGACAAAATGGGACAAGATTTGGAGTTTTGAAACAGCATTGCTGCCGAATGCTGAAATAGATTTGTTGGGTTTTAATGTTCGTGCTGATTTTTAAGGAAAAAAAATCAAAGGTATAATTTTTATAGACAAATAATGACCAAAGATGACCAAAACATACATCTGTGAGGCATATCACAAATAGTTCGGTATATATTGCGAAATGTAAAACTTTACTACTGCACTCTGTCCAACTTCTATAAGACCACCCTGATTCTATTTCGTTGCAACACAAACAACACAAACCTTTTCAACAAGAGTTTATTTATTGTGCTTAAATATGATAATTTCAGCTGCCCAGTTTACTAGGGATTACGAAAATGTCCACGCTTGTCCACGGTGAGGGGGTAGGGGGTTTATAGAATGTCCCCGTGGACACGTTAAGTATTTTTTAAAGTAAAACATTCATCTTCATGAGTACTCTGTATTCATCAATAAAAAGACTGTGCTGTCTGAGAGTGCTGCCCGGTCAAACATCAATATTTTTTTTCATATGGCTGAACTTCTGAAATGTATATACTGAAAGAAACGCACATGAATTGGGATCGATCAATTTGTTCCCATCGTTTATAGGGGACCATGAATTCCGCCACGAAAATGACACCCAAAGACAATAGGATTGTTGGAATTTTGGTAGTGTTAAAAATCACGACTTAAGTACGGGTGTTCGATTCAGCTTTTGCTCTTGATGCCAAAACAACTTCGTTTTTATTTTTCGAAAACTTCCAAGGTTTTCCGCAGATAAAACGAGCAACAAATTCGTCCATGGGTGCACGTGCCGTATCTGTGGAGATCTGTTTCTTGCAATGTTTTTTTCAATGATATCTGGAAATTTTTGTAATACGCTTCTATTGAGTTGTCTGGAAAGTCCATGCTCCTACTGCTGACAATCAAATCGAGACACTTATCAAGAGTAATCCTCGATATCTAACACATGAGTTATCAGATGTCTAAAACCACCGTTCATGAGCACCTGGTGAAGCATGTAAACGAAAAAACGCTACAATGTATGGACTACATATTAACCCATATTCCGGCACCCGATCGGATTCGGCATATTGCCATTCGAACGAGATAAATATTTTCATTCTGCAATCCAAGGTTACAATATTTGCACAACTTGATAAAAATAAAGAATACAACATTGTGCTAATTTCAAATCGCCCGGATTCGGGAATAAGGCTTTATTTTACCGAACAACATTTGAAGGAACGTATCTCAATCTGCGATTCGTTTCATAAACGCAACGAAAATACATATTGGTAGTGAATTGTGGAGGGGAAATCATTCACAATAATATTGAGTTATAAAAATCTTGGCAAGTGAAATAGAACTCCGAAACACGTTTTCGCCTGAAGGAACTTATGGTGTGGGTCTGGTGATACTGGAAAGAATAACAGTATCATGAGCTTCTATCAAGCAACTAGTCTCGATGAATCGCAAGCAGAACGTATCCAGAACGCTTCTAGGGCGCTTCTAAAACTTCACCCGCCTTACTTGTTGCAGATATTGCTTCAGAATATTGACTGTTAAGATTCCTGTAAGAACTTCAACTCACTGTGTAGCATAAAAACCGCCTTGCCCAGTTTTTTACGAGTAAACAAAGAAGTTCTAAAAGGATGGAATTCTCAAGATACGTGAAGGATGCTGAAATATTGTGGAACAAAACGGTACATTTATAATCGAATAGACGTCTATATTTTTGTTTGAAATCGGCACGAATTTTTCCGGACAATATTCAGCATGATTTGACAGTTAAGGGTTACATATCAACGGAATCATCGATCACGTTGATTCTGCAGGTGTTTTGTAGTCAATACAATTCATTATTGCAATCAATCAAATCAAATGTCAAATTTCGTAGTATGGGTACGTTCGTAATTCTTCGGATCGTTTGGCGTTTACTCGCAACCGACTAACTGACAACGTATAAGCCCGGTTTTACTGCCGTTAACCGGAAACCGGAAAAGAGTCTTATGAAAGAGAACGGGATATATGTGCGCGTGGGTACATAAGAGAGAGAGAGAAAGTTTGGGAGAAAATTCATTCGATTTTGCTGTGCTCTCGCCCTTACAGGGCAGTCGAGTTCACTCTCAATTTCAGTGTCTATTGGCAATCGTTTTTTATCGCTGTGGCGTGTGTTGTGTTAATTGAAGCAAAATGCAGGCTTCCGCACTAGTAAAAAAAGAAGGACGTGTACTCCAGGAAAAATTGTCTAAAATATACTTTTTTACGTGCATAAATCAGAAAATGGTTTATTTGATTTGTAATGAAGTTGCTGCTGTTTTGAAGGTTCAAAATATAAGTCGAAACACGCGTCAAAATGGACAAGTTTGTTGCCTCATCCTGTGCTAGAACATTGGCTGAGCTAAAATTTGTTTGTTTGAAAGCTTTAAAAAACGAGCTGCCGACTATGTATTTTATGCAGTGGTGATAGATGAGAAAAGGATTTCGAAAATATCGAGGAATTGGCCTGCCTTTGTCCTATGCATGTAGGATTCGAGGATGTCTTGAAAGAATATCGTCCAAATCACCAATCAACTAGCATTTTACCCAATTTCTGACAATGAGAATTTCAAAACTGTCGACAACTGGGAACAAATGTTGACGCACTCCAGTCGATTAATGCTGATTTTTCCTCGCAGATTTTGGTACTTCGAACCACATGAAAGAATTTTCCAATTTTCTCTACCCCATTCAGTTTCGGTACATGCCACTGAAAAACATGCAGATGGAACTCATTGAAACGCAGTGTGATTTAGATGGAACTAATTGAAACGCATTGTGATTTAGAGTTGCGCAACAAATTTGAAAACCATGATGTCTTGGATTTCTACTCCAGATTTGTTCCAGAAGCGCGATTTCCAGAACTAATAGAACAAGCTCATTTAATTACTTCTTTGTTTGAATCCACTAATATTTGTGTGCAATTGATTCAGTTATGAAAGAACTGAAATCAAAGTCAATGAACAAAATCACTGACAGTCATTCGGAAAACACGCTTCGCATCGCTTTCTCTCACGTTCGAGCAGATTTAGAAACGGCGTTGGTGTATGTATTTAAGGATTTTCTATATTGAATCAAACAAAAAATATTGTGGAATTTTTTGATGATGGAAAACTCGTTCAATGTAATCGTGATAGAGTATTCACATTATCAAGTATAGCCATAATTCTGTTAGTGAAAGTTAGTTCTTCACTCTTGCTAAGTTTTGGTCCCCTCAGTACTTCTTCGGTTTCCTAGCAACGATAAAGTTCGGTCTGTACGAGTAGCGTGTGGCAACAGTCACGTTATTTAAGTGCGGGAAAACGGCAAAACAGATCTACGAACTGTTTAAACCGTTTTCTATCAATAAACGATTCGTGTTTCGTACATTACAACAGTACAGTTTTCGGGCGATAGGCCCGAAAAGGAACGTCCGAGGTCGGTACGGCTGCACAATGTTAGCTATGTTATTCATGAACGCGTTCAACGCAATCCTCGTCAGAAACAAAAGCGTTCATCAGTCGAGATAAATTGGATAAATTAACTGGTGCGTACATCAGTGTGTGAGTCATTTATTGACGCCCAGATTGAAGCGAATATGGTTGGAACGATGTAAAAAACTCTAACAGCTTAAATAAAAATACTCATGAATAGATTCACAAGTGATATTCGATATAGATATGGAGATGACGTAAATGGAATTCGGAAGAGAATAATGATTTCCCTGACAATGTTGGAAAAAAAAATCAAAGAATTTTAAACAAATCTTTACTATTGATGAGACTATCATTTTTATCAATTAAAACATGAAATAGAAAATAGAAACAAGAAATAAAATTTAAGCGAATTTTTTTCCCCCAAACCTGGAGAATGTCCACGTGGACAACAGGGAGAGGGGTATAAGGAATGTCCACGCTTGTCCATGGAGGGGAAGGGGGGAGTCTAAAATCATAATTTTTCTGTCCACGTGGTATGTGGACAACCCCTAAGTATTATCAACGAAAATTCAAGATGATCGGCTGATTTACATTTTAATAACTGGCAACCTTGCCATTTCAGCTAATAACCTAGAAAATTCGTGTTGGAACACTATTTACCAAATTCTGCTGAACGGATTTCTCGATAGTTATCCATGTTTCCAAAATTGCGACATTGAGCTCTTCAATCGTGGTGCACCGCTTTCCCTCGATGTAGATTCTGCGTACAAATATCACCCTAAGATGTTCAACTGGATTCAAGTCTGGAGAGCGAACCGGCCAGTTCAAAAATTAAGTTATTGGTCCTTAATCCCTCGCTGAGTTTCCTTGCTGGTATAGACAGTAGCATTATATTGCTGGAATGTGAATTTTTTGTAACGATATCCACGCAAAAACGGGAGGAGAGAAGATTCCAGATTTGCATAAGCGATTTTGAGGTATTCGAAGCTGTTCTAGCTATTTCTCTCTTATCCCGGTCAGAGAGCTTCGATTTAGGTGGAGCTCTCTCCTTCTTACCGTATCCTTGAGGATTAGCAAAATACTTGAGCACTACTTGATGGGATCGTCCAATCCGACGAGCGATTTCTCTGATACCAACATTTTCTTGGTGAAATGCATCGATTTGTCTTTCTTCTCTCTCCGTGAGCACTTTTCCCTTCGGCATTTTTCAGATTTACTAATCGAAACAACTAAAACAACAGAAAATGTAACTGGTCTTCTAGAAACTTGGCATTTGAAAAATACAAAAACATTGCGCTTGCACACACACATATGAAAACCATAGAGTGTATGGAAGTCACCAATACCTACACACTAGAATGTGAATTGAAGCATTGTTTGTTTACAATCACACAAAGCTGCGAGATCATCACCTAGTCTTATAGAGGTTGGACAGAGTGTATATTGCGAAATGTAAAACTTTACTACTACTTAACACATCCTATTCTTGAGCTACAAGTAATCTGCGGTGGACTAATGCTAAGTGAAACATCCATTTCATACATTGATTCTCGATCATGGAGACCTGACTATTAGTTACCAATTAAACAACCACTCGTTTGACGGACAGTAAACGCGCAATTAAAGTCTCCAACTAACACATCCCCACCAACGGATCAGTCGAGTTTAGCGATTCCGGTTCTCGGCTCCGTCCGGTGTCACACGGACGGCCGGACGATCGGACGGACCGGTACTGTAGTATTGGTTTTTTTTGTGGGGGAGAGAACGCGGTAAATCGGTGGTGATTTTCAAAGCAAAAGAGTAGTCCGCCAAACTTGTTTGGTGATTTAGTTGGAAAAGTTTCAGCACTTTTTGCCCCGCTTCCCTCGTTCTTCTCATTGCATAGTTTGCATATTAATTCTGAGCAAAGAACCTGATCAATCTGAGCTGGGATGAATGGTCGGCAGCATGCGAGCGAGAACAGTTTCGAAACATAGCATCAACACGCAGACTGGCGAGAGTAAAAGGAACATTTTTTCGCACTAAGGGCACCGGTCGGCCATTATTCGCGTGTCGGATCGCGAAAAACTTGCACAAGCCACTTTCATCAGCAGCGTTCAACAGCCTCTGTTGGCTCAGAACGGCCACCTCAAGGTTATGAACTTTTTCCATACTTCTATTGCAAATGGAAATGCACTGTTGGGCATCAAAAGTTCAAATGAATTTTCAACGAGTTTTTGTGCGAATGCAAAATGAAGTGCAGTTCCACCGTTGGGTGGTTTGCAATGCAAATATGGTTCAGGGCTCTTGAATACAGAGTATTGTGTGCAGTATGCAGCTCTCTCCCAAGCGGGTGAGGATAAACCAAAGGTTATCCCGGTTGAAATTGCATATCATCGCACTGGAATCGATGCAGGTCAACGTAAGTGCAGCAAATGCCAATAGGAAGTTGCGAAAAATATTCATAAATTGTGCTGTAAAAAAGGGGATGCAAATATTAACTCACAATCCGCACCACTGTGCCCTCCAGCGGATAGCTTCCTCCACGAAGGCTAAGGGTATAAAAATGCTTTCCAATCCAAAATATTTCGGCCAAAGCCCACCCCAAAGATGCATGGAGCAACGTTTTTGTGCGTTGGGTGGCAGCTTTTCTCGCAGCATAACCCTGAGTTGGCCCCTAGTCGGTATCGCTGTCCAGCTAGCAAACATCAGACAATGTTTACAAAATGGCAACCGAAAATCAGGGTCACCCGCAGGAAAGCGTGCAGAAGAAAAATGCATCATCACTAAGTTTTGTGTTATTTTTTTGATTTTTTTTTTCGCATTTAAGTTATACTTGCGTGCGTTCGTCAGCCCAAAGAAGGCATTCGGTGGATCGGGGCTGATCGCTGCTGACGCAGCGGGACCACAAACCGTGGACTCAGCTTGTCAGCAGTGATCGATTATAGGCTTACGTCGTGAGGTTTTATATCTGTGATGATAATTTGTATCGCAATTATGTCTTTGCGTGTATTGTTATCATTTTTTGTTCTGTAGTGAAACGCCAATTCAAAAGAAGAAGAAGTTTCACGCATATGTTTGCATGTGCAACTTTGAACTGCAACAGAAACAACCGCTTAGAAAAAGGGTAGTAATCCAGAAATATTGTGGCGCGGTATTGTAAATGATAAATGTAAATGATTTTGGTTTGTCCGATTTAGGGTGTTTTCACGCAACTAGTAAACACAAATCGATTTTTCTTCATGAAAATCATATATAATACATACGAGTTTGGGTTTGTTGAAAAGCCCAAGTCTGTAGTTGCTAATAATACCATAAGGCGTTGAAATTATTGACTTTTTTTATGTTTTTTTAGCGATTTTCCTCAAAGAGAAGTCATGATCATGGTTTGTCCACCTCTGATCATGGTTTGTCCGGTTTTAGAAATCACCATTTTTGAATGAAAAAATTCGAACTTCATTGTTTGAGTTTACTGTCATCATATTGATCCTTTAATAATTTAGGCTTTCTTCAGAATATTGCCTTTTCTTGGGCATTTCAAATTGTTCACCACAACACACTCAATACAGAGAAACTTTATTTCTGCTATGCGCGAGAGATACCATAAACAAACTGCAGCGCGCCAAGCGGTTGCCATAGAAATCATGTGGAGAAAACAACATTAGTGAATCGGACAACTGATGATCAGAATTGAGGTCATCAAAATGCGGCTATTACATGGTTTAGCTATGTAAATTTGATACATATGGTGTGCAAGCATGATGTTTACAATATTTGTAAGTGTTATAAACCACAAAAGGTCTGATTACGTGCAAAACAAGTATCTGGTGATTGATTAAAAGTTAGCTCAAATATGGGGCGCATTGACACCAATTGAAGGCGGATTTTATAATCCGCCAAAACATATTAATCCGTAAAAATCTATACATATAAATGGATTTCTGTCTGTCTGTCTGTCTGTCTGTCTGTCTGATTCTTATGGACTCGGAAATTACTGAACCGAGCCTCTCTCTAAGGGGGGGCTGCCATATAAATGAAACACATATTTCTACATTACTGGATAATTAACCAAGAAAATGAAACCAAATTAGGCATATGGAGGTTTTAGGGTGCAATAAATGTTTCTATGGTGGTTAGACACTCCACCCCCTTCTCTTAGGGGGACTGCCATACAAACGAAACACAAATTTCTGTATTACTCGCAAATTAATGAAGCAAATGGAACCAAATTAGGCATATGGAGGTTGTAGGGTGCAATTAATGTTTCTATGGTGGTTAGACACTACACCCCCTTCTCTTAGGGGGACTGCCATACAAACGAAACACAAATTTTTGCATTACTCGAGAATTAATCAAGCAAATGGAACCAAATTAGGCATATGGAGGTTTTAGGGTGCAATGTTTTTAAGGTGGTTGGATACTCCTCCCCCCCCCTCTTTTAGGGAGGGCTGCCATACAAATGAAACACAAATTTCTGCATAACTCGAGAATCAATCAAGCAAACGAAACCAAATTTGGCATCTGGAGGTTTTAGGATGCAATAAATGTTTCTATGGTGGCTCGACACTCCTACCCCTTCTTTTAGTGTGGGCTGTTATGCAAATGAAGAACAAATTTCTGCATAACTTGAAAATTAATCAAGCAAATGGAGCCAAATTTGGCATGTGAAGATTTTAGGGGACACGAAACGTTTCTATGGTGAATGGACACTCCTCTACCCTCTCTAAGGGGAGAAGAGAGGAGGGGCTGTCTTTATTCTATCATATTTTCTGTATCAAACATTTATTCCATGTAACGGAGAAACATGTTATTTGCAAGTGGTTGAAAAATCTTGAACGAGAATTGTGTCTGAAAATAATCTGATATTATATTGATGAGTTTTGGTAGAAGTACTAGGAATTTTTTAGTGAAAGGTAAATTCAACGGGGTCGATTAGAAGATCAATCAATGAACAATTCTGCGATTGGACTCATGAACTTGCGCTTAGTAAGAAAACGTGAATGTTTGAATGTATTCATAATAAAAAACAAATTTTGGGCGCGACGAAGTTTCCCGGGTCAGCTAGTATACTATAAACTACTGTAAATCATGAAAAAGACAATTTTATTTATATGTTTCGAAACATTCGAACACCTGATTTGACACAGGTGCGCTGAATTAGAGCATTCAGAAAAGTGGACAAACCATGATCATATTTTCGACTGAACAAACCAAAATCATTTACCTTATTTCAAAACAAAAATTAACCGTGCAAACGTAACGCCCAGGGGAAACCCACGCTGTCCGACGCTCGCTAAAGCTCGGACATAGCTAAAGGATCGTATCACATGTTCAAAACTAACCAGGCAATCTGTGAAACCCAGGTTTGTGTAAGAGACAACACCGCTTCCGACGGCGGGTCGGCGGTGAACTCGGAACGCGTCATCTCGGCGGCTTGGGTCGCCTAGATACCTTCGTTCCCATTACATTGTCCTCAGCCATACAAAGCCATACAAATGAAACACAAATTTCTGCTTAATTCGAGAATTAATCAAGCAAATGAAACCAAATTTGGCATGTGGAAGTTTTAGGGTGCAATAAAAACTCTGAAGGAAAATGGGAAAATTCGCATGTGTTCTACAATTACATATGCTTGTCAATATGTTAGTTGTTAGTCCATTTGATGTTTGTGGTAACGAAATTGATCGTCGCTCGAAAGTGGAAATGGATTTTAATGTGATAAAACGCACTCCTTTATCGTCTTCTATCTATATAAATAAAAATGGATCGCCGAATGTGTTGATGAGAGCAAAATTCGAGGACGGAATTGTCCGGCTTAAAGCCGTCTTGATCTTATCATATTTTCTGTATCAAACATTTATTCCATGTAATGGAGAAACATGTTATTTGCAAGTGGATGAAACATCTTGCACGAGAATTTTATAGTTAAAAAATAATTTTAAAGGATAGATTAGTTGATCAATCAATGAACAGTTCTGCGATTGGACTCATGAACGTGCAATTAGTGAGAAAACGTGGATATGATAACGAAAAATTAATTTTGGGCAGAACGAAGTTTGCCGGGTCAGCTAGTATCAGTTGCATATTTTTAGTTTTCAGAAACACCTTTCTCACATGAAAAAAAAAAATTATGCAGAATCTCTTAGGAGGTGATAGACGATAATATTTGATGAAAAAATCCTTTTACGCATATGGTAAAATTTCAACTTTTTTTTCGTTTCGGGCTCTTTTTGGTTCTGACGGTGTTTTCCCAAAAATTCATAATAAAATTGATTTTTTTTCCATCAACCAAATTGAAACGCTCTACAATTTGTTCTTTGACACCCAACTTCTATCCTTCATAACTTCATTGCAATATCGTTATAAACAATTTCTGGTGAGAAATCAATCACAATCTTCAAAAATCACAATTTTTACTCCACTGTAAAAAGCATAATTTCCCTTGACGTTGGAATATTACATTTAAAAAAAAAGTCATAATTAGAATATTTAAAAACAATCAAACTGTATATAAAAACTGCGTACAACCGAGCGCATTATCATTATTCCGCAACCCAATACGAACATTTCTATTGGCGATACTTTCCCCTACAATAACCCTACACCCAAACTTAATTTTAGCATCCCGATTTTTCAATTTAATTCAATTGGCATTCCGATTTATTACATAAAATGAGCTTAAAAATAACAGAAAATGTGCTACTCTCCAATACTGGTATAGCATTTGCATAATATATATGCTATAGCAATATTAGAGCAATATGCGCGAGCAAAACTAGAAACGCATCGCAAATAAGTACGCATTAAAGCTATTCATATACTTTGCCACATACAAGGGAACTTCGATGTAGCGTACCCTCGATATAACGTACACATTTTCAAAGTCCAAAGGAATAATTTTTTGAATATTTTTTTCTGAAAGAACAATAAATTATACTGAAGCTTGTTTTGTACCTTTAACCAATCCCAAAATTTGGCTTCGTCTTCTAGTTAAATTTATTCATAAATTTTACTCAAACAGCAACACAATAAAGTAATATAAGCTACGTTTCTAAGTTTTTTTATTATGCTTCGATATAATGTACAAATTGATACAACGTACAATTGCATTGTATCGAAGTTACCCTGTACACGGCCCAGACCGAAAAATATATTCACGTTTATGCTCTCTATTTTACTCTTACAAAACATTTTTTTAACTTCATTTTATAATGAGGAGTGATATCAGGCGTTTAGGCAACAGCCCCAGTGGCTATGCGAATAGCGTGGTCGTGTAAAACAGCCTTGCATTCCAGCCGGCCTTGTTTCGAACTCCGTTGACGTCGTATGGACTTTTTCTTGGGTTAAAAGAAAGTCTGACCAAACGTATCATTTTTAACGGGACAGTACCGTTTTTTCGACTCTTTTATATTGTCCCGGCTTTTCATCGATTTGGACCGTATTTTCAGTATGCTGAAAACAATCCTTCTTATTATTTTTATAAAAATTTCTTTCGAATGATCATTTTCAAACGTTTTTTTGACGAATTGTGGTCCTATTTTCTACAACAAGAAATGTCCTGTTCGACCATGTGATTTATTTGGAAACCCATGCCTTGAAAATACGGTTGCTGCTAACAGATCAGTCAGTGACCTTTCAAACATTTGTAGGCTTTGTTGGAGGAGGTTATGCAAAAAAAAAAAAGTCCAATTGATTCAAATGAAAGGCAAAATTACTCAAAATAGTAGAACATTTGCCGCACCAATGAAACACAAATTTCTGCATAACTCAAGAACTAATCAAGTAAATGAAGTCAAATTTGTCATGAGGAGAGGGGGGAGGGGATAGTTACATAACTCGAGAACTAATCATGCAAAAGGGTAAGCGCAAAACTCGAGGAAGGAATCGTCCGATTTAAGATGTCATCATTTTATTATATTTTCTGTATTCCATGTAAGGGAGGAACTTGTTATTTGCAAGTGATTGAAAAATCTTGCAAGAGAATTGTGTCTGAAAATAATTTGATATTACAATGACGAGTTTTGATAGAAGTACTAGGGAATTTTTAGTAAAAGAAATTTGTAAAGGGTCAATTAGAAGATCAATTGGATCCATGACCGTTCGCTTAGCAAGAAAACGTGAATGTTTGAAGATACTGATAGCCAAAAATCCGTTTTGGACTGAACGAAGTTTGCCGGGTCGGTTGATACAGAAATAAAAAAGTGGTACAAAAGTACGTGTCAGTTTCAAATCGTTTGTTTGTGGACGAATTTCTAGCGTGTAAAGAAAAAACGTGAAGTGCGAACGTGAAGTATACTGATCATATTTTGTGTCTGCCAGGCAGTATCACATCGGATGAAAGGGTTTTTTTTACGAAGCACAATATGTGAACGGAAAAATCGAAAGATCATTGCCAAACAGAACTTTGATCTGGAATATTACAACAAAATTTATAATTGCTAATAATCATAATCTCCTTCGCCAAGTCTCTCCATCATTTAAATATGCCTTCACTTTAGAAAACAAGTTGGAGTGTAATAACTTTAGATTGTTTTGTTTTATTCTAGGTTTCATTCACTCAATAAAATTTTCCAAAATACATTGGGTGTGCAACCTAATTCGTTCCGTTTCGACAAGCTTTAAATATTCGACGATAATGTGCGATTCACATAGAACGTTACGGAAAAGAACGTCTACGTTCCGTCAACGTCTCCACCAATTCACACATGCAGTCAATGCTTGCACCAGCACCATCACGTCAAATGTCAAACGAATAATCTACTCAATGTTATTCATGGTGTCGCCATCTACAACAATTTTGAATTGCAATGCCCTCTTTCAAATCAGCATGCCTAGAATCAGTCCTCAATTTAGAAAAAAATCAGTGAAAATCATTGAACTATATTATTTAAATGCCTAAAACCTGTAGTCCCGACCCTGTTTTAACAATAATAATATATAGACTGTTTTTCTCAGCTAGTCGTGAATTGATTTTGACTGAGAAATTTGAAACTGGGTGATATGTTGGCATACAAAATGCAGCCAAAATCAAAACAAAAGCCGAGACACAAAGCCCAGACAAAAACCCAACGAGCAGTCCGTCTCCGTCAATTATTCTTTTCTACAAATCCTGCCGGTCGTTTTCGTTGAACGTATGCTGACGGGTCGTTACGTTGCTGGTGTATGTGAATGTTTTCATGAGAATTGCATGGTAGAATCATTGACGTAACGTGACGTGACGGGACGTGAACGTAACGTGGATGTTGTATGTGAATCGCATTTAACAGATTTTTTTTTTGCGAAATCGTGAATCGTGAAGAATCGTGAAGTGTCGACATCTGTCAACCAAATATTTTTTATAAGTTTTTGAGTTTTACACAACAAGTTCAATATTTGTTGCGTTGAAAATGTCAAGTTTCGTTGCAAATAAGTACCATTGGATTCATTCTTGGCTTTTAAAGATGTACTCTTCTTTCGTGATGGTTGAAAATTGTGGCTAGTGATGGCCAATGCTTTGAATGATGTATTAATTCATTTTATTTCACAAATAAAAGTGTTTTTCATGCAAAAAAGGGAACGAACCAGATTGCAGGTGTCTTTTGTTTTTTTTTTTTTGATAGCCTGTCCCGTATTCTATTTTAAACTATTTGGTTAGCCTACCTAAAACCTTCACTTATCAAATTTGGCTCCATTTGCTCAATTAGTTCTCGAGTTGTGCAGAAATGTTTGATTCATTTGTATGCCAGAGCAATCCCCCCCTCACAACTTAGAGAGGGGTATCAAACCATCATAATAATCTTCCCAGACCCCAAAAACCCTTACATACGAATTTTCACGCCGATCGGTTAGTAATTTCCAAGTCTATAAGAATCAGACAGAAAGACAGAACCAGATGTCACGCAGTATCTTAAACACCTCGAATCACAGTGATTTTTTTTCAAACTTACACGATCATTGCTATTGTCATTCTGATGAAGTTATGACATTATCATTTATCATGTAAGGGACACTTGTTATTAAATTTTTCAAAACACATTCGGAGTAAAAAATCTTTCAAAAATTGTTAAATAATCAATAGATTGGATTTTTTTAGATAAACAACATTCAAAAAATATACAATAACAACATCAAAATATATACACAAAATATTTTTTTTTCCAGCATAGTTATAACCAACATGACTATGTCGTTTATCAGTTTTATCTCTTTTTCTAAAATCACAGTCTTACAGTCGGATTCTCGCGTGAACAATCTGATTGCAATTGAGAGTCTCCACCATCCACATTGTACGCATAAATTACTGAAGACGTTTCATTGAAAACAAGACCAATCCTTTGTTGATTCAAAGCGCTTCCAGCAGAGCCTGCAACTCATCGAATATCAACAAATTAAATATTGTCCAGTTTGCGTCAATATAGGAACGTCGCGACGCAGTGCAAAGTCCGAAAGACGTAGAATGTTTTGCTACCTTATTGATTCTACACTTGTACATCTTCACCAGTTGAGAACTTTGAAATTTCTGTAGAGAGAAAAAAATCTCTGTGGGTACATTCAGTTATGATAAGTGCGTGTCATTCAGCACATAAATCGAATCTATTTTACGGATATTTGCAAGCTTCAATGACGCCGAACTGAAGTCACAGATATCCCGCCCTTTTTATCATTTTGTATGTCTTGCAGACGATGCGATCAAGATGTTTGCGTAGCAGCGCTGCTTCCCAGTAGCTGTCGGATGCTTTCGGAATTGCCGTGACCGGCAGAACTGTGTCTACAAGTGCTGATCCACTGCCATCGCTTAGAACTTAGAACTCACGACGGACATCGCGGAGCGCTGCGGCTTTGACCCAGAACTTTGCGGCTATGTTAGGCGATGTGGCGGCCAACAATGCGGAACATACCACCCGCCACCGGGGCGGCGAAGGAATGAGGCAGAAAACGATGCACACACCATATATTAACGGGGCCGCGGTGTCCGCGAAAGGGAAAATCGAGAAAGCCGGCCACCGCGAGACATGCGAGGCATGAAACATGACGAATTAAGTCAAGGTTAGCTTTGCAAACGAGCGAAATTGGACCAAGGTTAATGTGGTTGCAGGTGAGGGGCAGTTGGATGTTTTTCTTTTTCTCTGCTTTTATGATTTTTGAGGACCCAATTCAGCCACAGTAAATGGTGCCCAGTGCCCACCAGCTCGAAAGCGAAAGCTGCCACTTTATTAGTATGGATTGCCAATTTTTTTTTTGATTGACGAATTGATCAATTGGCGATTGATCAGAAACAGTCCGATAGCGGTGTTATTCTACACCTTACACAAGACCGATTTCGGTGTCGTTAAGTGAATAAAAAATAATGGGGTGAACAATTTCCTCACAATTGATATGAGATGTAATGGCATTATATGGCTTACATCACCCGGAGGCGACGCTTTGCGTTCGAAACGTTCGGAGTTTTGACAGACATCTAATGATGCTCATTTATGTCCACGGAAAGAAATAAAAATGCGTGTTTTTACTTTCGTTTCTTTCGATTTTTTTTATCGCAATCCAACGGAACACACAGCGGCGATAGGAAATCGAACCTTTGACTTGGCGTAGTTTTCACCATCGATCCGAATTTCGCTGTTCCTTATTTTTTTTCTATGTTTTTTTGGGGGGGGGGGGGGAATTGGGAAGGCGGTTTCAGCTTTCAAATCATCATAAACTGGTCGGCGGCAGTGGCAGCAATGGTGTGTTGTTGTGTTACGCCTTGGGCTTGTCTCGCTGACAAATGAACACACAAATGAAGGTGATGTAACTGCCAGCCACCGCCGCCTGCAGCTTGAAAGCGCCGAAATCGAAGATTTGGAAACGATAGTCTCGACTGAACATCATCATCTTGCTTTCCCAGAGTGCGATTCATGGTGGTGGGATCGCATTCAATTCGCGGAATGCAGATGGCGGCACTTGGAGGGAATTAGTTATTGGTCCGCGGTTTCATTCGATTGCGAACAATGGAATGCACATATCCGTTTGTGGCATATGCGTCATAGGTGAGCAGGACGTTGTGAATAACTAGATCCAACACTATTTAGAGTGATATTTCTATGGTGTTACCATAGTAAATCGCCCGTTCATATGGATCTTCATACTCAGAAAAAAATACTGTTGACTCATTTCAGCGCAAATTTGCAACGTTTTGGCTCACTATAAACACCTTTATCACACGATATTTAAAAATTGAAAGACGTTGTAAAAATGAGAACATTTTCTACTAGTATTATCGAAGAATTGTTGAATCCATACTTCTCGACTCCATTCGACTGGATCGCATCGGTTTTAATTGACCATTACTGTTGTGGCCAAATGATATCTGACTGTTCGAACATGTGCGTAACAATAGGTGACTTTATATCCATTACATTCGGTCTCACATCAGGCATTCCTCAAGGAAACCATCTTGAACCTTTGCTTTTCGCGTTGTACCTAAATCATGTTAATTCAATCTTTCCGTATGCGTGGAAAACAATGCAACATTTATACAGCGAAGGTTAGCCATTTTTTGACTATTGGCAGCTTTTAAGTGGATCCGATCGAATGTCGTTGAAAGCTTCAAAATACTATGTTATCGCTCTTTCTCGAACTCTACGACATCACAGCAACGAGTCGGATATCGTCCCGTAGATGGACAGTGTTTTGTCTTGACCAGGGTTGCCATAATAAAATCTGTGTTTTTGGTCCGAAAAAATATTTTTATCTTATTTTTTTTCTCAAAAAATCTGTATTGAAATCTGTTGAAAAATTTATAAGTCCAATTTTGAAGCATAATTTTACCTTTAGATTGATTGGCATAGTCATTGCTGATTAGTCGATGCTGATGATATCCACGTAAATCGTGGATACCATAAATCTGAGTGAATTCAGGTGTTCCAGTTTGTTTTGTTCAATTCAACAATCAATAGCAAAGCGTAGTTCTACAGTAAATTAGGTTTGGTCATCAAATAGTTTGAACGCTTCAAACTTCGTTTTATTTTTTATTTTCGGTCGTAGTTGAATCTCTCTAGGTTATGTATATCTATATATATATATAAATGGATTTCTGTCTGTCTGATTCTTATGGACTCGGAAACTACTGAACCAATCAACACGAAAATTGGTATGTGGGGGTTTTTGGGGCCGGGGAAGGTTTTCGTGATATTTTGAGACCCCTCCACCCCTCTAAAAGGGGGCTGCCATACAAATTAAACACAATTTTCTATATTACTCGGGAATTAATCACGCAAATGAACCGAAATTTGGCATGTGGAGGTTTTAGGGTGCAATAAATAATTCTATGGAGGTTAGATACTCCTCCCCCTCTCTTAGGGGGGGCTGCCATACAAATGAAACACAAATTTCTGCATTACTCGAGAATTAATCAAGCAAATGAAACCAAATTTGGCATATTGAGGTTTTAGGGAGCAATAAATCTCCCCTCTCTAAAGGGGGGCTGCCATACGACTGAAACACAAATTTCTGCATTACTTGAGAATTAATGAAGCAAATGAAACCAAATTAGGCATATGGAGGTTTTAGGGTGCAGTTCTGCGATTGTACCCATGAACTTGCTCATAGTAATAAAACGTAAATGTTTGAAGGTAGGGTAAATGGTTTGTCCAGTCGAAAATATGATCATGGTTTGCCCACTTTTTTGAATGCTCTAATTCAGCGCTCCTGTGTCAAATAAGGCCTTCGAATGTTTCGAAACATATAAATGAAATTGCCTTTTACATGATTTATAGTAGTTTGATAGTATATTTTTACGAAATCACATGTTTTAAAGGATTATAAAATACACCTTCTATTTGTGTCAATGGGCCCCTCATTCGAGCTAACTTTTAATCGATCACCAGATGATTATTTGGCACGTATTCAGACCTTTTCTGGATTACAACACTTATAAATATTGTAAACATCATGCTTGCTCACCATTTGTATCGGATTTACATAGCTAAATGCGTTAATTTGATGAACTCAATTCTGATCATGAGTTGTCCAACTCAATAATGTTGGTTTGTCCACATGATTTCTATGGCAACCGCTTGGCGCGCTGCAGTTTGTTTATGTTTGTTTATGGTGTGCTTCGCGCATAGCAGAAGTATGGTTTTTCTGTGTTGATTGTGTTGAGGTGAACACTTCTAAAATGTCCAAGAAAAGGCAATATTCTGAAGAAAGCCTAAATTATGAATGAATCAATATGATGACAGTAAACTCAAGCAATGATAAATGCAACATCTAATTGTGAATTCGAATGTTTTCATTCAAAAATGGAGATTTCTAAAACCGGACAAACCATAATCATTTTTTTGGGCAAACCATGATCAGAGGTGGTCAAACCATGATCATAATTCTTCTTTAAGAAAAATCGTTAAAAAACATAAAAATTTGAATAATTTCAACACCTTAGTATTAGCAACTAGAGACTTGGGGCTTTTCAACAAACCCAAACTCGTATCGATTATGTGTGATTTTCATGAAGAAAAATCGATTTGCATTTACTAGTTGCGTAAAAACACCCCAAATTGGACAAACCAAGATCATTTACCCTATTATTAACAAAAAACAAATTTTGGGCGGGACGACGTTTGCCGGGTCAGCTAGTCTACTATGAATGTCTAGACCGCAATGTGTTTTTCCAATTCGACTAAACCGATTTTGTAGTCCGTGTTGGGGAAGCGCCTTGCGGTCTACATGAATATATGGAGAATTGGAAGCTCTATTTTCAATGCTATTTTAACATATGAGCTACAGGAAATGTTATAATTACATTGCAATACATTGTTAGTGAAAGCCCGAATCAATTGGTAAAAATCATCATAAATCATGAAATCATCATGAAATGTCTGAGAATAAAACATATGTACTCTCCATATATTTATATGTACTCTCCATATATTCTCGAAAACGTAATTCTGCTTCAAAACGTCTCGATCCTTTTTTAAGATATTTTTTTTAAAATACAAGAACAAAAACTTTGAAAGCAAATGAAATTTCACCACTATCACCAATTTCACATTCCCTATTTCAAACGATTCGTCCATTTAATGTTCGAAGAGAAACAGATCGAACGAGATGCAAAAAAACTCTAACGGAATACAGAATTCGAATTTTATCAAGCCGTTCGAAATATTTCGAATCAATCGAAATACAGAATAGGGGTGAATATGAGCCTTTGTTTTTTACATTCTCTGTGCTGTAGTAAGAAAAGACAAACAGTGTTATTTATTTATAACTATCTGACCTGGCGGACTGCGTTCCATCCAAAATTGATTTTTTGATATTAATTCTTTCGAACATTCACATTTTCTCAATGAGCGAACGTTTGTGAATTCAATCACAGAACTCTTCATTGATTTATCTTCTAATTGGCCCATTACAATTTCTTTTTAACAGAAATTTTCTAGTACTTTTTCCAAAACTGGTCATTATAATAAAAACATATTTTCAGACAAAATTTTCGCTCAAGATTCTTGATTGCGATTTTCGCTTCACACCAACGGAACACGAAGCCTAATTTCGCAAACGCTAAATCCAATTGAACTAACAACGATGTCATTCAAGAACATATAGCTACTTTCATTCGAACTTTCCTTCAAAGCTTTTAAAAAAATCTACGGGCAGAGACGAATACAACCAAATAAAGCCGACTCAAATCGGATCATTCCATCCGTATACATTTAGCGTTCTATTTTTATTTATATAAATAACACTAACTAATAACGCAGACGTTGGCATTAGAATGTAGGACATCATGCTACATATGAATGTCGAAAACAGATGATTCTCATTCAAACAGATTCGAAGGCTATATGAATAAAATGGGTTAAATGAGAAAAATATTATTAACATCAAGCCGTAACTATTATTGGAACGTTATTTTTAAAAAATCTTGATATTATCTATGAAACCCAAAAAATCTGTAATCTGTATCTACAGATTCTTGGTCCCAAAAAATCTAAAAAATCTGTACAAATACAGATTATTCTGTACATATGGTAACCCTGGTCTTGATTCGCATCGCGTCTTATTGAATGTCAACGATAGTTAGTGAGCTTTCTGGATCGATGCACATCAAAGCACCACCACAATATACTTCACAGATATACACTGTGTCCAATGTATTCTAATACACTTTTTTCTTCGCTGTAGTGGTGAAGCAACAGCGCATACGAGGGATGGCTATTAAATAACGAGACTGGTTACGTAAAAGGGTTATATTTTCAAAATTACGGTACAACGATATGCTCCCCTTCAATATACTCCCATTGGCTCCTCACACACCTTTCCATACGTTTTTTCCATTGTTCGAAGCAGTGCCGAAACTCTTCTTTTGTGATGGTGTTCAGAAGCCGCGTCGCTTTTTCCTTCGCCTGATCTACGGACTGAAATCGGGTACCTTTCAACACGAATTTGATCTTGGGGAATAGAAAAAAATCACATGGGGCTAGATCTTGCGAATACGGGTCATGTGCGAGCACTGGAATGCCCTTCTCGGCTAAAAATTGCTTCACCGACAGCGCGTTATCCGCAGGTGCCTTGTTGTTCGTGTTTTTCGTCACACATGATTTCCGACGCGCACTACAAACCACTTTCCATTTAAACCACTGCTGCTCGCAAACTACTACAGTGACAAAAACGTGTTTTCGTACGTTTATAGCAGACACTTCAAGCACGCACCAAACGCACTATTCGTTTCTCCCCACCCCTCTAGGGCGCTCTCCAGGCGCGCAGTTTTGTTATTTAATAGCCATACCTCGTACGCTATTCTTGTATTGGTGTAATATGAGGCTGTCAAAAAAGTCCTGCGGTATTTTTTTTTGAATTTTCATTTGTTCATAAAATTAGTTACAATCATCTGTTTAAGTCAAATATGCGCCGTTTTGTTCGATGACTTGTTCCCAACGAGATGCCAACTTCATAATACCCCTTTTATAGAAGCTCGCTTCCTTATTGGCAAAAAACTCGGATAGCCAATTTTCACAGGCCTCTTTTGTGGCTAACTTCTGACTACCTAGCTCGTTCGCCATGGACAAAAACAGGTGGTAGTCACTTGGTGCAAGGTCCGGACTATACGGCGGATGCAAAAGAACCTCCTATCCGAGCTCCCGAAGCTTCTGGCGCGTCACCAAAGAAGTGTGTGACCTGGCGTTGTCCTGATGGAAGACAATGCGGCCTCTGTTTATCAAAGATGGCCTCTTCTTCATGAGTGCTACCTTCAAGCGGTCCAGTTGTTGGCAGTACAGGTTCGAATTGAGCGTTTGGCCATAGGGAAGCAGCTCATAATAGATTATTCCTTGACAATCCCACCAAACACACAGCAGAACCTTCCTGGCCGTTAATGAGGGCTTGGCCACCGTCTGAGCCGCTTCAGCGGGCTTCGACCACGACCGTTTGCGCTTCACGTTGTCGTAAGTGACCCACTTTTCATCGCCAGTCACCCGCTTCAGAAACGGGTCGATTTTGTTGCGATTCAGCAGCGATTCACATGCGTCGATACGGTCAAAGATGTTTTTTTGCGTCAACGTGTGTGGCACCCATACATCGAGCTTCTTTGTGAATCCAAGCTTCTTCAAATGGTTAATAACGGTTTGATGACTTATCCCCATCTCTTGGCCGATGCTACGGCTGCTACTATGCCGGTCTTTCTCGGCTAATTCAGCGATTTTGTCGCAATTTTCGACGACAGGCCTTCCGGAGCGTGGCGCATCTTCGACGACCTCTACACCAGAACGAAAACGTTGAAACCATCGTTGTGCGGTGGAAATGGAAACTGTATCGGGTCCATAAACTGCACAAATTTTATTGGCAGCTTGAGATGCATTTTTGCCTTTGTCATAGTAGTACTGTAAAATATGTCGGATTTTCTCTTTATTTAGCTCCATATTTGCGACACTATAACTCACGAACGACTTAACCAAACAAAACACTGTCAAGGACTATATTATAGCGCGCAAAAATACCTTTCCAACAAGCTATAGTATGACTCGATACAATGAATACAACTAGAACTACGCGCTTACAACGACACCTCGCGGAAATACCGCAGGACTTTTTTGACAGCCTAATATATGTAGCACTATGTTCAAATTCCATTAATATAATACATTCATCGACGGATCTTTTCGATTATTTTCATTTAATGTCCATTGTTTATCAACGATGGGAGAGTTTGTTGGTGTGGTGATAATAGTTTCCTGGAAGTGAAGCGTGAATTTGCTTATCGAACCATTAGGAGGTACCGTTAGATGTCCTCGTTGGAGCGTTGGCTTCAGAAAAGATCCGTCAGAAGACGTTCAGCAAGGAATGAACGTTTTACAAAAACAGCATACAAAAAGTTAAAATTAGGTTCGCTGTACATTACGTCGTCCTCATGGAATTACCCTCAATACCTCTCCGGGCTGAATGACCATTGAAAGATCCTGGGGTTGAATCGATTATGCGTATGGCGTGATACAGTGTGGACTCGATTCGTCGTCGATCTTATCCAAGCCAATATGCAAGGGAATAAAAGAGGTTCAAGCGAAACCCGAATACTTGTCGGCAGGGTTGCCAACTATAATTTTAAAAAAATCAGGAAGAATGAAAATAAAAATCAGGATGAATCAAGATAGTTCACATTGGGTTGTGCGAAAAGTTAATGTCGATTTTTGGGAAAACAAAAGCATCATTTTCAATCGAAGCATTACAATTTAATTTTATACTCATAGTTTTGTTTCACAATCTTTCGCCATCTTTCACACAGCTTAAATATTCTATCCTCCCAGAACATGTTTGCTTCTTCGTCGAAAACTATGGTAAGCCATACATGTGAGAAACAGGTTGCTTGGTAGTATCTCATAATACAGAATCCATTTCAAATCCTACCAGAAACAGAGTATATCTTCCTTCGGGCGAAGACCGGATATGTAGAAGAATTAATAAGAATGGTATAAATCCTCGCATAAGCGGAAATGCTAGTGTTTCGCCTGACTTTTTGATGATTTATATTTTTTTCCAAAAACCGACAGCATCACTACAGCCAATTGCAGAGAAACCAATATTCTGGGGATAAATCGACTTACACATTATTCTCAATAAAGCAATGTTGTTCCTCAAACTTAATCTCGTTGTAATTTCATAAATTCGTCAGACAATCTGGTTTCATGAAATTTTCTAGCACTGTTTTGGAAAGCCACGAAATAATTGAGGGTAGAAATAAAAAAAGTTAAGTACAGCTTTGCGGCTATATAATTTAGCGTAATGCAAGATATATACAAGTGCGAACCGGAGAACTATCATGACAGAAAACTTTGGCATGGAAACCATATTACAAAAAATGTAAAGAGTACAGAAATCAGGAAAAATCAGGATAAATTGAGTGTTTGTCAGGGAGCATGCTAAAAAGTCTGGGAAATTCTGAAAAATCAGGAAGGTTGGCATCTCTGCTTGTCGGTCTCGACGAACAAGTTGAAATCAACAGGATTTGCACAGGTTTTTTTTTGCGTTTATTCTTCATTTTACTAGTATAATAATATTTAGGCATCACTGTCCCACCATTTATTTTGGGTAGATCCAAAATTAAAGAATCGGTTCAAGTACCTGAATTTCATGTCACGCCTCCATCAGGGCTAATGCACTCATTTCTGGTTCGAAGAACGAATCAATTCTCAAACAAATGAAACAAAGTTTCACAGAACACGTGCACATCTTGTTCGCGAATGCCTAATAACAATGAGATTTATAATCTGCAAAGGTTAGGGTGGCAAATTTTCCAAATTTCCTTTACTCCCTCCTTGGAAGATTTTCGAAGATCAAAAAATAAAAACTTTGAGCGCTTAGAGGCAGAGATGCCAACCTTCCTGATTTTTCAGGATTTCCCCGACTATTTAGCACGCTCCCTGATATTCTGACGAACACTCATTTTATCCTGATTTTTCTGAGATGATCCTGATTTTTGTACTCTTTACATTATACGTAATAAATATACTGGTTTCCATGCCAAAGTTTTTTTTTCATGATAGTTCTCCGGTTCGCACTTGTATATATCATACATTAAGTTAAATTCTCTAGACGCAAATCTGTACTTAACTTTTTTTTTATCTCTACCCTCAATTGTTTCGTGGTTTTCCAAAATTACTCAAGGGAAAACTTTTGAATCCACACTTAATATAAAAAAATTTTATATATAATTTGTTCATCTGATTCACAGTAGAATCAACTTTATTGATGGGACTATTGTAAATATATCTATAACAGTACTAAATATCATAAAAATTAGGAAACATTCAACAAGTCCTCCACTGCTGTTATGCTTTCCTCATTTGTCGAGTAAAGATTCATTCCAAAGCATGGATGATGAATTCAATGAAAATTCGAATATTGAAACTGCAACTCTGCACTGTAGTGATGCTGAAGGTTTTTCGGAAAAAAATATAAACGATGAAAAAATCAGGTGAAACACTAACATTTCCGCTTATGCGAGAATTTATACCAGGCTTATTAATTCTTTTACATATCCGGTCTTCGCCTGAAGGAAGATATACTCTGTTTCTGGTGAGATTTGGAATGGATTCTGTCTTATGAGATACTACCAAGCAACCTGTTTCTCATATGCATGGCTCGCAGCAGTCTTCGATGAGGAAGCAAACATGTTCTGGGAGGATAGAATATTTAAGCTGTGTGAAAAATGGTGAAAGATTGTGAAGCAGAACTATGGATATAAAATTAAATTATAATGCTTTGATTGAAAATGATGTTATTGTTTTCCCAAAAATCGACATTAACTTTTCGGACAACCCAATATGAGCTATCCTGATTTATCCTGATTTTTATTCTCACTCTCCCTGATTTTTTAAAATTATGGTTGGCAACCCTGCTTGGAGGCATCCCTGCTTGGAGGCATCCATAAATCATGTCCAATTGAGCTGAATCTTTGTACAAGTAATTTTTTTTGGGCTAATCAACAAAATTTACATGGTCGGTTTTTGAAGTTCGATGATGAATTTTTTTTTCCATTGCCACCCCAGCAAAGGTATTGCAGATCGCTCACTGCGTTCACACAACTTTGCGATTCATAAGCGATATCACTGCCATATACTACATACTGATGTATGTAGTATATGGCAGAATATTTTTTCAGAAAAGACTAGCTGATTGGCTTTAATTTGACATGTCGATCATCTGAATCGGTCTAGTTGTTCGAAAATTGGGGACTTGGAAAAAAAATTTTTTTGGAAAAAGCAAGATTTTTCGAACCACCCTATAATGGAAATGGGCACTCTTACGGAAAAATTAAAAAAAAAAATACCGGTTTAATATTTTGCAATAAGGAACAAAACTGCCAATAATCACGAAAATCTGAGAACCTCTATATATCTTTCCGCATGGAATGGCTGCAAAGAAACATCGGGCTGTTGGGCTATTAATAACACAACAATGATCATATAAACCATCTCCGCTGTTCGGTCTAACTGAACAATGGAACAGAAAGAAAGCTCTTAGCCTAAATGGCTTCTATGTAATTTACAATTTAGGATAAATTATAAATATTAGGTTGGGGAAAACTTATCCATTATTTTCTCGTTGGCTGGCTTTAGTGATCAATATCTCGCGTAGTATTCATCATACCAAATTCCAAATTTAAGCTCGTTGTGAGGGTGATATTTCACACTATAAAAAATTCTTTTGCTGTTTTTTGTTTGTTCCATTCAGTTGTGAGTTACAGGGTGTTAACAATGGAAGTCAACAAAGAAAAAATTCGGCAAATTTTACACTTTTTTTTTATAAATGCGGAAATGCAAGCTAGACCGCTGAAATTGTGAATGGTGTCTATGGTGCCGATACTGCAACAGTAAAATACGTGCAATTTAATTTATTTCCAAAAAAATATTTTTCCGAGAGCTTGATTGGGATGTTTTAATGCATACTTTAGAATGGCAACAAATATTGCAACAAAACGGTGCATATTTAACCCCAATCGGACAATCCGAGGCATATAAAAAATAGTTTTGAATTTCACCCAAAACTAATGGATTATTTTTTCCCCAACCTAATATATAAAATTAAAAATATTATAAATATGTACGCTATTTAATCCGGGTCTGGTACAGGTAGTAAGTTAATGAGCCTGCATAAATAGTTAAACAAATGGGATAAAAATAATAATGTTTTTTTTACCCGGCGTACCTTTTTCTAACTGGTTACACTCTTGACTCAGCATATTAACTCATTGTGGTCATTTGTCTGCTTTCAGCCACCACAGCAAGAAACCACGCTTATCTCATATATTACTCAACCAAGTATCAGTTTATGCTTTTCCTAAACGAAGCTTGATGTCTAGTGAACCTGGTCAAGAATCAATACGGTGCTACTATGAGTAATAGATAACGGTACTCAGTATTAAACAAAGCAGTCACCCACACAAAACAACGCACAGTGCGTTGAATGCATAACGGGTGTTAAATAAAAAATGAGAATTTTATCAATACCTTTCAGTAACTCAAATAAAGAGCGTAAAATTTTCTTTCTCCAAGAAAATTGCTCTTTGGGCTCCCTAGAAACAGTAGGCGTGTTTGGTTTTGCTAGTTTGAAGCACGTGCTCCGCGAACGCATTGTACCGTTCTACGAAACGCATTTCCAGCAAGGAAAAAAGTTCACGGTGGCACATTTTAAGGAAGAAAATGTACCTGTCAGTACGGTATATCGTATCCTGGGTTCCCTGAACGTAGAGCGGAAGGTCGGAAGTGGTCGTCCGGTGACGATAATGACGAAACAGAGGAAGACATAGTTAAAGAAGCTGTTTGACAACAAGGACGCAACCGGCGTGACGCCGGTCGGAAATATGGCTGCTTCCACGTATTGATCCATCGGATCCTCAAGATGGAAGGAATCGTCTGCAGGAATAAGACGAGGTCGCCGGAGTACACGGAGGAGCAGATTGAGACGGTTAAATCACAGTGTCGGTGGATGACCAAAAAATACCGCGGGATGTCTTTCGTTCTGGACGACGAAAGCTATTTTCCACTGTCCAAAACGCATATTCCAGGAAATGATAATTACTACTCCAGCGACAAGTCATCCACACCGCCTGAATTGAAATACAAGTTCAAGCACAAGTTTGAAAAAAAGGTTATGTTGTACATCGCCATTTCCGACCGGGGCATTTCTAAGCCCTGGTTTAAGCCGAGCGGTCTGGCAATCAACCAACAAATCTATCGAGAAGAGTGCCTCGATAAAATCCTGCTGCCGTTCCTGAACGAGCATCACGCGGATGGGAAGTACGTCTTCTGGCCGGACAAGGCGTGTTCCCATTACGCCAAGAAGACGCTGGCGTATCTTGAGGAGAAAAAGATACCGTTCGTGCCGAAAGATCGTAACCCAACAAACTTGCACAAGTGCCACCCAATAGAGGATTTCTTTGGCTCACTCAGTGCCCTAGTGTATAAAAATAATTGGAGGGCCAAGGACACGAAGCAACTGACTACAAGAATCCGTAATTGTATCCGGAAAATTGATATATATATATATATATATATATATATATATATATATATATATATATATATATATATATATATATATATATATATATATATAGTATATATATTATAACGCTTTTCTAGTCGCTCGGTGATGAAAACTCAAAAATTTTGTTGTCTAGGTTGTGGGAAATTGTTGATTGATTTTGAAGACATTTGCGTTCGATTTTTCGCCTTTTATAACCCTCGATTAGCTCAACTAGGTTCTATGATTTCAGGTCACATCTTGATGAGGATATCCAGCATGGGTCATTTGGCTGTAGCTTATTAGGCTTATTCCTGAACATTTTATGTTCACCATCCTCGACGTATTCTATACGTGTTCACCTTTTCGACTGCTTAATCGTTTTTTTTTCGCAGCAGTTTTCGGACAACATTTATGATTTTTCGAATCATTTGTCCAAAGGCCTCTGATATCGCAACGCCATTTTGGAAAGTTTTATATTCATTTTTAAAATGAAAATCAAGGATGATTTCCTCATTGTGTGAAGTAAATTGTGTTATTAATGTTCAAATTCAATAAATTAATACACCTAGTAATCCTTCAAGTTGTCCGACAAATTATATTAATAAAGGGCCTGGGGTAAAGGGGTAAGGGAGTAAAAAGTGCCCCCAAACCAAATCACTAGCTGTATGGCAAATGTTGTAAAGGATATTAAATAAGAAATTTTAGTGGTTTATTTGAACCCCTATGTGGTTTGACGTAGGATCTATAGTGAAAAACGTAATTTTTCGATTATTTCACGCCATCCTCAAAAGATCCGAGATAAAAATTTGAAAAAAATACTGAATGTACATCTTCCCACGGAGTATCAAGAAAAAATTATCAAAAAAATATTTCATCAAAAATTTTAGTACTAAAAAAAGTCACAGGAGGGTTGTGTCCGAGACACGACCGCATAGTTGACGTAGGATTCTGTTAGGCTATCTGTTTATTTTAGATATGTTTGAAGAATTACATCGTTAAACTCTTTGATAATGATTTGGTGGCCCTGGAAAAGGCAATTTTGTTTGGTTGTTGGGTATTATTTGTTCACTCCACCAGTGTTTTTCGAGTGATGATGACAGAAGGATGGTAAACAGTCGTTAGATGGTGCGTATCAGATAAAAGATACTGTCCTCTGTGATCCTAGACGAGATGCCTCCTGTGTTATGTATGGATGAAATAAAGAAAAAAAAACTCACTAATGTAATATGATAGGGGGTCTCCGTAGCCACATTGGTTGCGCGTTCACTTAGTAAGCGATCGATCGTGAGTTCAAAACTCAGGGGCCCCATTGACCATCTTTGTGTTGTTACAGAATAACTACGTCCACGCAACAATCATCAGCGATGGAGATCGATCCACGGTCGAAATAAGATCGATTCATCCATACAACTGCTCTGCTCTGCAAGAAACATCGGGCTGCTGTTCTATAAATAACTCAACCATGGATCAACGACTGTCTCCGCTGTCCAGTCTTAACTGGATAATGGAAGAACAGATAGAAAACTCTTACGCCTAAATGGCTACTGTGTAAATGTGTACCATTGCAATGGTATAGAAGGGAAGACTCTAACGCCGAAAAATGGCAACTGTGTAATGTGCTAATTATAGATATGATAAATATGTGACATGTACACGATTAAAATTCGGCTAATGCAAATGAGCCTAAAATAAACAAAAGGGATAAAAAAAAAAGTAATATGAGATAATTACCAATACCGAACACAATTATCAATTTTTCTCATAAGTAAAAACATGTTACTTTAATATAGAGAAAACATATTTGAAATGGAAAAGGTAATTTTGTTTTATATGTTTTACTTTCTGAATGTTTATTCAACCCAATGCGAATTTTAATTGGACTAACAACACCTAATACTATATGTAGAGCATATAGGAAATAACTTTTTCGAATATTTCTTCACTTTTCCAATTTTTTCTCGCCGCATGAATTTTCCTTGGGTGAAAATGAACACAACAAAACAGACAGCTTAAACCGAACAACCCGTTCTCGAGCGGGAACACACCTTGGTTTCATTTTTGAAAATAGATATAAATCGTTTCATATATCAAGTCATTTTTCACACAACTGCTACCATATACAATTTTACAATTACACTTGTGCTAAATTTTTCACAATACACAATACAATACAATATATTAAATTTCCAAATTTAAATTATATTTGCTAGAATTAATCTTGGTTTTGATGTCTCTGTTAGGGAACCGCCGCATGTGTCGTCAATTTCGACCAATTAGAAGTGGATATTTCCGTTAGGAAAGGGGTTGAGATTTTTCAATTGTTCGATAGTTAGTTTCATGACATATATTATTTTATTCAATATAAAAAAATGTTATGGAGTGCCGAAATCGATTGACGCAAAACTTTCATCAATCCATCATGAAATGACTGAGCAATAAACGTTTCAAATTGGACAATTTTCACGATGTGCTCGATTTTTGGTTTTCAATTTGTACCCCAATATGTTCCCGAAAGACGTAATCCTACGTCAAAAATATTCTAATTTTGATTTTTTTTTGGGGTTAGAGATTCAGTACTACTCTAATTCATATTTAAATGTGCTCTTACGGCTTTCCTATATTGATAAATATCTTCATGCTGGGCCAGGGCCAGGCCCTTTCTTTATTTTACATCCATCTTCTCATTCGGTTATCAAAACGTGGTCTGCATTGCCGGAACGAAACAGGTGCAACCTTATAATACAGTGGCTTTCAACCTTTTTTGCTTCATTCCCCCCTTTACGAAAATTAATCGAAGTGCTTCCCCCTATCAGTATTTCGGAAGAAAGTCTGCAGCATGTCAGTAAAATAATAAAGGGTGTGTCACATCAAATTGCATCACGGAAAAAACGCTGTAGAAATTCGCACAGTAGACCGATCCTTTTGAAAATTTTAGACAGTAAAATAAAAACTATTAAACAACTTTTGGCATTTTCTTTTTATTCATACTTCGAGCCCAAGCCCGTATGCTCGCACCTTCCTCTTTACCCCGTCCATAAGGTTCTGTACAACGTCAGGTTGTAGTTTTTTTTGAACAGAAATCCATTTTCTCTTGAATTCCGCCCTCCGATTTGACAACTTTTGGGTTCTTCCGGAGGGCCTGCTTCATAATCGCCCAATATTTCCCTATTGGGCGAAGCTCCGGCGCGTTGGGCGGGTTCATTTCCTTTGGCACGAAGGTGACCCCGTTGGCTTCGTACCACTCCAACACGTCCTTTGAATAGTGGCACGAAGCGAGATTCGGCCAGAAGATGGTCGGGCCCTCGTGCTGCTTCAATAGTGGTAGTAAGCGCTTCTATAGGCACTCCTTAAGGTAAACCTGCCCGTTTACCGTGCCGGTCATCACGAAGGGGGCGCTCCGCTTTCCGCAAGAGCAGATCACTCGCCACACCATGTACTTTTTGGCAAACTTGGATAGTTTCTGCTTGCGAATCTCCTCCGGAACGCTGAATTTGTCCTCTGCGGAGAAGAACAACAGGCCCGGCAGCTGACGAAAGTCCGCTTTGACGTAGGTTTCGTCGTCCATTACCAGGCAATGCGGCTTCGTCAGCATTTCGGTGTACAGCTTCCGGGATCGCGTCTTCCCCACCATGTTTTGCCTTTCGTCGCGGTTAGGAGCCTTCTGAACCTTGTATGTACGAAGGCCCTCCCGCTTGTTGAAAAGCACACCTTATGTCATCTTCGATATCCACTCTGTTACGGTGTTTTATTCCCATCAGCAGCATTGTAGGAAATCCAGATTCACATAAATATTACAAAAGAAAACAACAACACTCGTAACGCTTATTCCCATATCAGGTTGACAAACCGATCTATGAGTTTGTTCTGAAGTTGATCCGAAACTTCCGTCACTGCCATGGTTTGAAATCCCATGTCCAGATATTGTTCTTTGATATAAGGAAAATATGTTTCACGTTTAACAGGTTGTAAAAAGTCTTGATAAATGCTGTATAATTTCACATTTCATGGTCTTCTGTACTGTTTCGTCGTCTGTTTCATCAACATTTTTTCATTATCAGATTTGCAAACGTTTGCTGAGGATCGCAAATTTTAGCGTATCTAATAAAGCTTTTGTGGAAAGTTTTGTTAATAATTTCCATCTTCAAAGCGAAGTAAATGTGCAATATTCCCTTGCATAATTCCCCCCTTATAATAACCGAATTCCACACTAGGGGGGAATTCCCCACCGGTTGAAAATCACTGTTCTAATAGGTTCCTCATTGCTCTATTGAATAAACATTGGCAGATGCTAGGCAGATACATTTTAACGAATTTAGACCAATTTAAGTTCGAATAACGTTGGAAAGTATTAAAAAAACTTGCCAGAACTGGCAAAAATTAACGGACAAAATTGAACCTTTTTTTTCTCAATTAAACCTTTCCTTACCAAATGTCAAACAAATTCAGTTGTTGCTTCCAAACGTCAGGTTAGAGAAAAAGAGAGTCATTATTTTTGCGTGAAATTCAGATTACCTCCTCACCTCCTCACACATTGCAAAACATCATGAATAAGAAGGAATCGGGATCAAGAGAAGATTGCGAAAACCTAGATTTCTACAGATTTACGCCAATAAGAACCAAGACTTCTACGGGGGTGAAATTATGAAGCTACCTTTGAAATGGCAACAAATTATACATCATACATCAAACCGATTATATTCGACACAAATCGGACAGTCCGAAACATCTTAAATAAAGTTTGAAGTTTCACGAATCAGAGAATCACAAAATCCGAAAATCTGAAATTCTAAAATTCGTTCATTGGTCTAGTTCTTCGATGAACCTTGCATGAACATTCTGTTGAAACAAGCAGTAACCTTTGCCGATTAACTTGGCATACCCTTTCTTCATAGTGACCATATCAATTATGTTCCCCGTGCTTTTTGGAATAAAAATTATCAATGAGAAAATACGTATGTATTAGCAGCCATATTCGACATTGACGGCCCAACTACAAAGAGGTGTGAATTGCATCTCTCCTCTCCACTCACTCGCAGAACCACTAAACGACCATCAGCTGTGTGGCAAACGCAAACGCAAACCAACAATTCCATCGACCATCAACCTCCGGGTCTTCCACTGGCCACGAAGACCCGCCGTAGTATAGTTGTCGTTATTTCCAGAGACCTACTAACCGCGATATTGAAAGTAAAAGTATGTCTTTTTTACTCACTTACTCCCATTCAGTTCAGGGCGATTGCCTTTCATATTTTCCTGACGAACAAAACGGACGATCGCTTTCGGCTAGGTGGACTGGGCACCGTCAACTTCGGCAACCAAAGTTTGTGCTATGGTTGGGCAAAGCAACCTTACACGCGAGCAGAAGCTGTTGGTGTGTGCAAGTTAGATCTGAGCGGATCTCTTTGGGGCGGTTCGCGGTGGTATTGGTGGTTGTTTTGATGGAGTCACAATTGCAGGCTAGCTTTGCAGTGCAGTGGTGGTCGAAATTCATTCAATCATAGGATTTTCAAGTGTATTGCCGGTTTGGGGCAAACAATTCTTCAACTGAGACTTGAGCAAAAGCAGCTCTCGTGCTGGTTGTGTGTGAAATATATTCATTTATTTTTTGGAAAACCTTACCCCGACCGATCAACAACAGCAACGACGACAACGTTGACGGCTACAACGACAAATGACCTTGGCTGTTATATAATTTCTTAACACCGCTGGTGCTACCTTCGCATGCTTATGCTATCGCTCTGTACGCTAAGCGCTGCTGAGCTTTCGACTTTTCGTGGGCTCGAGCGCAGCATATAAACAAGGTGCAAAGACAATTGCGCCGTTGATGCTTCGTGGCGTGCTAAAAGTTGTTGGGTGAGATTCCGTCCCCTCCCGCCATCCACAAGCGATCACTTCAACATGGGAGGCGGTGGCACGGTGGTTACCCAAGATAATGTTTTGATCCCCGTCGGATGATGGATCAGCTGTTTGTTGATTCGCTGGTACCCACAATACAAAACATGTGGCATCCGTTCTTGCAAACACCAATTATGCCAACGAGTTGTTGTTCAGCCGAGTGACGGCACCATAAATCAGCAACGAGTTGCATCCAAACACTTCCGTGGCGTCGCAGCGCTCGTTTGGAAATTGCGCACCGCTAAAACAACTTTGATTGCTCAATTTTATAATGACCCGTTCGATGAATTTCGTAACTCAATTTCGCTCTCTCGCTCACCCACACAGTATCAATGATCGGTTGAGTAGCAAACAAGAACGAAACAAGGGAAGGAAGGCGAACGAATCACTTCCGGTTACAATATTTGCATTAAATGATTGCTCACTGATTTAGCGTGCTATCGATGTTATCATAGTGCGAGGAAAGAGTGATGGAAAATCAACAACGAACTATGAGAAAGATGATCAGCACGCGTTTGACTTACCTTAAAGTAGTGGTGCTAAAAATAGCTGTTGGTATCCTAAAAAAGGGTACCAACACAATGCCACGGTGTTGATGCTTGTCTTCGAGACCTGCAAAGAGAGAGAGAGATAATGTTTGCGACATTATAAGACAAAAGTTTGAAAATATAATTTTTGGTGGTAGATTTTTTTTCAAAGATGTATGTAGAGAATGTTAGAATTTTTCAGATGGCTAATGGGTGCGTCAAAATTTAGGTTTCCTAATATTTCTTCTGAGTCCACTCAGTCCTCCGTGATAAAATATCATTAATAAATAGAATCATGACAGAGTTCCGACGTTCTTTTAAGTTGTTCATATTGATTAGCATGCAACGTGCCTCATATAGAGGGAGATGATATGAAAACCAGCCTAGTTTACGAAGTACAAATAATAGAAATTGTTTTTTGTACAGATTCAATTCTGGCTTCGTGTGAAATCATGTAGAGAGACCGTACAATACTACAATACACGAGAATCGATCTGATGCGTGTAACGATCAATGTTTTTATTTTGTACGGTTCCAGGAAATAGTAGCTCAAGCGTTCAATTGAACTCAACACATTATTTGCTCTATTTGATTTAATTATTTGTAATACTACTACATCGCATTGAGAAATTAGATCTTCTTCACAATTTTTCGCAAAAAAACCGATCCGTGGCTGCACTTCTCCAGCTTCCGACCGCACCGATTCTTGCTAAGTCCTGCTCCACCTGGTCCAACCACCTCGCTCGCTGGGCTCCTCTCCTTCTTGTACCTACCGGATTCGATGCGAATACCATGTTTGCAGGGCTACAGTCTAGCAATCTTGCAACATGTCCAGCCCATCGCACTCGTCCAGCCTTGGCGAAAGAGGATCTGAGACAGAATTTTGTAGGCACCATTCAGGATTGTGATGGCACGATAGTTCCCAAAATCCAGCTTGTCACCTTTTCATAGATGGGGCAGATTACTCCGTGCTTCCACTCCTCCGGTAGCTGTTTTGTGTCCCACATTCTGATTATCAACCGGTGCATACACTCTACATGTTTTCCCGGACCTCCTTTGGAGAGCTCCGTTACGAGGTCATCCGTACCAGTTGCTTTCGGTTTTTTAGCTGATTAATGGCCTCCTTAACATGGGTAAAGTCGGGGGCGGTACGTCGTCATTGTCGCTGCACTGGTGTAGGTGTTCCAGCATTCATCGCAGCTTTCAAGGTGTTCCAGCATTCAAGCAGCATCCAGTTCATCTACCTCCGACAACGCAGCTTCAAGACGTAGGTTGTACCGATGTGAACGCTGGTGTCTTATGTTATTGACGACTGACAGTTTAGAAAGCGGTGTCACCATCACCAGTGGTCTGAATCTGAATGTTAGCGCCACGATAAGTTCTGACGTCGATGATATCCGAGAAGTGCCGACCGTCGATCAAAACGTGATCAATTTGTGTTTCTGTTTCCTGAGGTTATCTCGAGGTGGTACGGTATTGGAGGCTGTGCTGGAAGAAGGTGCTACGTATAGCCATGTTCTTAGAGACAGCGAAGTCGATAAGTCTCAGGCCGTTTTCGTTGGTTCGCGGATGGGCACCGAACGGCACCGAATTACCGGTCTGAACTTTTCCTCTTGGCCGACCTGAGCGTTCAAATAATCGATGACGATTTTGATGTCGTGTTTTGGGTAGCGATCGTATTCACGCTCTAGCTGCGCGTAGAATTCTTTTTAATCGTCATCGGTGCTAGCTAGATAGGGACTGTGGACATTGATGGTGCTCCTCCATCACGTTGAAAGGTGTACCCAGCTCGTGTGTGATGCCGCAGCTCTGGTAGATGGAGTACCCACCTTGGAACGATCGCACCATCGAACCTTTCCAGCGCACCTCCTGCAGCGCTACGATGTTGAAATTGTGAGCTCTCAATATTTCCGAAAGAATTCGGGTACTGGCAAGAAAATTGAGAGACTTGCCGAGTTTCCGAACTCTAGTCCGTGTTCTCTGCTTGGGTATGGTCCGATTGTCCTGCACCAACCCCTTGTCTCGCCGGAGGACCGACGTGCACAGCTCTTTTTAGAGTCCCCGCTGGTACGAAGACAGTGATCGGTCACCCCTGACATGGGGAACGGACGCTGTTTTGAGCCGCACCTCCATGGTGAACAGACGCTCGGATAGGCCTTCCTGTCAGCATACCAACAGATCCCACCGGGGTTGGTTATCCGAGCTTCGCTATGGTTACTCGTACTCTAGTCGGCACCACGGGGAGGTAGTGATAGGAGTTACTGGACAGAAAGCTAAGGACCACGAATGGGGTATATTTATTCTTGCAGATACGCTTAGTCCAGTCGGTTACCAACTAATTTGCTTTACGGATGATTGTATTATAATGATCAACGAAGGCTAGTTTCGAATCTAAGACCACATCTAAGTCTCTTACTCGTTGACATCTATGGATTGATTTCCCAACTTAATACAATTGTTCAATGATGTTCTACCTCTTGTAAAAGATATCAAGGTACATTTTCTAAAGTTCAGCTGTAATAAACTCTTGGTGCGCCAAGTATAAAAGATGTTAACTTCATTTTTGAAACAAAAGTGGTCCCAAATGAGAGCCGTGGTAAAATCCAAGTATTGGTTTAGAAATTTTCCCATTAAATCTAATGCAAACAAGAGATGGGCAAATCAGTTGTTTTGATTACGAGCCGATCCGAATCCGCTCACTATGATGAAGCGATTCGAATGCACAGCTCATGCGGATGGCACATCCCTAGTTTGCATACGGTCAGTCAAATATGATTCGGGTCATTTTAATAGCATGACTTCTATCCCTATTTTTTGAAATTTAAAGAGAAATAATGGTATATCAACTCGATCGAAAACTTTACTTAAGTCAGTGTAGAGACATTACATTCAAAGTGAAAGAGACAAATTTCAGCAAATTTGTTGCTGTTGAGCGTCCTTTGAAAAACCCGTGTTGCTTATTCGTAATTCGTGTTTTTATTTGTTGGAAAAGTTTTAGGCTTATAGGCTTATTATGGTCTCAAAGAGTTTTGAAATGCAGGAAATAATTGCTACTCTAAGATAATTTCTTAAATCGGATCTATTACCAGATTTGAAGATTGGTACTGGAAAAGAAATTTTGCCAAATTTTTTGGAACCTTTCCGATTTCAATGCCTCATTGAAAAGCCATAAAAGCGGATGAGTTAATTCAGTTGCCCGGTGGAATTTCGCCAGGACATGGTCCTTTCGAGACGCCAAGCTTATTCAGCGCAGTGTTCTAGTCGAGAAATTAAAATTAAAGAATTGATAGAAAAAAATGGTGTGAGTGTTGGTGCATAAAGTGTGTTTTCGAAAAAAAAAATTCGAGGCCAAATGTCTTAAAATTGCATGACACGTCGAGCTTTACTTTCACCTCGGAAACATTTTTTTTGCCAAAAATCGACACTCTGGGACTTTATTTTTCAGAATACTTAGGCAAAACGTATCAATCGGACTTCATTTACTAGTGTCAAAGATTTTAAAATCTAAGTTTTTGAAACCCGAAAAACCATCGGAAATCAGAGTTTTCAAAAAAACTTGTTGATGTCTTCTTCTTCTTCTTAAATGGCACTAACGTTCCTAGGGGAACTTCGCCGTCTCAACGTAGTATTTCTTGCGTCATTTTTATTAGTACTTAGTTGAGATTTCTATGCCAAATAACACGCCTTGACCACAGTGCAAGTCGAAGGAAGTTTCTTTGACGAAAAATGTCCCCGACCAGAACGGGAATCGAACCCGAACCCCCGGCATGTTAGGTGTGACGCTAACCACTAGGCCACGGGAGCACTAACTTGTTGATGTCAAATGTGTAAGTGTCATTTGGCATCAAACATATTTTTCGAAAACACTATTTTCATGTATCAACATTCAAAACAATTTTTTTGGCGCCAAATGTCCTGGTATCTGAAGAAAAATTTCTCAGAATTTTTTTTCTTGCACTCGGGTCGTTTTTTCGTTTTAGGACATTTTGCACCAAATTTTTTTTTAAACCCCGATTTCCCTTACTCCCCACTTTTCGATTTTCTAAAAATTCAAACCTACACCACGTCATAGCTTCAGTACAGGTATGAGTTATGGCATTGTCTTGCTGAAAAATAACCAGTGATTTACAGAAGACGTTGCTCTTCGTCGGCAGCAAACCGACGCAAACCGGCTTCAAGAACTTTATTGTAGTCAGATCTATTCATTTTGTGTGAGACAAATTGGGGTTCTAGTTTTCCAGAGTCACAAAGAGACTGTCATATTCCCCGAACTATGACAGGTTCTCCTCTATAATTCTATCAGATGAAAAATCGTGATTCCTCGCCAATAGTCCTTGAATCCATCCGGTTCCTCCAAATTAAACTTCTTCCCGTTTGAGAAAACCACCTGTGAGAATTTCAGTAGTATGTTCTGTTAAGTTCTGCTATTTGAATTATTTGATTGTATTTGTGTCACAATTTATCGATTGTCATCATTCATTTAGGGTGGCTTTACTTGAAACGCGTGAAAAACGAATAACTGAGGATGGTCATAAATATCATTATGAAAGGTACTGTATATATCTTAAAAAAGTCCTTTTATTGTGAACTAGCTGACCCGGGAAACTTCGTCCCGCCCAAAATTTGTGTTTTGTTATCAATACCTTCAACATCCACGTTTTTTTACTATGAACAAGTTCATGGGTCCAATCGCAGAACTGTTCATTGATTGATCTTCCAATCGACCCCGTTGAATTTAACTTTTACTATAAAATTCCTAGTTTTTTTAACAAAACTCATCATTATAATATCAGATTACTTTCAGACACAACTCTCGTTCAAGATTTTTCAACCACTTGCAAATAACATGTTTCTCCGTTACATGGAATAAATGTTTTATACAGAAAATATGATAGAATAAAGACAACCCTAAATGGTTAAATTCCTTCCTCGAGTTCTGCTCTTATCAACACATCCGGCGATCCTTTTTTTTGTATAGATAGAAGAAGATATAAGAGTGCGTTTCATCACATTAAAATCCATTTCCAGTTTCGAACAAAGATGAATTTCGCTAGCGCAAACATCAAATGGACTAACAGCCCTTGTCACTATGTAATTGTGAAACATATGGGAATTTAATTTTCCGAATTTTACCTTTTTCCTTCAGATTTTTCCGAAAATTTTCAATTGTCATGTTTGGTTGAAATATTAGCACTATTTTTATGGAACTCCCTCTCCATTCCAGAAGAGAGAGGGGTGTCATACTATTATAGAAACATTTATTGCACCCTAAAACCTCCATATGCCAAATTTGGTTTCGTTTGCTTGATTAATTCTCGAGTAATGTAGAAATTTGTGTTTCATTTGTATGGCAGCCCCCCTTTAGAGAGGGGAGGGGTCTCAAACTATCACGAAAACCTTCCCCGGCCCCAAAATTTTTATGTTGATCGGTTCAGTAGTTTCAGAGTCCATAAGAATCAGACAGACAGACAGACAGAAATCCATTTTTATAGGTATAGATTTTTTCAACCCCTTTAGTCTACCTTTGGCAGCGCATTGAAACCATAACAATGTGTACGTTTGACGCGAAAATGCAGAACCACTCTCGTCAGATGGCATGAAAATCGAAGCGAAAAAATTGCATCGCTGTGTGCGATGTCTTCCATTCTCGACATCACGACATCCGACATCCTAAATCCGTCCAACAACTGGCGGATCAATTAAATGCTCCTCGAGAGGATCGGAAAATGGGTTCCAAATGAGCTGAACTGCGAGTAATAACACTCGATAGAACCCTTAGTTTACTAGGCTATTTTGGAATCAACGATTATGAAATCATCATTAACCTGAGCTCTCAACGTAGTTGTTTCAGGTGCTGAACGCATTCTACAGCAACTAACGCGTTTCGAAGTCACTTCGCAGTGGCGTTCTAAATGTATGTTTATCATTATTATCCCGTATTTACGCCAATCTCTTAGATCTCCTCAAAACAGCACCATTTAAGTTCGGAACATGAGATTATCGTTGAACATTTCATTCGTTCATTAGAGTCCTAAAAGCTTTCAATTATAATAGTTTAGATAGTGGAAGATGTTTCATAACAACGATCTTACCTAACATCGATTAGCAGGCTTTTGAACGATTTATTTGTTTATAATAAGGAAGCTTCAGATATGATCGGATAATAATCTGAAAAATAATGAGCGGCATCGATATAGAACAATGAAATCGGTGGAAACAGAGCACGAGATTACATCACACGGAGCGATCTGTGCGATTATTCCTACGCACATAATCGAAGAATTAGGATAATCGCGACGGGGATCTCCACTGCATGATGCAATTAGTATCCGACCGGCTGAATGCTGCAGCAGGAACAAAACGGAATCCAACTCGCGCTTTGGTTTTCTCATTGTCCACAATTCGTCGGCATATGTGACCTCCTTATGCGCGCGCAAGGGTCACTAATTGATATCGCACTTGAAAAGCCGGAAAAAACTGAGCCATTACATACCCCGGCGGAATCGAAGGTCTTGGCTACTTGGTACCTACTCGAAACAGCTTAGTCACTAGTGCGATTCCGGCTTGGTGTGAAAAGGAAGCCACAAGAGCCCGAAGTCACGCTCAAATACCATCGTCATGGTGTTATGACTTTCTATAAATTAAATTGCCGCTAGAATAATATTGAGGAAAACCCCATCCAACGGTCCGTGTCCCAATCGGTTAACACATATTGCAGCCTAACCTAACCTCGACCAGCACAAACACTTTCACTTCTGCCCAATGCCAATGCCAGCCGCCTCTAGGACACGATGGTAATCTTCATCGGACCGACACTTACGTTTTGCGGTGAGATTAAGTGCACTTCTTGAGGGCGAAAACTCTACAGTTTTTACCCTTTTACCTCACCCTACAGATGCACGATAGAGTAAGGGGCCCAGATGTGTCAACCTTTCGTACGAGTGGCAACGCCTCCCGTGGCAGCCACCAGTAGCAAATTGTTATAAATCACCCCTCATTAGCGATAAACGCTTCTCCATTGTGGGCAACTTTTACTGCCTTAGAACCCCCCCCCCCCCCCCCCCCCCGTTGTCAGTGGCACCTCGTTGCATTGTTGTTGGCATTTGGATGACGTGAGTGCAATCCGAGACAACGGGAGTTAATAGTTGGGAAGATAATAATTGGGTAGCGAGTGACCTTGATCTAGAGAAACAACCTTGTTATATTTTTGTTTGGTGGAATCCGTTATGCTATAAAGTATTGCCTTTGTTAGTCGCTGAACATCTCGCAATCTGTGAGTTGCGATGCACATTTTCCCAGGCAGGCTTGGGCGCTTGAATGCATCTCAATCATCTATGGAGTGACGCACTACAGAGGCATCTCCTCGGTGGAACCGTGCTACGATGCACACAACAGGTTGTAAACGGTTTTTATGGTGGTACCGAGTAGTAGAAACACATGTACGGCGAATAATGCGACTAACTGCACCATAAATTACTACCTCAGGATTCCGGCCTACGGAGTAATAGATTTAAGCAAGTTGCGAGTGTCGTTAGAGTCGTTTGTGTGTTTCAATTCCCGCGTGTTGTTGTATCAGGACAAGATCGACAACGTGTTTCGAGATTCTAACAATGGTCGTAATTCTAGATGTGTCCTTTTACAAGAGAATAAATCAAAATTCATAAAAGCTACAATAAAAAAGATACCCGATAGAAATGATAGAATGTTGAATACATTAAGCAATGACTATACGCTCTATAAACTTGACACCAGTCTTTAATTTGCTTTAGTATTAGTTTGGGGAAAACGAAATTCATTTTTTTCCTGGTAGATGAAGGTAATGATCGCTATCTCCTAGAGCAGAAGTTTACAGATTTTTTTATGGCAGAGCACTTGCATTTTTTTTATTAATAAAACAAATTATATTTGCATTGACATTACCCAACTGAAAACAACTCTATTTCGGCTGCACGTCGCAGTTACACAACGTCTGACCCGGAATAAGCGAGATAAATCACTATATTCGCAGTGAAAGTAAATTAAAGAATGTTTTTTCGAGGTGGGTTTTCAAGTGGGAGCATTTGCTATAACTTCGCGGAGCACAAAATTCCCGCGGAGCACCATTTGAAAACCCCTGTCCCCTGTTTTTTGAGTATCAGAGCAATTTCAGAGTTATGTCCGTTGGAAAGGTGACTATTTGCACTAAACAAATATTTAGTGGTTTTTGAACTGATTTATTCAATTGTGTTTGTGGGTGCTAACAATGAAACATAACAAAGATAAAAATCGGCACATTTACAGTTTTGACATATGACTATGTCTTTGATTTCTATATAGGGGGGGGGGGTGGTTACTCTACGAAAAATGTAACGATTCATTATGAGTTTTCAAACGCATATTACTCAAAATCGTTATTGTGACATATGTTGTGTTATATACCACTAGACAAAGAAAAAATCACAGGAGGGTTGTGTCCGAGACACGACCGCAAAGTTGTCGTAGGATTCCGTTAGGTTATCTGTTGATTTTGGATATGTTTGAAGAATTACATTGTTTAATTCTTTGATAATGATTTGGTGGCCCTGAAAAGGGTAGTTTAGTTTGGTTGTTGGGTATTGTTTGTTCACTATACACCCATACCTCGCTATATGGCCGCTCTTTATGCGGCTTTTCGTTGAACAAGCTTGGAACCGATCCGATAGAGTTTGTATGAATTTGTATTGGAATAACTGATTCGTTATACGGCTTTTTTCTTAGCGGCCCAGGAACGTATCTAGGCCGTAAAGCGAGGTATGGGTTTCAGTGTTTACATGAAGGATGATAAACAGTCGTTGTATGGTGCGTATCAGATAAAAGATACCGAAGTAGAACGAGATGTGATGAAAACCGCTCTCTGTGATCTTAGACGAGATGCCTCCTGTGTTATGTATGGATGAAATGAAGAAAAAAAAACTCACCAATGTAATATATGATAATTGCCAATACCGAACACAATTATCAATTTTTCTCATCAGTAAAAACATGGGGAAACCATATTTGAAATAGAAAAGATAATTTTCTTTTAGAATTTTTACTTTCTGAGTGTTTATTCGACCCAATGCGAATTTTAATTGGATTAACAACACCTAATACTATATGCAGAAATCACATCACGCTTTTATTTATGAAAATTAAATTTTCACATATCAAGTCATTTTAATACAACTATGACCATATACAATTTTACACTTACCCTTGTGCTGAATTTTTCACAATACACGATCGGTCATTAATATGAAATTTCACGAAGCAACCAACAATAAAGCTCCAAATTTAAACTTTATTTGCTAGAATTAATCGTATCGCTCACCTTACTTGCAATGTAAAAATGCCTCCGACTTGCATATATTTGAAATGTCGATTTCCCCCGGGCACCTTGGTTTAGATGTCTCTGTTAGGGAACACTTTTCGGTGGGAACATAAGCTCCCCCTACTTTCATGTATTCGCAATGCCGAATTCCCCCAGACAGCTTGATGTTGATGTCTCTGTTAGGGAATCGCCGCATGTGTCATCAATTTCGACCAATTAGAAGTGGGTATTTCCGTTAGGATAGGGGTTGAGATTTTTCAATTGTTCGATAGTTAGTTTCATGACATATATTATTTTATTCAATATAAAAAAGTTTTATGAAGTGCCGAAATCGATTGACGCAAGAATTTCATCAATCCATCATGAAATGACTGAGCAATAAGCGTTTCAAATTGGACAATTTTCACGATGTAATCGATTTTCGGTTTTCAATTTGTACCCCAATATGTTCCCGAAAGACGTAATCCTACGTCAAAAATAAGTTAACAATTTGACGTTTAAAATGGGTATGTTATTTAGATTCTACTAACCACTCGTTTTCACCCACAACGCAACGAGCAATCTTTTTGCCTACAATTCGGCGTTAGCTCACAATGTAATTAGATACGTATTATGAATTATTCTCAATTTGCCTATAATAGGCATTTATCAGTAGGCAGAATCAATGGAGGGATAATCTAGGAATGATCTTGAAGATGATACTGGATGGTTTCACTCTATTCTCCCCAAAGATTTGCCGAGAGCTTGGCCCAAAAGGTTAAACGTTGACAAAGGTTTTATTAGATTGAAGTTTAGGTTGTTGTGCAATCAATTCACGTTTTATCGTGTACGTCTTGCTACTAACAATTTATGTAATTGTGGTTCAGGATATCATTATATCGAGCATGTTGTTTGGTTTTGTAAAAATGCAATTAGTTAATTCGAAACAGAAGTTCGAAAGGATATTTTTCAGGCCTTCATTTAATGTATCAAAAGAGAAAAAAATACAGATTGAACAACGAAAAAACTCAAATCAAATGCAATTACTACACACAATCATAGTCCTATGTCAAAATACCGTCCGTGCCCCTGGACCCAGATCCATCAACTTTTCCTTGATAAAACCAAAAATGCAGGCTAAACATTTGTTAACAAATTTCGAGTCAATCCAGGGTAAAAACTACACTTTCACTTAGGGTAGAACCGACGCCTGGTTTGTAAAATGCATCCTTATTTTTTTTTGTAGATGCCTCGTGTTTATTTTTGGAAGACAAAACGGATTGATATTCAGCTGCAAACAACCAGAACCAACATTGAGTAGCGCATGTCAACAAAGAAGTAGAAGGACCTGTGCCTATAGGCACGGACGGAAACTTGACGTAGGACTTTTAAGGACAATTGCCGTTGAATTGAGTTTTTGTAACTGTTCAGAAAATCGTAAATTGAACTCATCTAATTTGGTGACCCTAGAAAAACCGTTTGTTGTATGAACTGAACTGAACTGAACTCAACTTTAAATGGGTTGTAAAAGTTGTAGTGGTGGAAAAAATCTTGGTTTTCTTGTATCTTATTAATGATGATAAGTGGGTCTTAATTACACTGCCATATTTCCCAATATATGTCTTATGACCGAGAGAGGCCCCCGGTGAAGATTGCGCGGATTCTGTGGTGAACTGATCCCAACGAGTGCTTATTTATAGGGAAGGGAAAGGGGCATTGATATCGTTAGGGTGAACAGGACTTTTTCTAATTTGCATTTAATATGCATGGAATTTATTTTTATTGTTTTAACTAGCTGACCCGGCGAATTTCGTCCCGCACAAAACTATTTTTTTTATATGAATTCTTTCGAACATTCACGTTTGCTTACCAAGCGAACGTTCATGAGTTCAATCGAAGAACTCTCAGAAAATAAATTATAAAAGATAGTAAGTTGACGTCTTCGACAAAAGTTCATATGTTAATAAGATCTAAAACTATGTTGAACACACAACCGTTTTTTCTCATATTCCGAACAGTTTCAAATTTCGAACACTTCATTTTTAAATATAAATTAACTAAACTTTTATGTTATAAATAATTGAATAATCAAAACCCTGAAATTCTTTGGATAATAGCCTTCATTTTAACATCATTTACAGGTATCGATACAGCCTATAATCTATAATATTGAGCATTTGCATTCGCTCTATCGAAAATCAAATCGTACGGGAAGGGGTTAACATCATTTACAGGTATCCATACCGATATAGCGACCTTGGTTCCGAAACCATGCAAACTATAAAAAACAAATACAATCAATTATTACGAAAGCAAAATCCAAATTTTTTTGCGAGTATTACGTTTTTCCAAAAAAAGACTAGCTAATTGACTTTAATTTGATATATCGATCATATGAATCGGTCGAGAAGTTCAAAAGTTATGATTTTTTTAAGAAATGCATCTTTGCTGTTCGAAATTTGAGACAAAAGTGTTCGAAATATGACGGAAATGGTGTTCGGAATTTGAGACAAACATACATTAAACATATTTTTAGTTTTTCGCCATGAATATTTATTTGTAAATCAATTTTATTGTAGTCAGGTTAAAAAGAAAGCTCTATTGTATCCAAAAATCAATTTAACTTCGCGAAAGAGTACCATTTTGAGTAAGGAGACACTGTTCAATGGCCGTCAAAGCTTAAGTGTTCGGAATTTGAAACAAAACGGTATATTGCTATCTTGACTTTAAAAAATATAAGGTTTTGGTGTAATTGTTTCAAAGTAAACATAAAAAAGTTGTTGTTAGAAAAACGTTTTCCCTGTAAAAGTGCCCATCTTCCAATGTATGGACGGTTTGTTGGAAATTGTAAGAGCTTTTCATATAATTTTTTTTAAGAATTTTAAAAAAATACGTTTTTGAGAAAAATTAATTTTAATTTTTAAAATAATTTTTTTATCAGCCAAATTTTTTTTTTCAAACAAATTTTGGTAGAGTTCTGAGTTCATGAAAAAAAATCTCAAGTAAATTTTTGAAAATAAATCATTGAAAAAAAAATATTTTTTAAAATTCAAATTCATTTTTTTCGAAAACAAGTTTTTTTTTATTTTGAAAAAATAGGTATGAATAGCATACCATACAATTTCCAACAAATCACCCAAGTCATCGGAAGATGAGCACTTTCACAAGGATAAAGTTTTTCGAACAACAAATTTTCGCTACCTTTGCTACGCGACGTTTTGTATTAACCATGTCTTCAAATACTTTTTTGATTCAAATCACATCAGAATCGCAGAATGTTTGGCCAATGGTATTAGTATGTTCTAAAAGTCTTTCGAAGACCGTTTTATGTAGAATTTAAAATATAAAAGTTAGAGCAAATAAGCAGTTTTTTTCATGGTGACCCTAACGCAACTTAGAAAAAATGCGCTATACCGGTTATTTAAGAAATAGAAAAAAAATTTGTTCTACAAAGATGTCTCAAATAACTGGGACTACAACATTGTTAAACTATGTTTTTCTCTATCTATAAAGATAAGAAAGTTATATTTTTTATTTCATCGAAAATTTTGGTCACCCTATTTTTGAAATGACGTTAATGTCAATCCGACGTGTAATTTTTCAATGACATGACGTTCCTAGACCAACTTCGCCGTCTCAACGTTGTATCTCTTGCGTCATTTTTATAAGTATTTAGTTGAGGTTTTTACGCCAAACAGCCCGCCTTCAATTGTATTGAGTGGCAACTTCTAGAATACGCGTAACCACAGTGCAAGTCGGAAGAAATTTCTTTGACGAAAAATCGCCCGACTAGAACGGGAATCGAGTCCGAACCCCCGGCACGATAAAGTGTGACGCTAACCACTCGGCCACGGGAGCACGATATGACGTATAATTTCCAGTATCTTAATTGAGAGGTCCTGAATACACCCAGAGTTTTCAGTTAAGGCGAAAAAAATCTTCAGCATAAACAAGGTTCTATCTTCGAGTCCCGAATTGAAAACACGAGCACGAATGTGTGAAATTATATCGCCGAAAATATACGTTTCTGCTAAAAATTTGCGTCAATACGCATACGAGTGGGATAGTGTCGTTGTATGACGTAGATTTGGAATCCACTGGAACTGTATCATTATAAGTATGACAAAATTCCGTAGATTCTCGAAATACACACACTCTGAATACTGTTCATATGTGAAGAATCATTAAACCGTATTGAAAAGAGCAGAACTTTTGCGAAACTTCTTTCCAAACTGAATTTTCTGATCTCTGACAAATCTAAGGAGGAAAAGAGACATAAACCAGTTCTTCAACCCGGATCTTCTGCCTTTTTATAGCTTAGCGAAAAGAAACTGCACTTTTTGCATTCGAAAGTCCCCATTTCAAAGAAACGAAAAAAAAACATATACTGAGTTTTATATGAATTTTCCCCCTGGTGGAACCTTCTGGATGAAATCCGAAAAAAGGAGGATCCGAAGTCCGAAAAACCAGTTCCTATGCATATATATACATAAACAGTTGAAATCCCACACTCACTCACAATAGTTTCCGTATCATGAATATTCCAGATCATATGAGATCGGTCCAAAGTTCGCAATCGCCATTTTACATGCAAATAGGCCGTGTATCTCTGTTGAGTCTCTAATATATACGAAATATTCGCCATTCGCGTTATCATTTTATACGATTGACGTGATTTCCAGTTTTGACTGTTTTTTTCCTGTTTTTGTTTTGGAGAAAATCCAGAATTTTGCGCAGGTTTTAGAAAGTTCAAGAAACTGGTTGATGATGACTTCAGGTGCGCAACAATAGCCCCTCGAGGATCTTTGAAATTTGCTGGGTGATTTCAAATTTTATCGGGTCATGATGATTTAGTAGCGATGATTCGTGAAGGATGGTGGGGTAATTAGATTTGGTTTTTTATAGCCACATACTTACCTCAAACGCTATTTAGATGATAATTATCCTCAACTGAGGCGTTTATCTGCAAGGTGAGGAGAAGAAAAGATTCAAATCATTAATCAAATAATAAAAAAATCGATTATCAACAGATCATCTTCCTAACTATCGGCACAAATTATTGCCAATGATGCAGCGTTAACCTTCGCACGACAGTGGGTAACATTGCGTGGCATAAGCGTCATAACAATATTTCTCCCAGCATCTTGAGAGCCTCGTGCGCATTTCCATCTTTTTTTTTCTTCTCTCTCTAATTTATTGCAAATAGCTTTGGATCAAGTGTTGCAGTTCTGGCCCACCCTGGGAAACATTTCGAAGGGGAACGACGCCTGTCTTTTACACCACCGATGCAGGTCGTTCAAGTTCGGAATGGTGCCGTGAGGTGGGCCGGTTCCGAGCCACCGATGAATCAGCAGTTTTTGTGCGATTGTCAACTGTTGTTTTTGTGGTTCAAACTGGTTCTCAAAGTGCAATGCAAACTGTCATTACACAAGTCACCTATCACCGGGAATGCAATTAGATCTTGTTTCCTCGCAGGGACCGAGAATCACCTCCTTCCCAGCGATCCAAGTAAGGCTACATCAATTCCCCCCGGGGTAAATTTTATCACAACTTCGACAATGAAACGTTCCATGTTTCGAACTATTGAAACGACCCGATTCAAGTGTTTCAAAGTCACCACCCCAAAACAAAAACTACCGATTTGACCCACTTTACGTGCTTTTTTTTCTCCATTATATTTGAACCAAGCATTGCTGTCAACACATTCGTTGAGTTGCATTTTAACCGGGCAGCGGCGCGGACAACACGTCCCATATGCGTATTGAAACACGCCGGATTGGCCAACGTTGGCCACGTTGGCTGGATTCGATTTGTCGCTTGCTCTTCATCGCTATGCAAACCAAGCAAACACCTAATCGAAGCAATGACACCCGCGCACAACAACGCCGCACTTGCGCTTATCGTTCTGCCGAACGCCATCTGAATTTTGACAAACATAACAAAAAATTACGCTTTTCAAAAGAATCAAGGCACAATTTCGTAACAGATTTTGCCTGTGGCATACGGTGGCAATCACGAGTTTAGTCAACCTGTGATATTGGTTTCATATAATTGTCATCGGACTCCTGATGGCTTTGACAGCTTTCCGCTTTCTGTCATTTCCATTCTCCATGACATGACACGACACGTTGAACGGAAAAATGACTGTTGATTTCTGTTTATGTTCTATTTCAACAGGAACGGGATTAGGAATATTCACTATTGGACTGACAATGTGTGGTAAACCGGGTTACCATAACTGTAAATTAAACTGCTTTTCTACAGATTATTTTGAACCCATGAATCTGTCGTTATCTTTATGATTTCACACAAAATTTATTATTGTTTTGAAATTGCTTCCCAATATTAGTTATGACGAAATGATAACAATATTATTCGTTCGATTTTTTCCTGGTGCATTTTTTTGCCTGAACCAATTATTTAGGAAACTATGTTTACCATAACCACATGGCTTCATAGCAATTTTATATCTTCTTTTCATCCAATTTATTATTATATTGAATACTAGCTGACCCGGCTAACTTCGTCCCACCCAAAATTTATTTTTCGTTATCACATCCACGTATTTTTAAGGACCGTATCGTTATTTATGGGTACGCCTTAGAGTCTCCGTCTGAAAAAGACTATAGCTTGTTTTGACAGCTGTTTATTTTTCTCCTGTTGTTGACACAGTTAGCGTTCAGTTAGCATTGTTAAAAGATCGTTTTTTCCTAAAAGTGCAATCATGAGAGGGCTAACAGAAGAAAAACGAAAATCCATTGTGACCAGATACTGCTCCGAAACAGGAATATCAATGAGAAAATTGGCGAAGGCGGAAGGAGTAAGCGTCCATGCGGTCCAAAACGCTATCAGCGATTTGGTATGTATAATACATTGAAGGATCTACCCGGTCGCGGCAGAAAACCTGGGCCATCCAAGCCAAACTTGGATAAAAAGATTTGCAGGCAATTTGAAAGAAAAAAGGAATTATCGATACGGGATTGCGCAAAAAAGTGTGGAACATCAATCGGTATGGTTCAACGTGCCAAAGAACGTAACTCACTGAAGGCATATAGAAAGCAAAAATGTCCCAAACGCAGCCAAATTCAGGCAAGTTCCGTGAAAACCCGTGCCCGTAAGCTTTACGATGGGATTTTAAGCAAACGCGAACTGTGCATCGTCATGGATGATGAAACCTACGTCAAACTGGACTACAAAACTCTTCCTGGGGCACAGTTTTACACTGTAAAGCAAGGAACAGATGTCCCGAACGCGGAGAAGTCAATTTTTTGCGAAAAATTCGGTAAGAAAGTGCTGGTTTGGCAAGCTGTTTGTCAATGTGGCATGAAATCATCTCCTTTCTTCACTCTCGGGAATATGAATGGTGAAATTTACCGGAAAGAATGTCTCCAAAAGCGTGTGTTACCGCTCATCCGAAAGCACACTGGTCCGACACTATTTTGGCCTGATTTGGCATCATGCCACTATGCACGTTTGACCTTGGATTGGTATCGCGAGAATAATGTCGATTTTGTGGAAAAGGAGATGAATCCTCCAAATTGTCCGCAAATAAGACCTATTGAAAAATTTTGGGCTTTGATGAAGGGACGACTGCGGAAGAAGGACAAGGCAGCCGATGACCTTGAGCAGTTCAAAAAGGATTGGATAAATGTGAGCAAACAAGTCGATGAGACGGTTGTCCAGAACCTAATGAGGGACATCAAGAAGCAGGTGCGATCATTGGCGCGAAAATCAGAATCTTGATTATTTTTTACTGTTACTCCTTTCTTTCATTCATAAGATACAATATTTTGATATCAGAACTGAAAAATAAATGCAATATTTGAAATAAAGCTGTGTTTTGAGCGTACCCATAATTAACGATACGGTCCTTACTTAGCGCTCGTTTATGGGTCCAATTGCAAAACAGTTCATTGATTGATCTTCTAATCTAACCTTTAACATTTTTTTTCTTACTATAAAATTTCATATTAGATTATTTTCAGACACAATTATCGTGCAATATTTTTCATCCACTTGCAAATAACATGTTTCTCCGTTACATGGAATGAATGTTCGATACAGAAAATATGATAGAATGAAGACAGCCCTAAATCGGACAATTTCTTTCTCGAGTTTAGCTGATATCAACACATTCGGCGATCCATTTCTATTTATATAGAAACATTCCTCGTACCCAAAAACATTCACATCCCAAATTTGGCTCCATTTGTTTTATTAGTTCTCGAGTTATGCAGAAATTTGTGTTTCATTTGTATGGCAGCCTTCCCTTAGAGAGAGGGGAAGAGTGTTGAACCACTATAGAAACGTTTATCGATCCCTAAAACCTCTATGTGCCAAGTTTGATTCCATTTGCTTGATTAGTTTTCGAGTTATTTAGCGCAATAATAATTATTCATCGCAATCCCCCCCCCTCCTCTTCCCTGTAGAGAGGGGGAAGAGTACCAAACCACCATAGAAACGTTTATTGGCCCCAAAAACCTACACATGCCAAATTTGGTTCCAATTGCTTGATTAATTCTCGAGTAATGCAGAAATTTGTGTTTCATTTGTTCTTCGTTTTTTTTTTGCTAGATATCATTTTTTAAACTCGTCTAGTAGTGTTGTGCCACAGATGTAAGCAATTTAGAATCCTTTAAAATTCTAACTTTGATAAATTTATGTTTATCTTTGCGACTCCATTAAACTCAAACTTTGCAAGCTTTAATACACAACAAAACAACAAAATTGACAGATAAAATGACACTGAAACAAAAAAAAAACACTCCTAAATTGTCATGTAGTATCTTTTAAAATGCGCTTAACACTTTAGTTTCATCAAAAACATTTTTTTGTTTTTCAAAAACGGGCATTTTTGCGTATTGAATTTCATACGCTGGGCACTAATGGGTTAAGCTAGATATGTTCATATTATCTTGATTTCTAAGTGATAACACATGAAACTACTGAAAACTCCTCAGAAACACTCTATAGTAGCAATTAAGCGTCATTTCCTGTTATATTTATTATATTAGACCACTTGTACTGTTCAAGAAAACATATTTTTCCAATTCTGCTTTGATCCTCGCTGGATGCTGCCCAGCAAACATTAAATCGTATAATTTTGCACGTGCCAAGTCTTACAAGAAATCCGAATAAATCATAATCGTATATAATATCAATCAAAGTATGTATCGTGTATATTGGAAATCGCATAAAATGTAAAAACAACAATTTCATGATGTACATTGTCGTAAAATATATTTAATCCGCATCATATGCGTATATTACGCTGACGCAGTTTGTGGGTCGTATAATCGTATAATTTAAATCGATTCAGTACTGTAGTAAATCGTGTTGCATGCTGAAGAAAATCATTAAACAGTAAATCATATTAGATCCTAATAAAGAACATATTACATCGTATTGAAATGTCAATGAAAAGCTGATGCACTCGAAAGTTTTAACCGCTGTTGAATTAAATTTCAGATAGCCGCGCGAGATAGCTGGTGGATGATAATCCAGACGACCGGAGTTCGAACCCACATCGGAGCAGTTTTCACCAAACATCAATCTGTGTCATTTTAAACATTCATATTCCACTCCCAACACAAGTCAATCAAACAATTATTATTTCTACAAACATAAATACTCATATATAAAAATGGCGATTCTTGAGGCTATAATAAACATTTCACGAAAATATTTTGCGCCATTTGTATTTTTTCATGTCTGTAATAAATCGTATATGAGTATGGCAAAATTCGTATTTGGTGCATTGACAATTCATGAATATATTCATATTAGATCGCAATTCAATTTCAACATAATCGCTATTATAGCCGGTCAAAGTTGCATATTCATCCAAACAAATTCGGTAAGCATTTGCCATGTATGTATATGGCCTCCACTTTTGCATGCATATGCCAGTTAGGCGCATTATATGCCAATCAAATTTTAGGGCATATGATGTTATATATACGCTTGTTATGCGATTTAATGTTTGCTGGGTGGACAGTTAGTTTCTAAGGCGTGGTTCACAAATTACGTAACGCTAGAAATCCGGACACCTCAACCTCAACCTCCCTCTCCCTAATTCTCGCGCAACGTAATTTTAGCACGACGCCCAAACTCAGCAACACTCGTTCTTGAGACCAACCGATAATGTAAATAAAGCCAATGACATAATCAGGGATGCCAAATGTGGGTAAATTGAAAATCATTTTCTCAGAAGTTTTTCGTTTTGCAAGAATTTTCATTTAATATGTATGAAGAGAAAAAATGAGTATAGTCGCATATTCTAAATTATAAAAGAGTAAAAATGAGTATGGCCACATACACTCTGTCCAACTTCTATAAGACCAGGTGATGATCTGGCTGCTTTGTTCCATTGTAAACAAACAATGGTTCAACTTATATTCTAGTGTATTGATATTGGTCACTTTCATACACTGCATGATTTTCATATGTGGTCTAGCTGACCCGGCAAACTTCGTCCCGCCCAAAATTTGTTTTTTGTCATCGATACATTCAAACATTCACGTTTTCATACTATGAGCAAGGGGTCCAATCGCAGAACTGTACATTGATTGATCTTCTAATCGACCTCGTTTAATTTTGTATGGCAGCTCCCCCTTAGAGAGGGGGGTGGAGTGTCTAACCACCGTAAAAACATTTATTGCACCCTAAATCCTCCACACGCCAAATTTGGTTTAATTTTTTTGATTAATTCTCGAGTTGTGCAGAATTTTTGTGTTTCATTTGTATGGCAGCTCCACCTGAGAGAGGGGAGAGGAGTACCAACCACCATAGAATCATTTGTTGCACTCTAAAACCTCCACATGCAAAATTTGGTTCCATTTGCTTGATTAATTCTTGAGTAATGCAGAAATTTGAGTTTGATTTGAGTAATGCAGAAATTTGTGTTTCATTTGTATGGCAGCCCTCCCTTAGAGAGAAGAGTGGAGTGTCTAACCAGCATAGAAACATTTATTGCACCCTGATACCGCAATACGCCAATTTGGTTTCATTAGCTTGATTAATTTCCGAGTAATGTAGAAATTTGTATTTTGTTTGTATGGCAGGCCCCCCTTAGAGAGGGGGGAGGGGTCTCAAACTATCACGACAACCTTTCTTGGCCCCAAAAACCCCTACAGGACATTTTTATGTTGATCGGTTCAGTATTTTCCGAGTCCATAAGAATCAGACAGATAGACAGACAGATATATATATATATATATATATATATATATATATATATATATATATATATATATATATATATATATATATATATATATATATATATATATATAGATATGGAAGCGCTGAGCGTAAACCAAAGGTTTTGTGTTTTTTCCGTTGTTACAGTTGTTTGGAACAATAAATCTACAAAATACCAAAGGGAGAAGTGCTCACGGAGAGAAAAGAAAGGCTAATCGATGCATTTCACCAAGAAAATGGTGATATCAGATAAATCGCTCGTCGGATTGGACGATCCCATCAAGTAGTGCTCAATTATTTGACGAATCCTCAAGGATACGGTAAGAAGGAGGGAGCTCCACGTAAATCGAAGATCTCTGACCGGAAAAAGCGGGAAATAGCTAGAACAGCTTCGAATACCTCAAAATCGCTTATGTAAATAGCAATATTTCAATTTAAGTGTTACTCTTGTGACAATTCGTCAAGTTTTGGTAAAAAATCCTCACATAAAAATGGGTTCAAAAGGTTAAAGTTCCTCATCTTACACCATCTCTCATCGGAAGACGTTTTAGTTTTGCCAAAACTCACATGAACCGACAGTGATGTATGGTATGGTGTACATTTTGCTATATAACTAAAAATTCTTCAATGTATAGGTTATTTCACTGACGAAAAACAGTTCAATTAGGATTGTACTGATGGTTTCAACGGGTACAGGCGTGATTTACGGAAGAAGGAACAGTATTTTTCAACCAGGAGTTTTGGTGGAGGCTCGTGCATGGTTTGGGCGGGATTCTGTGCAACCGGAAAGCTCAAGATAGCTTTCAAATTGAAATTACATACATGTTCTGGAATCGTCTCTCTTACCGTTTTTGCGTGGATATCGTCACAAGAAATTGACATATCATATCATATTCATATCAGCAAGGAAACAAAAAAGTTATGCAGCAAAAGTTATGGATTAAGAACCAAAAACTTAATTTTTTGGACTGGCCGGCTCGCTCTCCAGACTTGAATCCTGTTGGAAATATTAGGGGGATCCTTGTACGCAGAATCTACACTGATGGAAAACGGTACACCACGATTGAAGAGTCCAAGGTCGCAATTTCCGAAACATTTTGATACAAAAATTAATACTACTACTTATGAATTTTGAAATGGTCTTATAGAAACTGGACAGCTGGAATTATCATACTTGAGCGCAACATATAAACACCCGACTCTTTTGAACGAAATTGACATTAAATATACTTTATTCTAAGTATTCTACAATGTATGAATGTATTTTGTTGAAATTCTCAACGGTGAGTGTTGCAACGAAATATGAACAGGGTGGTCTTATAAAAGTTGGACAGAGTGTATATCAAATTGTTTACAAAAGTGAACGTTCAAGTCACATCGGGTTGTTGTCTTCTGTATATTTTTTTTTGCTTATTTGCACACTAGGAAACACCAACATAATTGAATTTAAACGGCAGTTTTATTTACGTTTGCACGTTTTTGAATAAAAGCGACTAAGCTTATTAAGCGATCGGCGTGAGTTCAAAACTCAGGGCCCTTAATTGACCATTTTTGTGTTGTTTTATAATAACTGCGTCCACACAACAATCGTCACCGATGGAGATCGATTCAGTGTCGTATTCCTGGCCTCTCTCCATCTATATAAGCAGAGCTGGCAAAAATGAAAACATCGGGCTGTTGTGCTATAAATAATACAACAATGATCATATTAATTGACTCCGCTGTCCGGGTTACTGAACGATGGAAGAACAAAAGGAAAACTCTTACACCAAAAATGGCTACTGTGTAGTTCACAATTTATAAATACAGGGTCTCCAAGATTAAACGTTCACACAAAAAAATCAAATAGCTTCTTATAGATTTTTTTTTCGTTCCGTCGATGGTAACACTGCATTCCCCACTTCGGGACGATAATATTCGGCTACTTGTTCAGTCTGATCGGATGGCTTCTAGTATCAAGATGTACAATTTAGAAGAACGTGTATTTTTAGTGAAATCGAATTACTCGAGCAACCTTGTCCTCTTATGGTACGAATTTCAACATTTCTCGTCGTCGATTACTTCCTCTGGGGGTACGTGAAGGACCGTTGCTATGTTAATAAGCCACCAAATTTGAAGAAACTCAAAGAAGAAATAACTCGGATTTTCAACAGCATCGAAGTCGTAATGTTAGAGTTGTGCATGAAGAATTTTATTCACCGTTCGAAATACGTTATCGAAAAAAGGGGTGGTCACATCGAAAATGTCCTAAAATAAGTTTATTTTCGATTTTTTTTACGTAGAACTACGTCTTTCATTAAGGGTGCCAAATCAGAAAACAGGTCACGTTTTAGTGAAATAAAGTTAAGGTTGATAACTATTTTCACAGCGAACAAATTCTGATACTTTGCACACCAAAGGAATCGGACATTCTCTAAGATTAATTTGATATGCTAAACATTACAATTCGCTAATCTCTAAACGGTTTGAATTCATGAAAATTGGAAGAACTTCCTTTTTTCCCATACATTTGTTCTGCCAATTTGTTTGCTAATCCTACCCGTATTTTGGCGTGGGACTACGTCTAACCGGAGTATATGGGGGTGAAATGAGAACCTAAACACAGAACAAGCAGGAAAAAATGAAAGATTCCGAATGCTTATAACTCGAACATTTCTTAACAGATCGGAAAGATGTTTGCATCAATTGATAGGAAATATATCTACGCGTCTATCACAATAGATAAAATGTTATTTTCCATGAGATAAACAGTTGAATAACTGTAAAATGTCAAGCGTTATATAAACGCCCTAACTGTCATGTTTTGATTGGCCCGCCTTACGGTTTCCCCAACACAGACTTCAAAATCGATGTACCTGTGGAAATCCGCTTTGCAAATATAGTCGGGGGTATTTTTGTTCCCACCGAGCAGTCTTTCCCTAACACGGACTTCAAAATCAATGTGCCTGGGGGAATGCGCTTTGTCAGAACATGCAAGTCAGTATTTTTTTCACACTGTGTTTCCCTATCACGGACTTCAAAATTAATGTGCCTAGGGGAATCCGCTTTGCAAATACATGCAAGTCGGGGGTATTCTTTTGGTGTTGAGTACTTTTGTACTCGCTTGTCGTTGTGCGGACTGAAATATGTTTCCCTTAAACGTACTTTCCAACTGAGAAGCCTGGGAAAATCGTGATTGTAGATACTTTCGTGGATGGACTTTCGCGGTTCGAGAACTACGTAAACATGAGAGATGCAATAATTTCAGAGGGAAACGTAAAATACAATGATCGTTTGACAATTCTTTCGTTCACATATTTTGGTAGTCCTAGGCATCATATCAAACGTAAAAGGACGTTCATCATATTTATTAGTAACGAAGAACATAATCTATTACAAAAATTTCGATGCATTCTAAAATAATGTTCGAAGTGGTAAACAAGTGGATTGGATAATATAATTGCGTAGTTCTACGTCGAAAATATGCGGTCGTGTCCTGGATACAACCGCTGACAATTTTTAAATAAAAATCGGTTCACTTTTGTAGAAGTTATTAAAATTTTGTAGCGTGATGTTTTAATCTGAAAGACCCTGTAATTCGACTCCAAATATTACAGCATGTAAGTTTTTCACAATAGATTGTTTGGGTTGGATATAAAGTGTTTGATTGGAAATGAAGATGCAGTGATCTCAACTGTCATTCTGATCAGTGTTCATCAACTATTATACTTATCATTCGTCTGGGTTCTGGTCCGTTCAAGATTCTGGCTTCATACTTTAAGACAAGTTCTGCATTCTCTTGTTCTCTGCCAGTAGTATTGTACGAAAAGTCAGTGATTTTGTCCCAACGCAATCGGTGCTCCCAAAAACAGGGCAAGAATGTCAATTATTCCAAATTTTACGCGCTGTTTGCGGCTTCGGGCCAATTAAAAAGCCACACGCTCACAATTCCCTTCGTAGTAATAACCCAGATCGCCGTTTGAATTCATATTATGCGCATTCGATCAGCTCGTCGATTTGACGATGGCTACTCATAAAACTGGCCGCAGGCGCAAGAGCGCACACACCACACACCATAATGGTGGGGACCGGCGGTCGGTGTTATTTCCCAATGCTACGACGATCATAATCACACCACGGCGGAGACACACAACCGCAAAAGTGCAAGTTGTCTAGCTGGAATGCAGGGAATGCAAAACAATTCCACGCGCACTCGGCAATAGAGTCATTATGATCGAGCGAACACAAAAGGGCGCTTTACAAATGGCCTCTTCTCGGTCAGCCACGTTTCGTGTTTCGCGTTTCAAGGCTGGGAAACATAATTAGCATTTCTAGATTGACTAGGAAAAGGTGGCAAACTGCTGCTAGGGCCGTCTCATAACGGCGAAGATCTGAACCGGATACACACTGAGTAGTACCGATGACTTGACACTCTTCAAAAACCCCATATTAGAACGCATGAATAAACAGGAGAGTCTTCTTCTGATTGGTATTCAAGGGCGCTGGACCGACAGATGATGAAACATTGCGGGATCGTATTCTGGTCTCGCGATCGTCACTTCGGTACACGGGGGAATTTCAACTTGTAATTCTAGCGGAAAATCTAAATCCAAAGTCTGTCGCACTGAAATTGTACGCCCAGATCACGTGCTCCGTGTGGATTGTGATCATGATTAAGAGTGAATTTCTTAGGTAGTGAGCTGATTTTTCTGTACTTCTTGGGAACTTGGAAGCTACGCACGGATCGGATAAGTTATCGACCTCCCAATAATTCCCGAATGAAACTGAAACGGAATAAATTACACAAACTGAACTCTCTGTCAACCCGCGAACCTTAATACACCATTCCACCGACTGTGTATGCGCAATTTACTGCCAAACAACACGACGCGATTGATCGATCAATGATCATTGTTAAAATATTCACATACGATGGACGAGGGCACCAGTAAAAGAGAGAGAGAGAAAAATAAAGAAAAATACAAAGCATTCGATGTTACGCGAGACTTGTCATCCTCCTCTGATTTCAACAAACGGCGGCGCGATTAGCAAATAGACCCCCCAAACGACGATCTCTTCGTCGAACACGGAGCTTGTGTGTCAAACCTGCTTTTAATAATCACTAATTGCCGGATTGACACTGAGGGAACCTTAGATTTTCTCAGTTCGGCTTGGTTCGGTTGGAAAGCTACGGAAGTATGAACAATGTCCAAGGCCTTTAAATTTTCTTCTCTATATAATTCTCGAGGCAAATTAGGAAATATCAAACGCTTGGAAATTGATACGCAATTAACCTTATTAGCTTTGATCGCTGGCGTGCTGATTCCGAAATCCTCCAAATTATGACTAAATCATACACAGTGATCGATGTAAATAAATAATTGCCCACCATTCGTAATTTCTGATTATGCTATTAATTTTTCATTTTCATTTACCACTAACGATTTTGTATGATACCCTTAACCGTTTGAGTGCGGAATAAATTTTTCGACCATATGCCAAAAATGCGGATGAGTTTGGGTATACAGTGGAACCCCGATTATCCGCGAAACAGTCTGGCTAGGTCACCGCGAATAACGAAAATCGCGGATAACGCGATTATAGACTAAAAATGAGATGTAAACACGAAATAAAAATATTTCAGCATGAAAACTATGTTTTATTAATACATAAATCAATATACCATATGTAAGGTCGTGTACACCAATGGTCAGATAACGTGAAAGCCATGACCAAAATAAAAGAGTGAGTGCCTTCCTCGTACTGACAAATTTCTGGAAGCTCTATAGAATTACTATGAAGCGCGCTCTCGCGGATAATACGCACAGCGGATCATCCGCTCGCGGATAAAAAAAAGTATTTATAAATTTTCGTTATAAAATTTATCAACTTCAACTTATTTATATATACAGGTCGGACTCGATTATATATTATTCGATTATATACAATTTTAGACTCGATTTTATACAGTTCGAAAAAATATATTTTTTATATTTCGAATATGACTTATTTCAAGAAAAAATGTCTACTTTCTACTCTCTGCTCTCTACTCATAATATTAGAGTAGAGAGCAGAGAGTAGAAAGTAGACAGTAGAAAATGAAGAGTAGAGAGTAGATAGAAAAGAGAATATAATATAGAAGAGATAATAAAGTAAAGAGTAGAGAGTAGAGAGCTAAAAGCCAAAGTCAAAGTTCAAAGAGCAACAATTGAACGCAGAGAAAGAGTAGAAGGAAAGATACATATAAGCATTTGAAGTAAAAAATAAACACTGAAGAAAAGAATAGAAAAAAAAAATGTGGCTAGAATCTGTTCGAGTACAACAGAAAAGCTTTGCAATGACAAGCAATGACTTTGCGGGAAACTTATGGAAACATGGTACTGTTTGCCTTAAATTGGCTCTACTTCAAAAATTACGTACGTACGACGATTCTGTTGCTCCCACTGGAAAGATGAGAAGGTTCAGTACAGGATATAATTGTGAAACATTTAGAGTAGTGGATTTAAATAACATTTTGGATGTTAAAAACTTAAAAGATAGTGGTTCTGAAGGTGTTATTATTAATATTCATAAAAAAAAAGATTGTTTCTATCAACCAAATAAAAGCTCTGAAACCGTTCTATAATTTGTGTTTAACCACTCATCTTCTATCTTTCTTAATTTCGCTGCAATATCGTTATAAACATTTACTGGTATTAATTCAACCAAAATCTTCAAAATGATGTCAACAAAATTTCACTTCAACGTTGAAATACTGTATTTTTTCTTAAAATAAGTCATACTTGAAATATGAAAAAAAAAATTCCAACTGTATATAAAATCGAGTCCAAAATTGTATATAATCAAATCATATATAATCGAGTCAGTATATAATCAAGTCTGTATCATTGTACGAGTTAAACATTTACAATCACGATATTATCGCGATTTACACTTTCTTCAACTTTTTTTTTTCTATTCGGAAACACGTTAAGAACATGTAAAACGCGAGAAGTACACATAAAAATGTTACGAGTAAAACATTATTTTTTCAGAAGTTTTCAAAATGAAAATGAAAATGCCATATATTTCAGAAACTTTACAAGATAGAAAGATGACGCCTTCGTTTAAAGTCCAGAGTTTAATGAGATCTAAAACTTTTGCTTTTGAGTTGAGATTTTTCGCCAAAAAAATTATTTTTTTTGAGATTTTTCGCCAAAAAACCCCAAAAATTCGAAATTTTTTCTCAATTTTTTTTAAATTCTGGGAATTATCTTAATACCGTTTTGAATCATATTTCGGACACTTTGTTCTAATATCTTGAATTGCTTCATACACTGATGATATAATTATGAATTTGATATCACAATTGCTTCTTTAGAGTGATTCCGTGGTTTCACTATCACTTTATTTGAGAATAACATTTGGATTATTACATAGTAGGAAAAAAAACCAATAGCACCACTCATTATCGTTTGTGTTTGACGTTTGTTTAGCGTGAGCACGTAGAATTTACCCGTTCATAAATATTAAAATTTCTCCCGTATTTCATCAGTTCTCATCATCGTTAACAGTTTAATGTAATTGCTTGGTAAGTGTATTGCAGTTTACTATAAAATATAATCAAATGTAATGTAATTTTCGTCCATAAAATTACAAAATAAAGTGTCCGAAATTTGAATTCAATCTGTCCGAAATTTGATTTAGTGTCCGAAGTTTGATTCTTATTCGTTTCATTTGAAAAGCATTCGATGATTTTCTTATGTTTTCAATCAAATAGGTACCAAAGTAGGAAGCTTAAAAGCATATTGAACTAATTTATCAAAAATATCTACCAAATAATACCTGTGCATAAAGTTTAGATTTGTTTTCTGCATCATATGCCTTAAGCATCCGAAATATGATTTGGAACGGTATATAAAAATGGATTTCAGTCTGTCGGTCTGTCTGATTCTTATGGACTCGGAAACTACTGAACCGATCGACATGAAAATTGATATGTAGAGGTTTTTGGGCACCCGTGACCGAGTGGTTAGCGTCTCACATTATCATGCCGGGTGTTCGGGTTCGATTCCCGTTCTGGCCGGAGGATTTTTCGTCAAAGGAATTTCCTTCGACTTGCACTGTGGTCACGCGTATTCAAGAGCTTGCCCCTCGGAATACATTCAAGGCGTGTTATTTGGCTTAAGAAATCTCATCTAAGTATTAATAAATGACGCTAGTTAATGCATACGTTGAGACGGCAAAAGTTCCACGGGGAACGTTAACGCCATTCAAGAAGACAAGAAGAAGGTTTTTGGGGCCGGGGAAGGTTTTCATGATAGTTTGAGACCCCTCCCCCCTCTCTAAGGGGTGGCTCTCTATGGTGGTTAGATACTCCACCCCCCTCTAAGGGCGGCTGTCATACAAATGAAACATAAATTTCTACGTTACTCGAGAATTAATCAAGCAAATGCAACTGAATTCTAAAATATATAATCTATTCTTCTAAATTTAATTGAAAAAAAATATTTCAAAAAATTAAATTCATTTCTTCTTACAAAATATTTTTTTTAATTCTGAAAAAAATAAATATCTCTTACAATAAGATAAAAAGTTAATGTCTTCGACAAAAGTACATATTTTGATAAGATCTAAAACTTTGGCGAAAACGCTATATCGCTATCTTGAATTTAAATAATATTAGTATTAGTTGTCATTTTTTTGAAAGAAAACATGAAAAAGTTGATGTTGGAAAAACGTCTTCCGTGTAAATGTGCCCATCTTCCGATGTAAGGGTGACTAATTGAAAATTATAAGGACTATTCATATGTATTTTTTTTTTAAGAACAAAATTGAATTTTTCTATATAAATTTCTCACATTTCAACAATTTTCAGCATTTCATTTTCTGACGAGAATTTTGTAGATATTATAGTTTTTCAGTTGGAATTTCTTGTAAAAACGTGCAAAATAAATGCTGTTTTTTGACCAAAAATTCATTTTTTTTTGTAAGTCAAAACAAAACAAAACAGGTCCCTGCACTAGAAAATATTGTTTTAATTTTTGCCTAATCAAAGGTGCAGTAAAATGAGCTTACAAGGCAGCGGAAAACAATGTTTTTTGGATTTAACGGGCAGTGGCAACTATATTATAACGATTTTTTCAGCTGTTTCAATAGTTTATTTTTTATCAAAGGTAAACATGTGATCTTCCTCATGTAAGGACTTTGTTGTCTGGAGTTGAAATCAATTCTTTGCCTAGTTTCCACAGCCTTATGAAGGGTCAAAAGAGTTCAATTGTACTTGGAACACGATCATACAAACGCAAAAATATAAGTGGCAGAGACAGCTCTGAAATTAGACACCAGAAATGTTTATTCAGAGCGAAGCGAAATGTTCTAGTAGAAACCTTCGATCTTTGTGCTCAAACTGATTTTTATTAGATTTCGAAAAAAAAAATTTTTTTGGACTCAAAACAAGTTTCAATGTGTCTCATCCTCAATATTAAATCCAAATGTTTTTTCTAAATTTCCGATTGAAAGTCTCAGTATATTTCATTTACGTACGATAAATACCCGACCTGAACCAGAGATATAACTTCTAATACTGGAGTATCTATTCCTTTCTCAAAAACCATTATCATTGAGAGCCCCTCTTTCCAAATTCTAGGCACATTTTTTTTTTTTTTTTAATTACAATCCGAAGGACCGGTGAGATAGATAAGGTTTACTTCGGTGGTGTCACGATGAACAAAACAAACATTAGAATATTGTGTCTACCATAAACTTCCGTCCGTTCACAGAAAAAAATGAATGAACTTCTTTCAATGATATAATTTCTATTCTTAGCTGAAAGTAAAAGTGAGTAATTAGTAGACCATTTTGTCATTCCAATATCGTTGATGACGTTTGTTCCTAAATAGGTACTTTTAGGGTATGTCCTAAGAAAATCCACTTGAATAAATTTGTTTTACCGTGTTTTCTTCATCGATGCCCCCCTCGGTTTTGACAGCTGATTGTTTACATCTAACATAAACATAATTTTCGTAGCTGTTTAGTTAATTTTACGTGCGTAGTGACGTGTTTTGACACTGAGGAAGCTTCCGGAGTATGGGTGGAAAGTAAATCCGCACACAGGTCCGAATTGTGTGTGATTTCCAACGTAAGGAGTCTCAACGAAACATTGCTGAGAAGTATGGGGTGAGCCGTGGTGCTGTTCAGCTGGTAATTCGAAAGTAGATATGCTCGGCAGTAAACGAAACGTAAGACTGATGCAAGAACGAATACGCTAGTCATCCGAGATTCAAAGAAAAAACCCTTGAACGACCCTTCGGGCGATTAAAGGAAGGTTGGATCTGAACCTTTCCTATCGCACCATACGACGACGCTTGGTGGAACGGAACCTGAAGAACTACTTCGTGAAAAAGTGACCGATGATCAGCAACGCCAACAAAAAAACGACTTCAGTTTGCGAGGGGACACTGGAGTTCTAGAAGCGCGTTATTTGATCGGACGAGTCCAAATTTTAGTTGTTTAACAAGAAAAGGTGACTCCGAATGTGGCCGAAGAGCGACGGGGCCCTCCAGGATCGGCATATACAACCGTCTATGAATCACAGTGTTGGAAACATCATGGTGTGGTGCCGATTACCTCAAAATTTTGCGCGAGAGCCCGAAATATCCATGCTGAAAATGGGGCTGGAGGATAACTAACTGGCCCCCTCAAAGCCCCGACTTGAATTCTATTGGTAACATATGGACAATTTTGACAACAAGGTGAACAAAACTGACGTTACGAACAAGCAAAACTGTTTTGCTGCATTGAAGAAGGCTTGGGTCAAGCTGGATCTCCAACACCTCCGGAACCTCGTGGAGAATATGCCAAAGCTTGTTCTTATTTATTTTTTTTTTAATAAACAATGCAGTGGATTCTTTTATGTCATACCCTGGAAGTACCCATTGAGGAACAAAAGTAATTTTTTGTTTTATTCTACGTAGTAGAAATAGGGGTTTATTTTTTTTTTGGATAGAAAAGCAATTTCGGATCATATTCGAATCATATACGGTTGGTGTGGAAATATTCGAGCTGAGTGCTGAATGTTTATCTCTGGGGACTCGTCAGAAACTCACAGGGCCAGGCTACGATCCCCGGGCATACCTCCACGGATAATATTTATCATTAAATTTTGTTCTGCAGATGGGTAAAATTTTCCGAACGGCAATAATGTGCAACAAACAAGTACACCACTGTGCATTATTCAGATCTCGCACTCTAGCGATTAGTATTTGTTTCTAAAAATACTACGTTCACAGAATCATATGTATCACCGAAATCGGATTGCGAATCTCGAATTGCATCCATATTCTACATTTGAGCGAGAATTTATCCCGGAGAAAGGACTTCTCCCGGAATAGTGTGTAGTGGCTAATCGCTGCGCAAACAGCTGCTCGAAACCGGAACTACTGGTTCAAGAATCGGAATCGGTGGGATTCTGTCGCAATTCGAAACCAGTTATGCTGGTTTCGCTGAAGAAGACAACGGCTGATATGCAACCACCGAACATTTGATGCAAAAAAAAAAGTATACACGAACGATTTTGATTTTTTCTCCATTCAATATTTTATTATTTTGGGCGGTTTATGTGTGAAAACAATCGGAACATGACATCATCCGTCTGCTGCAGCTGGCCGGAAAAGATGCGATCTGTTCATGCAAACTAGACAGATGAAAAAATCAAGAGGCAATCTTTCGATTATTGATGGTCAAAATCCCGTTAGCGGGAAACACTTCCGCGATTCTACGGACAACAAGGAGTGGACTGTTTGCAGGTGTCACTATTTTGAGTTCACTAAACCGATAGTGAACGTGACATTACGGTCATTGGCCACCGAAGTGGCTGGGTGGGTGATGTATGACCTGCTCGACCGCGCGTTCAAATGGAGTTTCGACAGCAAGTAGAGAGAGAGAGAGAAAAAACCTGCAGAACCGGTTCAAAAGTCCTAAAGTTCGCAGTCGAAAAATCAAAAGTGCCTCCTTAGCGAGAGCCCAAAGATTCATTCCAAATCAAACGTCGTTCGCTTGTATTTACAACGGGCAAACAACATCTGTGTTTGACAGGGAAGTTTCCAGCGAGCAGACCTTGAGTTTACGCAACGCAAACACGCACATCGCGTAGATATGCAGCGGCCGCAGCAGCAGCGGTTGCGGGCGCAAAGCCCTGGAGGTGAATCGCCCCGTTGACCGGTCGTCCTTTGTATCCGTCAGGCGGGTACTACTCGCAAAATGCCTCGGCTACATGGAGTGATCTAGATTTTTTTTGCGTAGCGAAACAGGGTGGTGTGTGTCCGGTAATTATTTAGAACAAATGTAAAGCCGGTAAAGTGAAGGCGGAAGAGTAAACTATCCGTTAGCGGCATCCGAGTACTTCCTCGTAGCTGCTTGGCAGTGTCAAGATCGGTCAGATGTAGTCAGCGACAAACTGGTAAAACAATTGAGCGTTGAATTTACACGACCGATAGTTGTTTTTACCCTGATTTGGTTACCACAATTGATTAATTAGGTCTTGTGGATTTGTCCGGTAGAACTTTTTTATATGTATGCAATATTTTCGTTTCTTGTTTACGCTTACTAGCTCTGACAAAATGTATGTGTGTGTATTAAGTTTTTCGATGGAATCAACCGGCATTTTTGGACAACATTTCATCGAACATTTGTTTGTTCCGTTTATTTGCAGTCGGTCAGTGACACAGCCTTCGTCAAAACTCACTCTTAGCATATCATCCACCGCTGGACCAATAGTGGACCTAGTGGACCTTGGAAAGGGAGTTAACACGCTGAGGGATCTAACGGTTCCTAAGTTCCACCTGTCAACTTATCAACCCAGTTGAAAGCTTCCTTTCCGAATTTTTTTACACTTCAAACAGAGCCGGAAATAGTGTTCCTCTGTGCCATTGGTATTTACTTTCGATTTCAAGTGTCCACCAAATAAGAATGCGCGTTGTTGATCGCTGTTCAATTGACAGCCTGTGGAACGGTTCAAAGACCGTTTGAGCCGAAGGCTATACGAGATTGATTGGCGAAAACCTGCCTCATGATTATCATAATTTTACCATATTGTATCTATAATAGTATCGATTTTTAAGTAGGTTCATTGGATTAAAAAATAAACCATGTGTCAGAGAAAAATTAATTAAATTAATTTTTTTTTCACATTTTAAACACCAACTGCTATCTTTTAACAAAAATGGTTTGAAAAAAATTATTGGTGACGCGTAATCTATCCATATTTCCATCGACTACCACCTTGAAACGACGCCTGAAGCTTCTGCAGACCTTGCTGATATATTCGCTCGCTGGTATATTCGCGTGCGTACATTCTATCGGGGTTTTCAAAACATTTTTTTTTATGCCAGATGTCTTTAAATTGTATGAAACGCCAAAATCTACTTTCATCTCTTTTTTGTAAAAAAAAAATCGACATTCTGATACACCGTCTTTTCGTCGTTTCATAGTCGTTTTTCGAAATACGCGGCAAAACGTCTGGTTTAGGGAGTCAATAAAAAACTGCAATCTCGATTTCTCATACGGGACTTACAGCGAAATGTTGATTTACACGATGAAATACCCTATGCAAAATATTAGCTCAATCGGACTTCATTTACTAGTGCTATAAACGTCAAAATGTGAGTTTTTTGAGAATCGAAAAAACACCCAAGTGGGAAGTACATGAAATCGGAGTGTATAACATTCCTTTACTCATTAATTAACAGTTAGGCGAAATAAAACACGTCAATTTATTCAAGAGATTTTCGCTATGTTGAATATACGCGTAGTTCCAAGTACTTCCAGGACTTTTCCGATTGATGTCTTGAAGTGAAGGCGGCAATTTAAATCCGTGCCGGAGAAAATAAAATAGGTCTTATAGATAAGACTAAAATTTTTTTAGCGCATTCGAGAAATACGCTGCAGAGAAGTTTTTCTCTCGGCCATTGCAATCCAAACATGGGGTTTAAAAAAAAATTATGCCAAAAGTCTTGGAACCGCATGAAACGTTGAGAATTACTGTTATCTCGAAAAAAAAAATTTCATCAAAAATGAACTTTTTCGCTCTGTTGTTTTTCTATGTGAAAAGTCGATTTTTTGACAAAAAAAAAAAGTTTTTTGAGATAACAGTATATATGCCATATTATGCATTTAATGTCGTACTTAATTATACTAGGACGCTTGTTTTAAAGATATACGTTTTACTTTGACAATGACATATAAAGTCGTATTTTTGCATTCATACCAATTGACATAATACGGTAATACGAGATATCATATACGATTTACACAAAATTATACGATTTTATGTTTACAGGGAACATTGGCACATGTTAAGTCGAATATCGTATCAAATCACAATCGCATATGATATCAATCAAAGTATACATCGTGTGTATCTGAAATTGTATAAAATGCAAGCCAAGTAATATTTATTTAATTCCGTGACATAGTTATATGCGGCAATATATACGTATATCGTATACATGTTATGTGTCATTGTCGAATTAGATGGTATATCGGTATAAGAAGCATCGTAATAATGTCATACACTATCATAATTTTTTTTAATTTAAACGTACCGTACATGCGGGAACCGTTTTTTTTTTCTTGTGTTAATATGACCTTAAGACGCACATCTGTCAGGTTTTAGCCATCCGATCATCTGTACGTCGCAAACGACCGGAAATGTGGGTCTACAATTCTTGGATTTTGCATGATGATAACGCGTCATCGCACCGAGCCCGAATCGTACTGAATTATAGCATGCACCGTATTCAACTGATATGGCCCCGTGCGGCTTTTTTTGTTCCCCAAGTTGAACTTGCTACTTCGTGGAAAGAGATTTCAGTCGATCGAGGAGATCAAAGAGAATGTGACGAGGTAACTAAAAGATATCCCTTCGTCGGTCTACCAGAAATGCATGGAGGATTGGGTCAAGCATTGGCACATTGCTTGAAGTGGATCATATTTTGAAAGATATAAAATAATTGTTCCTGAAATTTAATTATATTTTGTTTTATTTAAAAATTTCCGGTACTTTCTGATCATAGAGGGTAAAGTTTCATATACGTATACAGTAGTTCGTTCGTATCAATCCATATCAATACATGCAAAAACGAAGGCGATATATGTATATGCCATATTATATACGTATATGGAGCCAATATTTACGAGAACAAAATCCAATTTTTTTTGCAAGTGCAACATTTTTCTGTAAAAAACCAATTAATTGTCTTTAATTTAATATGTCAATCTTCTGAATCGGTCCAGTAGTTTAAAAATATTAAATTTTCGAAAAAAGTCATTTTTGGGAAAAGGGTGAAAAAATGAATTTTTCGGGCCACCCTAAAATGGAAATGGGCACCCGAATGAAAAAACAAAAATATGGGTCTAATATTTTGCGATAAAGAAAAAATAAAACATTAAAATCCCAGAACCACTATATCGGTTTGACATGGAATGGCTGTATAACGATATTACGGTGATTGTTACACTGATATGCGATTTGACCCAACGAGGGTATATAAAATAAATGGTATTATACCTATATAACACTGCATATAGCGATACAGGTCGGGCTCGATTATCCGGGATTCGATTATCCGGAATTTTAGCCGCGATTATCCGGAGTATTTTATTTCTGATTTTCGGATGTTTTGAAAAATTTGTATAATCCCATATTGAATAGCTAATATGGGTATCAAATGAAAGGGCTTGACTAGTAGAACACAGTTATTTATGAAAAATGCAAATCCAAGATGGCGGCCACTACAAAATTGCAGATTACATATTTCTCAGAACCCCATCAATATGAGTATAAAATGGAAGGGCTTGACTAGTAAAGCAAAGTTATTTATGAAAAATGCAAATCCAAGATGACCACAGTTCCCAAATAAACAATTACTTTTTAATGGTTCCATTCAGCTTGCCCTGTTTGTATGTATGTTTGAGTGTTTTGTAGGGTTAATAGAAAATTAGAAAATAGAAAATTGACGCCGTCCCTGTTGGATGATTGATCTGAAAAATGGAACATACATTCATGGTTTTAATGTAGAGAAGTATACTAATGATACAGATAACTTACTAAAAAAAACTAGAAAATAAAATGAGCCATTCAGCCATTTTTTAACGACGGGTAAATTTAATTTTTCAAGGTCATGGAATACGCAGTTTTATTATGACAGTAGAATTAAATGTATGTTCCAAATTTCAGATCAATCAGTCAACAGGAACGGGGCCAATTTTTCATTTATGTGGGACAACCCTACAAACATTCAAACATCTTGCCACCATCTTGGATTTGCATTTTTCATAAATAACTGCATTCTACTAGTCAAGCCCTTTCATTTGATATTGATGGGGTTCTGAAAAAAATTGTAATCCCCCATTTTGTAGTGGCCGCCATCTTAGGCTTGCATTTTTCATAAATAACTGTATTCTACTATGCAAACCCTTTCATTTGATATCCATATTGATGGGGTTGTGAAAAAAATATATATGGCGCCATCTTATGGTGGCGACCATTTTGGATTTACATTTTTTCATAAATAACTGTATTCTGCTAGTCAATCCCTTTCATTTGATATACATATTGATGGGGTTCAAGTTCTTCCGCACAAAATAACGATGCTCTCACCAATACGAAAAAAACCTTTGCGGAAAATTGAAAAATTAAAATTTAACTTTCAGAGCACAAGCTAGAGTTTTTCGACGTTTTTCACTATACAGTGCGACGGCAGATGAAAATTTAATATCTTGTGAATAATCGATTAGAGTTTGGTTGATATTGCTTGATGGGTGTGCGAAAACGATCATTTTCTTCACACTGTTTCGCAAAATTATTGATTTTCGGGCGAGGGATAAAGGAGGGAGATGAAAAAAATGAGCGCCATTGTGGCAGCCATTTGTGGCTTCCTTCCACCTTCACCTTTAAACAACTAAATTACGAACTACACAAATTGCAACATTTATTTCATTCGAGTTCATTCAAGAAAAATATCAGAATCAATGCATAATACTTTAAAAAAATATTTCGACTGTCGTGCTTTGTTTTTCTCATTGCTGAAAGTTTTTTCGTATTCAATCTATGTTGTATCAACGGTTGAATAAAAGCTTCAAATCATAGCAGTTAGATATAATTTCTAATAAAAATTTTGTTCCCTGAATTTTCGATGACTTCGTCTCTCAGCTACGTGAGGCAGGAATCTAACGCTACAAATATTTCTGCAGAAAGATCTTTCTTGAGTGGAATTCAGCCAAAAGGGTAAATAACCAAACCTCGAGCCATGAAAACGTTTGCTCCTTTTACAAGAAAAATATTTACCAAACTGGGGAAAAAAGTTGCGAGAATTTTTTTTTTCGAGCAAAATGCACTTGAATAATAAATTCGATTTATTCCGAATTACCTAGATATACACTATATGTAGTAAAATCGAACCAATCGACAACAAATATGCCCATTAGGCAGATGTAGTTGGTGAGTCGCATAAACGTATGATTCAATGTGAATCAATGTACTACTGCGAAAAATCACATTACATGCTTAGGAAAATCGTCCAACAGTATATCATATTCGATCATAAATGAGAACATAGTACATAATATAGTGAATTTGACATGTCAGGTGGTCATAACCATTTAGGGAGACAAATTAATCTCTACCAGATCAACAGGCTCTACAATTACAATTTGAATGAACACTATTACTTCATGTTTTTAAAATTAAAACTAAAATCAAATCGAAAACAATTTTGTGTCATATGTACGAATTGTTACTGCTCTGCACTTATTTGCATGTGGTCAAAATAAATGCATCACTGATGTAGTATTGGTATCCTTTGGCCGTGAGTGCCTGTAGTGATCTGATCTTAACGGGTACTAAGTTTTGCTTATGTATTGAGTGTGCAACTTAGTTCTTTCAGAATTCTCAAAATGTGCAATAAATAGTTGTAGGGCGACAGCTGATTTCTACTGAAACATGAAGTGTCGACATCTGCTGTCAGCAAAATATTGTTTACAAGTCTTTGAGTTTTGCACAACGAGTTCAATTTTTACTGCGTTGAAAATGTTGAGTTTCGTTGCACCATTTGCGGTTTTGTTTTGGTTTTCTGTTTCCATTGGAAGAAAATTGCAGCACAAAATACAGTAGCTCTTAACACGTTAAGCCCCGTGTCGGTTCCTGGGGACTGACAATGAATTTTCTGTCTTTTTCGAGCCGGTCTTATCGTGGACAGTGAACTTTTCTTTTGAGAAGTGTCGGCACTGGGAACAACAATAACAATGTTAGAAAGTGATTTATAAAAAAAATCACTATCGATCCGCAGGAACCAACGAAGGTCAGACAAAAAGTTCATTATCGGTCGGGCCTCAAAGCAGTCTGAGGGTTACATCCTTTTCATACTTCTATCACAAAATTTGAAGAAAAGAGCAATTCATCAAATTCAAATCCACCAACGATAACTGACATCTGGTACGAAGTTGTGTAGAAACAGGTGGAGTGATTACGATAAAGAGCTTGTGATTGCAGGCCACTAAATTCTTGGACGCGACGCGTATTGCAGAGTAACAATTAGTCAGAAAAAAAACGAAATCGGATGAGAGGCATATGTCCAAATCATTATCGAGTCACAGTGCGCGCGGTTTGTCACCTTCCCCATAGTATTTTCTGACATTACCATTTGAAGAATACAACGGTCCAAAACTACATATCAAATATGCATCGCCACGATCGGCGCTAGTCGTAGTCGGTTTGGTGTGACCTTGTCATTATGCAATTGTTTGATTACAGTTACATTTACTACTTGATTGACCATTTTGTTTGCTGGTTTCTTACCCGCCACTACATGCTGCAACAATATGCGCGAAAAGTGAGTCGCGTAGAAAAGAGAAGGCATTTAAAAGTCCATTCACGCATTTTGGGTTTTAGGTTGGGAAAATTTAATGGCTCTGATGGCTTATTAAGAATGTTTTCGATATAATTGGGATTAGTCTCGAAATGGGCTGCAAAAAGTTGATTTAAGCTTACAAAGCAACTACTATATTATTGGCTCTAATTTGGCACATTTTCGGCAACAGTCTGTGTCCTCGTAATCAGCTTGTGCAGAATCATTGAACTTCGTTACTGTGATTGTTTCGACGAACTGAGGGGAGGGTAAATGTTTTGAGGAACGTCCACGACGACGTGTAACTTCATGTTCTGCTACGGACTCGGACTGTGCAAACACGTTTCGTGCGTGTCTTCTTCGAGCAGAGATTTGTATCCATTTGTTATTTGAATCTGCTCAGTATTTAAATACAATAGACTTACAATTTTTAGGTCAACTTATTTATAATACCAAATTTCCAATTAAATTACATACTTTCATATAAAACTATCTAATTTAATTTAAATTTTAATTTGTCGGCTTATGTCTTCTAGTAGATGGAGATCTGGGAGCGTAAAAGATAATAACTGATTTGCAGGCGAAATGAAAACGCTTTTAAAAACTAGTATTCCTTTTAAATGAAAAACAATTTTTTTTTGCAGGTGGTGAAAAAAATCTCATACGAGAATCGTGTCTGAAGACAATTATATATTTTAATGAAAAGTTTCAGTAAAAATATCAGAAATGTACAGACAATTGGTTAAATAAGAGTCATACATGTTTTAAGTAATTAAATAACATGATGTAAACATTTTCATTCAAATTTAACAATTGGCTTTGTACCTTCCAATCTGATAGAGATTACACTTTCGAGATTGGAACCCAAATTATAGCCCCGAACATGAAAGAAGTTGCCACCAGACGACGACACTGTACAACTGTCATCGCGGATTATTCTGTCTTCTGTCAGATTGGACCCCATTTGGCAAACTATATTGGCGCCAGAGATGCCAGGTTCGCAGACATGTCTTGATTTCGAAGACATTTGACTTACTCTGAAGGCATTCTATTTTGTGAAGACATTTTAAAGACATTATGTAATATGTGAAGACATTTCAGTATGATAGTGTATGTGGATTCTTGGGAGATATTATTTCCTTAATATTCCTACCATTGGCCGAAAATATCGTGAAAAAAAGTAAAGTTTTTTGTCTCAGTGTGATTCGCTCGTTTTTTTTATCAGTGTCACTTGTTTACTTTAGTCCTTAGTAATCAATGGAGACTTTTGTTCCGGTGTCATTCACTTTTTTTTCCATGACCGCTTCTCAAATCGTTTTCGGTTACATACCACCTCAATAATTATGCCGACATATTTGGAAACGCATACCTTAAATTGCTTCTCACCAGAGATTAGTTAGTGGACTTCCGAACATTCATTCTCCTTGTTGAAAGAGATGATGTATCTATTATTAAAGTTGCTGTTAGTTTTGATGATTTTAATATAATTCATCAACATAAAAGAAAAGACGTACTTTCGACCAGTGAGATACTAAGTGTTCTTTAAAAATATCAAGGCTCCTCCAAAAGAAGAAGAAGATCCAAGAAAAGGCCACGAGTTGATGCAAGACTACGGAATTATATTATTCAATTCACTTGTTTACCACTTCGTCTAGATGGAGGGTAGAAATACCGGTGCCATGTCGTGTGGAGATTCGAGACAGTTTGGTGAGGTGAACATCAGAACTTCGTCGCACCCGCCTTATATGGAGACAATCTGATTGAAAAACGAAGCGACTTCAGTCAAAATTGTGACGTTCCCTGCTCTGAACCGGTCTCCGATTCTTAAAGCAAATCGAACGGGTTTAAACTGTGTGATTGCTACAGGATGCACAATTCTGACGGCCCAATTGCAGTACATAGGAGTTGTGCTCCCTTGGCCGAGTGGTTAGCGTCATAACTAACATGCCGGGTGTTCGGGTTCGATTCCCGTTCTGGTCGGGGGAATTTTTCGTCAAAGAAATTTCCTCCGACTTGCACTGTGATCACGCGTATTCTAGAGCTTGCCACTCAAAATACATTCAAGGCGTGTTATTTGGCATAGAAATCTCAACTAAGTACTAATAAAAATGACGCAAGTAATACTACGTTGAGACGGCGAAGTTCCTCTAGGAACGTTAGTGCCATTGAAGAAGAAGAAGAAGAAGAAGAAGAAGAAGGAGTTGTAGAACACCTGAAAATGTGGAACAAGTTAGAGTTTCAATTGAGTAGTCATTGGGACGCGAACCTGTGCGCAAATATATTGTTGTTACACTTTGATTTCATCCCCACAAAATCATATTAACTCAGGAATTAAATGGACGAGATCATGTCAGTCGCAAAAAGCTTTCAACAATCCCTTTACATGAATAATGATTAGGAAAGCTTCCGTCTGAGAGGGTTTTCAACAAGCAAAACTTTCTGTATTGGGTGGCTGCTAATCTAAGGGAACCCAATGCATATTACATTTACACTCTTCGAAGCTTGCAGTATACAGATTTTGAACTGTTCAAACATCTGAGTCGATTCAGCTGCTCGCTCGCTAGTTGGAACGAAACTGAGTATAAAAAATCGCGAATGGCTTATTTATGGCCAATAAGTTGTGAACGGATGGTGTTAGTTTACAATATCTCCTCTTTCCACAGTGTCCATACGAACGAGCGCTGCATTTACATTTCAAGCGAGCGATTCACGCGCGCCTCATTTTCATTGCGATATGAAAATTATAACTCAGTATGGGTAGGTAAGAACAGGAATCGTAATGACAACATATCAAACAATTCTTAAAGAATTCCCAATTCGAATGGATCGCAGCACAAATAGTTGTCAATTTTAAAACTATTTCATTGAAACGTGACATGTTTTCTGATTTGATACTCTTACTGAAAAAAGTAGTCCTACGTCAAAAATTATTGATTTAGGTGAAATAGAGGAGGCAAAAAAATATGTGCTCCCGTGGCCGAGTGGTTAGCGTCATAACTAACATGCCGGGTGATCGGGCTCGATTCCCGTTCTAGTCGGGGGAATTTTTCGTCAAAGAAATTTCCTCCGACTTGCACTGTGATCACGCGTATTCTAGAGCTTGCCACTCAGAATGCATTCAAGGCGTGTTATTTGGCATAGAAATCTCAACTAAGTACTAATAAAAATGACGCAAGTAATACTACGTTGAGACGGCGAAGCTCCTCTAGGAACGTTAGTGCCATTGAAGAAGAAAGAAGAAGAAGAGGAGGCAAAATGGAAAATTGTTACAATATTGCGTTGGAGTACGTTGAAAAATGGAAAGCTAGTCTGGGAAAAAACAGTATTAACAGTTCGACTGAAAAGTTCATAAGGTTGACGTCTAGATGGCGCCATCCTTCAATGGATACGTGTCAAAATTTGATAGCAATCGGTCGATTGGTTCGTGATTTACAGCCAGAGCTGCAATTTGTCATTGTCACTGCATATATTTGGGCTACTATGACGACCATTGCAACATTACCACCAAACGACGTGCAACAAAATATAAACCGACAAAACAAATCCCTCACTCTTCGATACTAAATAGTTTGTCAGAGTGTGTTGACGACCAATGCATGTTGCAAGTCAGTGCCATATGATCGTCAAGACGGGAAATACTATGCCACTTGATGTAATGGAAGTTTACACGTTTACCAGGGTACATTTGTTTACGTTGGGATACCTGAATACCATTCTTACACGTTATCGCGTGTTCGACATAGTATTTACTTCAGTAAATACCGGGAACAACAACCGGAACGAAAATCGAACCTTTGCTCGATGAGAATAAAATACAGTCTCCGACAATCATCAATTCGATGCTGACAATTTTACCGCCTACTTGGTCGGTCAAAACGTAAAGACGAAGCTCAGTAACAAGCAAATTGTTGCATCGTACTCCGTCAGTCACCATTTGACCAACATTTTTGTCAGTAGGATGCGACTAATGTGGCTCGTCAGTTGTCAGTGACATTGATGAAAAAATGCAGCTCTGTTTACAGCATTGAGAGTGAAGCAACTATTGTTATTGTTGAAAAAATGGAGAAATCCGAATTTGAAACATTGAAACATATAGATTACATGAATTATAATTAATGATATCTCAGTTGTGAATCGTTGTGCGCAAATATGTTCAGAAGTGGAAAACAAATTTCCAGAATGTAAGCCCCAATTAAGGAATTTATGAGGCTTACTGATAATATTTTGTGTTTTCCTGATAGTACTGTGTCTGTTGGAAGAAATTTCCTCAATGATCAATATTTGGGCACAAATATTTTCGCGACTAAATGTTCAAACTATAAACGCTATTAGAAATGCCAAACATAACTTTCATCTGGAATGTGAAAAATCTATATATATAAAAATGGATTTCTGTCTGTTTGTCTGTCTGTCTGTCTGATTCTTATGGACTCGGAAAGTACTGAACCGATCAACATGAAAATTGGTATGTAGGGGTTTTTGGGGCCGGGGAAGGTTTTCGTGATAGTTTGAAACCTGCCATACAAATGAAACACAAATTTCTGCATTGCTCGAGAATTAATCAAGCAAATGAAACCAAATTAGGCATCTAAAGGTTTTAGGGTGCAATGAATGTTTCTATGGTGGTTAGGCTCTCCGCCCCCCCTCTGAGGGGGGGGGGGTTTCTGCCGTACAAGTGAAACACAAATTTCTGCATTACTCGAGAATTATTCAAGCAATTGAAACCAAATTAGGCATCAGAAGGTTTAAGGGTGCAATAAATGTTTCTATGGTGGTTAGACACTCCTTCCTTTTTTCTCGGGTGGAGGGGGGAAGCGTACTGCCATACAAATGAAGCATACATTTCTGCATAATTCAAGAACTAGTCAAGCAAACTGAACCACATTTGGCATGTGGAGGTTTTAGGGAGCAAGAAACATTTCTACGGTGGTTCACACTCCTCATACCTTTCTGAAGAGGGGAGGGGGGAGGTCTGCCATAGAAATGAAACAGTTTTGTTAGAAATACTAGGAATTTTATAGTAAAAGTTAAATTAGTCAGGTGACTAAATTCACCGAAAATATGAATATATTCATTATAGAAGTTCACGCTAGTGTAAACGGTTGATGCGATTTCTATAAATCTCATTATCTTTTTCACATGAATATATCACTAGTCTAAACCCACCCTAAGGCAAAGCAGGTACAACTAAGAATGTTTGATTGATTGGTTTCATTGTTGGCTTTACATCACTCAATAAAATTCTTCAAAAAAATTACTTTTTAATGATTTTTTTTTTTTGGCTTGCGTGTCCCGTTTTCATTTCTGAACTATTTGGTCAGCCTACATATGACGGACTTTCAAATGTGTATCGGTGGTTGTGATGAAATGTTCCATGCTAGAACATAGCCACATCTACGACTTCATGATAGCGGCAAGTTTGTCGTAACACGAATGCCAGCTCTGTCCAATGGGTCCAGAGGACGACTTCAGACCCTCACTGAACGGAAACAACTTTCAGACTCAAGGTATTCAAGTAGAAAGTAAAACGATATGACAACATGGAGGTGTCAATCCATTCGAGATGAAATTGAAAATCAAACTTAACACAAAACAAATGACAGCTGTCAGAAAGGCGCGCATATAAGAACGTGTTACCAACTTAATGTTCTATACCACTATAAACACACCCATTTGAATGAATTCGAGTAGTAATTCATGAGCATTCATGAGCAAAATCTCCTTCAAAAACAACTCATTAGATTTCTGGTCTAAAATTCGATACCTTCTTTACTTCACCTCTTATTTGAGTCAATTCTCTTTTTCTAGAGTAATTTTTCCGAAGTCTGTGCGTTTGTTCGTACCACGGCTAGAGCTCAAATGAAGAAATAATGCTTCCTTGCTCCAATGAAATGCCTCTAAGGCTACCAAAACTGCTCGAGGTTCCAATAACCATCAGAGGATACACCGTTACATGAAATAGAGAGGAAAAACATAAATTTTCCATTGATATTTACATTGAAGAGTTCTATTCAAAGTTTGTGTATCATTAAGTGCGTTTGATTCAATTTCTTTGGAATATATACATAAGGGTGCCAATGAAAATGGTCATCTCTAATTTCTAAAAGTTACTCCATAAAACAGGTTCACCACCTCGAAAAAACACCCTATGCTAAATATAATTTTTTTTGTCAAAAATCGACACTCTGGAACTCAGTTTTTTTTACGGAATAAGAGACGAAACTTATGGTTATGGGAACCAATAAAAATAGTTATCTCTATTTTGCATTCAGATCTTGCTGCGAAATGTTGATTTGCACGATAATATACTCTATGCAAAATATTAGCTCATTCGAACTTCATTTATTAGTATCACAGACGTTAAAATTTGAGTTTTTTTAGAAATGAAAGATCACTGAAAATCGGGGTTTTCAAAAAAAAAATGTTGATGCCAAATGTCTTAAAATCGCATTACTGTTATCTCGAAAAAAAAATTTTTTGGCGCTTCGTCGTTTTTGGTTTCTTCGTCTGAAAAGTCGATTTTTGACAAAAAACATTTTGAGATAACTATAAATCTTGAAGTGTCATGCAATTCCAAGAAATTTGGCATAAAATTTTTTTTGAGAACCCCGTTTTCCGGTGATTTTACGATTTTCAAAAAAACTCAAATTTTAACATCTGCAACACTAATAAATGAAGTCCCAATGAGCTAATATTTTGCATAGGGTATATTATGGTGCAAATCAACATTTTGCAACAAGTTCCGAATCGAGATAACTATTTTTATTGGCACTTAAAACCATACGTTTCGTCTCGTATTCCGAAAAAAAAAGTCTCAGAGTGTCTATTTTTGAGAAAAATTTTTTTTTCGAGATGACACTAGATCTCGACGTTTCATGCAATTTTAAGACATTTGGCATCAATTTTTTTTTTTCGAAAACCCCTATTTCCTCTACGCCCCCCTTGGGTTATTTTTCGATTTTCAAAATCTCAAACTTTAACCGCTTTGCGCCACTCTCTCTAATCCGATTGAGCTGATATTTGGCATAGGATGTTTTTTCGAGGTGGTGAACATTTTGTGTAGGGTGATTTTTTTAAATTTTAGGTTCCACTTTTTCCCATACATTCATTGACACCCTAATATACATATATACCAAACTCTGCCAAATTTTAGTAGAATACCAGTATAACATGAATATACTTCAGCAGTTTATCCTTATATCTAACATGTTAATAACATTAACTTCCTTCCGGATTGCTTTCTGCCTAAACTTCAAGCTTCTAAACGGTGGCAAATGATTCAGAGAGAATGATCAATCTAATACAATGCGCCAAGGATACTACTCCAAACCACTCCAACCAACTTTGGAGAAACTCAACTGCGCATAAACAGAAACCGAAAGTGTTTCTTCAGCTGGACATTATCAATCCGGCGATCGAATCAACGCGAATCGTTCAAACGATTTCCTCTTGCAGTGACTATGTTTTCAGCAACTTCACGGTGCGATTTCGAGGCAGGATTTCTTCCCCCAACATTCATAAATTTCATGCAGGTACGCTGGAAACAAAACCTGTTTCTTTTTGAAAAATCAAACTTCGATGATGCGGTGATCGCAGATATTTGCATTCACAATTTGGATGGCAGAATGTGGCATTAATTCCCCGCAAATCACCCCACACAATGCTGTTGCTAGTTTGCATATTTTATTAAGTATATTTAGAAAATCACCGTTCATCAGGACGAGGAAGAAATTCGCAACTTTTTTTTTGTCGTATTAACTGTGGTAAAAAAAAATGCGGAACCGTTGGCTGACTATAGATTTTAAAAAGCGGAGTTTCAGATAAACGTCACCAATATCATCTTTTTCAACCAGGCGGAAGAGTTTCTCGGGTTGCATGGTTACCGCGACCGGATTCGGCTAGAAAACAATCGAATAACGGATGACATTTCAAGCGGGTTGCACTTCAAAGGTTGGTCTGATATAAGTGTCATTTAAAACCTCTTCCATCACCCCATCAGCTATTAAACATACAAAGAAAAACAATAAGTTGAACATAATTCGAAACGCCCCGATAATTTGCAATCGTCAGCCGAAACACCCATTTTTTCATACGTTTTTTTTCTTCTTTGCGTAATGAATAACAGCCGCGCGTGAGTTCGTTTGTGCATGCAGCGCGCAAAGATGATGTCGATTTGACAACTTGAAATTGCGTCTATCTCTCCACGGCTAATTGCAAAGGTGTTGCGACACTTCTGTCGACCCTTTTCCGTTGGTTTAGATGTGCAAGCGAATGGTTCTCCGCGCGCCAAACTGCAGGGTCATATCGCTGATTATGGGCTCCCCAAAACCGTAGTAGCGCCATCGAATGAAAGTTACCAGTGAATCAAACTCTATGTTAATAATTTGTTGAAGACCAAACAGCGCCGGGAAACAAAATCACCGAAAAAAGGTCATTAATAAAATGATTCCAACATCCCCACGTCACCTGAGCCACCTTTTTCATAAATCATGCAAAACACTCAGCACGTTTTTTTTGCGGTCAGTTGTGCTCTCTGTTTCACAAACACAATTCATACAATGCTATGATTGGTGTGTTTATTATGTGGTTAGGTGCGATGTCTCCACGCGCGGCCCCAAGTGACACAGCGGCCGTTATTTTATCACTCTCGAGAGCACACCGTGTGTTATCATTGACGGATGATGTTTTCGCTGTGTTTCTTTCTCGCGATCTCGTGAACACTCAATAGTCAACTCTTAACGACAAAGCCTCGTGAGAGTGAGTGACCTAACGGATTGTGGGAGAAGGAGAGAGAAACAGAGTGAGAAAGAGCGCGCCCGTTTTGGGTTACTTTTGGAAGGTGAACGGGCACATTTCAGTATACAGGTATGCACACTGAGACTGATCCATCGGTTAGAAGAGAGGGAGGATGAGTGTTTTGGGGCTACGGGTGGATGGGCTGATTTTGCCAAACAAATCGTACGGCACGAGCCGCGGCAGTGGGCTGCAGCGTTTTTTTTTTTTTTGAATGTTTATGTGGAAAGCGGGTCTATAAATTCACTGTGCATCCTTCACGCATATATTAATTTGCAACTGTTTATCGGATTCCATTATTTCACAATGTAGATCCACTTTGGCAACATAATAAGTCTCAATTACATAGTATTTAATGTATTTAACGGATTTGATTAGGGATGATTTTGACGTAGGACTACTTTCAATAAGGGTGCCAAATCAAAATACAGGTTATGGAATAAAGTTAACGTTAATAATTATTTTTGCTGCGAACGGATTTTAACGATTCGCATACCAATCGAATCGGAAATTCTCTAAGTTTTGTTTGTAATGCTATACATTACAATCCCATAGTTTGGAAATGGTTCAAATTGATGAAAATCGCATTCCCATTTTCCCATACGTTTGATCTGTCCTTGTGTGTTGTGTACTGTCGATAACGGGCAATTTCTACAACCGCGAGAATAGAAAAAGTCTCCGTGAACGAAGGAAAAGAAGAAGAAAGAATGAAAACAACGAATGGGATAACGCAAAAAGAATATTTTTCCGACGTAATCTCCACCCTGGCACAGTAAGTACACTGTCACCGGCGTATATATATTGCATATCCTTTGAAGAAAACTTTCACTTCCCGTTTGGTGGTCATCGAAGCAGCATTGTTGCCGGTGAGTGTCGAGTGGGAATGAATTGTCTTTCTCATTCTGCTCATTTTGTGTCATCTTCGTTTTTCCTCGCTGTGCTGTGGACGCAAGCGAATATTCCACTCGTTGTGGATGTTCAATGTCAAATCAACACATGGAGCCGAGCAATGTTGGAGAATCACGCTGGGCTGTGTGTGTGTGTGTCAAATGCGAAGAAGACCGCTGGGAGCGCGATGAATATTCAGAACAGTGCATTGACATAAACAAATAAATTGCGATATATTACCACTTTGTGTATTGGGCTCGCAAAGGCAAGAGAGAATCGCTGCTTCTAGAATTTATCCTTTTCAGGCTCACCGGAACTAATCAAATAATGAGTGATTTATGAAATTTCTTTACATTTATGAATAATATCCGATATTATAAGCAAGTAAATTGAATGAAACGATTCCGTAGTCCTACGTCCTAAGGGGTCGTGTCTTGGATACAACCCCCTACATTTTTTTTTTCAAATGTCTTCACATGGTACGAAAAAAATGTATTCATATGTCTTTACATGATATCGGAGGACATCAAAATGCATCACTCACTTCTAAACAAAGTTTGATAGATATTTTCGGCCAATAAAATTCCATGGAAACAATATCTCTCAAAAACCAACGCACTGTCATACTGAAATGTCTTCACATATTTCATAATGTCTTCAAAATGCCTTCACGAAATTAAATGTCTTCACAGTAAGTCAAATGTCTTCAAAATGAAGACATGTCTTCAAACCTGGCATCTTTGGTGTTGATGTTCCATTGTTTAAGTTAAGCTTTTGAAGCAGTAAAACTGTTTGGAGGGATAATTCCACTAATTCGACCGCATCAACCATGACAGGATCAAATGAAGGAGTTCCGTTTCAGTGTCCATAGGGTTCGCAGACAACTCTTTGGGCTCATGAGTACACCATAATTTCGCTAAGAATCTACAGTATGTGACATTATTAGAGCTGTTTAATCTGTTTACACGTTTTTTTGCAGCTTCAACTGATCGCTGAGAAATGTTTCTGAGCCACACAATTGTGTTGTTAAATGATTGTCGCAAACTCGAGCGCTCATTATATGCTAGGGTGATCACAGCCACTGGAGTATTGTGCGACTCAAATACTAGATCAAATGCATGGTTCCTCCTACCAGAAGTTTATGAATACTTACTTCTGTGTTATCTGTGTTGTCTGTGTTATACTTTTGATGCGTTGTGCCGCATGAGATAGATCTAGCACTGAATATTTGCAAACCAAAGGACCATCTCTGAGTAACGCTGTGATCAGGCTCAATGCACTGATAATTCTTCTCGCTGTTGAACAGTCTAGTCGAAATGGCCATTAAAAAAGTTTTATTAAATCCATTGATTTAATATTTACTTCTGAAAGGAGAATTCCTAAAATACTTCTAGATAGCTAGATAAGATCAAATGAGCAAACCAGGCGAAAGATCTTCCGGACCCGGTCCAATGATGGAAGAGGGCATGTTGGAGTGCATTGGTCATTTTCATCGGGAATTACAAGAACTCAAAATCGCCTAAAGAAGAAGCCGAAATTTTTGAAGCAATTCAAACTAGACACATTTTATGAGTACCTGACAACGAACTGAAAACATCGATTTGACAAACTGGAAACTACGATGTTTCGGCAAGGCAGTTTTTGCTAGAGATACCAGGACTCCGTACCATTTGAAGGCCGCTGAAATTAATTATGATGATGTCATTCATGAGATTGCATTGGATGTGTTACAGTTCATCCTGAGGTGGGACTTCCATAAATCGGTTCCAAATTTTACAGTGAATTTGAAACTGTTTCTAACCGTGTACGATTCTGTGCTATCTTGGGCAGAGGCTTACCAGAGTTGAAATTGATTAAAAATTTGCGGTCAACGATGGGACAGATATGTTTAACACGTTGAGCCCCGTCTCGTTATTGATGCGCATTCATTGAGCCTCAACAAGAGAGCGAAAGCGCACTTAATGCGAGCACTTATACAATATCAGTGTCGGTCTCAGTAACTGTCAGTTCCAGTGACCAACGCGTGAAAATTTTGTGATTTCTTGTTCGGCCTATTTAATATTATAATAAATACACTTCATGTTTAGATATGTTTAGAGGGGTGGCACCCAGTGACCCGCCCTGGGAGTCACCCGGTCACGCTACATCACTGGTCATATCATTAGGAGATTCGAAAGATCGTCCATAATATAAATGAGCAAGTACAAGTATAGTATGAAGTTATATTTTATATTTTTGATTTCATAATTATTCTATAAGTACTACACTGCATTACATAACTATAGAACCACTCCATTTTTCTGAGTTTTCAGAGATATGTAAGAAGTCGGTTGAATTGCAGTATATAGCTTAGGATATAATAACTATCTTCATTCGCAAGACTGGCCATTTGAACTCTATTCCAGGCGCGAAACAGTCAAAAAACTAAAATTCCAGTGTTTCATAACCATAGAACCAGATGGAAGAACTCTCTTTCCTTCACAAAATTAACGTCAATTTCACATGGATTGCAATAAGTTTCTAAAAACTTACATTGAGAATTGAAGAACTAAAGATGACCTACGAAATTTTTAGTTCGTAGGTCATTTTTAGTTCTTTGGTTCTCGTTCAAATAACCCATTCAGAGTGGTTTCGACCAAGCTGCACCATGTTGTAGAGTGTATCTCGTTCTACACAGAGGATACTGCTCGTTTAAGCTCTTCAAATCACTCATACTTCTTGTAAGCTGCATCTACTATTCGTAAAATCACTCCTCATAAGTTCTTAATAGAGTTTTGATCTGGTAAACAAGCTGACCAGTCCAGAATCTGAAGCCAAAGATCCTCAAATCATCAAACTGCCGCCTGAAAATTTACGAGTTGAAAAACTACATGACATATTCCGTAAGTACTTCCAGTATGAATGAATTCTATTCCAGTAGAATTTATTTTTATCAGAGAAGCTCTCCTGAAATAAGGAATCCCATGGGATTAGCTTCCTCATTAGGTTTTGGGCCCACTGCTTTGGAGATGGGATTTTTATGGTTTGGAGAGAACTTTCTTAAAAAGGCCTGGTTTAGTTAGCTTACCATCAACACGAATGAATCGTCAAAAGAGCAATGAAGTACTTCAGAATCATTTCCTTCTGTTCGTGCACAAAAAAAACCGTGATGATTAGGTGATTTTTGGCATCAATTCATAAAATCCGGAAAGTCATGATATGGTTAAATGAATATGGGCTTTAAATTCTGGACTGGTCAGGTTGTTTATCATATCAAAACATTATCAAGAACTTTAAAGGGGTGATCTTAAACGAGCAGTACCCTCTGCGTAGAACGAGATACACGCTACAACATGACGCAGCTTGGTCAAAACCACCCCGGAAGGGATATTTGCACCGATTGAGAACTAAAGATGACCTACGAATTTGAAACTTATCGTAATCAATGTGAAATTGACATTAATTTTTTAAAGGAGTGAGTCTTTTCCATCTTGTTCTATACAGTGCGGACTCGATTATACACATTTTTTTATTTATTTTCACTGTATATAATCGAACCTATATATGTAAAAATGGACTTCTGTCTGTCTGTCTGTCTGATTCTTATGGACTCGGAAACTACTGAACCGATCAACATGAAAATTGGTACGTAGGGGTTTTTGAGGCCGGAGAAGGTTTTCGTGATAGTTTGAGACCCTTCCCCCTTCTCTAAGGAGGGGCTGCCATACAAATGAAATACAAACTTTTGCTTTACACGAGAATTATTCAAGCAAATGAAACCAAATTAGGCATATTGAGGTTTTAGGGTGCAATAAATGTGTCGATGATGGTCAGACTCTCCACCCCCCTCTCTATTGGGGGGTCTGCCGTACAAATGAAACACGAATTTCTGCATTACTCGAGAATTAATCAAGCAAATGAAACGAAATTTGGCATGTGAAGGTTTTAGGGTGCAATAAATATTTCTATGATGGTTAGACTCTCCACCCCCCTCTCTAAGGGAGGACAGCTATACAAATGAAACACAAATTTCAACATTACTCGGGAAATAATCAAACAAATGAAAAGGAAATTTGGCATATGGAGGTTTTAGGGTGCAATAAATGGTTCTATGGTTGTTAGATTCTCCACCCCCCCTCTCTAAGGGGTGCTGCCAAACAAATGAAACACAAATTCCTGCATAACTCGAAAACTATGAAGCAAATGGAGCCAAATTTGGCATGTGAAGGTTTTACGGGGCACGAAACGTTTCTATGGTGAATACACTCCTCCCCCTCTCTAAGGGGGCTGCCATACAAATTAAACACAAACTTCCGCACAACTCGAGAACTAATCGAGCACAATTTGGGATGTGACTGTTTTTGGGTATGAGAAATGTTTCTATGATGGTATGGCATCCCTCCCTTCTCTGGAATGGAGAGGGGGTCCCATAAAATATTACACAAAAATATTCCAACCAAACATGACAATTGAAAATTTTCCGAAAACTCTGAAGGAAAAAAAATCGGAAAATTAAATTCCCATATGTTCTACAATTACATAGTGACAAGTGCTGTTATTCCAATTGATGTTTGCGCTAGCGAAATTGATCTTTGTTCGAAACTGGAAATGGATTTTAATGCGATGAAACGCACTCCTATATCTTCTTCTATCTATACTAATAAAAAGTGTCGCCGAATGTGTTGATAAGAGCAGAACTCGAGGAAGTAATTGTCCGATTTAGAGCTGTCTTTATCCTGTTATATGTTCTGTATAAAACATTTATTCCATGTAACGGAGAAAAATGTTATTTATAAGTGGTTGAAAAATCTTGAACGAGAATTGTGTCTGAAAATAATCTGATATTATAATGATGAGTTTTGTTAGAAATACTAGGAATTTTATAGTAAAAGGTAAATTCAACGGGGTCTATTAGAAGATCAATCAATGAACAGTTCTGCGATTGGACCCATGAACTTGCTCATAGTAAGAAAACGTGAATGTTTGAAGGTATCGATAACAAAAAACAATTTTTTGGCGGGACGAAGTTTGCCGGGTCAGCTAGTCCTGTATATAATCGAGTCAAAAAAAAATATTTTCGCAGACAACTCTTTGGGCTCATGAGTACACCATAATTTCGCTAAGAATCTACAGTATGTGACATTATTAGAGCTGTTTAATCTGTTTACACGTTTTTTTGCAGCTTCAACTGATCGCTGAGAAATGTTTCTGAGCCACACAATTGTGTTGTTAAATGATTGTCGCAAACTCGAGCGCTCATTATATGCTAGGGTGATCACAGCCACTGGAGTATTGTGCGACTCAAATACTAGATCAATTGGGAAATGAAATGGCATGGCAACAATAACCCATTTGTTGCCATGCCATTTCATGTTTTCATGTTTTCTTATTCGTTTTTTTGCATGTATTTTTCTTTTTTTTTTTTTGAATAAAAAGAAGAATTTCATTTTTGATTCATCCCCTTGAAGTCAGAAAACAACTTTCTCATATGAAAAAAAATAAATTATCCAGATTCTCTCAGAAGGTGATAGAAGATCATATTTGATGGAAAAAATCCTTCTACGCATATGTTCAAATTTCAACAATGACAGAGTTATAGAACTTTTTTTTGTTTCGGACTCTGTTGCCTCAAACTGGCTCTACATTGAGAGGTACGCTACGGAAAACAATTCTGTTGCTTTCATTTGAAAGATGAGAAAATTTATCATATGATACAATAGTGGAACAACTAAATTAGTGGATTTTAATAACATTTTGGAAGTGAAACACTTAAATGTTAATAATTGTTAATGCGTTATTATTAATTTTATCCTAAAAAAATAGATTGAACTAGATTGTTTCTATCAATTAAATTGAAGTTCTCTAACTGCTCTACAATTTGTTCATTGACACCTAATTTCTATCCTTCTTAATTTGGCTGCGATATAAAGCGATATATCGATATAAACAATTCCTGGGGAAAATTCAGCCAAAATTTTCAAAAATCACGATTTTTACCCCACTGTACATGTAATAGCCACTTGAATTTCACCTTAACGTTGAAAGGTTACATTTCTTCTTGAAATAAGTCATATTTGAAATATTAAAAAATTCCAAACTGTATATAATCGAGTCCAAAATTGTATGTAATCGAATCACATATAATCGAGTCTGTATATAATTGAGTCCGGCCTGTAGTTCTATAGTATAAAAACGGAAATTTCAGTTTTTCGAATGTTTCGCGCCTGCACACAACAATAAAGTTCAAATGACCAGTCTTATAAATGAAGATAGTTACTACATCCTACACTATATACTTTAATCCAACCGGCTTCTCACATATCTCTGGAAACTCAGAGAAAATGAGTGGTTCTATAGTTATGAAACGCGGTGTAAGTCATACACCTCAAATATAGAACAATTGGGATTGTGGACATCGATTCAATCATACCGCTCCAAGGAATGGAATACCTTTCATGAAACAATAATCCCTTACATGAACTGCTTTCTCGGTAACGAAGCGTCTTTCAGAGAGCCCTTCAACCATGTACCGTGAATTCACAACTGCTTGTGAAGCACCCTCATGCTGCTGCTGCTCACTTGGTGCACACGACAGCGAGCGAAAGGGTCATTCAGCGTCTTTTGACGCCTCCCGAGTTAAAGAGAGCAAGGGCACACAGCAGAAAAGGCGATAAAACATAATTGAAAATGATTCAATTGAGGTGATGTTGCTGGTGCTGCACTTGAGTAGATCAACAGTTTGCGTTCGGTTTGAGATATCTCGCGAGGAGTTGACCCCGTTCCATATCAACCGAGTCGCATCATTACGGCTCGCATAGAGCTCGACCCCCACCCCACCTCAGCCTCCCAACACCCGAGAGATGAAAACACACTCTCCCAGAGTGCGATCCATCTCATCTCAACCTACCTGTTAGAGTGTCTCTCCGCCTTCGACTCCCTTTGATCCCCCGCTGCTGCTGCTGCTGCTGCTGCTAGTGATGCTGGATGATTGCAGCACTGATACTACTCCCAAAATATTATGTAATTATTCCAGGATTCACACTGCACACTCGAGTTTTCCTTTCTGCTCCAGCAGCTGAGATTGACCAAAACCGTATCTCGCCTTTATTCACACACACAATTTTCAAAGCAAAAATCGTGGGAAATCCGGTCGATTGAACTGACCTTAATGTTTCGGTTTGAATGGCAATTCACCACTTGTTTTCACACCAACACCGAACTTAAAATCCAAAACCAAAACAAATTGTTGATTCTTCTATTGTAAATATCCTTTTCCCCGCTGAAAAAGGTAAGAGATCACACCGTCAACAAAACACTTCGTTCCGATTACTGTTGAGTCTACACTCACTGTGCGTTTTTGACAGCGAGCAGCACTCTCCCCAGGAACTTTTCAACCTTTCGAATCCTTCCGAATTCTTTATGTGAGTAAAACTTTTGCTTTTTTGGGTACTTTCAACCGAACACTTCCGCTCACAAAAAAAAAACTATCCGTCTATTCGCTGCTGCTACACTTTGAGAATGGGGAAGAGGGCTTCAGGGACCGGACCGATCTTAAGTAAACCTACGAATGTAACTGAAGCTTCCTTTAGACTTTTCCTCGGTTTTACAGAATTCCCCCACCCCAAAGGCTTGCTTGCTCATTCTCGCTCGTGCACACCGCATGTGCATCCGCTCGTCCTCTGCTCTCAGTGCCTTTTTTGCTCTCGCGGCACATTTTGCGATGAAGAAATAATACTGAAGAAAAAACACAAACAAAACAAAAACAAGTTAGGGGCTCTTTTTCCACAACGGCCCGATCCTGACTCTTCCCCAGATGGGTAGCGGTGGCAACGGTGAGAAGCAAGGTGGCTCCTTTTTTCACGGTCACACTGGGGTTCGGTGGAAAGCAAGCCTCCCCGTTCTGCTTCTCTGTCTATCGCTCAGGCAATCGGAGCCCGCGCAAATTGTGCCTCCGCTCGCACGGTTTGTTGTACTAGTCCTACTGAAACACACACACACATTCATCGCCGGAAAGTGTATCTAGCATAGCGCATACACGCAGACACAGATCCCGATAGCCTTTATCAATTGGATGGAAGTACGCGTGATGTACCCCGATACGTACGGAAGCGTCTGCTCGGAAAGAGCGCACAGATGCGAGGCCAGATGCGGTTCGGCAGATAAATTGCTGGATGGAACGTGGACCGAGCACGAGTTCAGAACTTTGCCCGAAGTTAGCCGGATGTCCATGATTGGTGAATCAACGGTATCCGAAATCAGGGGTGGCATTGTGCATTTCGAAACGAGTAACTCGTTTCGAGAAAAGTCGAACTCAAATCGAAATAGTTTTAGTATTATGTATATTTTTCAAGTTCATATTTTCGGTGTACTAGATTTAGAGCAAAATTTGTCTCGTAGAGAAATGTAAAATTTTTGGGTTCGTAAAAAAGGTCGTCAAAGGCATGTCAAAATGGTCGGAACGAACAAAAATCGCTCGTTTCGAAATGCGCAATGTTAGCCCAGTTCTTTCCACTTTGAACAGCTAAAATAAATTTTGTTATTTGCATAACCTACAAACGTTTATTCAAGAAAACTTAAATTGTGTCACTGTATTGAATCACTTGAGCTGTACATTTGAGCATTTCCGAGTTACGATACTTATCAGAGGTGATAAAACTCAGTGGAACAATATGGATCATGCTTTTCTTTTCTTTCAATATTGAAAAACAACTCCATCAAATGTAGGGGCAAGTGGCCCTCATCGGACGCCCTAAATTGCAACGACCATTCCTCACATAAAAATCTCGGTTTTTGGCAATTGAAATGAATACTATAACTCTTAAACATTGATTTCTACTGGTCGACGTGGTTCATGAGTGCTAAAAAGGGGGAAACAGATGCCAAACCGGAAGCCTCATTTTTTGACATCTTCAAAAATGGTGATCCTAAACTGACCTCCCCATGGTCCTGATCCGGTCTTCGTTTTTTTTTTTGCAGCGATTTTACTCCCAATTGTCCAGAAATAACATACACCCCCAGTTATATAGGCAACTATAATTGTTAATAAGTGCAATAACATTTTGCCGAACTGCCCTTCGTGAATTATGATAGTCGAAGCCCGAAGCTACTTTGTTGAACAGACGCTGTAGTCCTTGAATGGCTGAGTTGCATCCATAGTTAGTACGGCGGAAAGGTACTCGAAGGAAGGCATGGTTCCGTAGATTTCGAGGTTGAACTTGGATATTGATGTTTTCTAGTATCACTGAGCATTCCGTTCTAGCCGTCAAGACGTCGTATGTCAGTAAGGAACGGATGAGATCTCTCCGTACGTGAAATGTTCCGATACTGATTAGTTGGTATCGGCTCTCATAACTTGGTAGCTGATGAGGGTTGACTCCATTCTGATAATACGGATTCCAAATCGCTGAACAGTATTCCAGTGTAGAGCGAACCAAAGCGCAGAATAACGATTTCAAGCAATGGACATCGGTGAAATCTCTCGCAATTCGCATAATGAAACCGAGGTTGTGGGAGGCTTTCCCACCGATGTAGTTGACATGCGCTTTGAAATTAAGCTTGCAGTCCAAATAAACGCCTAGATCCTCTATACAGTCGGCTTTGGCTAGCTGAACACCATCAATAACCGAAAATTATTGAGTCTTTCCTTCTTGAGAAAGAGATCGTGGAGCACTTGCTTGGATTCAGTGGCATACGATTGTCCACGCATTTTCTGGAAAATTTCCAATTGCCGCTGGAGAAATAATGCGTCACTCTCAGACCTCACGTGGAAAAACAGGGTCCTTCCAGTACAAGATTTACATCGGTGAAGTATATCAAGAATATGAAAGGGCCTAGATGACTTCCTGAGGTTTTCCCGATGTTGCTGAGAATTCATCAGAAAGACATTCGCCTATTCTCGCCGTGAAGGAGTGTTCGGTCAGATAAGATTTCAGGCAATGCAAAACATTTCCGCTGAAACCAAGCTTATCTAACTTTTTCATTGCAATTTCGTGGTTGATTTTCTCGAAGGCAGCTGACAGGTCCGCATCCGTTCGGGTCAAACCATTGGACATTCCATCGAAAACTTGTGCTGTGTAAGGAAGAAGATTCGTTGTGGTAGATCTCTTCGGCATGAATCCATGTTGATCGATGGAAATGTAATGCTTACAGTGGGAAAATATCGGTCCCATAACCAGTAAGTTTAAAAAGTTTCGACACATCGTTCAGAGCAGAGATTCCTCGATTATTATCAACGTTCCTTTTGTTCCATTTTTTTGTGAATCGGAAAAATGTATGCTCTCTTCCAAAGCGAAGGGAAGATACCCGCTGACAAGGAAAGACTGAATAAATTTCGTATTGGAGACAGCAATTCAACAGCACATTGTTTTTTTTAGAATTATTGCTGGTATTCCATCCGGTCCAACGGAGGTTGAGGATTTCAGTCTGTTGAAGGCTGATTGTTGCGTTTTCTTACTAAGCGCACGTTCATGGGTCCAATCGCAGAATTGGTCATTGATTGATCTTCTAATCTACCCTTTCAAATTAACTTTTACTATAAAATTCCTAGTACTTCTACCAAAACTCGTCATTATAATATCAGATTATTTTCAGAAACAATTCTCGATTATAGCGATCTTGCAACTTTTCGATACTATTATCATAGTACTCTTTCGGTATTTCCTCAAAACAGGCCTCAGTTTCGGCAGTCACTTCATCATCGGTCTTAAATTCCTTGCCAGCGAGCATTTTCTTCAGGTCTGTGAACAGAAAATAGTCGCTGGGGATCAGATCTGGAGAATACGGTGGATACGGAAGCAATTCGAAGCCCAATTCATACAATTTTGCCATCGTTTTCATTGGAAATTGGGATTTTTCAATTTTTCTCACAATATCAAAAGTTGCTTCATTCTCAATGCTGTAACTCACGAACCAATCGACCGATTGCTGTCAAATTTTGACACGTATCCATTGAAAGATGGTGCTTCGTGATAGTCAAGTAGATTTTTGCAAGAGGCGCCATCTAGACGTTAACCTTATGAACTTTTCAGCCGAACTGTTATGAGTGCGTTTTATCCACGTAGGCGACGTCTAAATAGAACCCCTATTGAACTGACAGAAGCCAACATATCGTGTTCCCCACTGACATTCTCCCTTTGTTTTGCCCTTAATCGGGTTCCCCACTGACAGTTCTGCTTGAGATTTTCCTAACGATCTAATCATAGCACCCGGCTGGTTTTATCACATTAAAATCCATTTCCAGTTTCGAACAAAAACCAATTTCGTTAGCACAAACATCAAATGGACTAATAACGCTTGTCACTATATAATTGTAGAACATATGCGAATTGAATTGTCCGAATTTTCCCATTTTCCTTCAGAGTTTTCCGAAAACTTTCAATTGCCGTATTTGATTGGAATATGTTTGACTGAAATATGTGCATTATTTTTACGGGACCCCCTCTCCATTTCAGAGGTGGAAGGGATGTCATACCACCATAGAAACATTTCTCGTATCTAAAAACCCTCACATTCCAAATTTGGCTCCATTTGCTTGATTAGATCTCGATTGTCAAAACACCATATAAACAATTATTGCCCCCGAAATTCTCCATATGCCAAATTTGTTTCCGTTTGCTTGATTAGTTCATGAGTTATGCAGATTTTTTTTCATTTATGTGGCAGCTCTCCACTTAGATAAGAGGGAAAGGATATGTAACCCCCATCTTTATAACATTTATTGCACCCTAAAACCTCCACATCCCAAATTGGTCCCATTTGCTTCATTAGTTTTCGAGTTACACAGAAATTTGGGTTTCATTTGTATGGCAGCCCCCTCTAGAGAGGGGGAAGGAATGTCAATTCAGCATAGACACGTTTTGTGCTCCCTAAAACCTCCACATGCAAAATTTGGCTCGATTTGCTTGATTGGTTCTCGAGCTATGCAGAAATTTGTGTTTCATTTGTATGGTAACCCCCCCCTTAGAGAGAATGGAGGAGTGTCGAACCACCATAGAAACGTTTATCCCTAAAACCACAATATGCTAAGTTTGATTCCATTTGTTTGGTAAGTTCTCGAGTTGTTCAGCATCCTCCAACCCCTTCTGTAGAGAAGGGAAAGAAGTGTCAAACCACCATAAAACATTTATTGCCCTCTAAAACCTCCACATGCCAAATTTCGATTCATTTGTTTGATTAATTCTCGAGTTATGTAGAAATTTGTGTTTCATTTGTATCGGAGCTCCCCGTTTAGAGAGGGGGTCGAGTGTCTAACCACCATAAAAACATTTATTGTACCCTAAAACCTCCACATGCCAAATTTGGTTTCATTTGCTTGATTAATTCTCGAGTAATGCAGAAATTTGTGATTCACTTGTATGGCCAAAGCATAAAGCATCCCCGAAATGGCTGGTCTTTTGGTGGCTAAAATCGCACAGTTTGCTTCATAGAACTTTTATCCACATAGGCCCAATCAGCCTAAAGGTGGAAACAGAATACCGACTTGTGCGTTGCTTCTCATCAGCTGTCATTGCTTGCATTTTGTACTAAAACATTTGCCCGATGCAGTCTGTTGATTTGCAGTCACAATCTAGCATTAGCGTCTAAACTCCTCATGTAAACAAAAATGAAATAAAATCGTATGATAATCTTGTTCTAAATAATTATGTCCACGGATCAGTTGAATGTTTTTAAAAACAACACATTGACCAATCCGTGCTGGCAGCATTGAGCCTCGTTTACTAGTTTGGGGGAGCGTGAAAGAATAGCTGATTTTCAGTCGGAATGAACACATTTTCAAAACCAAAGTTATGAATGAAAATTAGCTTTTCCATATCAAACTAATATTCTATTCAAATGAAAAACATTTTTGTTTGCAGGTGGTGAAAAAGTCTCATACGAAAATTGTTTATGAAGACAACTCTGTATTATGATGAAAAAATTCAGCAACAATATTGTAATTGTTTAGCCATATGGTTGAAGCACGTGTTTCAAGTAATCAAATAATATGATGTGAAAATTTTCATTCAAATTTTAGAATTAAAAGCCCGCCTTCGTGTCATCTAATTTGATAGAGATTACACTAACGAGTTTGGGAACCAAATTATGGCCCTAATTTGAAGTTGCCACCAGACGTCGACACCATGCCACTGTCATCGCGAATTCGACGCAACCAGTTTAGAACAAATGTTAACGTTTAGTACAACGATGCTGATGACGCAACGCATTATTGTGTTCGACTAAATGGAAACACACATATTTAAAATGAAGTGTCAAAGCACAATTGTCGCAACGCAACGCATAGCGCGGCATTCTGGTCTCACCATAAAGCCTGACGCGTCCCCGGCGAGTAGGAAATATTGAAATTCATCAAATCACACATGCTCGGATTGTACACCAACACCAACTGGAGAGTATTTGAGTAGATCCAATGCACATGTGATTGAAGACGTTGCTGGAATCATGGAATTCGACTGCACTGCAACACGATGAGACACACATCGTTCATGAGATAAGGTGGGACCACAATGCCGCGCTATGCGTCGCATTGCGACAATTGTGCTTAGACACTTCATTTTAAATATGTGTTTTTCCATTTAGTCAAACACAATAATGCGTTGCGTCATTAGCATCGTTGTACCAAACGCTAGCATTTGTTCTAAACTGCTTGCGCCGAATTATCGATGGCAGTGGTATGGTGTCGACGTCTGGAAGCAACTTCAAATTAGGGCCATAATTTGGGTCCCAAACTCGTTAGTGTAATCTCTATCAGATTAGAAGACACGAAGCCGTTTTTAAATTCTAAAATTTGAATGAAAATTTTCACATCATGTTATTTGATTACTTGAAACACGTGTTTCTGACTTTCATTCAACCATATGGCTAAACAATTCCAACATTGTTGCTGAATTTTTTCATCATAATATAGAATTGTCTTCATAAACAATTTTCGTATGAGACTGTTATACAAATGAAACACAAATTTCTGCATTGCTCAAGAATTATTCAAGCAAATGAAACCAAAGTAGGCATATGGAGGTTTGAGGGTGCAATAAATGTTTCTATGGTCGTTAGATACTCCTCCCCGTTCTCTTAGGGGGAGCTGCCATACAAACGAGACACAAATTTATGCATTACGCGAGAATTAATCAAGCAAATGAAACCAAAATAAACATCTGGAGGTTTTAGGGTAATATAATCTGATATTGGGTTGAGGAAAAAGAAATGTTGAATATTGTTAATATATGGCAACACTTGAACATATCTTGTGTTGTAGTTATCGCATCGAGTCATACTATACGGCTATTTAAAGATGACAATCTGTGCTACAAGTGTCGTTTTGACAGTGTTGTGATTGTGATTTTTCAGTCTCAAGTTATAGCGCGTCAAAAATGGAGTCCACCAAGCAACAAATTCGCCATATTTTACGTATTTACTACCTGCGAGGTAAAACTGCAACGAAAGCGCTGAAAAAATTCGTGTAGTTTATGGACCCGATACTGTAACGATTCGCACAGCACAGTGTTGGTTTCATCGATTTCGTTCTGGTGTAGTGACTGTCGAAGATACACCCCGTACTGGTAGACCAATCGTCGTGAAAACCGATAAAATCGTTGAAATCATCCAAGTAGACCAGCATGTGAGCACTCGCTTGATTGGCCAGGAACTGGGTATAGACCATAAAACCGTTTGGAACCATTTGCAGAAGATTGGATTCCGAAAAAAGCTGGAAGTATGGGTGCCACACGAGTTGACGCAAAAAAATCTTTTAGACCGAATCAACGCCTGCGATGCACTGCAGAAACGGAACGAACTCGACCCATTTCTGAAGAAGATGGTGACTGGTGATGAAAAGTGGATCACGTACGACAACCTAAAGCGAAAAAAGTCGTAGTCGAAGCGCGGTGAGCCGGCCCAAACCATCGCCAAGCCCGGATTGACGGTCAGGAAAGTTTTGCTGTGTGTTTGGTGGGATTGGAAGGGAATTATCCACTATGAGCTGCTCAACTATGGCCAGACTCTCAACTCGGTTCTCTACTGTGAGCAGCTTGACCGTTTGAAGTAGGCGATTGACCAGAAGCGGCCAGAAATGATCAATAGGAATGGTGTTGTTTTCCACCAGGACAACGCTTGGCCTCACACATTTTGATGACTTTGATGACCCACCAGAAGCTACGGGAGCTCGGATGGGGTGTCCTATTGCACCCACCGTATAGTCCGGACCTGGCTCCAAGTGATTATCATCTCTTTCGGTCCATGCAAAACGCTCTTGGTGATACTAAGTTGGCCTCAAAAGAGGCTTGCGAAAACTGGCTGTCTGAGTTTTTTGCAAAAAACAGGAAGTGGGTTATATCTATGGTATAACCGTAAGGGTGACGTAGGACTATCGTTGATTTAGAGATCATTTGTTTGAAGTTGAATCTGAATTCATTCTGAATGAATGAATATTTGGGGAACTTCGAAAACGAGAGCGTTACGTTGTAGGCACAAGGTTTTATGCATCCAATATTGGATACGGAAATATCCTACTGATGGGGAAGAATAATCTTCAGAAGCTATCCTGTTAATTGCGATTGATTGAAAAATCACAAAACCAAATGTATTTGGTCACAGTGTTACATTGTTAGCAAACATTCAAATAAACTTTTTCACATGAATGTATTTTTAAATTCCTAGAGGAACTGGCAGATTATTTTCCGGATCTTTCTCGATGCTGAATGGCATCCAAACGGAAAGAATTCCGCGCGTGTATGTGTGTGTGTGTGTGTAGCGGCTGCTTCGAGATCTTCCCGGGGAACCGTTTGTGGCATCACTCTCCTCCTGATGGATTCTCTTCTGGCCTAAGGTGCACAAACAGGCTCTTGGTGACACCGTTCATCCGCGCTTTCATGATAAACGAAGAGCTTCATCCCTACAGCGACAACATGCTCCAATCGTTGTTCAATTATAACTGAGTGGGTTTACGAGCGGCGCTCGCTTATATACCGATTGGTGATTTCAATAGCCTGTTTTGAAAGCAAATTTAAGACTATTGAAACAAGTTTTTGGATCAGAAAGTAACAAGTATAGAACGCGTAGACATTTTATCTTTCGAATGAAGTGTTTATCATACCATTTCGTTCAGTTGTTTAAGAGCTATTAACACTCAAAATCTCGGTCTCCGGCGTAACGCTTTCGTTTTCGAAACTTTGATTTTACACCCCGGTATAGAAATGAAAGACGTAGTCCTACGTCAAAAAGGAGGGGGGGGTATATAAGGGGGGGATAATGAAGTAGCCTTCCAAATGGCAACAAGTTTGCGAACAAAACGGCGCATATTTTACTTAAATTGGATAATTTTAGGTACGTTAAATAAAGCGTCAAATTTCGATTAGAAATACGACATTTCTTTTTCCCCAACCCTATATTATAATGATGTGTTTTGGTAGTAGTACGAGCAATTTTTTTAGTAAAAAGTAAATTCAACGGGGTCGATTAGAAGATCAATCAATTGAAGGTATTTATGACAAAAAAACAAATTTTGGGCGGGACGAAGTATGCCGGGTCAGCTAGTATCCATATAAATAAAAAAGATTCAACAAATATGATATTAAGTGCAAAACTCGAGGAAGGAATCGTCCGGGTTTAGCCTCTTTATTTATTTTTGTTTTTGTATTTGTTTCTGCTCATAGCTCAATGTTAAGGCAAAAAAATCTGACTTTTTGGTGAAACTTCGAAGGAAAATGTGAAGATTCGGAACAATGACTTCCCATATATTCTACAATTACATCGTGATGAGCGTTGTTATTCCATTTGATGTTTTCATTCCATTTGGAATCCATGTTGGCTCGAAAATGGTTACGGATCTTCAGGCGGAATAACACAATCGTATATCTTAGATCTTCTATATGAGGAGTGGCCAAAGCGCCGACTACGAGCGACGAGTTGCCTGCGTAGTCATTCGTGTACAACGAGAGCGGTCGTTTTTTTTTTGGAAACATTGTCCTAAAATGAAAAGTTACCGTTTTGGTACATCGCCGTCTATCTTTGAAATTACAGGTAGCCCGCAGTGCTGCCAAGTATGGCCGTCCCTGTTTTATATCAATTAAAATGGATCGCCAAAATGGGAAAAATCGGAAAATTGAATTCTCATGTCCTGAACATCGTTGAAGGCGTTGTTAGTTCCATTGAAATTCGAATTGACGGAATTGTTTTTTCATGTTGCGTTGGTGTGAAGCGTAAATGGTGATGGATTGTTAGAGAAAGAGAAAAGTTTAAAACGTCCAATAAAAAGTCCAATTAATGAATAGTTCTAGGATTGAACCCATGATCGTGCTTAGGAAGAAAATGTAAATGTTCGAATATTTTCATATCAAAAATCAATCTTAGGCGGGACGAAGTTCGCAGAGTCAGCTAGTTGTTGTATATAATTCGTGCGTGAAATAATACGCATCATCGTCTAACTAATCAAGCCTGTAAGCAAAATGTCAAATTTAGATTTAAATAACATCACCCTATACCATATGAAACTTATAGCTCAGCGATTGTAACAATCGAGAGTCCTTCCGGTACGCATATGGTCGCCTCACAGCATAACTTGTTCCGTGGCTTTGAGCATACCTTTGAGCCGCGTCCATCTTAATGCTAACCGTATGTTTAACTTAAAGTTCAATTGAAGTGACTGTTATGGCCTTCCATGGGTTCAATTTCATTGTCAGCATTGCTTCTGCTCTGCTCGAACAGGTGAGTGATTATTATCGTGGTTCGAAATGACATAAAAAAATCATACAACCACACACAAGACAGGAACCAGCCTCCCGACGTCTCGGTCGGCGTGATAGAGTTACCTTGGAAGGATGTATGGATGTGCGTTTAGCGTGCATTGATCAAATGCTTTACGGAGCGTACAATCAGTTCAGCCGAGGACGGCTTCATATCTTCGCTATCCGCTTTGCGCAATGAATCTCTTGGTCCGATTACCAACGTATGATTGTGATCATAGATTACCTCACTCACCCCTGTTGGTGGCACGGTTCAATCGAAGCGTGTGCACTGCAGTGAGATTGGTCTGAATGTTGTGCACCCTTTAACAACTTACACACAACAGTTTGTGACGCTGAGAGGTTGCATTTTGGGCTCACCCTATATAATGACTGATCCTGACGATCCACTCGCAACAATAAATGGCGCCACCAAGGTCACGCCATTGGCTCCGCTCAAACTTAATGTTGTTGTATTCTACTTGGATCATTATCAAATAAAATTCGTTTATTGTAATTACTCATCGTAAAATTATTATTTCAAGTGCAGCCCACACGAAGTGGTTTGGTGGTGGCCAGGAAGTCCATTATTAAGTGGTCGGCTTTTTCCTGCTCATCTTTTCACGGTCATAGTCGCGTGAACTACCGGACAGAAATTTAAAAATGGCCGAATCACTCGCGTCGGCGAAAATTCGACAATCGTTGTCCGAAGAGAGCTTCGAGTGACGTCTGATGAGAATCGTCGTTTATTCTTTCCACAAAAAAAAAATACCCAGAAGAACGGAACTTCGAGTGATTTGTTTGTATCGAACAGTCGGAAAAATAATTCACCAGCCAAACGCCACAACGTTGATGGTCACCGTGAATGTCACACGCTAACCGGGGAAAAAGATATTTGTCAACAGACGCGTGTCAAATGTGTCTGTCACGTGGCATTGTTGTACTTGTTGTCTTGACAAACAGCGCCACAAAAAAAAAGTGGAATGTGTCCCTAAATGGATCCTGAGGGCATCGTCTTCACCCTGCCGCTTACGTGGATCCCCAATTAATGTTAAGGGTAATTCGAGAGTGCAGACGCAAAAAGAATGAGGTAACATTTGTGCTTTTTATCAACAACATTTGTACATCAGACAAAAAACAAATTAAACAAAGCAGGAAATTTGATGTCCAGAATGAACACACAGCGTGCGTTAGACAGAAGGAGTAGGGGTTGTGTGAAGTGATGACGCAGCACAGCAAGTGATAATTAGCAAAAAACTATCGCGGTGTAGTAAGTCGATTGGGCAGAATGGAATCCCTAATGAACTTTTTTGAGCACGCGCAAACATCCACACAGATATCAAGCCACTTCGCGGGGCTTTGCGCCTTTGCGTCTGTCAAGACAAAGTACAAAGTTTGATGGGATAAATGGGTGGAAGATCCACAAACTCATGATTGATTGTGTGGAGGATCGAGGGGATATTCGAAAAATATATATTTTATTTTTTCCCATATCCAGAATAGGTGAAACTGTTAGGTCGTAATTTATGATCGCACAGCGTTGGTGCTCTTCACCCGGATTACTTCGTTCCGAAACAAATGACGCAATCAGTTCTTGCGTTAGCATCCATAATCGGTAATTGGTCGTTGTTTGGTTAAATCAGACAAGAAAAAAAATAGTCAAACAAATCACAACAAGAGGAACAGAACGACTTTGGAATGGCTGTCTTGGAGAAGTATTCATGCACTTTAAGAATTCGTAGGAGAACGTTGACCTCATGCTTTACCACCATTCCCGCATTGTTCAGAGTTTTTACGCCGTCAGAGTCCACGTAAATACTTCAACAATTTGGGGGAATAATTTTTATACCAACTCAAGCTCTCTGATCTACCGATGAAATCAAACTTTTTGTAGTCGTTTGAAGCCGGTTACCATTTGTTCGACACCTGTCAAGTCCTGCTGCGATCCATCTTTTTCGCCGCAAAATCGCACCCCATGTCATCACGTCGCGATCGCGTACATCGCGCTCCGATCGCCGGGGGTCGTAACATGGCTATTATAAATTATATGAAACAGCTACTTGCGGTTCCGCGTATTGTTTGTTATTGCCGACAGCGACGACAACAACAACAAAAAAGTATGACACAAGGAGTGTGTGATCTTGGCCGGTCATAAAAGTACTTGTCAAAAATGGCTGTTACTCGGCTGTCGGGTCGCAACTGCTGCCGGAAGGCGATGTACCGTTCATATAATGAATTGTAATTGTTATTAGCTGTAAGTAATCTCATTAAAAAGGATCGTATTATGACGAGCGCTGCAGAGTACAGGTCAAGTAAACGATTTCTTGTGGAAATGAATTTGCACTTGTGCATCAATAATGAATTCGAGTTCGTAGAAGTATCGTGGTCAAACGGAATTGAAACTTAAGTATATCGTCTAGAGGCGAATGAACTGAAAAGTTTAAACCCTCTTAAAGCCAAAAAAAGAAGAAGAAGAAACTTAAGTATGGGCAAGTATGAGTAAAGGGTGTTGTTAAATAGATAGGTTACACCCCTCGTAAAGATATCTAGATCAATAGATCAACTAATTATAGCTTGAGTTTATAGTGCTTTCTTGAAATGAATTTGTTTTTCCGGTCTAGAATTATAAAAGCGATTGTTCTCCGAAGATATCGCTCTTTGCCCAGATAGACGTTGAGCAATGAATAAATAGATAGTTAAATGTACCAAGTAACATTTATCAGTGGCGACGAGAAAATAGCAAAAAAAGTTTTGCGGGAAACGCGTGTAAGTGAATCATCGAATCATCGTCATCGCTACAGATGCCGCCGAAAAAGGAACAGGCAGCTATGGCTACTGGATCGCAGATCGCGAAACAAGAAACAGTCAGTGGAACGAGGCTGATCGGAACTTTGGAAAACTTTGTTCCAAGTGCAGACTTCGACGACTATTTGGAGAGAGCAGAAAACTTCTTCGAATTGAATGAAATCAAGGACAACACGTTCAAACGGAAGCTGATTGTCCATTTCATCGGATTGCCAGCTTCGAAAAAGCTTCAGCAGTTGCTGTATCCCCAAACGCATAAGGATGTTTCGTACGAGACGGTGATAGAGAAGCTGAAATCATACTTCAGTCCCAAGAAAAACCGGATCGCTCAATCAGTGGAGTTCTTCAAACGGAACCAGAACAGCTTCGAAAAGGTAGCAGATTTCGCTGTTGAATTACAAGCTCTCTCAAAGCACTGTGTTTTCGGAGAGTTCCTCGACAAGGCGCTCAGAGACAAGTTCATAGCAGGCCTTTGGAATGCCAAAATCCAAGGAGAGCTAATGACAAGCGCGGACGACACCACATTCGACCAAGCAGTATCCAAAGCCAAGAATCTGGAGCAAATCGAGGAGGACCAGATGAAGATGAAAAGGAAGCAGGAGTACAACAACCGGATCAATGCGGGACAGTACATGAAACGAGGTCGTTCGAAGACACGTGGCCACGAAGATGGCAAGCGCAGCCAGCAAGGGAGCCAAGGGGGGCGGTCCATTTCCCGGAAAAATTCGACGAGTCGAGGAAATAAGCACGTTCGGTGTTTCTGTTGCGGAAAGCAGGGCCACATCGCCAGGAACTGTTGGAGTAAGCGGAATATGAACGGACTGGCGAACGACGACGATAAGGTGGAATTACCGGATTTTGACAACGAAGCCGAGTTGAACCACGTGACGAATCTTCCCCTGTTCAGGAAAGTATGACTAGAAGGCAAGTGGTATCATTTCGGATCGACAAGAAGCTTCTTAATCCCATTTTTTGCAGTCTGCACCGCTCTCTCAGCAAGTCCATTGCTTTCAGGTGAATAAGCTGGACTTTTCATTAACTCTATCCTCATTGATTTAGCGTACTCCGAGAAGGCATTACTAGTAAATGAAGGTCCATTATCACTGACTATGGTACCACAAATTCCGAAAATTCTGAATATTGAATTCAGCACGTTGATCAATGCTTCCGCATCCGTCCTATGCATCATTCTGATGTCCATCCATTTCGAATAGGCATCAATCATAACCAGAAACGTCCTCCCTGCTAAGTGAAAAAGTCCTTTTGGCCATTCAGAGAACTTCTTCTTGACGGCTCTGCCCATACTACTGCATACCTCACATTGTTGAACGAATTCTTCGATTTGCTTATCTAAGCCTTGCCAATATACAAATCTACGAGCTGCCTGTTTCATGCGAATGACACCAAGGTAACATACATGCAACAACTCTAAGGTACGTTTCCGACAAGACTTTGGAACAATTACTCTCTCAGAATACATCACACAGTTTTTGTACAGCGATAAACAGCCCTGATTCGAAAAGTAAAATTTCAAATCGGCTGGAATTGCGCTCTCTTTCCATCCGTCTCTCACACACAGAAAAAGCTCTTTCATTCTCGGGTCATCCTGAGTAGCCTGACCTATCAACTCTAGATCGACCACCTCCGCTTCGCCACTTAACCATCGAAGATCAGCTACATCTGCTATCCCTGTCTCACCCTGAATCGGCAACCTACTTAAGGCATCGGCATTCGAGACTTTCGAACCCGGTCGATACTCAATGTTGAAATCGAAAATCGACAACATGTGGACATATTTTTGCAATCTAGTGACGGTTAACGATAGAATATCTTTCTTGAAATCGAAAATACTCGCCAATGGCTTATTATCTGTTACAACTGTAAAACTTTTTCCGTAAATGTATTTGAAAAACTTCGTTAAACCAAATACTACCGCGAGTGCCTCTCGATGAAGATTCGGATAATTTTTTTCCGACACTGAAAGAGTACTTGACACATAAAATACAGGCTTCTCTATCCCTCCTAATTTGTGGCACAACACTGCTCCAACCCCATTAGAACTCGCATCACAGATGATCACGATGGGTAGCTCGGGATTATACAACGCCAACAGCTTGAGGCTAAGCAAAAGCTTCTTACACTCACTGAAAACGTTCTCACATTGGTCATTCCATTCAAAACGAACGTTTTTCTTCAGCAGCGCATAAAGTGGACTGAGCTTCATCGACAGATTCGGAACAAACTTCGAATTATAATTAATCATTCCTAAGAACGATTTCAACTGGGAGACATCCCTTGGACGTGGAGCTTCCTTGATCGCTTTAACTTTCTCATCCGACGGACTGAGACCCCTCTCTGACACCTTGTGCCCTAGATACTGAATTTCTCTCACTAGAAATTCACTCTTGCTCAAGTTGACCTTGACTTTGTGCTTTTTCAATTGATCAAGTACTTCGTATGTTGTAGCAATCAAACCCTCAATAGTATCGCTCCCTATCATAATATCGTCCAGATAACTCTGAACTCCCTCTATTCCGGTTAAGATTTCATCCATAATCCTTTGGAAAGTGGATACTGCACTCGAGATTCCAAAAGGTAATCTATTGGGCGAAGCTCCCAACGCGCCGGGCGGGTTCATTTCCTTTGGCACGAAGGTGACCCCGTTGGCTTCGTACCACTCCAACACGTCCTTTGAATAGTGGCACGAAGCGAGATCCGGCCAGAAGATGGTCGGGCCCTCGTGCTGCTTCAATAGTGGTAGTAAGCGCTTCTGTAGGCACTCCGTAAGGTAAACCTGCCCGTTTACCGTGCCGGTCATCACGAAGGGGGCGCTCCGCTTTCCGCAAGAGCAGATCGTTTGCCACACCATGTACTTTTTGGTAAACTTGGATAGTTTCTGCTTGCGAATCTCCTCCGGAACGCTGAATTTGTCCTCTGCGGAGAAGAACAACAGGCCCGGCAGCTGACGAAAGTCCGCTTTGACGTAGGTTTCGTCGTCCATTACCAGGCAATGCGGCTTCGTCAGCATTTCGGTGTACAGCTTCCGGGCTCGCGTCTTCCCCACCATGTTTTGCCTTTCGTCGCGGTTAGGAGCCTTCTGAACCTTGTATGTACGCAGGCCCTCCCGCTGCTTGGACCGCTGGACGAATGAACTTGACAGACAAATTCAGCTTATTGGCGACATCCCGGACCGAACTTCTCGGATCACGTCTAAACTCGTAGTTAAGCAGTTCAGCTTGTGATCTTTTTCACTGACAGAGCATCCATTTTTGCCGTTCTTCACCTTCCGGTCGATGGTTAGGTTCTCGAAGTATCGTTTTAGTACTCTGCTGACCGTGGATTGGACGATTCCCAGCATCTTACCGATGTCCCGATGTGACAACTCCGGATTCTCGAAATGAGTGCGCAGGATTAATTCACGACGCTCTTTTTCGTTCGACGACATTTTTCCAAATTTACGAAAAATTGACAGTGAAGCATGGCCAACGTGATCTATACACTCTTATCTGATTATAAGCGAAAGCTGAAGATATAATTCCTAAAAATTAAATTTCTACAGCGTTTTTTCCGTGATGCAATTTGATGTGACACACCCTTTACCATAGTTTGTCACTTTCAGAACCAATTACAGGGATGTTCATTCATTGATTTTTTGAAGGTGCCTGCATGCTTAACTCTATCAATTTTTGTCTCTGCTTCCAATATCTAAAACATCGCAAGGTTTTCAAGATTCTAGAATGAGAATAATTACATAGAGCAATATGTCACATTATAGCAATACTCTGTTGAGGGCAGAATTTATTGTACCTCTACCATATTGATCTTCAAAATATTTAAATAGTCGGTGATTTTCTCCAGAACACCAGAACGCAATTCATCTTCTATTGTCCAAATCTGGGTTTTAGTTGTTGTTTTTTAATGCAATGTGCCTGGCCAAATGAAATATTGCTAACTTTCCGGTCTAGTTTCATTTTTTTCTGTCCATTATCACTAATGATACAGATAATGTACTAAAAGCCAAAAATAATTGGGCAAGTAGCACTTAGCAGTTATCACACTCTTGCCTCCATTAATCTACGGCATCGTTGAGATTATAAAACTGTTCAAAAATAGCTGTACGGAATCGAAGAATGCCAAACTGCACGTAATTCGAGTATCGGGAGCATAAACACTATTCAGAATTTCATCCACCTGGCTTGCATTTTCTCCTCTGTATAAGAAAACCCGAACAATATATCGAATTTTGTCTTCGTTGACTTCCATTAACAACACCCTTTAACTCACAACAGAATGAACCAAACAAAAAACGGAAAAAAATATTTTTAATACGAAATATCATCTTTTTAACGTGCAAACATCTGAAAATGCTTGATTGATTTTTAACGAGATATCGACGGCGCCAGTGGTTGTATGGTTAGCGTAACAGCCTCACAATCCGATCGGCCTGGGTTCAATCCCAGCTGGCGTCGTTGGGATTTTCTGAGGCGAAAAATCTCTGGTTACGTCTTCCTTCGGAGCGGAAGTAAAAGAAGTTGGCCCGGCTCATGAGTTGTTGAGTCTGATAGGTAGGAACAGGTGGAGTCGCCTCCCTGATGTCGGTGATTGGCACTAAAGTGGCGGAAATAGGCCGACGAAAAATAAGCGAAGATAAAAAAAAAAAAAAAAAAAAAAAAACGAGATATCGATCACTACAGCCATGCACCGAAATACTTGGTTGAGATCCTAATAGAACCTTCTTCAAGCACTGCCTCCACTGCTGCCATTAGAACAATTTGTGCAATCAATCACAGAACCTAGCATGGCCGATTCGAATCATTACCTACTAATGGCGAAACTGTATTCAAAACTGCAATTGACCAACAAAATATGCGATGTGGGTGAACACCAAGGTGTCAATTACGGCAGCAGCACACGTGTAAAGCCTTAGTTGCATTGACGGTTAAGGGTGAGCCGAATAAACCTCCCCCGAGCACTGCTGGTCAACCAAAAAACTGAACTCTCCAGACGTTCAACGTTTGTAGAGCTCCAACGCGATCGTACACTCGATTAACCAATTGTAAACAGTCGCAAATACAGTAATGAATGAAGTAATGAATTTTCCATTAGCCTGATTTAACCCGGCTTGAATATGTTCCGGTGTGCGGCCCTTCTACATGAAGTGTTCTTCAATCGTGCGAAATTAATTAGTTTCATTTTCACTACATTATTTGTTCACAATCGATTGGAAATATCAAACTACGTGTTGAATATAGCTGAACCGAAGTGAAAATGCTCGATTGGTCCACCTGAATTCTGATTCAATTTGTGATCGAACGAAAATGGTGATAATACATTCTGAAACAAACAAATCAATCAATTCTACCGAATGAAATTCAAGTGAGATGGGTCCGTAATTATGAATAATTCAAGAAACGATTATTCATCAATGATTACTCCTCATGAGCGTGAGGATCAGACGGATTTCAGGGAGGAAGACGTCTCAAAATGCTGCTGATGCTGAATACCAATTCGCACGAGGGGAACCTCCATGTTTGAAAAAAAAAAGCTAACGAAGCATATCTTCATCATCGTGAAATTACACTTCATCATGACAACGCGCGTCTCGGTATGCAAAGACAGTAATTTGCGTTTTTCAATGATTTTTTTTTGGTTTGATGTTTACACGTTGGTTTTGACGGGTTTTAGAGGGTTTTCCAAAATGAGCGATAGGATTTAGAGTTTAAATAAAGCACAGAGACTTGGTACAGAAAAAGCTTTACTTGATGGAAAATATTATGCCATTCATGGTTTGAACAAAATATCATTCTATTACCCGTCGCGATTTCTTTACAGTGATGGGTACAAAAAAACCCTTTCTATTTGAAATCAAAATGTTCCAATATTAAATGTTTTTCCAAACTTTTCGGTATTCCAGTCAATACTACGTAAAAGTAGTTAATCAGTTGGATGATTTTTTAGATAAACAAAAAACGTCTTTTGTTTATAAATGGGTACTTTTAGGGTTTGATATAAATAAATCCACTTGCGTAAATTTGTTTTACCGTGTTTTGTTCATGTTTTTTCACGTGAAAAAAATAAATTCATCCAGATTCTCTCAGGAGGAGATAGACGATAATATTTGATGAAAAAATCCTTCTACGCATATGTTCGAATTTCAACAATGACAGAGTTATAGAACTTTTTTTTTTGTTTCGGACTCTGTTGCCTCAAACCAGCTCCACATCAAAAAGTACGCTACGGAAGATTCTGATGCTTTCATTTAAAAAAAAAGAAACTTTAGTACAGGATATAGTAGTGAAACAACTCAATTAGTGGGTTCTAATAACATTTTGAAAGTCATTTTTAATATGTTATTAATAATTTTATCCTAAAAATTTATTTACATTTTATTTAAACTAGATTATTTCTATCAATTAAATTGAAGCTTTCTAACCGCTCTACAATTTGTTCTTTGACACCCAACTTCTATCCTTTTTAATTTGGTTGCAATATCGATATAATCAATTCCTGGTGAAAATTCAAGCAAAATCTTCAAAAATCACGATTTTTACCCTACTGTACATTTAATAGCCACTTAAATTCCACCTTAACGTTGAAAGGTTACATTTCTCCTTGAAATAAGTCATATTTGTATTATAAAAAAATATATATTTTTTCAAACTGTGTATAATCGAGTCCAAAATTGTATATAATCGAATCACATATAATCGAGTCCGACCTGTAATATGAAGACATCTTCAATCGTACGATTCCTTCCTCGAGATTTGCGCATACCAACACATTTGGTGCTCCGTTTTTTATATTTTTTATATAGCTTTCAGATATAGGAGTGCGTTTTTTTCCCGTCAAAATCCATTTTTACGTTCGAACTAAGATCAATTTCGAACAAAGATTCAATTTCGTTTACCTTAAATGGACTAACAACGCTTGTCACGATGTAATTGTAGAACATATGGGAATTCAATTTTCCGAGTTTTCCCATTTTGCTTACCGAGATTTTCGCCAATAAGAAAAAAATAGTTTTGAATTTCACCCAAAAATGATGGATTATTTTTTCGCCAACCTCATACATATACAGCCATTCCATGCCGATCCGGTATAGTGGTTCTCTGATTTTCATGAACAGTGGTAGTTTTGTTCTTTATTGCAAACTATTAGATTCGTTTTTTATTAGGGTCCCCATTTCCCTTTTAGGGTGGACCGAAAAATCTTTTTTTTCCACAAAAAATGGCTTTTTTTAAATCCATAAATTTTGAGCCACTGAACCGAAATTACAACTTTTGACGGAAATCTGAGAAACACTATACCGGTTTGGCATGGAATGGCTGTATACACTCTGTCCAAACTTCTATAAGACCACCCTGATTATGTTTCGTTGTAACACAAACAGTTAGAATGTCAACAAGATACATTCATACATTGTAGAATGCTTATAATAAAGTATATTTAACGTCAATTTCGTTAAAAAGAATTGTTTGCTTATTTATTGTGTTTAAATATAATAATTTCAGCTGTCCAGTTTCTATAAGACCATATCAAAATTCATAAGAATAACAATGAAAAATTCATTTCTATTGCATGATTTACATGTCAATAATTGGCAACCTTGGCATAATAACCTGGAAAATTCCTGTTGGCATACTATTTACCAAATTTTGCTGAATGGGTTTCTCGATATTTTTCCATTTTTTCCAAATTGCGACCTTGAGCTCTTCAATTGTGGTGTACCGCTTTCCTTCAGTGTAGATTCTAAGCACTAGGATACCCCTAAGATTTTCAACAGGATTCAAGTCTGAAGAGCGAGCCAGTCAGTTTAAAAATTAAGTTTTCGGTCCCTAATCCATTGCTTAGTTTCCTTGCTGGTGTGAATAGTAGTTTTTTTTTGCTGGAATGTGATTTTCCTATGACGATATCCACGCAAAAACGGTAGGAGAGAGGATTGTGGAAAGTTCAACCCGATGTAGTATACAATTTCTATCACTTTGGGGCACTTGTGATATTACTCGGAATGAAAGAACTCAGGCACATTCCACTAATATAAATATCACTATATTCTTAGTTCCGTCCGAAGATTGCAGGTTCGAGTCCTGTCACGGTCGCCATGTGGAAAGTTCAACCCGATGTAGTATACAATTTCTATCACTTTGGGGCACTTGTGATATTACTCGGAATGAAAGAACTCAGGCACATTCCACTAATATAAATATCACTATATTCTTAGTTCCGTCCTCGCGTGCATTCGACACTTGTTAACTTGATTGGTTGGAAATGTAAAAGACCTCTTGCTTGCATTCGACATGTACTTTTTATAATGCTTAAACTAAAACTCTACACAAGATAGCTTCTATTCTAGAGGAGGAGGAGCCAGCAAGGAAATATGTGAGCGCGTTCGATTGGTTCGAACGGGTCAATACGGAGAACAAAAGGGTAGTGGTTGTTTCTGTGTGTTGTCATTTCACACTTGGTTGAAGTGGGTTAGTTCTGCATAATGTTACGCTGCAAGGGTGAGTGGTTGTTATTTAATATTATCGTATGCAGCTGTGAGCTAGTGACATAAAATAGCATTTGGCCTACAAACATGTATGACGATAATTTATGGCGTGGGAATGAATTTGTGGGAATAGGATCGTTGGGATTTTATGACAAGTGGGAAAGGATAATGGTAATAGGTTATCCCGCTACAGGATTTCAGAACATGTATGTAATCCTTGAATGATGTGAAAGCTATCTTGAGCTTTCCAGTTGCACAGAATCCCACCCAAATCATGCACGAGCCTCCACCAAAGTTCCTGATTGAAAAATACTGTTCCTCCTTTCGTAAATCACGCCAGTACCCGTTGAAACCATCAGGACCATCCAAATTGAACTTTTTTTCGTCACTGAAGATAGCCTGGCAAAGTTAAAAGTAAAAAAAATAACTGAAGAATGTTTCGTTATGGTACCGTTCTGAATCATATTTCGGACACTTTGTTCTAATATCTCGAAATGCTTAATGCACTGATGATATAAATATAAAATTAATATCACAATTGCTTCTTTAGAGTAATCCCTTGGTTTCACTATCATTTCACATGGGAACTACATTTGAATTATAGCATAATTCAAAAATCTGACAACACTACTCATTATCGTTTGTATTTGACATTTGCTTAGCGTGAGCACGTAGAATCTACCCCTTCATCAATATTTAAACTTCTCTCATGTTTCATCAGTTCTCATCATCGTTATCAAATTACCGTGATTGCTTGGTAAGTGTTTCGCAGTTGACTATAAAGTATAATTCAGTGTAATGTAATTTTCGTTCAAAAAATTACAAAATAAAGTGTCCGAAATTTGAATTCAATCTGTTCGAAATTTGATTTTTTTCATAAACAGTGTCCGCAGTTTGATTCTTATTCGCTTCGTTTGAAAAGTATTTTATTCTATGATTATTTTTTTTATATTTTTAATCAAATCGATTTCAATCAAATCAATCGATGTGAGATGGTTTATGATTAGGAGCTTTAACCTTTTAAGCCCTCTTTGTGTAAGGACTTTTTACCAACATTTGACGAATTGTCTCTCGTGAAACATTTAAATTCTAAGATTGTTATATTTGCATAAGTGATTTTGAAGTATTCGAATCTGTTATAATTATTTCCCGCTTATCCTGGTCAGAGAGCTTCGATTTACGTGGAGCTCTCTCATTTTTACCGTTTCCTTGAGGATTCGTTAAATAATTGAGAACCACTTGATTGGATTGTCCAATCCGACGAGCAATTTCTCTAATTTCAACATTTTCTTGGTGACATGCATCGATTTGTCCTTTTTGACGTAGGATTACGTCTTTCGGGAACATATTGGGGTACAAATTGAAAATAGAAAATCGAGCACATCGTGAAAATTGTCCAATTTCAAACGCTTATTGCTCAGTAATAAGCATTGCATTGATGGATTGATGAAATGTTTGCATCAATCGATTGTGGCACTCTATAACATTTTTTTATGTTGAAGAAAATAATATATGTCATGAAAATAACTATCAAACAATTGAAAAATCTCAACCCCTATCCTAACGTAAATAACCACTTCTGATTGGTCGAAATTGACGACACATGAGGCGGGTCCCTAACAGAGACATCAAAACCAAGCTGCCTGGGGGAAATCGACATTGCGGCCCTGATTCTCGAATACACTTCACGGTGGAAACGACAATAACGGCACGCCATTGAACTACGTTTTACGAGTTAGTGAAGTGTCGAAGATAATGATGAGTTTTCAGGCAGAATGAGCACTTTTCAAATAAAAAATCATTAACGAAAATTATCTTCTTCGTATTAAACTGGTATTCAATGTGAGTGGAAAACTTTGTTTTCTTCATGTGGTATAATAATTCCATACAAAAATTTCATCTGAAGAGAATTTTATATTATAATGATAAATTTAGTGGGAAACTAATCTCGCATCCAGATGTCGACACCGTACCGTTGTCATCGCGAATGCGTTTCATACCGTTTCCACCGTGAAGTGTATTTGTATTTGTATTTGAGTTTATAATTCATCTGACATCAAGATCTTAATGATTAAATCTAACAAACTATGGCCGATGTTGGCGGTTTCGTAGACGAGTCAGAAAAGCTTCTGTTGATATGCTGAAGTCAAACAAATCGTAACTTTCTTGCAATCTGCGACTTATCGAGTCGATGGGATTGTTGGATCCATATAGTGTTCTTCTCGGTGGTTGATAGAGCTATTGTCTGGATCGCAGCACTCGTTCGGGAGCGTAGATGTTCAGTTGATGTAGCAGTGCATGACTGTCAACTTCAGAACGCAGAATCTTGGCACCAAGAAAAGCTTGATTGCGATTGCGTCGATCTACCAAGGGCTCAATACCGAGTAGGGCACAGCGATGTTCATATGGTGGGAGCCGCAGTGGATCGGACCACGGTAAGCTTCGCAAGGCACACCCCACGAATTTGCGCTGCACTGCTTCGATTCTTGAAATCCACACCGCATCATATGGTGACCAGACAGCAGAGGAAAATTCAAGAATGGATCTTACTAATGAGCAGTACAAAGATCGAAGACATAGTGGGTCATCAAATTCGCTTGCTATCTTGAAGATGAATCCTAGCTGCCGATTCGCTCGATCCACTATTAGTGAGTAGTGCATTTTGAAGGTGAGCTGATGATCTAGTATCACACCTAAGTCTTTAACATTATCAACTCTATTCAACTCAGTGCCATTGATAGTGTAGTCATACACGATATAATTTTTCGTTCTTCGGAAGGATATGATGCAACATTTGGACACACTTACAGCAAGGTGGTTTAGTACACACCAATTAACAAACGCTTCTAGTTGCTGTTGCAGTTGGCGACAGTCGTCAATGTTTTTTACAGTCAAGTAGATTCTCAAATCGTCCGCATAGAACATCAAATGGCAGTTATCGAGAACATGAGACACATCATTAAAGAACAACACGAACAACAACGGTCCTAAATTGCTTCCCTGGGGCACACCACATCGGGGAATGAACGGTGCAGATATGGCTGATCCTATTTTCACGAACAATTGACGACCAGTCAAATATGATTTCAACCACTTGCACACTCTCGAAGATGCACCTAACCGATCAAGTTTGGCTATCAAAATATCGTGATTTACTGTATAGAATGCAATTTACCATTTCGTTGATGCAAAACGACGTGTATTCACAAAGATTCGTGTTCACTGATCGTTGAGGAAAGAAACCATGTTGGTGTGTTGAAATGTAGGCTTTGCAGGCCTGGAATATAACGTCGTTGATTATTATCTCTAAGCACTTAGATCCAGCAGGTAGCGAGGTTATTCCACTATAGTTTAACGCATCAATTTTACTTCCTTTCTTAAAAATTGGCTGCATATAAGACATTTTCCATGCCAACGGAAATTGCTGACATTGGAGAGAGAGATTGAATATAGCTTGCAATGGTGTTGTCAACATGGCACTACATTTTTTCAATATGCACGCAGGAATGCCATCCAGACCAGGTGTCACAGATGATTTTAGCTTTTTCAGTGCCTTCTCTACAATCTTTTGGTTGACATTGAAAATGTCAATGTCCAGAACGTCCAATGGCAGGGAATGTGTTGCTCGTTCAATACCTGATGTGCTTATATTCGATGACTGGAATACGCTCGCGAAATGTTTAGCGAACAAGTTGCTTTTCTCTTCTACAGAGGACGCGCTTACGCCATCCAAACGAACGGTTGATGGAAGACCCATTTCATTCCGTTTTGAATTTACAAAATTCCAGAACTGTTTCGGATGGCGTCGTAAGTTGTCCTGAATACGTCTCACGTACCTGCTATACAGGTAACGGTTATGGCTTCGATAGAGGCGACTCGCTTGTCTGAATTCCAGCTTTGCTGGGTTACAATTTCGAGCTGAGTACCATTTCAGCATCTTGGACCGCCTGCGTCGAAGGTACAGTAAACGAGAAGTAGACCAAGCTGGGTTTCGCCGTGGTCTCGACAACGGAACGCAAAGGGCGAAGCATTCGTGTAATGTTTCATTAAAACGGATAACAGCGTCGTCTACACTGCTACTTTGACAAATGACCAACCAGTCAATTCGTGAAAGCATTGAGCTGAGTGCATCATAATAGACTTTTCCAAAATCACGTTTACGTTCATCGATGTCTTCTACGTATGGAGTTATTGTTGGGAAGTACACTGTGAAAACCAGACATGGGTGATGGGGGTCAGCATCTATAATGGACTCCGGAGCCTCGTCAATTGAACTACAGTCAGTTATAGATTCATTAGTGAATACCAAATCAAGCGTTCTGTCTAAGTGATAACGTATCACATTGCGCTGTCTCAATCCCTCAAAAGAAAGGCTGTCCAAAAGAGTGCGGCAAGCTTGCGAAAAATTCGAGTCCAAAGCAAAAGCATAGGTATTGTTCACTGATTTCCAGACGAGTTGAGGCTGATTGAAATCTCCCAATAAAATGAGGCCATCCTTAATATTCATCTTACGATTAATTTCCGAAACAACGTCTACGTGAGACTGAATACATTCACAAACAGCCGATTTTTCTGGCGGAATATATGATACGATAACGAAGCTTGATTTTGAGGCCGTTGCAATTTTCACACAGACATTCTTCACGCTCAAACCTGAGGCAATTTGCACTATCGTTGCTTCATATTTGCTAGCAACAGCAATCAAAACACCCCCGCCGCGCGTTCTTGTACTGTTCAAAGCAAAACGGTCCGTTCGAAAAACGTTGAATCCATCACCGAACAACTGACAAGAGTTAATTCGATTATCGAGCCATGTCTCTGTGAATACGAACACGTCGAAGATGCTTTCCGATGATGCGAGGAAGACGTCAGTAATCTTGGTTTTAAGTCCTCGGACATTTTGATATTCGTAGTGTATTCGAGGATCAGGCCTTGCAAATATATGAAATTCGGGGGCATTTTTATATTGCAAGTAAGGTGAGTGATACGATTAATTCTAGCAAATAAAATTTAAAATGTGGAACTTTAATGTTGGTTGCTTCGTGAAACTGTATTTGAATGAATCCTGTATTTAAAACAATTAGTACAAGTGTAAGTGTAAAATTGCATAGGGTAGCAGTTGTGTTAAAAATGACTTGATATATGAAACGATTTATTTCAATTTTCATGAATAAAAACCAAGGTTTGTTCCCGCTCGAGAACGGGTCGTTTGGTTTAAGCTGTCTGTTTTGTTTTGTTCATTTTCACCAAAGAAAAGTTTATACGACGAGAAAAAATTGGAAAAGTGAAGAAATATTAGAAAAAGTGAATGCTCTACATATAGTATTAGGTGTTGTTAGTTCAATTAAAATTCGCATTGGGTTGAATAAACACTCAGAAAGTAAAAATTATAGAAGAAAATTACCTTTTCCATTTCATATATGTTTTCTCTATATTAAAGTAACATTGTTACGAGACATTTAATATAATTTATTTTGCATTATCTTTTCGTCTCGCTCTCTCTCTCATCATTCGCATGGAAATGCGGAGCTCAGCGCCGCCATCATGCGCGAAACGCTGATCAAATTCTGTATAAGTAGCTTGTTGCATGCACACACTAGTTCAAACACACACGCACACACCCATTCAGCATGCTCACTCACCTTAAAACGCCGTACGTGGCGTCAGCGTCCTTTGTTCTTCAGCGTCGCCTATTCCTTCTGCCAACCGGAAGCCGCTTCGTATGATGAATGATGTGATGGCCCGTGCACCGCGAGCACGTGGAATTCTTCCTTGTGGATTGGCGAAACACAGCCAAAGCCAAATTCACTGTGATATTGTCGATACGATGAAATCATGACACCACGCGCGACTTTCACGACGCGATCGGCTCACGCCAGCGAGTTCGCGCATTCGGTAGCGGCTTTAACAAGAATATTAACGCGATCTAAATAAACGCACATACTCCCACGCACCGCACTTCTGACCAATACGAAAGTGGTCTTACGTTTATAACCACGTTTTTTCACAACACTCAGCTCGCGCCACTACCGGACAGCCACAATTCAGCAGCAATGGCGAAAATCCGGTCGGCCTCGCGAAATAGCCGTATCCACTCATCAATTTCTTCACTACCACACCACGACAGAACAGCAGGCATTTATCAACCCGCAACGATGGCGGAAATTCGGTCGGCCTCGCCAGACAGCCGTATCCGCTTATGATTTTCCTTCAGGCCGCACCACACAAAACCCAACCGGCCACTTCCGTAGTCAAACACCGCGGAAAAAGAAACACGACCGCGACCGTGCAAAGAAAAACTCCCGAATCATCTGCTCCTATTGTGATCTTAATCACACCACCATGCGGGTACCAAAAACTTTTCACGCTTCGAGCGCGACGGAGCACTCAACAACTTGTTGGCGATACAATTACTTCTGCCCTTACTTCGTGTGGCGATCCGTAGCTTGGTTTTCGATGGCTCATGTATTGGTGATCAGTGTGGCGATCACCAATATTACTTCGTCACGACGTTCGGTAGTGCTACTTCCGCCATCGAATCTCTCCCGCAACCGGGATATGATGTTGTGTGAGCGAGCGTTAAAGTGTTGCGTGTGCTAAGTGTTGCAAGCTACAGCAATGTGACTTAATAATGTAACAACATGTTTTTACTGATGAGAAAAATTGATAATTATGTTCGGTATTGGTAATTATCTTATATTACATTGGTGAGTTTTTTTTCTTTATTTCACCCATACATAACACATCTCGTCTAGGATCACAGAGGGTTTTCATCATATCTCGTTCCACTTCGGTATCTTTTATCTGATACGCACTATCCAAGGATTGTTTACTATTCTTCTGTCATCATCACTCGGTAAACACTGGTGAAGTGAACAAACAATACCCAACAACCAAACAAAACGGCCTTTTTCAGGAGGTCACCAAATCATTATCAAAGAGTTTAGCGATGTAATTCTTCAAACATATCCAAAATCAACAGATAGCCTAACGGAATCCTACGTGAACTATGCGGTCGTGTCTCAGACACAACCCTCCTGTGACTTTTCTCTGTCCGTGAGCACTTTTCCTTTCGACATTTTCTGGATTTATTAATGAAACTAACTAAAAACAACGGAAAACGTAACTGGTCTTATAGAAACTTGACATTTAAACAATGCAAAAACATTTGTTTGCGCTCAACGCTTGCACACACACACATATGAAAATCACGCAATGTATGATAGTTACCAATACCAGCAAGATAATCACCTAGTCTTATAGAAGTTGGACAGAGTGTATATATGATTTACGTCGGACAACAAGCTGAACCCCCTACACCTCCCGGACCTGGAGAGCATGCCAAAGCGTTTCCAGGGGTCATATTGACTGTTAATTATTTGTTTTCATTATTAGTTTTAAATAAACCATGAAGTGGATTCAACGATCGTCCTTTCGGGGGCATCCTCGGCTATTTGTACTAGTGCGCAGCTAATCTCTTCAATCATCACCAATTGACGTAAGTGTCGAGCAGCGGGGTGGTCAATTCTGGTATAATTATTTTCGGTTGGTAGAGCAGTTGTTATTACATCGTGGTGTGTCAGTGCTGGACGCTTTTCGAGTTGAAGTTGAATTAGTATTTTGAATTTCGAAAAAAAAACTGTATCAACGAAGGTGAACCGAAATTGCACCAACACAAATCTAATCCAGCCTAGTAGACACAACGGAAATCGACGAATGAATAATTCAAAAACTATCCGACGGTTTGGTGCATTCTGTCGTGTTATCGGTGATGTAAACCAGGTCAGGCGAATAATGAAGAGCAGACGCGACTTCAAAATGTGTACATATGTAGTTCAGTCCAGTGTTTCATTGCACGTTTCGAAATTTTTTTTAAAAAGGGTGGAAATGTGCATTATGTTTCGAAACATGAACGACGCATAATCTGATGCATTGCTCAAAGATTGATAATCAATCAGCTTTCGCAGATTTGTTCTTCACACCCCATATGACCAAAATTCGCATCTGTTATCAGTGACAAAATTTTATAATCAATAGTTTATGATGGAATAGAGTAACTATTTTATCGTTTTTGAAACATTCGAGACTTCACTTCGGAAGAGGACAAAAGTTCAACACAATGGATTCGCAGAATCTACCGCTCAGGAAACCCCCTGAAACAATGACCACTGGTATGCGAAATGTTTTCTCTCGTCCTTCTTCTCGCGTTCTTGTGCGTAATCCCCGCTTTAAGGTATTAATGTCGGTCCACTCGTAGAACAATTCTATTTAATTGATACTGAGCATTTGTCGAAGCGGCGGTGCAGAACTCCTGCTGTGACTATTTTTATTACTTTCTTCTTTTTTTCCTTATAGAAGCGATACAATAATTTCTTGCACTCGGACCGCGGATGTGGTTATTGCTTGGTGGGTTACAGCAGGGCACACGCGTTAATGTTGTTATATTTCGCATCCTGAAGGTTAAAGTATACCCCTATGTTATAGTCTGATGCACTTGAGATCGTGGCGAGAAGATTAAATGATAATTCGTTTGGGAATTCCAAGAATGAAAAAAAGCGAAATATTACGTTAATAAACTAGTGATTCACATACTTGTATGTTTTTTTCCATCGATCCGAACATCCGCGTCAATTCATGAGAAGACAAAATCAACAAATTGTTCTTCCATTTACCCATCCGGAAGAAAAATACTTTCCAAACATTTATTTTATCATGAAGCTCAACGAGCAACAAGCGATGAACTTTCCTTCTCTGGTTGTAGTTCCGCTAGCGGAAGGCAGAGTGCTGTTTCACTTTTACGCTGGCTTGGGCTCGTCGGTAAAGTAGTTATTTCCGTAGTTCAGCAATTCCAAAAGAAATCGTCCTAAAAATGCAGATTTTAAAAACTTGTATTTTGACGTACGTCTAACCGGAATATATGGAGGGTAAAATGAAAACCTAAACACAAAACATGCAGGAAAAAATGAAAGATTTCGAATGCTTATAGCTCGAACATTTCGTACTGGATAGGAGAGATGTTTGCATCACTTGATAGGGAATATTTCTACGCATCTATCGCAACTAACAAAATGTTGTTTTTCATTAGATACACAATTGAATAACTGTAAAATATTAGGCGTTATCTAAACGCCCTAACTGCATCGTTTGGATTGGCCCGATTTACGGTTTCCCTAACACAGCCATCAAAACCAAGCAGCCTTGGGGAAATCGGCATTGCAAATACATGAAAGTAGGGGGACTTTTGTTCTCATCGAAAAATGTTCCCTAACACAGACTTTAAAACCAAGCAGCGAAATCGGCATTGCAAGCACACGAAAGAGCCTAGAGGCGAGTGAACTGAAAAGTTTAAACCCTCTTAAAGCCAAAAAGAAGAAAAAGAACACACGAAAGTAGGGGGAGCTTTTGTTCCCACCGAAATGTGTTCCCTAATAGAGATTTCTAAACCAAGGTGCCTGGAGAAATCGGTATTTCAAATTCATGCAAGTCGGGGGTATTTTTGTTCCGACTGGAATGTGTTTCCCTAACACAGACTTCAAATCCATGAAGCGTGGGGAAATCGGCATTGCGAATTCATACAAATCGGGAGTATTTTTGTTCCGATTGAAATGTGTTTCCCTAACACAGACTTCAAAACCGAGGTTTCTGGGGAAATCGGCTCTGCAAATAAATGCAAACTGCGAGTACTTTTGTCCTCGCTTGCCTTTTGTGCAGAGTGGAATATGTCTGTCCTAACATGATCTTCTAAACTTAGGAACCTGGGAAAATCGTGCAGCCACTAGAAGCGAATGAACTTCCCAGTTTCAAGCAAATTCGAGATTCGAGAAGTATGTACACTTTTGGGATGTAAACTTCAGAGGGAAATGTAAAATAAAATAATCGTTTGATAATTTTTTTTTTGTCTTTATTGGAAAGATTTTCAGCCTTAGGCTGGTTCATCAAACGTTTGATAATTCTTCCGTACATATATTTTGTTCTAGTCATCATACCAAATGTAAAAGATCCGTCATTAAATTTTCTTGTAACGAAGAACAATCAATCACAATAAATGAATTGACTTTACATGGCATTTGTTCATTTTGTTCACTCACAGAGCAAATATATTGAACTCAATTGAATTTGGAAACTGTTTCATTCAATCAAGAATTTAATCAATACAAACGAATGATTGCTAAGCTGAGGTAGTTCCACGTGAACCTTGCGGTTATATCATAGATATAACCCACTCATTTTTTGATTCCAATGAAAGTGTGTATTCCGTTTGGGTTGGAGGAAATATGAGTTTTTCACAGCAATTGGAAATTTTTTGACTCAAGCGTAACTTTTGAAAAGGGCGTATCGATTTGAGTAAGAGAAATCTTTGATAATTTATATCTAAAAAACTATGAGTCCTACCGAAATAGTGTCTTAGATAGAGTTATAGAGTATTGATGGTTGAATATGAAAAAAATGTACACTGAGAAAAAAATTAGTACTCTTTTTTTTATTTACAAAATAAAAATTCAATTTGCAATGTCCAAAATACATATTTTTTAATTTTTTTTTAATTTTTTCATACAAAATAGAAGTCATGCAAAAAATTTAAAAAATGGGCCCAAGATGGTAAAACTATTTTTGACGAACTTTGTGGAACATCGAATTTTTAGGAATATTCGAAACTTCGAATGTTTGTATGTTAACAATCATTTTTAGCCACAAATTATGAATCCTGATGTGATTTAAAACAAAAAAAGTTATTATCAATCTCCTTCTAAATGTAGCCATTCTCGAAAAATTTAAAAAAAATCTAATTTATTGTCTTTTTTATAGTAAATAATCCCTTTTAATATGTTTGTCGTGTTATACTGTCATGTTCATGAAGTTTTATGAATTTGCTTATAATTTCCAACAACTTTTCCAAATACATCATCATGGTTAATTTTTTGACTCAAGCGTAACTTTTGAAAAGGGCGTATCGATTTGAGTAAGAGAAATCTTTGATAATTTATATCTAAAAAAATATGAGTCGTACCGAAATAGTGTGTTTGAAAGAGTTATGGAGTATTTTTGACTTAATTTGAAAAAAATATACACTGAGAAGAAAAACTACTACTCTTTTTTTTATTTACAAAATAAAATTTTAATTTGCGATATCAGAAAACATGTATTTTTTTATATTTTTTTCAATTTTTTTTATATAAAATAGAAGTAATGTAGAAAATTGAAAAAATGGACCCAAGATGGTAGAACTATTTTTGACGAACTTTGTGGAACATCGAATTTTTAGGAATTTTCGAAACTTCGAGTTTTTGTATGTTAGCAGTCATTTTTAATCACAAATTATGAATCAAGATGTTATTGATGTTATTTCAACACGAAAAACATATTAAAAGAGCTTGAGCTTGAGCTTGGGTAGACTGTACAATTCGTAGTTGCTCTCCGTGATTGACCTGAACCAACCAAATTGCACAAAGAACACACAGAATGACGCTTGGGACTAGCAAATCATTCTCGTTGTGCAATTTTCGGTGATTCGAGCTTTAAATGGTCAATAACGACGCCGTCCACGTCCTTACAGTCACCAGGGGAAGGGAAGGAATGTTAGTATGATATTCACCGCCCGAAGGCCAGAAGGGTTGCCTCTATAGCGTGGTTCCCTAGCGTTTATCATGGAAGGGATAGTTGTTAGTGGGAAAGGTTAAGAAAAATCAGGATTCACTGCGGTAAGTGATGTGATTCTAAGAACGTGGTCTTTGGACCGCTCGACGAAATCAAAATCCAAAAACGTTATGTGTTATAACACGTGGCAGAGATTGTGTTCAGGTATCCTGATAAGGAAAGCCTGCAAAATTACCTGGAACGGCTAAATATTTGTTTATTTGTCAATTCATCAAAAGGATTCCTACCAAATTCTCCAGAACAACTCTCACGGTTCAGATGTGATACCAGACAAAAACTAATATAAAGGGCAAGCTCCGAAAATATACGAATGCCGGTCCACACCACTCCCGCATCCCTCCAGTCCTCCCCATCACCAGCCGGAAGAGCAGCACCGAAGCTATAGCACCGCATCCCTACACCTAGCCCTAGAATTTTGTTTGTGTAGCTCGATATTCCATGCAAGGAACCAGAATTTTGTAAACAAGTAAACACTACTGAACATTATCAATCCCTCAACCATCCAATCATTCAAATTCCTATAATTTATCGCGCGTACTTTTCATTGAAATAGCGACGGTGGAGAGTTAACTACAGGAAACCTGAGAAGGTAACCAACAGATCGAATTGGTTATATATTTCGTACTCCATAGCACGTTTATAGAACTCTAATCGCAGAGGCGAAGAATTATTTTTAGGAATCCTGGGAAGGTTAGCGAGAGAACTTCTGTAAAACCAATAAGACCGAAGATATATATCGTTATTCATCATGCGTATTATTTATCTTTATTTTAGGGTAACCTAAGAAGGTAACCGAAAGAACTCCTTGAGGATCAATAGGATCGGAAATATGTTCTGTTAATTATCGAGCGTACTCTTTATCAAAGTACAACCGTGACGGCGGGAATTAACCAAAGAATTTTAAAAACAGTAAGAGAATTAAAAAATCCAGCAATTAAATTATTGAAGAATTTATGAATAATAGAATGAATTAACTGAATAATTATAGAAGAACGGATTTGAAGAACTATAGAGTACGATTCTCTATTAAATTAAACTAAATTTAACAGTCGAAGAACCAACAAACCCTCCCCACAAAATCCCCCAAACATCTCCCAATCCTCCCCACAAAACTCCGGCCTCCCAAACGGACCACCAAAATACACCCAGCTACAAAAACAATTGCAAGAACGCAACCACCACAACCGCAGCACTACTCCCCCATCCGACGACAGGAACAACCAGAAAAAAACGAGAGCAGTGCAAACCAGCACTCATGCATCCTCAGAACCCGCCCCCAACACCAGTACCAAAACCTACCAGAATATATTAGAACTAAGAAAACTTCATGCCTGCCATTCCTTCTGTGGTGATACCATCACTGCAGTACGCACAAGGTCTGAGCCAGTCGGACGAAAGTAGAAAGCACTTTGCACCATCAAAACGAATAAAATTATACGAATTCACTGCCACAGAGAATACTAACACAACAAGACACTACTGAACACCATAACACACACTTCGACACCATATATTCGTATACGTTTCAGAACGGGCACAATTATTCCGCACACACACATATACCCACACGATTACGAGACATTTAATAACGCGGTGGCAAAACCGGAACACAGCATAATAGAATCAAATGAGCCTAATAAATGCACTAATACGGGAATAAAAAATGAATTTGTCCAATAAGAAACACTATATTTTCACTGATCTTTCAAACCTAATCCGTAAATCTAATTTATTCTCACAAATACTGAATGCGAATGCGATCGTGGTTCCCCGTCTCTCTCATAAATAGAGCATCGAGTACGTAAAATAACCGTTCTTACTGCATGCCTTTCTATTCAAAACACTCCACTTGCGAGGAAAATCACCAAAAACTTCACCACTATAAAATCAAGCTTCACATTTTCACACATTTCATCGATTTTGATAAACTCTGATTAAACTAGATCAAATCGATATTTCACCCCAACCAATTATACCCGGCGTACGGCACAGACCTTTAACACGAAAAACATATTAAAAGAGATTTTTTACTATAAAAAAGTATAAAAAAGATTATAAATTAAAAATATTTTTTTTTAATATCTCGAGAATGGTTGCATTTATAAGGGGATTGATAATAACCTTTTTTGTTTTAAATCACATCAGAATTCATAATTTGTGATATTTAGCCATACATTGCTAACATACAAAATTTCGTCAAAAATAGTTTTACCATCTTGGGCCCATTTTAAAATTTTCTACATGACTTCTATTTTATATGAAAAAATAGAAAAAAAAAATAAAAAATACATATTTTTTTGATATCGTAAATAAAAATTTTATTTTGTTTATAAAAAAAGAGTACTTATTTTTCTTCTCAGTGTATATTTTTTTCAAATTAAGCTAACAATACTCCATAACTCTTTCAAACACACTATTTCGGTACGACTCATATTTTTTGTGATATAAATTATCAAAGATTTCTCATACTCAAATCGATACTCCCTTTTCAAAAGTTACGCTTGAGTCAAAAAATGAACCACGATGACGTATTTGGAAAAGTTATTGGAAATGATAAGCAAATTCATAAAATTTCATGAACATGACAGTATAACACGACAAACATATTAAAAGGGATTATTTACTATAAAAAAGACAATAAATTAGAAATATTTTTTTAAATATTTCGAGAATGGCTACATTTAGAAGGAGATTGATAATAACCTTTTTGACGTAGGACTACGTCTTTCATTTCTATACCGGGGTGTAAAACCAAAGTTTCGAAAATGAAAGCGTTATGCCGGAGACCGAGATTTTGAGCGTTAATAGCTCTTAAACAACTGATCGAAATGGTATGATAAACACTTCATTCGAAAGATAAAAGGTCTACGCGTCATATACTTGTTACTTTTTCATCCAAAAACTTGTTTCAATAGTCTTAAAATTGCTTTCAAAACAGGCTATTGAAATCACCAATCGGTATATAAGCGAGCGCCGCTCGTAAACCCACTCAGTTATGATTGAACAGCGATTGGAGCATGTTGTCGCTGTTGTTGTGAAGCTAATTTCGTTTATCATGAAAGCGCTGATGAACGGTGTCACCAAGAGCCTGTTTGTGCACCTAAGGCCAAAAGGGAATCCATCAGGAGGAGAGTGATGCCACGGTTCCGCTTGAAACATCGGAGCAGCCGCCACACACACACACACATACACGCGCGGAATTCTCGTTGCTATCATCGTTGCTGAAAAATAATCTGCCAGTTCCCCTGGGAATTGAAAAATACATTCATGCGAAATAGTTTATTTTAATGTTTTCTATCCATATAACACAGCAACCAAATACATTTGGTTTTGTGATTTTTCAATCAATCGCAATTAACAGGAAAGCTTCTGAATATTTTTTCCCCATCAGTGGAAATTTTCGTATCCAATGTTGGATGCATAACATGAAAAACGGAAAATGTTTTACATCGCGAAAATCAAGTCATTTTCGAGCGATTATTTGCTTTCTACTCATATAATGCTTCGACCAAATACATTTCGTTTTGGATTTTTTCAATCAAGTACGATCAACGTAAGACCACGTCTTTCGGCAATTTATTAGAGGTGCAATGAATCTTTAGGAATTCCCGCTCTACGCGCACTGGCAAACAATGTTTACTCAACAATTTCTCAAACTAGAAATGGGTGTTGTGAGAGAGGATTAGCGAACGCGAAAACGACAAACGGGAGAAAGATACGTTTGGAGGTTGAAGGAAATTGGCAGAAAACTTCTTCATTCTATCATTCAAATAATGTGATTCATACCACATCGTTTTGCCAGAAAGAGATTATTAATGCTCAAAGGAGGAATCGAGTCCTCCGAGGAAATTACCCAGCGCAAATTAGAGTCGACTATCGATTGCGGCATTCGTACACAAATAATTTTATAATGCAGTTTCACCAAAGAGATTTCTTCGGATATATTCACTACATCATGTCATGTATTTCATATTCTTCATTAAGAAATCCATATCCATGGCACCTATCGGTAACGAATTATTATCAAAACCACGATTTTCGCTAAATGCTCCTTTCAGTTCGGCCTGTAAAAAACTTTTCTGAACTCTAATCCATCAAATTGGGAGCCCTGAAAAGGGCCGTTGATTATATGCTAAGCTAATATAACACGCTCTCCTCGGATACGATGGGCCAGCTGGATGTCCTTGGGCATGATGTGACGCGTTTTGCATGGATAGCACATAAATTGGTATCTTCGAATAAGCCTCCTGCAGCGTCATAACCGCGGAACTTTGGAAGCGCAAGTCGGTTTTGAAGTCCTGAGCAATTCCAAGATCCAAATGCTGCAAAGGTAGCTTGCGGATCAGCAATTCGGTCGATTTTCACGCAAAGTTCCCGGTCGATAGCGATGTGGCTTCTTCACCTATCCTGCTGCTGGTGCGCTTATCCGAGCTGCTTTCATGTGCCTTACCACCGAAAGACTAACGAGCTGTCTGCGAAAGACTAACGAGCTCGAGTCCTCACGGTGCGAGAGTAGAGTAAGAAATGAACGAAAGCAAAGGAAGCGTCATTTTATAAACCATAAAAGTATAGAATCTAAACCCCACCCTTATTATATTCGTAAGTATACAGTAAGCTTATATAATAAAGAGGGTGGGGTTTACATTCGACACTTTTATGTTTTATAAAATGACACTTCCCTTGCTTTCGTTCATTTCTTACTCTACTCTTGCACCGTGAGGACTCGAGCTCGTTAGTCTTTCGGTGGTAAGGCACATGAAAACAGCTCGGATAAGCGCACCAGCAGCAGGATAGGTGAAGAAGCCACATCGCTATTGACCGGGAATTTTGCGTGAAATTCGTCGCTATCAGAAGTCGACCGAATTGGTGATCCGCAGCTACCTTTGCAGCATTTCGATCGTGGAATTGCTCAGGACTTCAAAACCGACTTGCGCTTCCAAAGTTCCGCAGTTATGACGCTGCAGGAGGCTTATTCGAAGATACAAATTTGTGTGCTATCCACGTAAAACGCGTCACATCATGCCCAAGGACATTCAGCTGGCCCGTCGAATCCAAGGAGAGGGTGCTATATTAGCTTAGCATATAATCAACGGCCCTTTTCAGGGCTCCAAATTTGATGGATTAGAGTTCAGAAAAGTTTTTTGCAGGCCAAACTGAAATGAGAATTTTCGTTTGGATGCCATACAGCATCGAGAAAATTCCGGAAAGATCTAATCGTTGCTAAAAAACAATCTGCCAGTTCCCTGGGAATTGAAAAATACATTCATGCGAAAGAGTTTATTTTAATGTTTTCTAACCATATAACACAGCGACCAAATACATTTGATTTCGTAATTTTTCAATCAAGTGTAATTAGCTGGAAAGCTTCGGAAGATTATTCTTTCCCATCAGTAGGATATTTTCGTATCTAATATTGTATGCGCGCGCAACGGAAATTGTTTCGTATCGCGAAAATTATATAATTTTCAATCGATATTGCTCAGTCGCCGAAATTTTCATACTCAGAGAGTTTATTCTCCTCTAGTTTGCCTTCCAAATTGCCATCGTAAACCACACCTTCTCTCGATTCAATCACGCACGAAAAGCATACTTAAATGATATTCTGGTGGTGAAACCCATTCATTTTTCGTGAGGCGTCGTGCACAAATTACGTAACGCGATAAGGGGGGAGGGGGTAGATGTTGCGTTACTTTCTGTTTATTAGAGATAGGAAATTCCGTTACGTAAGGGGGGGAGGGGGTTCAAGATCCGGATTTTTAGCGTTACGTAATTTGTGCACGACGCCTGAGGACATCGACAAGACAACATCGTTACTGAACGAGCTGAACGGCGAGGGATCGAGGGATTCATTACCTGGCTTGACCTGACCTGAAATGCAATCAGTTTGTTTTAACTGTGAGGGAGCGCAGAAAAGCCGATCGATCAGAAGGAGAAGAGAAGGTGACCAAGAGAGTATCAGCATCGAAATACGGTTCCTCGGGAAGACATAGAAGCAGCCGCCACACACACACATACACGCGCGCAACTCTTTTCGTTTGCTGGTTATCGAGAAGAAACCTGGAAAGAAATGATCGTTGCTGAAAAATAATCTGCCAGTTCCCCTTGGAATTGAAAATTACATTCAAGCGAGTTTATTTTAATTTTTTTTGAATAATCTCGTTTTTGAAGCCACCCAAATATTTATTTATTCATTCATTCAGGATGGATTTAGATTCAACTTCAAACAAATGATCCCTAAATCAACGATAGTCCTACGTCACCCTTGCGGTTATACCATAGATATAACCCACTTCCTGTATTTTTGTTTTAAATCACACCATGATTCATAATTGTAGCCAAAAATGATTGTTAACATACAAAAATTCGAAGTTTCAAAAATTTCTTATTTTTAAATTTTCTGCATGACTTCTATTTTGTATGAAAAAATAAAAAAAAATAAAAAATATGTATTTTGGATATTGCAAATTGAATTTTTATTTTGTAAATAAAAAAAGAGTATTAATTTTTTTTCTCAGTGTACATTTTTTTCATATTCAACCATCAATACTCATAAAACCATATAACTCTTTCTAAGACGCTATTTCGGTACGACTCATAGTTTTTGAGATATAAATTATCAAAGATTTTTCTTATTAAAATCGATACGCCCTTTTCAAAAGTTACGCTTGAGTGAAAAAAAAATCCCAATTGCTGTGGAAAACTCATATTTCCTCTAACCCAAACGGAATACACACTTTCATTCGAATCAAAAATACTCATGTTTTGTCATTAGTCGATTTCATTTGGAATTGTTCAGTTGAAATGGTCGTTGTTAAGTCAGACCGGCCCATGTGACATTTTTATGATTTCGAGAAAAACGAACATGAAGTTCAGTGCTCTGAAATTTTCGAAGCTTGTTGAAATGCTAGCTACTCTCGAACAATACTGTGACGTATGATAATAGGAACAAACTTCAAGTTTCATGCCTATAACAGATAGCTACACTATGTCCAACTTCTATAAGATCCTGATTATATTTCGTTGCAACACAAAGAGTTAGATCGAACGACCGGCTGATTCACATGTCAATAATTGGCAACCTTGTCATTTTGGCTAATAAATTGAAAAATTCGTGTTGGTATTCTATTTACCAAATTCTGCTGTGTATTTCTCGATTTTTTCTCATGTTTCCGAAATTGCGGCCTTGAGCTCTCCAATCGTGGTGTACCGCTTTCCCTAGATTTTGCGTACAAGTATCCCCCTGAGATTTTCAACAGAATTCAAGTCTGGAGAGTGAGCCGGCCAGTCCAAAACATAAGTTTTTGGTTCTGGTATGAATAGTAGCATTGTTTTTCTGGAATGTGATTTTCCTGTGACGATATCCACGCAGAAACGGTAGTAGAGAGGATTCCAGAACATGAATGTAATCCTTGAATGATGTGACAGCTATCCTGAGCTTTCCGATTGTACAGAATCCCACCCAAACCATACACGAACCTCCATCAAAATTCCTGGATGAAAAATACTGTTCCTCCTTCCGTAAATCACGCCAGTACCCGTTGAAATCATCAGGACCGTTCAAATTGAACTTTTTTTTCGTCACTGAAGATAACCTATACATTGAAAAACTTTTCGTTATGGTATATAGTAAAATGTATTCTTTTGGAAACATTCTTTGTCACAACATACCATGTCTCACTGTCAGTTCATGTGAGCTTTGGCAAAACTCAGACGTCTTCCGATGTGAGATGGTATAAGATGAGGAGCTTTAGTTTAAGCCCTCTTCATGTGAGAACTTTTTATCCCAAAACTTGACAAATTGTCACCCGAGAATCATTCGAATGCGAATATTGCTTTATTTGCATAATCGGTTTGCAGGTATTCGAAGCTGTTTTAGCTATTTTTCGCTTATTTTTTCGCGGGTGAAAAAGAACACAACAAAACAGACAGCTTAAACCAAACGACCCGTTCTCGAGCGGTAACACACCTTGGTTTTTATTTATGGAAATTGAAAGATCATGAAAGATAAATCGTTTAATATTTCTAGCCATTTTTAACCCAATTGCTACCATATACAATTTTACATTTACACTTGTGCTAAATTTTTCACAATACACGATCGGTCATTGATATGAAATTTCACGAAGCAACCAACATGAAAGTTCAAAATTTAATTTTTTTTTTGCTAGCCCCCGATTTGCAATGCCGATTTCCCCTGAGCATCTTGGTTTCGATATCTCTGTTAGGGAATACATTTCGGTAGGAACAAAAGCTCCCACTACTTTTATGTATTTGCAATGCCTATTTCCCCCAGGCAGCTTGGTTTTGATGTCTCTGTTAGAGACTCGCCGCATGTGTCGTTAATTCGACCAATCAGAAGTGGGTATTTCCGTTAGGATAGGGGTTGAGATTTTTCAACTATTCGATAGTTAGTTTCATAACATATATTATATTCTTCAATATAAAAAATTATTATGAAGTACCGAAATCGATTGACGCAAAAATTTCATCAATCCATCATGAAATGACTGAGCGATAAGCGTTTGAAATTGGACAATTTTCACGATGTGCTCGATTTTCGATTTTCAATTGTACTCCAATATGTTCCCGAAAGACGTATTCCTACGTCAAAAAAGTTAACAATTTGACGATTTTGATGTTTTTTTTCGGTTGCACTATCCGATCGCTTCCTCCCCGACGCAGCGAGCAATCTTTTTGCCTAGATTCTGGCGTTAGCTCATAATGTGAGTTGTTGCCTAAAATGAATTATTCTCCATTTACCGATAATAGGCATTAATTCTATTTTATATTGTATGTTGTCCAAACAATTTGTGCTCAATTTTATCGTGTAGGTCTCACTACGAACAATTTGTGTAAATCTGGTCCAGGATGTCATAATATCGAGTATGTTGTTTGGTTATGTAAAAATGCAATGAATGAATTTAAATGGCTGCTGATTTAGAAGATTGAAAGGGTATACCCACGTAAATCAGATTATGATAGCTTGAGTAGTCGCAATCTTACAAGGCTATAAAGTTATTACAAACAATGTTCCGGACAACGTGGTAACGAAGGAGATAATGCTATTTTCAACTATAATATATTTCCGTAGTCAAAGATTGATTTGACTCAGTCTTATATTTATGTAGGTCTTAACTATTCAGACTTGTGTTTTAAAATGATACATTATGACTTTTTGTCTTCTTCTGCATGATTGAATAAACAGAAGAAAAATGTAGTAATGGCTTTAATTGTATTTTTGTGTACATTTTGGAACAGAATGCGATACCGAATTCTACCACGTTATGTCATTTAACCCGTTTGACTAGTGTCCTAAGTACATACAGGAAACGGTTTTTCCAGGACATCCATTTGATGTATCAAAAGGGAAAAAAATACAGATTTTGAACAACGAAAAACTCAATTGAAATGCAATTACCACACACAATCACGGTCCTATATCAAGATCCCGTCTGTGCCCCTAGGCTCAGACCCATCAACTTTTTTTAATTAACTTGAAATAATTTTCAACATCCTCTTTTGTGATAAATGTAACCATGAACCCTTATTTTCTCTCAAAATGCTTGTCATTTATTGATGCTTCATTATGTTGTAGCTTCATGATTTAAAATCTCATAAGGGTTATATTGATTAATTGATCATTATATAATTGAATTTAAGTTATTTGTTGTCCAAAGTAATAAGTAATATAAGTAAAATTTAAGTAATAATTGTTGTTACTTAGTTTCATCTATTTTGCCATTATCCTTTTGTACCAATTTCGCTTCCGAATTTGCAGTTTTTTTGCCTTTTCAGTTCTTCAATTTTTTCATTCTTCTTCATCTGATCTTCTTGTTTCATCAACTACGCTATGCTTTGGAGTTTTTTTTTACGTTTCAACTCAGTTTTCCTTTTCCCTTCCTCAAGTTTTTGGCGCTTCATAATTTCAATCAACTTCTTCGCAAGTTCTACTTCTTTATATAAAGCTGACCCGGCAAACTTCGTCCTGCTCAAAATTTATTCTTCGTTATCACTTTCGCGTTTTCTTACTATGCGCACATTCATGGATCCAATCGCAGAAGTGCTCATTGATTGATCTTCTAATCTACCCTTTAAAATTAACTTTTACTATAAATTTCCTAGTACTTCTACCAAAACTCGTCATTATAATATCAGATTATTTTCAGGCACAATTCTCGTTCAAGATTTTTCAATCACTTACAAATAACATGCTTCTCCGTTACATGGAATAAATGTTTGATACAGAAAATATGATAAAATAAAGACAATTCTAAATCGGACAATTCCTTTCTCGAGTTTCGCTCTTATCAACACATTCGGCGATCCATTTATATTTATATAGATAGAAGAAGATATAGGAGTGCGTTTTATCGCATTAAAATCCATTTCGATCTTCGAACGAAGATTTCGTTAACGCAAACAGCAATGGACTAACAACGCTTGTCACTATTTAATTGCAGAATATTGTTAATTGAATTTTCCGAATTTTCCCATTTTCTCCAGAGTTTTCCGAATTTTTTAATTGTCATGCTTGGTTGGAATATGTTTGGTTGAAATATGTGTATTATTTTTATGAGACCCCTTCTCCAATCCATAGGGAGGTGGGCTGTCATACCATCATGGAAACATTTCTAGTACCCGAAAACCTCACATCCCAAATTTGGCTCCATTAACCATAGAAACGTTTGGTGTCCCCTAAAACCTTGACATGTCAAATTTGGCTCGATTTGGTTGATTAGTTTTCAAGTTATGCAAAAATTTGTGTTTCATTTGAATGGCAGAACACCCCCCCCAACTCGTAAGAGAGGGGGAGGACTATCTAACCACCGTAAAAACATTTATTGCACCCTAAAACCTCCAAATGCCAAATTTGGTTTCATTTGCTTGATTAATTCTCGAGTAACACAGAAATTTGTGATTCATTTGTATGGCAGCCCCCCTTTAGAGAGGAGGGAGGGGTCTTAAACTATCACGAAAACCTTCCCCGGCCCCAAAAACCCCTACATATCATTTATCATGTTGATCGGCTCAGTAGTTTCCGAGTCCATAATAATCAGACAGACAGAAATCCATTTTTATATATATGGATTCGTTGGCAGCATACCTCCCCCCCCCCCCCAAAAAAAAAGGGGAGAGGAGCGTTTGTTAACCATAGAAACGTTTGGTGCCTCCTAAAACCTCCACATGTCAAATTTGGTTCCGTTTGCTTGATTAGTTCTTGAGTTATGCAGAAATTTATGCTTCATTTGTATGGTAGCCCCCTTATAGAGGGGGAGGAGTGTTTAACTAGCATAGAAATATTTAATATACGACGGTGTTCCGGCCAAAGCCAAGGAGGAACTAAAAAAAACACCATTTATTCATTCACACTTTATTCACCTCATTTTACAGCATAATTACACTTGAACTATAATGGAATACACTAAACTAAACACAAAAACACAGCTGATCTTAAAAAAAACAATAAGGATTAGTTATTTAAATGAATTGTTACTTACCTCAGTTATTGTCCAAGAGCTCCAAATGGTACACAATTACCTGAAAAGTAAATTCAAACTCAAAGGTATTATTTAAAAACAATCAACTTACCTCGAAAAGCTATATCGAAACAATAACAATTGACCAGAGAACAAACTGACCTTTCCAGAAAGGTATCAGACAGGGACAGAGAAACTCTATTGCTATAATATAAGGTCTATTGTTTATAGCGAACATTCTAGAACAACCCGAGCAGAGATACCATCCACAATAGAATTCACTAGAGCGTGTATCACATAAATAGGGCGTGTAATGTACAGATCTTCGCTAGAGGCGAATGAACTGCTAAGTTTAAAGCCTCTTAAAAACAAAGAAGAAGAAGAAGACAGATCTTCATTCGTTAATAAACCATCGTAGAGTAAAGTCTAACAAAATTAAATTCGGATAAAGGCAATTCTATACGCTGTCCGGTAGAGGTTGACGGTCAATTCTTTGTACAGTTTTGCTCATAAAAGACGATTATTGTTTATTTTCATCGATTTGTTTCGAAAAAAAGTATAAATTCACTTTTTGTTTTCTAAGTAATTCAAATATGTGGAATCATGGTGGACATTCGTTTAGCCGCATCCTAAAATTTCAATAAAAGAAAATTTGTGCGGCAAATTTCGAGTCCAATTGGTAGCTAATATTTAGTATGTCCACCTCCATTTCGGATCACTTTGAAAACTCGATTTGGCATCGAGTCAGACAGCTTTTAAAGTGTTGTCATTTTGATTATAGCCCAACATTCCTGAATTACTGCTTTGAGACTGGAAATGTTGTCAAATTGTCATCCGTTGTCATCGATTGCCAGCAGTTCATTCATGAATCGGAATGTCCTTCTCGGCAAATCATGCCTTCGATTGCTAGGAAACGTGGATCTATGCATAGCCCTGTTGAAAAAACGACATCCTCGGTAGCGTTATTCTAAATATGGCCAATCAAAACGTCCTGCAGTAATTGAAGATACTTTTCGGAGTTCATTCGGGTGAAAATGAAGCAAATGAGAAGCTTGTTGTGATAGGAAACGGCTCCCCACACTGTCAAACTTCCGCCCCCAAAGTTTCGCTTCGATCTCACGACATGCCGTTGACTTAAATTGTACCAATAGCAACTGTAACAGTCCGGACCATCCAAATTGAACTTTTTTCGCCGGAAAATACAACATTTCTCCATTCTAGTTTCCATTCCATGTATTGCCGGGCGAAAATGAGATGTTCTGCTTATTACAGGCGGTCAGTTTCAGCTTCCCTTGAGGTTTCTTCCACATGATAATTGGTGACTCATTCAAGATGCGCGCAATATGCCTCTTCGTTACTGGAACAACCGATTCTGCTTTAATGTATGAGCAGGACATCGTTTCCTGGTTGCTTCGTGTCTTATTCGACCTTTAAGACGCAAAGTAACTCTGGTGTTCCCATTTGTTGGTCGTTATATCCCATATTTCTGGCACTATTTAAAGAAATTCCGTACCACATTCTCAGATAGACTAATTTTGTTCACTGAATATCTTTATTATTTTCCGCCCCTCTTCCGTCAATAGAATACCTTTCGCCATTCCTTTAAGTTCTACGTAAATCACTAATCTAGCCAACTTCTTACGTTGCACATGTACTATTTATCTTGTAAATTGAACATTCCCAAGTATTTTTTCAAAAAACACAGATTATGCGTAAACTCGATTTTTATGCCCTGCGGCTAAACGTATGTCTCGGGAAAAAACGACGTTTGAATGTTTATATCCACCGATGCCGCCTTGTGTGTGTGTGTGTGATTGTGACGCACGTCCTTTCAATAAAAGTGACTCGAATATGCTATCACTACAGCAAATAAGTATCACGATAGAAAGAACATTCCTAGTTGTTTTGTAAGTATTTCAAGTTTTTTTTCAAGTGCAGCTAAACGAATGTCTATCACTGTATCTGCTGGTCTGTAGTTGAGAAACAACTGTATTTGTAAAGAAAATCTAACCTCTTAATGGGATGTAGTACCATTTTAAATAAATAAATAGGTGTAGTTCTACGTCTCTCCGGTAATGTTCCCGGCATTACCCACCCTTTTTCTGATTTGCTTGCTTCAGACGAGAAATGTGAGCTGTATCTTTCACCTCATTGGGAAGCATAAATGACGTGGCGTTCTGCAAGCAAAACAAGGAACTTTCTTTCATCGTCATTTCCGGTAACTAAAGTTGCATCCATGAGTTAAACTTAATCTTTTATTTGGACCAGCTTCTTTTACAACAATAGTTAGTTTCATTATCATTTATTCGTTTGTTCGCCCCTAAGCTCCCTCTCCATTACCGAGCGGACGCCGCACACAGTCTTACACTAACTATTTAACCTAGATAACAAGAAATCATACGGCTGCGCGTAGCTTCACACCTTCGATCCTTCGTTCTCTCCGGCGAGCTCCCGGAAGAATCCAGATCGGCTTCCTTCCAAAAAGTCTCTTTCAAAAATCATGATATAAAACACTTAACTTAATCGACGACAATGACGAAAATCAATGGTCTACACATTACTTACAATTGGTAGTAGGGTGCGTGTATTTGTTTGTGTGTTTCAAATTGTGAGTGAGTCGGGTGGGTCGTTGCCAAAGCATTATTTTTATTCGTTCCGTTCCAATACCAACGATTCTCTAGAGCTCTTTAGTCTCTAGTATGGAGAATTTAGTGTTGGGTGATTAAGGGTGTTTCAAAAAGCTTGTGTATTGTAAAAAATGCGATAAATAATCGTTATTTCCCGTCCTGTCCCGAAGTTGATCGTCCCTATGCTATATTAATCTGCCGACTACAAGTTACTGGAAACTGTCACCTCGATAGTGTTTTTTTTTTGCTTTAGGTTCAACTGAACTCACGCAGCGTGTTATGCAGGGTGAGAGGATTAAAACATTAAATTATAATCAAGAGCATGAAATAATACATTATTTGAGCAAGTGTTGTTGTTTGTGTGGCTGAATATGTCCGAACTGTCATTTGGTATTTGAATCAGATAAAACTTCTACTTAGGGTTGGATAATTTAAAACAAAACCGTCATAAAAGAAATGCATAAATGGAAAAAGGCAACATTGAAGAGTTGGGACTTTATTGCTATAGCAATAGAATAAAAATCTTCTGTAAGCGAGAGTCATTGTGTTTTAAATTTCGTGTGAGACGCAAAAATGTTTTTGTTGAAAAATAAATACGTTTGTGAGAGTTGTTCAAAAATAGTAACTGTGTGATTTTTCTTATCTCTTCTATGTTTAGAACACTGTAAAGATTAAAAAACAGTTGCTTGGTAGCAGACTTCAATTGTTTTTCAAACAATCCTACCCTTCAATAAAGAGAACACTTCCTAAATGCCAAAAAGACAACAGTCGTCCAGATCTGACCCTAGATTTGTTCGAATATCCTACACAGAGAAAAAATCTATTCTATTCATCCTCCTTGCATTCTCTCACATTCATCCGCTAAATATAGTGACTATCTCGCTCATTCGCTCAAACACTTTTATTCCTTATTATATAGACAATTGTTACATCTATCATTTTTTTTCGCTGAATAAACTTTCGCACTTCTTCATCAATGCTTGTCACCCCACATTTCGGAAACAACAAAGCTTCACAGAACCGGCTGTGGGGGAGGGGGTGGTACGGAAAAGAATAGCGCGCAAGCGATTTTGCGTCAAACGGAAAGCAGAGAAGGGTCAAAAATTTGTCAGCGCGGAAGGAGAAACTAAGTTAACCATTTCACACTACACCAGACGACGTCGGTGCTGGTGGCGTCGTCGTCTTTTTGTACGGTCGGCAACGAGTGGTTATTGCAGCTTCCGCGCGCTATCCAAAGTCGAAGGTCCGCCCGCCACAGGCGGGGCGTCCCCACCGAAGACTCCTTCCCGGACGGCTTCGACGAAGCCGTTCGAGTTGCCGTTGCAGTAGGAATTCGTCGTCTTCGAACCACCGTTCATGTAGACTCGATTGGCCGTCACTTTGCGCTGGTGGAGCGACTCATCGTCCTCGAGGAGGGGCTGAAATAAGAGGGGAGCGTTAGTTTGGTATCGGAGGATAGCCGGGGTTATAGTGCTATGGTAATGAGATTCGCGCGCTACTTGATGGTACAACGCACAAGTGTGGCCGTGTTGTTGAATTCGATTAGAGTTATATGCTAATTCTCGACGTCGTAAGCCGCACATACCGGTTACTGCCGGAAGGGCAAAGTACGGCTGCGATAATCCTTTACTTTGAATGCAATCGATGGCAGAGAGTAATGCATCTCCCTAACTTCATGTAAGTGTTGTTGATCGGACAAAATGCCAGTGTGGGCCGGAGATCAGAGTCACTTGTTGTTATTTTGTACCGTATTTGCTAGATTTTACTGGATATAATTACCACGTTAAGCCCCGCGTCGGTTCCTAGGTACTGACACTGAACTTTTTGTTAGGAACGCTCCGATCACTGGGACTATTCTATGCGGTAGCAGTCAATCATCTTCCGTAGCATTGGACCCTAATGTAGTCCCGTGTTGTTTTATTGTTCGCAATTTACAAGGCGTCTCCATTATATTGAACGTAAATTATTGGAATAACTTCGATCGTGTCATTTTTAAAAGCTTAAAAAAATATTTCATACTAGCAATCACGTTTTCTTACTAAGCGCAAGTTCATGAGTCCAATCGCAGAACTGTTCATTGATTGATCTTCTAATCGACCCCGTTGAATTTACCCTTTACTAAAAAAATCCTAGTACTTCTACCAAAACTCATCATTATAATATAATATATTTTTCAACCACTTGCAAATAACATGTTTCTCCATTTCATGGAATAAATGTTTGATACAGAGAATATTATAGAATAAAGACAGACCCCTCCCCTCTTCTTCCCTTAGAGAGGGGGAGGAGTGTCTATTCACCAAAGAAACATTTCGTGCCTTTAAAATATTCACATGCCGAATTTGGCTCCATTTGCTTGATTAGTTTTCAAGTTATGCAAAAATCTGTTTTTCATTTGTATGACAGTCCACCCTAAGAGAGGGGGGAGGAGTGTCGAACCACCATAGAAACAATTATTGCATCTTAAAACCTCCACATGTCAAATTTAGTTCCGTTTGCTTGATAAGTTCTTGAATTATGCGGAATTGTATGCTTCATTTGTATGGCAGTCCCCTCCCCCCTCAGAGAGACGGTAGGAGTGTCTATTCGTCATAGAAATGTTTTATGTCCCCTAAAACCTACACATGCCAAATTTGGTATTTTCTTGATTAGTTTTCGAGTCATGCAGAAATTTGTCTTTCATTTGTATGGCAGCTCCCCCTTGAAGAGGGGGTGGAGTGTCTAACCACCGTGAAAACATTTATTGCGTCCTAAAACCTCCATATACCTAATTCGGTTTCGTTGCTTGATTCATTCTCGAGCAATGCAGAAATTTGTGTTTCACTTGTATGGTATAATCTCAGATTGCAGCGAAACTTTGTGAAACTTTGGGCACAAATCCACCCCAATTTGAAATCAAATTTTCCAATATTATATGTTTTTTCAAACTTTTCGGTATTCCAGTGAGGAGAGTGAGGTAGAAACCAGCAGAAGAAGAAGAAGAAATTAGAAAAAATAATTTCTGAGGATGAGGAGAATGAAGAAAAACTGGATTTTGGTCAAAAAGTGTTCCCAGAGGGTCTCCAAAGGCCTGTTCATTGAATACTTTAGACGAAAATCTAAGCCCCTCATGTTATTCGGATCTGAAAAGAGCTGACAAACAAACTCACCGAGGATACCGAGACTACTCGGATGAGGCCAGACAAATTACGTGTTGTCGTCTCCAGCTGGACCCAAGCAAATGATATAATGCATTGCGATCTCTTTGTGATTGAGTATCGCGTTTACGTGCCCTGTCGTAACGTAGAAATCGTCGCCGTGGTCACTAAAAAGGGTTTCTTCTCTTTTTCTTCTGTAGGAGCATTGTACCACTGCGACCATTAGTTTGATCTATATAAGTTCACTCCAGTATGACTTCCTTTATAATGTTCCTTACCTTTTTTTGGTTCAGCAGACCAATTTTCGTTAGGCATAAGAATGCCCTTTCCAAGAATACGCAGTCCTCGCTGAATTAGAGCCCCCGCATACTACAGACTTTCTGTCAACCAACAGTTTGGTCGGGTCGGCCTACTGGTTTAAAAATCGATCCAACTGAATCGGCGTAATGTGCGCACATGCATACCTCTCCGTACTGATTAAGAAGTCGACCAAACTATCGGCCGACAAATCAGTCCGCAGTCTGCGGGGGCTCTTAGTGTAATGCATTGGCACAGTAAATGTTCCGAAGTTTCAGCTTGCATTGCCGAAACGATAGTTATTTCGATTTTAAGGTGATACGTGCTCGGACAGTGCCCGGTCAATAGACCGGTTAATGTACTCAAATCTACCTTATTAGGTTGCGTGTTATTCAGTTACAACGTGTAATGAATAATTTGGATTGTTTTGGTGTTAATCGAGCCCTCCAGCTAGCTTCAATCATTGATATTTCCCAGGTTTTGAACTCAGATTTCATGCATGATGAAGATCACTCACAAAAAATGGCTCAGGCCCGACGTATTTAGTTGATGATCTTAATCTTGCTAAGAGATCGGCTTTTTTTATTATAGATTATTTTTAGGTATAGAAGGTACCGCAGTGACCAGGCACCCAGTATAGATTAACTTCGTTAGTAGCAGCTAGTTGTTTTAAGGATAGAACGCATTCCCAAACCAGAAACCCTTGACTTTGTAAAGACCACCCTAGCCATTTCATTAGCTCTATTCTCGTCTTTGATTGAACAAGATTGAGCTGTATTGAAAACCTGTGCGTGTCCGGAAGTCAATTGGATTGAGCCTGGAAAGTGTGCTTCCATCATGATATTAAGTGTTTCCTGGGAGTGGGTTGTATATTGACCGTTTGGCATACCTGTATTTTCTAGTCAAACAAATATGTGTACATGTTACAATAGCCTGTATTTCTGCTTGAAAAACTGTAGGCCACTGTCCCATTGGAATTGACATGTCGATTCCTGGTCCAGTGATCCCAGCTCCCGTAGATTTACCAATTTTAGGTCCATCGGTATAAAACACGAGTGATCCTGGACGAGTTTTGGGACCACCTTCTTCCCATTCGTTGCGATTGAATTCAATCACTTTGAAGGGAACACTGAAGTTGTTCCCATCCAGTCTTCATTCATGCTTAACAGTTCGGCTGAAAAGTTCATAAGGTTGACGTCTAGATGGTGTCTCTTGCAAAAATCTACTTGACTATCACAAAGCACCACATTTCAATGGATACGTGTCAAAATCTGACAGCAATCGGTCTATTGATTCATGAGTTACAGCATTGAGAGTGAAGCAACTTTTGTTATTGCGAAAAAAATGGAAAAATCACAAATCAATGAAAACGATGGCAAAATTGCATGAATTGGGCTTCAAATTGCTTCCGCCTTCACCGTATTCTCCAGATCTGGCTCCCAGCGACTATTTTCTGTTCGCAGACCTGAAGAGAACGCTCGCTGGCAAGAAATTTAAGACCGATGATGAAGTGATTACTGAAACTGAGGTCTATTTTGGAAAAACCGAAAGAGTACTATAAAAATGGTATCGAGAAGTTGCAAGATCGCTACAATCGCTGTATCGCCCTCGAAGGCAATTATGTTGAATAATAAAATTGAATTTTGCAAAAAAAAAGTTTTATAAACTTTTCAGCCAAACTCTTACTAGTGTTACTTGTGTTCAGTTGAAAATCTTTCAGGATTTGTAATAACCTGTGAGATCTCCTTCTAGGAAATGTTTTATACGAGCTAAGACCATCTTTTTCCTCTTCAAATTGCATATATTGGTGCAAGGCTAGAAAGTATAAAAGAGCATCTATGGCTTTGGAGGGTGCGCTGGGCATTGCTCCAGTTATAGATAAGTATACCAGACGTTGTAGTTTCCCGAGCTTTTTCTGAGCTGATATTTGTGTAGTTTTAGGCCACCACACTAGCGAGGCATATCTTAGTCTGGGTTTCACAATTGCCGAGTCAATCCAGTGAATCATTCTAGGTTTTAGTCCCCACTTTCTCCCGAATATACTACTTTAAGTCCAGAACGCAGTCTGGACTTTAGATATTGCATACTTCAGTTGGTCGTTCCAACTTAGCTTTTGGTCAAGTATTTGGTTCGTTTTGAAAGCTCCAATTGTACACCGCCCAATTTAAGAGATGGAATCTTATATTTTCTTTTTTTGTTAAATGGAATTATGACCGTTTCTGAAGGATCAACACAAAGTTCTTCCAAGTTGCACCATTTGAGTGTGTAGTTAAGGGCTGTTTGCATTCTATTGGAAATAGTATACTCACATTTATCCCACACCAAAATGTTTATGTCATCAAAAAAACCAATGACTTTGTATCCTTAATTAGCTAGGTTATTAAGAAGATCGTCGACAACTAGGGACCACAACAGAGGAGACAGAACTACTCCTTGAGGGCAACCTCTATTTGGTTTCGTTGTTAGAGTAGATCCTCCTAATTTAGCTGCTATTAGTCGGTTGGTTAGCATGGTATGTATCCAGCTGGAGATGCACATGTCAAAACTACATTTTTGACGTAGAACTACGTCTTTCAGGAATAGTGCCATCAGAAAACAGGTCACGTTTTTATGAAATAAAGGTCACGTTAATAACTATTTTCATTGTGTACGAGTTCTCATGGTTTGTACACCAATTGAATCGGCAATTCTTTAAGATTTGTTTGATATGCTATACACTACAATTCGCTAATCTATAAACAGTTTAAATTCATGAAAACTGGAAGAACTTTCTTTTTGACGTAGGACTACGTCTTTCATTTCTATACTGGGGTGTAAGTTCAAAGTTTCGAAAACGAAGGCGTTACGCCGGAGAACGAGATTTTGAACGTTAATAGCTCCTAAATAACTAAACGAAATGGTATGATAAACACTTCATTCGAAAGATAAAATGTCTACGCGTTATATGCTTGCTACTTTTTGATCCAAAACTTGTTTCAATAGCCCTAAAATTGCTTTCAAAACACGCTATTGAAATTACAACAATCGGTATATAAACGAGTGCCGCTCGGAAATCCACTCCGTTATGATTGTGCAACAGTTATGATTGCGCAACGATTGAGGTACGATCGCTGGAATGGATGGATGTTTCCCTAACACAAACTTCAAAACCATGAAGTCTGGCGAAATCGACATTGCAAAATAGATGCAAGCAGTGGGTACTTTTGTACTCGCTTACGTATCTGGAAATTGGAATGTTTCCCTAACACAGACTTCAAAACCATGTAGCCAGGAGAAATTGGCATAACAAATTAGATGCAAGCAGCGGGTACTTTTGTACTCGTTTGCGTTTTTGCAAATTGGAATGTTTCCCTAACACATATTTAAAAATCATGGAGCCTGGGGAAATTGGCATTGCAAAATAGATGCAAACTACGGGTACGTTTGTACTCGCTTGCATTTTTGCAAACCGTAATGTGTTTTCCCAATACAGATTCCGAAACCAAGAAATTGGGCATTCGGGCATCGGCATTTCAGATACATTCAAGCCGGCAATACTTTTATACCCCCATGCTTTTTTACACTCCGGAATTCGTTTTGCTAACATGGTCTACAAAAGCGGGTACAAATGCAACGCTTTGGCTCGATTATTCAAGACTGCATTAGAAGATATCTCTTCATGTCGCCAGCTCACTGAACGCATACCGTTTGATGATTAGGCTAAATGTTGATAACTATTTGCTGCAATAACTACTACCATAATGCATGAATTGAAATAAATTGGGATTAGTTCGCAATTGAATATTCGTAAATAGTTTAATTCATTCACTAGATTAATCAATAATTTAATCAATAGATAGCTCTGCGCAGCGGCGATATTGTACCCAATGAGGGACATCCGAGGTGGGATTATTGCTAATTGAAGAAATACAATTACTAAGCCATTACTAAGCCAACGGCAGTCCTACGTCAACCTTGCGGTTATATCATAGGTAGAACCCATCCATAGTTTTTCTCATACATTTGTTCTGCCATTTTGTGTGCTAACCCTACCCGTACTTCGAATGCTTATAACTCGAACATTTCTTAACAGGTCGGAAAGATGTTTGCATAAATTGATAGGAAGAATTTCTACGCGTCTATCACAATTGATAAAATGTTATTTTTTCATGAAATGAACAATTGAATAACTGTAAAATGTCAAGCGTTATCTAAACGCCCTAACTGGGGTATTTTTGTTCCCACCGAGCTGTGTTTCCCTAACACGGACTTCAATATCAATGTGCCTGGGGGAATCCGCGTTGAAAATACATGCAAGTCGAGGGTATTTTTTGGTGTTGAGTACTTTTGTACTCGCTTGTCTTTGTGCAGACCGGAGTATGTTTCCCTAATACGTACTTTTAAACTGAGAAGCCCGGGAAAATCGTCATTTCAGATACTAGAGTGGAATGAACTTTCGCGGTTCGAGAACTACGTAAGCGTGAGATGTGCAATAATTTCAGAGGGAAATTTAAAATTTAGGGGCTGATCATTTGACAATTCTTCCGTTCACATATTTTGGTAGTCCTAGGCATAATATCAAACGTAAAAAGGACGTTCATCAAATTTATTTGTAACGAAGAACACAATCTATTACAAAAATTTCGATGCATTCTAAAATAATATTCAAAGTGGTAAACAAGTGGATTGCATAATATAATTGCGTAGTTCTACGTTGAACATACGTGATCGTGTCCTAGATACAACCCCTTACAATTTTTCATAGCTTTATTTATAGAGTTGTGGGATACATTGTCAAATGCTCCCTCCAAATCAAGAAAAGCTATAAGTGAGATTTCTTTAGTATCAAAAGACTTCTCTGTTTTTGAAATTAACGTGTGAAGCGCTGTTTCCGTTGATTTATTTGCTTGGTAGGCAAATTGAAATTTGTTCAATGGTCTCCTGTTCAAATATTATGATTTGATATGAAGATCAATGACCTTTGCCACAGTTTTTGAGATGACAGATGTTAGACTAATTGGTCTATAAGCTTCGGGAATCGTCCTATCAGGAATACCAGCCTCGGGAATAAATATAACCCGGACTTCTCGCCATTTACTAGGAATGTAGCTTAGTACCATGTTAGCCATAAGCATCTCTGTCAGAAGAAGGACAGTGATATCCTTGCTTTTTGTAACATCACCGGATAAATCCCATCTGGTCCTGGAGATTTAAAGGGCTTCAAGGAATCCACTGCCCACTCAACCCTTGACTTCGTAAAGACCGCCCTAGCCATTTCATTAGCTCTATTCTCGTCTCTGATTGAACAAGATTGAGCTGTATTGAAGACCTGTGCGTGCCCAGAAGTCAATTGGATTAAGCCAGGGGAGTGTGTTTCCATCATGATGCTAAGTGTTTCCTGGGAGTTGGTTGTATATTGACCGTTTCCTTTTTTCAGACTACCAAGTCCGTTGGGCTTTATGAAGTCTTGCTGTAACCGGTAAACTTTCTACCTGTTCACAGGTGAACTTCCGATCTCTTCTCTTAGATTTTCGGATTTCTTTGTTATATTCTGTTAGACAGTTTTTGTAATCTGTCTAATCAGAAGTTATTTTTGCTTTGTTGAAGAGTTTTCTAGACAATTTTTTTTAAGTCTTTTGTTCCAGAAATACTTTCCACTGATATCAAAATCTTCTCCTGAAGTTTGGAATGATAACTATCCCAATTTGTTTTTCTCGGATCTCTGAATTGTTCGATGAAAAAATCACCAGAATTGTAATTAAACATTATATGTTTATGATCAGATACCGATTCTTCATTTGACACATTCCGATTTTTATCTCATCTGATAATTTAGCAACGCAGAGTGTTAGATCAAGAACTTCTTGTCTAATATATTTCACGAATGTGAACCGCTTAATGCAGTAAGGGCGGAAATACTGTGGAGGGCGCCTCGGTGCTCCACAGGCTCCGTTATAGGCAGGGCATTTGATGAAACCCCCTACCATTCATTCCTCGGCATCGGCCAACAGAAGAGATGTTGTGTCACACTTAAGAAACTTAAGAAATGGGATCATGAAAATCGATAACTAGAGTTTTTTTCGCCATTTATGCTTTACACGTTGAGCCCTGTGTCGGTACCTAGGGGCTGACATTGAGCATTTCTTTAGACAAACGTTAATCGCTGGGATTGACAGTTACTAAATAAGGAAATAAAAGAGATTATGGTTGTTTGCGGATGTTTTACGATATGTGACTACTTTCTAGTTGAATTTCTGACTATTTAATTTTTATACAAAAAATATCTTTGGGAGCGGGGATCGGCAATGATAGTGTAAAAATACTCTTGATGACTAAATCGAAAGCGCAGCAAGATCAATCCGGGGCGCAACGTGTTAATAATCATGAATGAATTAAGTTCCAAAGAGCATTTTCGAGGAATCAGGAATTCACCTGCATGTTTCGTTCTCCTGAACTAACAATGAAAATAGGCCAGTTATGCATAGGAAATAGGAATGATTATACAAGATATTGATAACGCTTCGATGCATTCACTAAGCAATCACAACAATCCAATTTCCATACGTAAACGCTCTTATCCATCTCAGTATTTGGAAAACATTGTAGAAAAACTTCGTTTACAAATTGAAATTGCTACCGGTTGCCACTAACTGACGTCAATAAGTGCGACGATCGCTCGATGCAGTGTCAGTCACGCTATCGTTCGCCCTTGAGAACTCAACGGTTAAAACGAAACAACAAAGCGTTTTCCCGCTGCAAATATCCACACGTGGATAGTTCAATTTCAGCCAATCATCGAAATGGTCGTTTTTGTTCAATTATGTTAACCGTGCTCGGTAGTTACATTTCAGTTACTTGCCGGCTAATTCTGATCGATGATCGTCTATTAGCCATCCTGAGGATAATTTGCCTTTGTCCTTTGCGGATGGATGACTACAATACCTATTTGCGGTCGAATTACGCGTTCATTAATTCAAGTTCAAACTTTTTTTTTGCACCGCCTGCTAAGCTACTGCGTAGTTTTACGGCTCTCCAAAAGGAATTAGCTAAGCTTGAGAAGAGTTACGACCGGTTTTGCGCACACTTGCACTTCAAGTAGCGATCAGACACCCCTTTTTGTATTCATTTGTTCCAGCCATCAACGCGGGTAGCAGCACCCCACTCACCATGCACGCCCCCTGGTTATTGTTGACCAAATCTCCGTTCGAAAGCTTCCCGTTCTGGTACACATGAAGATGATGTCCGTTGAGGTGGTGGATACTGCTGCTTCCATTTTGGTTCAGGGCATCGTATTTGGTTGATGATGTCGCTTCCTTGTCGGCGGCCCGTTTCGCGATGGCCGATTTTCGTTTGCTGTATGCCTGCTTGTAGAAGTCCGAAAACAGGAACAGAAACATGACGCCGTGGAGACCGATCCACACCATGAAGCCTTTCGGGTAGTCGCATTCGGTAAACAACAGTTGGAACTGATGGGTGAAGATAGCCACGAATTGCACCTAAAATAAAGAAGGAATTGTGGTGAACCAATGGGATCGTATTTTGAGACGCGAGATATCGGGTAGGTATGCAAATTTAAATCCGTCATGCTGACAAACCGGATAACCTTGCAAAAATCCACGACTACACATCGCCAGATACTGTGCGTGTGCGCCCTTGCGGAGGCTGATCTGGTTCCTCTATCAATTATCTATCGCGATTGCATTCTAAATGAGGCGAGGCGAGCGTACAGCTTCAACGAGTCATGTAGAATAATCTTGACGCATTTATTAAGCTGAGGTTGACCACTAGGGCTAACGTACCATTTGGAAAGCGGTTAGGTACTTCTTCCACCAGATGTACTTCTGGTACTTTGGTCCTAGAGCAGCTACCATGTAGTAGAAATACATAACAATATGTACAAATGAGTTCAGCATGGCGAAGAATGTGCTGTGACCACCTGGAAATGAAGAGAGAAGGAAACACGCATAAATGACAATTCGAGACTCTAGTAATTTTAATCAATATCTAGCATTTACAGCTGTAGCTTCTGCTGCTTCAGCAACAGCATAAGGGGCTGTCCATATACCACGTGGACCACTTTAGGGAGGGGTAGGGGGCAAGAAAATGCCACGCTTGTCCACGGAGAGCGGGTATAAACTGAGTTCACGTGAACAGGATTATATATTTTTTTTAAAACAACCACCTATACATTCAAAATTGAATTAAATAACACATATTCAAGAATCTCCGTATTTGTTAATAAACGGATTGAGCCGCCTGAGAGTGCTGCTTAGTCAAACGTTCATGTATTTTTTGTCATATCATTGATCTTCTTCAGTGAAATCTGTATTATAAAAATATCTCACGTAAACTGTGAATGACCAAACTATTTCCTATGATCGAACTTTTATAGTTAAAGGATATGCATAAACCCTCATAGCCCAAAATTATAAAAATTCAACGATTCCACAATGGTTCAGATTTCATGATATGCGTAAATGATTTTTCATCAAATATAATTCACTATACATTTTGTTATATTTCAAGAACAGTTAGTCTTAGGATAATAATTTCTGTATAGTTTTTCATGCAGAATTGCGTGTAAAATCGTTTTTCATTTCATCAATTTCTAGGAATTAATGTTTACATTTGCATGAGATTGCCCATGCATCACTTAAAACAATTGAGCCAGTTTTTCAGGAGGTGTTAAAAGATCATATTTGAAGAAAAAGTCCTACACATAAAGGGCGAACACGAAATTATTGCGACACCGAAAATGTCATGCCAATTTTCTTATAATGTTTAGAATCAAACCAAAACTTTAGGGTAGTTTTATACATATCTTCTTCTTCTTCAATGGTACTAACGTTCCTAGAGGAACTTCGCCGTCTCAACGTAGTATCACTTGCGTCATTTTTATTAGAACTTAGTTGAGATTTCTATGCCAAATAACACACCTTGAATGCATTCTGAGTGGCAAGCTCTAGAATACGCGTGATCACAGTGCCAGTCGGAGGAAATTTCTTTGACGAAAAATTCCCCCGACCAGAACGGGAATCGAACCCGAACACCCGGCATGTTAGTTATGACGCTAACCACTCGGCCAAGGGAGCACAGTTTTATACATATATTTACTTCAAAAATCAAAAGAAAAGTTAATCGATGAAGCCTTGAGTATAAATTTGAACGCATTTTCGCTTGACGCCCTCCATCAAAGTCTTTACAGTGTCATCCGGTACCAGTTTCTCAGTTTTTTTTCCATTTTCTTAACATGTCCTTCTCGTCTTTGACTGTCTTATTGCTCTTCCGAAGTTCCCGCTTCATTATTGCCCAGTACTGCTCCACCGGGCGCAGCTCCGGACAGTTTGGCGGGTTCATGTCCTTTGGAACAAAATGGACAGAATTGGACTCATACCACTCCAGGACACTTTTAGAATAGTGGCATGATGCCAAATCTGGCCAAAATAGCGGAGCTTCGTCGTGCTGCTGCAAGAACGGCAAAAGACGCTTCTCGAGGCACCAGATTTGTAGACCTCGCCATTTACTGTGCCCTTTGTCACGAAAGGCTCACTCCTCAGTCCGCAAGAGCAGATGGCCTGCCAAACGAGATATTTGGAGGCGAATTTTGACATTTTCTTCTTCTTAAATTTGTCGTCCACATCGAACTTGCTCTTGCCGGTGAAAAACTCCAACCCCGAAATTTGCTTAAAATCGGCTTTTATGTACGTTTCGTCGTCCATCACAAGGCAGCCATATTTTGTCAGCATCTTCTCGTAGAGCTTCCGTGCCCGAGTTTTAGCCGTCGATTGTTGCCGCTCATCGCGGTTTGGGAAGTTCTGTACCTTGTATGTATGCAGTCCAACTCTCTTCTTTGCCTTCTGGACGTAGCTCTGCGACATGCCGATCTTTTTAGCCAACTCACGGCTTGAGACGTTGGGATATGCTTTAATCATCCGCTTCACCTTTCCCTCCGTCTTTTTGTTCTCCGGTCCCAGTTTTCTTCCAGCTCCTCTGCCGTGGTCCAACGTCAACCGCTCCTGGAACCGCTTCAACACTCTGGAGACGGTTGAATGGTGAATGTTTAACATTTTTCCCAACTGCCAGTGCGACAGGTCAGGAAATTCCAGGTGTTTGGAATAAATTTGTTCCTTCGACTCGCGTTGGTTCAATTCCATTTTCGTTGAATCGAAAAACACGACTTCGAGTTTGACAGCATGTAGACAATACACATCAATGAGAAAGTGTGCAAAATTTGGTTGATTTTTACCCAATGGTAAAAAAGTTATGCCCTGTTGAATGTGTCGCAATAATTTCGTGTTCGCCCTTTATGGTCGATTTTCAACTTGGACATTGTTGAACTTTTCTTGACGCTACTTAGAATAATTATACTGTTAATTTGAAAGATAAGAAAATTTTGCGTCGAATGCAGTTGTAAAACATTCAAATTAATGGCACCAAGTAATGTTTAGATGTAAAGAAGAAACTTCAAATTTTGTGTTTTTTTATAAATTTTCCAAAAATGCAACGTTTGGAAATAAACTGGATCACCTGAAGTATTCCGGATTAGCTACCTAACAAACTATATATAACAATAGTTTAAACAAATATAATAGCTTCCGATATGTTATTCAATTTATGAGAAAGTTTTCTCATTAGTTTGAACATTAGAAAAAATGGAAGCTTATTGATTTCCCAAAAAATTGTTTCAATCGGGCAACTGGCTATGATTGGCTATGATTTTTAGGAAAAATGAACAAATTTTTAAAAAATGGAAAGGGGCGGAGCAGCGGCGGATTAATTCGGCGTTGAATTGCTCTCTAGTAAACTGTTCGAATTTTATGAGTGACGTTTTGAAAAGTGTTTATGCGGAAGAAAAATAAAACAGCAATACAAATGAGTTTTCGTGCAAGGTTAGTAGAAAAATAATGAGTCGTGAGTTTTCTGATGTAATTTTTCCCCGCGAGCATTTTGGAAGCTATCTAGACACTCAATGCAATGCTATTGAATGAAGAAAAAATCTTCATTCAAAGTTAAAGGATATTTTTTTCATTTTATAGTGAATAACTCTGTAGTAAATAGTTTTACTGAAACCTTCTATGAATCAAATGGAAGCGAAATAGTCAGGTTGATTGGAAATATATTTTCAAAATCTATAAAAACTTTGAAGCAATCCAAAAAGTCTATCTCTTTATATACACATCTATCTCGCATATACACATAAAAAATGTACGTACAATATCCCTAAGGAAATTTGTAGCTGTATTTTTTTAAAATTATGTCATCATTTCTATCGAAGCTACAGGCGTTCCGAAATCGCTTAATAAAATTCGACCCTTTACTTCTCAATCCTTTGTCAAGTGAAGATCTATAGCTATCAGTTCATGCTTCCTACTTTACCTTTTCTTTTCTTGACACATTATACACATAATACAATCCACTTCAAAGATTATGGTTGCTACTGCCAACGCCTGAGGAAGCTTTAAGATTTCCAGATGGAATAAGTACACTTCTGAAATTAATCTGTGAACTTAAATTATCTTTTCAACATTGAATATGTATTCTATGTGATAGCAGCACATTTCTTTGTAAGTGTTTAAAAATCGTGAACTTAATTTGTATCTGATAATTGTTCTAAATCCATTTGTTTTATTCGATTGGCGTTGTTCAAGATTAATCTTTGGAATTGTGTAATGTATATTCGGATACGGATTGTGCAACTGTACATTGCGCGTTTCTGTGTTGCCAAACCAGATAGCCTTTATATCTTCGCAGATAATAGAAAAACAAAGTATTACAAGTATTTCCAAATTAAACTCATTTGAAATATGCTTTGTTTTGCTACTCATTTCTCTGTCATAAAACCTAAATGCGACACAGCAAAGCGTGGCAGGGAACAGCTAGTGAAATTGGACAAAAAATAAACTTAAATGGAATTAAAATTTATTTTATGCGCAATTCAGTTATTTACTATTATTCTAATAAAATAAGGAGAACTGTCCACCTGGACAACAGGGGGAGGGGTATGAAAATGTCCACGCTTGTCCAAGGAGGGGGAGGGGGGGGGGGTTTGTATCAAATCGTGCTTTTTCATGTGGACAGCCCCTAAGAGGCTCTATAATTGGTTGACCCATGCAAAGCTGGAATTACGCGTATCGGGTATTACCTGCAAATATATATCTCCCGACTACCGGCCCAGTTGGAAACATCAGGTACAACAGGCAATCACGGCTATAATTATTTCCTCCGCGACCAGAGTGCGTTCGCGTGGGACGGATTCAATGTTAGGGAAGAAAGATTATCATCCGATTTCCGGGATCGATCTTGCATCATCGAGTCACTGTTAGAGGATTAGCGTTCCGAAGCGTACGTATCGAGAAATAAATAATAATTACAATGTTTGAAGCGTCGAAGAACATCATCAGAATAAACACTCCGAGGTCTAGCCGTGCAGTAATCGGCAGACAATGTTTATCAACCCGTTGAAGATTACCACTCAACAAATTGAGTGCTAATTGCAAACACTAATTGAAGTCAGCTACTCATCGCGTAATCGACTTCTTTTACACTATATTAAATGATTCAGCGTAAATTGGCACCTGCAATCGCCGCATTTTCCCATTGTACTGATTAGTGAAAATGATACTCAAAATGGTTCTAATAGTAGGGAATGAATTACGGATGCGTTACATTAAACAATCAGATCATTATTGGATGATAAATTGAGTTTGGATCATTGCCGTCTCTCATTTCGAATCATGTTTTTCAACAATAAAAATGTATTTCTCCCAATAATTAATTAACGTCCGATGCGAAATTTGACAAGAAATTGCTAAATATCCGTGAAAAGTAGTAGTGTTGTTCCTTATCGCAAAATATTATATTTTTTTATTGAGGTGCTCAATTCCATTTCAAAGTGGTCCAAAAAATCAAGTTTCATAACTTTTGAACTACTTGACCGATTCAAATGATCGACGAATCAAACTGAAGCCAACTAGGTAGTCTGCTTTGAAAAAAAAAATTACACTCTCAAAAAAATGAGTTTTGTTTTGGTTATTTTTGATTATATTCGTATTGTGCAATTCCAAATGAAACCGAACTAGAAATGCAGATTTTAAAAGCTTGTATTTTTGATTCGAACGAAAGTTTGTATTCCGTTTGGGTTTGAGGAAATATGAGCATTCCACAGCGTTTGGGAATTTTTTGACTCAAGTGTAACTTTTGAAAAGGACGTATCGATTATAGTAAGAGGAATTTTCGATAGTTTATATCTCAAAAACTATGAGTCGTACCTAAATAGTGCCCTAGAAAAAGTATTGATGTTACAATGTGAGAACAAATATACACTGAAAAAAAGTGCTCTTTTTTTATTTACAAAACAAAACTTTAATTTGTAATATCTAAAATACATATTTTTTTATTTTTTCATATAAAATTGAAGTCATGTAGAAATTTTAAAAAATGGGTCCAAGATGGTAAAATTATGTTTGGCGAACTTTGTGGAACATCAAATTTTTATGAATCGAATTTTTGTATGTGAACAATCACTTTTAGTTACAAATTACGAATCCTGATGTGATCTATATACAGGGTTTTCCATTTCGGGCTTCCGAAAGTATACAGCCCTGCGCTGACAACCGATTGACATAGCTGTCAACCAAAGCGTCATATCGTTAGTTGAATGTCTGCCATTTTACAATATGGATCGTGTTAGCATCGCACAACGTGTTAATTTTGTTAAATTATACTATAAAAAATGATGAAAAATCGGCAAATGTTTTTCGAGCATTACGGACGGATTTTGGTCGTCATGGACGGTCTACAGAGCACACAATCGCTAATGTAGTGCGTAAATTCGAACAAATTGGATCCGTAGTGGATATTGTGAAACCTGTGCATCATCGTAATGTGCGTTCGGCCGAAAATATTACTGCTGTTGCTGCCAGTGTGGAGGATGACCCGAATGTTTCGATTCCACGGCGTGCTCAGCAACTGGGCTTGTCAAACACATCATTGTGGCGAATTTTGCATTTGGACTTGCACCTACATCCATATAAAGTCCAACTGGTACAAAAATTAGAGCGTGGTGACCATGGAATGCGTCGGGCATACGTCGATTGGGTGAACGAACAACAGCAGCAAAATGCTGAATTTTCGCATCAAATTTTCTTCAGCGATGAGGCACATTTCGAGCTCGGTGGCTATGTGAACACCCAAAATTTCCGTATATGGGGCTCAGAAAATCCACACGTGATTATTGAGAGGCCATTGCATCTGCCAAAAGTCACTGTTTGGTGCGCATTATGGTCTGGTGGAGTCATCGGGCCGTTTTTTTTTTTTGAAAATGAGGACGGCGAGACGGTAACTGTGAATGGTGAGCGCTATGGCCGCATGTTAACCGATTTTTTTTGCCACAAATTGAAGATATGGATACGGATGACATGTGGTTTCAGCAGGACGGCGCCACGTGCCACACAACACGACCGAACATGGCCATATTGCGAACAAAATTTGAGGGACGCATAATTTCGCGTTTTGGTGATGCCAATTTGGACGGCCAATTCATGCGATCATGCGATTTGAACCCGCTAGACTTTTTTGTAGGGTTATGCGAAAGACCGTGTCTATGCCAACTCTCCGCAAACTTTTGAACATTTGAAAGACAACATTCGTGAAGTTATGACCGAGATACCGCCCCATATGTGCCAAAAAGTCATCGAAAATTACCTGTTCCGGATCAAGGTGTGCGAGGAAGCGAGGACATTTGAATGATGTTGTATTTCACACATAATGGCAAAAACCAAACTTTAATTTGAAATAAAAGTTTCATCGAAATTCGAATTCTAAGTGTGTTTTATTTCAATTTACTTTCGGAATTTAAAGTTGGAAAGCCCTGTATATAAAAATGGGTTTCTGTCTGTCTGTCTGTCTGATTCTTATGGACTCGGAAATGTGGTGTACCAGTAAAGACTGAGTAAATGTTGAATACCCCTGACATGAAAACTACTATACTGTAAGTGTATATCGAACGAGAGTGAATAGAAGAAGTCAGTTTTGATTAGTGAACTGAGTACGTGAGGTGTCACTCTAAAAGTTGTGTTACTTTTATTTATCACATAAAGAAACATAAAAGGAAACTATTGAACTACTGAACCAATCGACATAAAAATTGGTATGTAGGGGTTTTTGGGGTCGGGGTAGGTTCTTATGATAGTTCGAAACCCCTCCCCCCTCTCTAAGGGGTGCAATAAATGATTCTATGGTGCTTAGATACTCCTCCTCCCACTCTTAGGGGAGGTTGCCATACAAATGAAAAACAAATTTCTGCATTACTCGAGAATTAATCAAGTAAATGAAACCAAATTAGGCATATGAAGATTTTAAGGTGCAATGAATGATTCTATGGTAGTTAGATACTCCTCCTTCTTCTCTTAGGAGGGACTGCCTCACAATTTAAAATAAAAAGCTCAGCTAATTTAAAATAAAAAGCTCTTTATCAATCTCTTCTTCTAAATGCAGCCATTCTCGAGATATTTGAAAAAACATTTCTAATTTATTGTCTGTTTCAATTTAATTTTTTTTTTGTTTAATTTATATATGTATTTTTAAATATTTTTTAATTAAAATAGAAGTCATATAGAAAATAAAAAAGAAAATGAGTACAAGATGGTAAAATTATTTTTGACGAACTTTGTGGAACATCGATTTTTTATGAATTGTCGAAACTTGGAATTGTGTATGTTAACAATCATTTTCAGGCACAAATTATGTATTCTGATGTGATTTAAAACAAAAAACAAACTCCTTCTAAAATCAGCCATTCAGCCAAGATATTTAACAAAATATTTCTAATTCATTGTATTTTTTATAGTAGATAGGCTCTTTTAATATGTTTGTCGTGTTATACCGCCATGTTCATGAAATTTGATGAATTTGCCTCTAATTCTCAATAACTTTTTCAAATGCATAATTATGGTAAAAATATATGAGTTACGTTGAAAAAAATTTGAAGACATGTGGATTACTACATAACGTAGCGATAATGTTTTTCAACGTAACTCCTAAACATATAGTTTTACCATAATGATGTATTTGGAAAAATTGTTGAAAATAATAAGCAAATTCATAACATTTCATTAACATGGCGTTATAACGCGACAAACATATTAAAAGAGCCTATTTACTGTAAAAAAGACAATAAATTATAAATATTTTTGACGTAGAACTATGTCTTTCATTAAGGGTGCCAAATCAGAAAACAAGTCACGTTTTTATGAAATAATGTTAACGTTAATAACTATTTTTGCCGCGAACGGATTTTGGTGATTTACATAGTAAACGAATCGGAAATTCCCTAAGATTTGTTTAATATGCTATACATTAGAATCTCCTGGTTTGTAAATGGTAAAAATAAAAATTGGTATGTAGGGGTTTTTGGGGTCGGGGTAGGTTCTTATGATAGTTCGAAACCCCTCCCCCCTCTCTAAGGGGTGCAATAAATGATTCTATGGTGCTTAGATACTCCTCCTCCCACTCTTAGGGGAGGTTGCCATACAAATGAAAAACAAATTTCTGCATTACTCGAGAATTAATCAAGTAAATGAAACCAAATTAGGCATATGAAGATTTTAAGGTGCAATGAATGATTCTATGGTAGTTAGATACTCCTCCTTCTTCTCTTAGGAGGGACTGCCTCACAAATGAAGCATACATTTCTGCATAATTCAAGAACTAATCGATCAAATGGAACCAAATAAGGCATATGGAGGTTTTAGGGATCAATAAACGTTTTGATGATAGTTCGACACTCCTCCCTCCTATTTAAAGGGGGGACTCCCATACAAATGAAACACAAACTTATATATAACTCGAGAACTAATCAAGCAAATGGGGTCAAATTTGGGATGTGAGGGTTTTTGGGTACGAGAAATGTTTCTATGATGGTATGACACCCCTTCCTCCTCTGAAAACGAGAAGGGGTTCCATAAAAATAATGTACATATTTCAACCAAACATGATAATTGAAAACATTGGGAAAACTCTGAACGAAAATGGGAAAATTCGAAAAATTCAATTCGCATGTGTTCTACAATTACATATTGACAAGCGTTGTAAGTCCGTTTGATGTTTGCGGTAACGAAATTGATCTTTGTTCGAAAGTGGAAATGAATTTTAATGTGATAAAACGCACTCCTCTATCGTCTTATATCTATATAAATAAAAATGAATCGCCGAATGTGTTGATAAGAGCAAAACTCGAGAAAGAAATTGTCCGATTTAGGGCTGTCTTCATTCTATCATATTTTCTGTATCAAACATTTATTCCATGTAACGGAGAAAAGTGTTATTTGCAAGTGGATGCAAAATCTTGCACGAGAATTGTGTCTAAAAATACTCTGATATTGTCGAGTTTTGGTATTGAAAGTATTATTGAAAAGTAAGTATTAAAATTTTGTAGTAAATAATAATGTTAAAGGGTAGATTAAAAGATTACTCAATGAACAGTTCTGCGATTGGACACATGAAGGTGCGCTTAGTAGGAAAACGTGAATTTGATAACGAAAAATAAATTTTGGGCGGGACGAAGTTTGCCGGGTCAGCTAATTTAAAATAAAAAGCTCTTTATCAATCTCTTCTTCTAAATGCAGCCATTCTCGAGATATTTGAAAAAACATTTCTAATTTATTGTCTGTTTCAATTTAATTTTTTTTTTGTTTAATTTATATATTTATTTTTAAATATTTTTTAATTAAAATAGAAGTCATATAAAAAATAAAAAAAAAATGAGTACAAGATGGTAAAATTATTTTTGACGAACTTTGTGGAACATCGATTTTTTATGAATTGTCGAAACTTGGAATTGTGTATGTTAACAATCATTTTCAGGCACAAATTATGTATTCTGATGTGATTTAAAACAAAAAACAAACTCCTTCTAAAATCAGCCATTCAGCCAAGATATTTAACAAAATATTTCTAATTCATTGTATTTTTTATAGTAGATAGGCTCTTTTAATATGTTTGTCGTGTTATACCGCCATGTTCATGAAATTTGATGAATTTGCCTCTAATTCTCAATAACTTTTTCAAATGCATAATTATGGTAAAAATATATGAGTTACGTTGAAAAAAATTTGAAGACATGTGGATTACTACATAACGTAGCGATAATGTTTTTCAACGTAACTCCTAAACATATAGTTTTACCATAATGATGTATTTGGAAAAATTGTTGAAAATAATAAGCAAATTCATAACATTTCATTAACATGGCGTTATAACGCGACAAACATATTAAAAGAGCCTATTTACTGTAAAAAAGACAATAAATTATAAATATTTTTGACGTAGAACTATGTCTTTCATTAAGGGTGCCAAATCAGAAAACAAGTCACGTTTTTATGAAATAATGTTAACGTTAATAACTATTTTTGCCGCGAACGGATTTTGGTGATTTACATAGTAAACGAATCGGAAATTCCCTAAGATTTGTTTAATATGCTATACATTAGAATCTCCTGGTTTGTAAATGGTGAAAATACATGAAAACTTTAGGCGTTTCCATTTTCCCATACATTCGTTCTGCCCATTTGTGTGCTTTCCCGAACAGAGCTGTCAATAACGAGCAACTTATCGACGAGCAGCGAAGGGGAAATCGTAGGATTTAAAGTCTCCGTGAACAAAGGAAAAGAAGAACAATGGAGGGGAATACTTGCCTAGAATATAAACAGTGGATCTCGCTGAGGCAAACTTTCATTCGGCATCGGACTGTTGAGTAATCCAGTTCACTTTGCTTTCGCTGCGCTTCGATCTAAGATTGGACCCCACCAGTGGTAATCCAACTTGGATATCGTCGTGTGGTTTTTTCAGTTCGTTTTTGGCGTTATTCGTATCGTGTGTTTTTCTTTCCGCGTCATAAATTGGACGCTTCGCGTAGTGTGTGATGGGCAAGAAGAAAAGGAAGGCTGGCTCGAGCACTGCAAAAAGCGAACGCATTGCCAGGGGCAATCAATTCGAGGCAAGCGTCATCTAGTGAAGCACGCGATGTTGGTGCAGTGGAGAGCGCTCGCACTGAACCGAGCCTTCGCGAGTGTGACAACGCATCGAACAACAGCGAAGTAGGCGACTTCGGCGCGTCGGTCGAAAATGTCAACGTCTTTACCCAGGCAGCAACCAAAATCAAGCTCCCCCCGCTGGTGGTGAAGGCGGTCGCTCTTGACAAACTCATCAGCGAATTCGCATCGATGGGTGTTACAGCAGAGTACAAACTGTGTGGCATGATTCAGTATTTTTCCAAGCAGTTAACATTGTTTGTTTTTCGTCATCATAAGGGCTTCGTTGGTGCCTTTGACATTGCATGAATGTATTAATCTGACGTTATGGCGAAGCAGGCATTAAGGATGTGCGCCAAAAAATCATTTGGGGAATACCAAGCATGTTATAAGTTATTTGGGCTCGCGTGCCAGTCCTAAAACTGCCTTCAACTAGGATCGCACTAATCTTGATCATAATAAAGCAATGCTACTGTTTTCGAGGTTGTTGATATTAACAAAAAGAGTTTATTTCGCTTGTTTAGACACCAAGAAAGTAAATGTCGTTCTGGAAAGTTGTATGTGATTAGGTTTCGCTTGCCAGTAGAAAAACTTCCTCCACTAAGGGTGGCAGCTGCGCTTATCTCGAGTATGAGAAAGTAATGCAACTTTTTTGGAGGCCAGTAATATAAACAGAATAGTTTCTTTTGAGAATAACGCAAAATGATGAGAAGTGTTTATATTCCTAGTAGTTTCAAGCCACCAATATATGGCTCTGTATGCGTGCTATGGCGAACGCTTGTTTCGCGCTTGGTTTACGTTGTACGAACGATGCCTAGAGGTGCAATTCCACTGAGGCAATACTAAATAACATGTAGCATGATATTTGATACTTGCATGTGTTGTCATTGTTGTTGTTTCCTCACGGTGCCAAAGATATATTGATGTGATTATAAGATGTGGAATAATGGTGCTGGTGCAACATGTATATAATCGACTGTAGCCGAGTCTATGTCAATTGCGAAAAAGGCCACCGGAATAGCGTTCGATGTAAATTTCCAATGCATTGACATGAAATTAATTGCGACATATGATCAGCTAGCGTTCTGCGAGGGCAAGAATGAATCATCAGTCAATTATCGTCAACTGATTCTACAATGAAAAAAACATTTCAGAGATTATTCTACTAAGCAGTTGTTTCTAAAATTTCACAGCACTATAGAATAATATCCAAAGGTATAAACAAGCGAGTAGTTCTACGTCAACAATGCGGTCGTATCTTGGACACAACCTCCTATAATTTTTTTTAAATATCTCGAGAATGGCCGCATTTGGAAGTAGATTGATTTGAAGCATTTTCGTTTTAAATCACATTAGAATTCATAATTTGTGGCTAAAATTGATTGTTAACGTACAAAAATTCGAAGTTTCAAAAATTCATAAAAAATTTGATGTTCCACAAGTTCGTCAAAAATAGTTTTACCATCTTGTACCCATTTTTTAAATTTTATTCCATTTTATATGAAAACAATTTAAAAAAAATAAAAATATGTATTTTAGATATTGTAAATTAAATTTTTTTGTGAATAATTTTTCTCAGTGTGTATTTTCTCAACGTTTGAACTGCAATACTCTATAACTCTTTCTAAGAGACTATTTCGGCAGGACTCATAGTTTTTGAGATATAAACTATCAAAGATTTCTCTTACTAAAATCGATACGCCCTTTTCAAAAGTTACACTTGAGTCAAAAAAATCACAAATGCTGTGGAAAACTCATATTTCCTCCAACTCAAATGGAATACAAACTTTCGTTCGAATCAAAAAAACAAGTTTTTAAAATCGACATTTTTAGTTCGATTTCATTTGGATTTGGTTTATATACAGATTTCATTGCACTAATGAAATCTGTATATTAACAGGTGCCTACTCGGGAATCCATTTCAGGAACGCCGTTTGATGTTTGCTGAAACGGACATGGTTTTCTGAGGAGCGTCGAACGACAATGAAGTGTCTTTGTCAAGGCATTTGGAGAAAAAGTTTGAATTGGGTTGTCCCCAAGGGTTCATCTCAGGGCTAGAGACGAATGAGCTGCAAACGTTGAAAGTCTCTCTAATTCAACAAGAAAAAGAAGAGAAAGAAATCCATTTAGTTCTGATTGCGAATCAGTTCATTCGTCTCCTAGTTCCATTTCTTTTCTGACGCCGGACCGAACGGAACCGCATGTTTTGGTTAAAACGGCAGTTCTATTATCGAATGCTCACGAATGCTGCTATCGACCGATGATTCCAACTGTCGGGGGTTGGAGAGGGAGTATTTTTTGCCCTGGATATTTCCAAGGAGGAATCGATTCCTCCTTTGAGCGTTAATAATTACTTTCCGGCTAAACGAAGTGGTATAATAATCACTTTATTCGAAAGATGAATTGTCTAACAGCTACACTGGTGGACATAAGTATTCGTCATGAATTAATTTATCGCATTTGTATTACATACACAAATAGTCTGTGATATAAACTCAACTGTGCAGGTGCAGTAAATTCTGTGAAGTGTACTCAGTAGAAGCAGTAGAAGTTTTCAATGATTTACCCTGCTTTAATAAATTTCAGGAAAGAAAAAGGCCGAGTTCCACATTTTTAATTGGACAGAAGTATTCGTCACGTTGAAAAAAATGTTAATTCATCGATCCCTAAAGATCTGGAAACACTGTAAATGAATGAAACTGACACATTTAATCACTTTTGTATATTTTTAATAAAAATCGGCTGCGTTCGTATAATTTTTTTTCCGTGGTAACAAAATGGGCTGGAATGGTAAGGAAACTACGATGGAGAAAAGGAAAATTGTTTTGAATTTGTTCAAAATGAATAACACAGTTTCCGAAATAGCTAGGAGTGTTGGTAGGCCAAGAACAACGGTACAGGATATTATCAATCGTTATAAGAACAGCGATAACTTCGACAAAAAACCTAGGACGGGAAGTCCTTGCAAGTTAACGGATAGAGAAAAGCGAAAAATAATACAAATTATTGAGAAAGAACTGAAAACATCTTCGTCAAAAGTGCGAGGAGAGCTGCTGGAGTTCAGTGGGCAAGATGTTCTTTCCAGAACGGTGCGCACAGTGTTGAATAATGCCCAATATAAAGCCCGTGTTTGTCGTAAAAAGCCTCTTATTAGCGAGGTTAATCAGGCTAAAAGGTTGAACTTTGCGAAAGATTACCAAAATCACCCGATTAGTTTCTGGAACAATGTGTTGTTTTCCGATGAGGGCAAATTCAATGTTTACAAATCAGATGGAAGAGTATTGGTATGGCGAAAACCGGATACTGAGCTGCAGAAGAAAAATGTTCAAGCTACCGTGAAAAAGGAGGTGCATCAGTCATGATCTGGGGCTGTATGGCAGCATCCGTTGTCGGGGAATTGGTATATGTAGATGGTATCATGATAAAGGAGCAATATTCAAATATTTTGAAAGAAAATATGAAGAAAAGTGCTGAAAAGTTGGGTATAGAGAGCAATTTCTACTTCTAACAAGACAACGACCCTAAACATACTGCGGAAGCGGTATGCCTCTGGCTGCTATATAATACACCCTATCAGCACAAAACGCAACCCCAATCACCGGATATGAATCCCATAGAGCATTTGTGGGATGTTCTAGATCGACGTGTACGTGAACATCATGTAACATCACAAAAGCAGCTGAAAGATATTTTTCGTGAAGAATGGTATAAGATCGAGCCTAAAGTATGCGAGAAGCTGGTACACTCAATGACAAATCGATTGGAAGAGGTCATTGCACAGAAAGGATTAAACACAAGATATTAAATGTCTAGATAATTTGTTCAGAAATGTTTTTTTGGAGAAATGTTCCAAGTGCCGAATACTTTTGTCCAGCTGAATTTGAAGATAAAGTTATGATTTTTGTAAAATAAGTTGATTGTTTTCATTGTTTTGATTTCCCAATAAAGTAAATTTATAATAAGACTATATTGTTTCACTTGAATAACCTTCGGAAGTGGATTGGAATAATATCGCTTAGTAAAAAAACATTCGTGGTAGATTCATGCATATGCCGAATATTTATGTCCATCAGTGTACATGATTGTTCTTTATTGATTGTTAAGCCAACGGTAGTCCTACGTCCACTTTACGGTTATATCACAGATATAATCCATTTCTTCTTGATTTTTCTTTTCACTAAGTAAAACTCTTTTTCCAGTATACCATAAGTAAAACTTCAAAAGAATATAAACAATAAGATATCAAAAAAGAGAACAGTGTGTTTACTACAATTTATGGTATTTATGGTATGTACTTTATTTTGCCTATCTGTGTATGTTAGAGTATGACAGTTTACGTTATATTTTGTTTTAAATTCGAGGTAGCGGCGATGTTACAACTAGATCAATTTTCTAGCTGAAAGTCGAACCCACTTATGGTAATACATAACACTACATTAGTTTGGTTGAACTTTTAATGAGAACTACAAAACACAACCAATTTAACTAAATAAACCAACCAACAAAATTCTTCTCGTATACACAGAGTCACTATTTGGGTTGAAGCTTCGAAATACAATCCACTGCAAAACCAATGAACCTGAACGAGCCACGCATTGCATAGCAACACACGATTTTGTAAGGCCGAAGCAATAAAATTTTAAATCTGCGTGCTCTTCGTTGAGCGACAAAAACTCATCTTCATCTCATGCAAAATGAACCAGGGATACGAGCGTGATTGGCCCCGTAGGCTGGAGAACCAACAGAAGACACGAAAGAATTAGCGAGATATATAAGCCGACGTTCTATCGTTAGTTAATGTTTCTTGAATTCGAGGAATCAGGGAATGCAAATATGCAAACTAACGACCAGAGTCGGGAGAACATTTGAATTCCTGTGATGGTGCCGAATTCAAGAGAATCGACACAGGTGTTACCAATAAATTTGTCATTACTATCAGGGATGCTGCGAGTCCACCACCTTCAGACGAACTCCCGCTGCTGCACGGGGTTAATAAACCTGTAAATGAGGTGCTTTTTATAAATTTTCCGTTCGAATCAGTGCTTTCAATTTCATCGAACCCATCTTGCAAGCGTCCTCCATCGCTTTGTGTTGCATGTCTCGGCTTCATCGGAGTTCCATAAAGGGTCATTATTACATATTACTTAATACAGATCTTCCCACTTTCGCTTTCATCTTTATCCCACGATGCCTTCATTCATCTCATCAACGGAGCGTAATCTACGCAAAACGGACTCACATACACACGTGCGCGAAGAGAATGACACACAAACGAAAAGGGCAAAAGTAGAGAAAGGTCAGGTGAATCCACGACGTTTCTGATGCACCTTCACATAAATGGTTAATAATGAGGTCTCCATGGTACGGCTAGACAAGACAAGGAGGCCAGAGAGCGAGAGACGCCCTCCGGTCGCCGGTGTCGGCATTCCGCCGTTTGCCTCTCAAGACGCGCTGGAGCCGAAATTCGCACGAAGTGTTCGACTCGGTTGCCACTGGAGGGACGGGGAAAACCGGTTACGTTACCGGTTTTGTCGAAAGCAAAGGTGAAAATAACCCGAGACAAAGGTGCAATTTCCCATAGGAGGAGTTCAACCATTCACAATCAGATATTGATTCTGCTCCGCGATTAGCATAAAGCATTGAATCTGAGTTATGCTAATTAACGGGTGGCTCATCGCAAAAAAAACTGGTCCCTCGGATCCTCACCGAAAAACAAATATGTTCCGGGAAAAATATTGTCAACGATGGTAAAATTTGATCACATTTTCTAATTAGTTACAAATTTACACTCGCCCAACTGAAAACGTTGAATGAATCCAACCAGATTACTAGGTTAGTGTGGCTATAGTTTTGTTACTTATGCTAATCGACACACTGCCAATGGTAGTATGGTGTGTTTTCAGTGGGTTAACCCACTTCAACACTGAAAAGCACAAACATCACACATACGTGTGAGATCTCCATGAGTGTGTCCGTTCGCGGAACCGATACGTAATGCACGCGAATAACGGCCAGTGTCTGTTTACAACGGCAGATGTAAGATACTCGGCGTTTCCAGCCAATGGCCAGCGATTTCGGCTCGGATGAAGAAATGGCGGGACGAGGAGTACGCGCCGTTATTACCCAACGCTATTCTCCGGCTCGGGTTTGGGGAGAGATAAATCCATTCCTAGATGTGTTTGCTGGGGAAGAGGAAATTTCTTCGACTTACCCGGGGCGAATTTCATGCCCATCCAAACCGAGAACGGCATGCAGCCATGGTGAATAACGTGCAAGGTCGACACATGCTGATACTTCTTCCGCAAGATAAAGAATAGCGTGTCGAAGAACTCGGTGAACTTGGAGATGTAGTACCACCAGCACGTCCGCGCCATCTGCGAAAATGGTTTTGGAGGTGGATTAGTGGGTGGTACATGGTGAGGTTTCTGTTTACCCCGCTTTCGAGGGATACTCACCCGTAAGGCAAGGGGATTGTCGGAATAGTCTACCGGTTGACACCTAAAGCTATAGTGGCCCCACCATCCACTTTGTAAATACTGGAAATAGAATTAAAAAAGAAGAGGTTGGTTATTCGATAACAAGATTTTAAAACGAAAATATAGAAAACATTATCTTGTATTAAAATCGCAGAGAAAAAATCAACATGGACGAACATTGAACAAAATGTTGCGTTTTTGAGGTGTTCAATTACAAGGCCATAGGTCGAACACAGATAACATGTGGCTCCTTTAGTTTAATAGTTAGCGACACCCATATCATGCCAGGAATTCCGATTTCCGTTCGGGTCATGACATGTTCTCATCAAAGAAAGTCTTCCAACTTGCTCCTTGATCACGTGTACTCCTGCGTTAGCCGCTCAGAATACAATCAAGGCGTGTAATTTCAAAAATACGCAAGCAATACTAAGTTGAGAGAACGAAGTTCCGTTGAGAATGCTAGTGTCACATCAGATCACTCACTGACTTCATATTTTGTGGATGAGTTCATCGAACTTTTTGAAGAGTGGCTAAAACTGTTTTTCAAAAATTATTGAGTTTCATGCATATTTAGTCCCCGGATTTGTGATTCGTTCTCAGTCCAGAAGAATCATAAATTGCTATACATTCCAATATCTCGGTGTTTCTTAATTCCTAAATTATTAAATCTCATTCGCTGTTTTGGCTGGTTTCATTAATCATTTAATGTCCAAATTTTCAATTTGTCTGTTTTTCGAGTTCTAAAATTTTCATATTGTCAGATTTTCCTGTTTCCTGAGGTTCTCTAAATCTGAGTTTGTTCAGATATCTTTTATTTTGATATTTTCCAACTTCATCTCCTGATATTTGGATTCGTTTTTCTCAAAAACGTATTATTCTTAAACTCTCAAAAAATATATTTATAGTACTTACAATTGCCAACAAGTCATACATCGGAAGATGTGCACAACTTTTCCATGTTTCCTTGGAAAAAATTACAACAAATCCTAATTTTATTTAACGTCAAGATAGCGATATGGTCCATTTTACAAAGTTCTAGATCTCATTAAAATGTGAACTTTTGTCAAAGACAAAGATCTGGAATATATGGCATCTTTGTATGGAGACTCCTGAAAAAATAATGTTTTAGTCGTAACATTTTTATGTTAAATTCTCACGTTTGACATATTCCTGACATGCTTCTGAATATAAAAAAGCCATATATTCCGGTTGTTGTCTGAAAACTCTTTCCCTGTGAAAGTGCCAAACTTCCGATGTATGGGTGACTTGTTGGAAATTGTAAGTTCTATTCATATATGTTTTGGTCAGAATTTAAAAATAAGATATTTTTGAGAAAAAATATTTTTTATTTAAAAGAATTTTTTTTAATTTTTTCTGAAGATTTCAAGTATGCAACGTTGCTTAAATGATCAATGTCTTTACAGCCACAGCGGTCCACTGCAATCGAAGATGATGCAGCCAACGGTCAGTCGAGTTGGGATGAAATTCGTCAAATGTTTTCATTCAAAATGTATCATTCCAGAAAAAAACAGACACCTGAAAGAATTTATATTTATATACGTAGAAAATCCTAAATTCAGTGCATAAAAAACAATATATAAGAAAATCGGATTTATAAATTTATAAAATGAAAATATTTTGATTGTGTGATTCAAATTTTGTGATTCATAGGTTTTGTGATTTGATGCTTTCAAAATCATGTTTTTCTCTTATATTTTGCAGTTTTGCTATATTTTCTATATTATTATAGTTTTGCTATATTTTCAGTTTAATTATTCATTAATTATAAAATATTACAGGATTGAGGATTTTTGGATTTTTTAACTTTCCTGATTTTTTTTGCTCGCATGATTCCGGGAATTCAACATTTCAGGTGTAAACTCATATATAAAAAAAAGAAAAAATCTTTCTTACATAAAATAATACATGTATCCGAACACTTTCAGGAGTTAATAGAAGAGCATATATGATGAAAAAAAAATCATTCTTGGTATGACATAAAAAAATCCACTTGCGAAAATTTATTTTGCCGTGTTTTTTTCATCGATACACCCCTTGGTTTTACAGGTGATTGTTTACCTCTGACACAAACATACTTTTCGTAGCTGTTTAGTCAACTTTTCGTTCGTAGTGACGTGTTTTCGACGTAGAGGAAGCTTTCGAAAAAGCGGTGGAAAGCAAATATCAACACCGAAATTTGATCTAACCATAATTAGTAAAGAAAATCCACGAACGACCATTCAGATTATTACTGAATGGTTGGAATTGGACCTTTCTATGTTCAGCAACAACAACAACAAAAAAGACGAGTTCAGTTTGCGAGCCGCTGGAATTCTGGGAGCGCGTTATTTGGTCGGACGAGTGCAAGTTCGAGCTGTTTAACAAGAAAAGGCGACTCCGAGTATAGCGGAAGAGCGACGAGGGCCTCCAGGACTGGCATCTACAACCGATTATTAAGCACGATGGTGGAAACATCATGGTTTGAGGCTATTTCTCATGGATTGAGGGGGTCAACAGTATCATGAATGCCGATTTTAGAACCTGGAAGGATCCATGCTGAAAATGCGACTACATTTTCCAGCTAGGTAATGACTCGAAGCATACTGCGAAGAAACCAACAGTATTTTTCCGATCGGACCGGATCAAAACAATGGTGTGGCTATTTTTGACAACAAGGTGGACAAAACTGACGATACGGACAAGCCAAACTTTTTTGCTGCGTTGAAGAAGGCTCGGGACAAGCTGATCCCCAAAACCTCTGACTATTATTGACTATTAATTATTTGTTTTTATTTTTTTTAAAATAAACCATGAAATGGATTTGCCCATTTAGGATCAAAAGTTATTTCCTCCTCTAATTTTAAGTTCATTGGTGTATCTATATTTTATTATTCTAGGATTTTAGGAAATCTTTTTTTTCATGATTTAATCTATCCTCCTAGATTGGAACGCTTCGACATTTTGATTCATTTTAGTTCTAGATTGTTTGATTGGTTTTTGTTTTCCATATATATTATTCCAGGTTTCTAAGATTCCTGAGTTGTTATGTTCTTTTTTCATTTTTTATATCTTTGCAATTTTTAAATATTTTATTTTGTTTTTATTAAAGTTTAGTAAACAATTTATTAAATTATATTAGATATCTAATTTGATTTCATATGTTTTCTAGGTTCACAGGATTTCCAATTTTGATCAATTTCTCTTTTGAACTCCGTTTTTCGGATATTCTAAATTTTCAGATCTTGATAGAGTTCTTATATTTATTTTAGTTTCCAGTTTTTCAACTTCAGAAAAAAACAAACAGTTTGAGAAACTTAGGATGCAAGGAAGTTAAAGAATATCATATATTATTTATATAACACAAAATCAATTGCTCGAGTGATCAAAATACAAAAAAAAACGAAGAGAATAATCGAATAAAAAAATCAACAAATTTATTATTATAATTCATCGATTTCAAGGGTTTTCAAAGTGTTCAAACCATTTATTTTATTCATATACAGCCATTCCACGTCAAACCGATTTGTGGGTCTCAGATTTTCATGGAAAGTGTTAGATTTGTTCCTTATCGCAAAATATTAGACCCGTATTTTTAATTTTTTTAAATTTTATTAGGGTGCTCATTTCCATTTTAGGGTGATCCGAAAAATCAATTTTTTCGCCTTTTTCTCAAAAATGGCACTTAACTTACATATAAAATTGAAGCCAATGAGGTTTTTTGAAAAAAAGTATTACACTTGCGAAAAAAATGGATTCTAGCCGTATAGATCTAGTCTAGTTGAATAGGAATATTGAACGAAGACTGAAAACAAGTTAGATTTGAAAATCATAACTAAAAAAAAAGACAAGAGATTATCTTTAATTTTTGAATATGTTATGTAGAAAAACCAGTTTTCAAGAAAAAAAAACAAAAAAATATCGTGTCCTCTATCTTTAACCGAGAAAACCATGAAAAACTAACACAATCAATAATAATTACAAAAACGAAAATCCGAATTTGACGCCATTAAAAATTTTTCAAAGAAGACTAGATCATTGGTATAAATTTGATATGTCCATCATCTAAATCGGTCCAGTAGTTCAAAAGTTATGAATTTTTGTAGTGGAAAAAGAGGGAAAATTATCATTTTTTGAACCATCGGCTAATTTTGAAAATTCGTAACTTTAAAACGAAAAAAAATCACATCTCTGATTTTTGGACATGTTATGTAAAAAATCCGCAGTAGTTCAATAGTTATGAATTTTCGAAAAAAGTCATTTTTGAGAGAAAAAAAAAGATTTTTCGGACCACCCTAAAATGGAAATGGGCACCCTAATAAAAAATTAAAAAAAACGGGTCTAATATTTTGCAATAAAGATCAAAACTACCACTTTTCATGGAAATCTGACCACATGGCCACTAAATCTATTTGGCATGGAATGGCTGTATATATTTCTTTATTTGGACTAATTTGGACTAACAACGCTTGTCACTATGTAATTGTAGAACATAAGGAAATTTAATTTTCCGAATTTTCCCTTTTTCCTTCAGACATTTCCAAAAATTTTCAATTGTCATGTTTGATTGGAATATTTTTGGTTAAAATATGTGTAACATTTTTACGAGACCCCTTCCCCTCCTCTGGAATGGAGAGGTGTCATACCATCATAGAAACATTTCTTATACCAAAAAACCCTCACATCCCAAATTGTGCTTGATTAGTTCTCGAGTTATGCAGAAGTTTGTATTTCATTAGTATGACAGCCCCCTTAGAGTTACGCAGAAATTTGTGTTTCATTTCCATGGCAAAACCCTCCCCCCCTCCCTTTTTAGAAAGATGGGATGTTGAAACACCTTAGAAATGTTTGTTGCCCCCTAGAACCTCCACATACCAAATTTGGTTCCGTTTGCTTAATTAGTTCACGAATCATGCAGAAATGTATGCTTCATTTGTATGGCAGTCCCCCACCTCCCCTCAGAGAGGGGAGGGAGTGTCTAATCACCATAGAAACGTTTCTTGTTCCCTAAAACCTTCGCATGCCAAATTTGGTTTCATATTCTTGATTAATTCTCGAGCAATGCAGATATTTGTGTTTCATTTGTATGGCAGCCCCCCCTTAAAAAGGGGGGATGAGTGTCTAACCACCATAGAAATATTTATTGCACCCCAAAATCTCCATATACCTAATTTGGTTTCATTTGCTTGATTAATTCTCGAGCAATGCAGATATTTATGTTTTATTTGTATGGCAGTCCCCCCCCTCAGAGAGGGGGGAGGGGTCTCAAACTATCACGAAAACCTATATATATATATATATATATATATATATATATATATATATATATATATATATATATATATATATATATATAACTAATTTTAACTAATAAAATTTTTCAATTAACTTATAAAAAAAAATAATTAATTTAATAATACATTCATCATAATCAAACAAACAAATTAAACTAATAAAAACAACTTAGCTCAATTCTTTCCAAGTGTCAAAAATTTTTACACCCCCTAGATATAAAAATATTTTAACTAATAAAATTTTTCAATTAATTTATAAAAAAAAATAATTAATTTAATAATACATTCATCATAATCAAACAAACAAATTAAACTAATAAAAACAACTTAGCTCAATTCTTTCCAAGTGTCAAAAATTTTTACACCCCCTAAATATAAAAATATTTTAACTAATAAAATTTTTCAATTAATTTATAAAAAAAAATAATTAATTTAATAATACATTCATCATAATCAAACAAACAAATTAAACTAATAAAAACAACTTAGCTCAATTCTTTCCAAGTGTCAAAAATTTTTACACCCCCTAAATATAAAAATATTTTAACTAATAAAATTTTTCAATTAATTTATAGTGTGTGAATTCCGGTTACATATTCATACAACTGGTCATCATTATTTTAGAAAAGCTGATACTCAGAGACGGAAAAACTGAAAGTCTGCAATCTAAAATCTTGAGCAAAGAATTTTTTTCGATAATAAGAAGTTCGATAATAAAAAGAAAAACATAACATTCATTATTTGAAACCTCAATATAGAAAAAGAAAAGTTATATAAAGATAGTATTATGATATAAAGATACAATCGATGAATAAGGAAATCTATATATATATATATATATATATATATATATATATATATATATATATATATATATATATATATATATATATATATATATATATATATATATATATATATATATATATATATATATATATATATATATATAGATTTCCTTATTCATCGATTGTATCTTTATATCATAATACTATCTTTATATAACTTTTCTTTTTCTATATTGAGGTTTCAAATAATGAATGTTATGTTTTTCTTTTTATTATCGAACTTCTTATTATCGAAAAAAATTCTTTGCTCAAGATTTTAGATTGCAGACTTTCAGTTTTTCCGTCTCTGAGTATCAGCTTTTCTAAAATAATGATGACCAGTTGTATGAATATGTAACCGGAATTCACACACTAACAGTTATACATACTAATGTAAATGGCTGAAAGACTCGTTAGATCTTTATTATTTTTGTTTTTGACACATGTCAACAATATCCAATTCAATCTATCAGAAATCTCGAGCATGCAACAATATTTTTTTGTGTTAAAAATAATGAATTGCGTCCCTACGAACTACGGTCAGCGGACAGAATCGATTTTTTGCTAAAAACTCAAGGAAACCTCTTCTGATTTCCATAGAATTTCGGTGGAAACTTACGACGAGCGTGCTCTTGGCAAACCACAATGTTGTGTGTCTGCTCCAAAAAACAATGGTTATATCACAAAAGGCGGCACAAAGCGATTTTTCTTGATGACAATGCCCTAGTAAGACATAAACTATCCCAAGGGACTTATTCACCACACTTTTCTTTTCTAACATTTTTCAAACATCTAACACTAGATTGATTGGACAGGATTATGACTTAGGACTAGGATGGAGCGAGTGGGGTAGATTGGTTCGATGAGGAGGGAAGGAATCAAACAGTGATATCATTTCTTTTGATAAATTGGTAAAGAGGGAGCATTACAATTCACCACACTTGAGTCAGTCCAATATACATTTGTTTTCATTGATAGGATATGGCTGTTAAATGGCTGATTGTTGGTAGTTTTGGTAATTTTAGTAATTTTGTCAATTTTGGTGATTTTGGTAATTTTGGTAATTTTGGTAATTTCGGTAATTTAATAACTTTGGAATTGTGTAATTTTGTAATATTGCTCTGTTGAATTTTGTTGATAATCTAAGATCAATACAAGCCAAGGAACATCAATTTCGTTTTTACAACCACTACTTGAACAGCAATTACTATTCTACATTCTTCAACAAGACACGCATGCATCCTACCGCTAAAGCCACGAGCTGAGAACACCCATCACGCGACTCAATTTGGCACCATTAGGCCCAGTCAAGCGTTTAATTTGATTACTCGCCGCCAGCCCACTTGTGTATTGTAGCCAAACAAAGGGCTCGCGACGTCCCTTTAAACAACAGCCACCACTGCGCGACAATCTGGCGCTGAATTTTTTCTCCAATTACGCTCTAGAAACTTACCTCGTAAAATATCCACGTACTGAAGACAGTCTGAAATAAGTTATATACAACTAGAAAATTCCTAAGATCCAAGGGTTTTCGTTTCTCCATCAGCTTTGGTGCTAGCGATTTGCTAAAGTATGCGTAGAATACGCACAGTGCGAGTGTGGGTAGCGGTGAGGACATCATCGGCCAGTCTGCTATTCTGGGATCTGCGACATAACGGGACGAAAACAGAAAAAAAACAGTCAAACTATTAGTCAAGTTCACGATCACTGGGTCAATCCGATTAGCAAACACTAAATAGATACGGTGGGTTAATATATCACAAACATTCACACGCGCTCACAATGTAAGAGGTCAATTGAGGGACCCCCACCCATTATGTTCCTCAGTTACTCTTTACCTATTTGTGCACCATCATTGTACCTTTTGTATGTAAATTTCCTGACTGGCCAGTATGAAAAATTTAACAATGCATTTTTCGCTTACGTATTGTTTTTTTTTCTTTCTTACTTATGAATTCAAAACGACGGATGATTGCGGGGCGACTGAGTGAACGATCGACCAAAGCTCGTTGACATTTTTTCGTACAACCGTTTTTATTTCGTGTGTGTGCGTCGGGTGTCTTCGTAAATGGATTGGTTCGCGACGTGCGGAAGGAAAGTTTTTGTCGTGTGTTATTTTCGCCATATCAGTCATTCCCATCTTCGGAGTGAGGTGCTTTTTGGGAGGTGACAGTGCTTTGACACTCGATGTGATTAGTTGTGCTATTGTTGGTTGGTTAGAAAGATACTCAGAAATGTTTGCGGAATGCGACTTGATGGATAATAATTGAATAATTCTTGCAAGCAACAGAAATTATTAAGGTTGAACACGGGAAAAAATCAAACAAGAAAACCGTGGGGTTTTATGCTTATTGCAAGATTATTGTTTCGGCCTTACATTTCATTATATCCCATTGCGCGATCTTTGCCCAGAACACGACCCGTAATCTTCTGCACCTTTTGATTGTCCACTTTTTTGAATTCCTTCTTGTCACTTGCAACCTCCACCCATTCTTCTTCAGTTTGTTTTCCACAATTGTCCATTATATATCTCTCGGTTTTATCTCCAGGGAACTAGATTGCACTCATTCCTTGGGAACTAGGGTAGGGTAATAGATCTTAGATTGTCCGATTTAAGGTGTTTTCACTCAACTAGTAAATGCAAATCAATTTTTTTTCATGAAAATCACATGTAGTCAATACGTTGTTGAAAAGCCCCAAGTCTCTAGTTGCTAATACAGGTCGGACTCGATTATCCGGAGTATTGATTTTTTTTTTCACTCCGGATAATCGAATTCTCCGGTTAATCGAGTCAAAACTTTTTTTTTCCTTTATTTGTTTTTTTGCATGTATTTTTCGTAAAATAAAAGAGGGATTTGATTTCGGATTCATCCCCTTAAAGTCAGAAAACACCTTTCTCACACGAAAAAAAAAATTTATCCAGTTTCTCTCAGGAGGTGATAGACGATCATATTTGATGAAAAAAATCCTCCTACGCATATGTTCGAATTTCAACAATGACCGAGTTACAGAACTTTTTTTTTGTTTCGGACTCTATTGCTTCAAACTGGCTCTACATTAAAAAGTACGCTACGGAAGACGATTCTGATGCTTTAATTTGAAAGATGAGAAAATTTGGTACAAAATTGTATATAATCAAATCACATATAATCGAGTCTGTGTATAATCGAGTCCGAACTGTACTGTATTCTATTAGTCAAACCATTTCATTTGAATCCAATATTGAGAGGATTGCAAAAAAATACATAGTCGAGCATTTTGTGGCGACGACCTTTCCGAATCTTTGTTGTTCATAGTGTAGTGTATTGTCCAAATCAAGCCACTCAGCCATTTTTTTGCGGTGGCCAAATTGAATTTTTCGAGATCATGGAACACGCAGTTTTATGATGACAGTAGAATTAAATGTATGTTCCAAATTTCAGATCAATCGTTCAACAGGAACGGGGTCAATTTTCTATTAATGTGGGACAACCCAACAAACATTCAAACATACATAGAAACAGGTCAAGCTGAATGAAACCATTCAAAAAGCAATTAGTTGTTTGGGGACTGCGGCCATCTTGAAATTGGATTTTTCATTATCTGCTATGTTCTACTAGTCGAGAACTTTTTTGGGATACATTTTTGGGCATTTTTCATAAATAACTACTAGTCAAGCCTTTTCATTTGATACCCATATTGATGGGGTTCTGAGAAAATAGGTAAATCGCCATTTTGTAGTGGCCGCCATCTTAGATTTGCATTTTTCATAAATAACTGTATTCTACTAGTCAAGCCCTTTCATTTGATATCCATTCTGATGGGGTTGTGAAAAAAATATATATGGCGCCATCTTGCGGAGGCGGCCATTTTGGATTTACATTTTTCATAAATAACTGTGTTCTACTAGTCAAGCCCTTTCATTTGATACCCATATTGATGGGGTTCTGAGAAAATATGTAATCCGCCATTTTGTAGTGGCCGCCATCTTGGATTTGCATTTTTCATAAATAACTGTATTCTACTAGTCAAGAACTTTCATTTGATACCCATATTAGCTATTCAATATAGAATTATTATACAAATTATTCAAAATTTCCGAAAATAAAAAATAAAATACTTCGGATAATCGAGTCTAAAATTCCGGATAATCGAATCCCGGATAATCGAGTCTCCGGATAATCGAATCTTCGGACAATCGAGTCCGACCTGTACTACAAATAAGGCGTTGAAATTATTCAAATTCTTGTGTTTTTAAACGATTTTTCCCAAAGAGAAATTATGATCATGGTTTGTCTGGTTTTAGAGATCACCATTTTTGAATGAAAAAATTCAAATTTTCATGTAGATTTTGAATTTTTCATTGCTTGAGTTTACTGTCATCATATTGATCCATTCATAATTTAGGATTTCTTCAGAATATTGCCTTTTCTTGAGCATTTTAAAAGTGTTCACCTCAACACACTCAACATGGAGAAACTTTATTTCTGCTATGAGCGAAGGACATCATAAGCCAACTGTAGCGCACCAAGCGGGTGCCATAGAAATCAAGTGGACAAAACAACATTAGTGAATCATGATCAGAATTGAGGTCATCGAAATGCATTAATTACATGATTTAGCTATGCAAATTTGATACAGATGGCGTGCAACCATGATGTTTACAATATTTGTTAGTGTTAAATACACGAAAGGTCTGAATACGTGCCGAATAATCATCTGGTGATTGATTAAAAGTTAGCTCAAATGGAGGGCGCATTGACACCAATAGAAGGTGGATTTTATAACCCTTTGAAACATGTGAATCCGTAAAAATATACTTTAAAATTACTGTAAATCATGAAGAAGACAATTCCATTTGTATGTTTTGAAACATACGAAAACCTGATTTGACACAGGTGCGCTGAATTAGAGCATTCAGAAAAGTGGACAAACCAATGATCTAGTCTTCTTTGAAAAAGTATCACACTAGTGAAAGTATTGGATTTTGTTTTCGTAGTTGACCCATTCCAGTGTCACGTGGCATCGTTCTGACTCGCTAAAACATGTTTTTTTCTCGTTTTCATGTATAAATCACTCGATTCCAAATAGTAAACGATATTAAAATTGAGAAAATTTCGTACGACAATCTTCAGTTCGAGAATATTTTACAGTTGAATTCGTTTGTTGCCAGCCCAATACTTTTGTGACGTGACAACACCACAAATAAACTTTGTTCTATGATTTGTCAACAAAAGATGAACGGTAAATCCTGTATATTCAGTTATTCAAAAACTCGCAAGAACATTGCAAAAATCGGCTTTCGTTTTGTGATGTGACAACACGCTCTGTGCGAAAAAACCGTCTCCACAAAGCGTTGTCACGTCACACCGAATTTCACCGCATTGTAACAAGCTATATACTATCGTTTATGTTTTTCATTACTCTGAATACTTCTCACTTTCCTCTGAGATCTTCCCTTCCTCTTTCAAACATCCATCCTATAGAGGAATGTGGTCCTAACGCGGCCGGTGATCTTGAACCTACCCCTCTTTGTATCTCGCGAACGGTATTTTTCCTATCGAATAGTGTCAAATGAAAGATTTCATAATGCTGGCAATTTGATAATTTGGTGACTTTTTTCTAGCTCTCTTTATTCTAGCGTTCTAGCGCAATTTAGCGTATTCATTGCTTCAAAAAATAGAGTAAAAATATTTTTGACCTGTATGCAAAATGAGTTCAATGTTCTTTTAGATTGTGAATCATTGCGAAACAAGGCAGTTTTGATTGCTTGTGGCATGTTAATCAAAATAAGCTATATTAATTGAACCCATTTGTTACCTGTAATACACGGTATGCCGTTGTTTGGGAAAAGTCGGGGTGGTCCTAAACCGACCTCCAGTTTTTACATCGTGATTGTTTAACACGTTCACTCTGGCGCTTACCATCAATGGCTAGCAAAAACCTGGCTCATCGAGTGGTGCTCACAACAGGGAGAACGCATTTGATTTTGCTATCAGAAACTTTTGATAAACTCTTTGTATGCATCCGTGTGCATGAGCGCGTACCTGTGGAGGGGCGTTTATATTTGCGTGTTGAAGATGACTTTAATTTCGACGTTGAATTAATTGTTGACCGTTGACGCTTGCGTGTGCATTAGGGTGCCAATGAATGTATGGGAAAAAAATCGACCCTAAAATTTCAAAAAGTTACCCTATACGAAATGTTCACCACCTCAAAAAAACACTCTATGCCGAATTTCATCTCAATCGGACATAAGGGAGAGTGGCGCAAGGCGGTCAAAATTTGAGTTTTTTGAAAATCAAAAAATCACCCACGGGGGAAGTAAGGAAAATCGGGTTTTTCAAAAAAAATGTTTTGATGCCAAATGTCTTGAAATTGCATAAAACGTCGAGATCTACTGTCATCTCGATTTTTTTTTGTCAAAAATTGGCATTCTGGAAGTACGAAACGAAAAGTATGGTTTTAGGTGCCAATAGAAATAGTTATCTCGATTTTTCATTCGGAACTTGCTACGATAACATACCCTATGCAAAATATTAGCTCATTCGGACTTCATTTACTGGTGTCGCAGACGTTTTTTTTTTTTTATTTAAATCGTTTATTTTTACAGGCTCAGTTACATAGGTTTAAAGGAGCCGAACTCCTTACTGTATTGTTACTAGTATATAAACATTTTTCCTTAATTCTAATGTTAATAATATAGGAAACCGATTACTCGCGGTCAACTCGAGTTTAGAAGGGTGACATATTTTCTTCAGGAAAAGGAGGGGATATGAGGATATGTTGACAATGATCACACTCACACTCTCAATCACACTCTCAATCACACTCATCACACTCAATTCTTAAACCTATCTTATATCTAATATGTATTTACATTTCATCTTATTCTTAAGAAGGGATCCGATCTCTCACAAAGGAAAAGGAAAAGGAAAAACTAAGGGTATAAGGACAATCACACACGAAGATCGATAGCTTTAAGGAATACATATATTTGGGACATGTAATCAAGGTCTAACCGAGCCAACACGTCTCTCACCGGCACATTGGGCTGCCTTCCTCGGGCCCGAAGGGTGACTACTAAATTCGATCTGGCGACAAGATACAGCTCGCACGACCAAACAACGTGCTCGATGTCGTGGTAACCTTGGCCACAAACACAAAGATTGTTGTCGGCAAGATTAATACGAAAGAGTAGCGCATCTAACGAACAGTGATTGGACATGAGTCGAGAGAAGGTGCGAATAAAGTCCCGACTCAAGTCCAGACTTTTGAACCATGGTTTGAGGCTAACCTTAGGGATAATCGAGTGGAGCCACCGGCCCAATTCATCTTCGTTCCATTTGCGTTGCCAGTTAACTATGGTATTTTTGCGGACTAAAGAATAAAATTCATTGAAGGCGATTTGACGCTGATATATATCGCCTTCAATTGCACCTACCTTTGCTAATGAGTCAGCCCTCTCATTACCCAGAATTGAGCAATGTGAAGGGACCCAGATAAAGGTAATGACATAACAGCGTCTGGATAAAGCACTCAAAATTTCTCGTATTCTCTCAAGGAAGTACGGCGAGTGCTTTTCCGGCCTCACTGAACGGATAGCTTCGACAGAGCTAAGACTATCCGTTACAATGTAATAGTGTTCAACAGGTCGTGAGGCGACGCTGTCCAGCGCCCAGTGTATCGCTGCCAATTCAGCAATATACACTGAGCAAGGATTCTGAAGACTGTGTGAGGTGCTAAAAAATTCGTTGAACACTCCAAATCCTGTGGACTCGTTTATAGTGGACCCATCAGTAAAGTACATATTATCACAATTGATACCCCCATACTTTTCATCGAAGATCGTTGGAGCGATCCTCGATCGTTGGTAATCTGAATATCCATGGATATCTTGCTTCATGGACAGATCAAAATGCACAGAGGAATTGATGTAGTCAGGGAAACAAACACGGTTGGGAATATACGAAGAAGGATCAACCTGCATGGAGATGAATTCATGATATGAACTCATGAATCCGGAGTGAAAATTTAGCTCGATCAGCTGCTCAAAATTTCCGATCACCAATGGGTTCATGACCTTACACCGGATGAAGAACCGAAGAGATAATAAATTGAAGCGATCTTTTAGTGGGAGTAGGCCTGCCAAAACCTCGAGACTCATGGTATGCGTTGAGGGCATACATCCCAACGCGATACGGAGACAAAGATACTGAATTCGCTCGAGTTTAATGAGGTGTGTTTTGGCAGCTGTTTGAAAACAGAAACTGCCATACTCCATCACTGAGAGAATAGTTGTTCGATACAACATTATAAGATCTTCGGGATGGGCTCCCCACCAGGTGCCGGTAATTGTACGGAGAAAGTTTATTCTTTGTTGACATTTTTTACTCAGATACCTAATATGGGCCCCCCAAGTACATTTAGAGTCGAACCAGACCCCAAGATACTTGAATGACATAGCATGAGTGATCGGTTTACCCAAAAGTTGAAGCTTTGGTTTTGCTGGTTTATGCTTCCTAGAAAAAACCACCATCTCTGTTTTCTCCGTGGAGAATTCGATCCCTAGCCCAATGGCCCAGGTTGAAAAATTGTTCAAAGTATCTTGTAAGGATTCTTGCAGGTCGGATTCGTTTGATCCTACGACAGACACCACTCCATCATCTGCAAGTTGTCTTAGGCTGCAATTTTGTGTAAGGCAATTGTCAATGTCGCTTACGTAGAAGTTGTACAAAAGGGGGCTTAAACATGAGCCCTGGGGGAGGCCCATGTAAGAGACCCGACTTACTGCCGAATCTCCGTGAGAAAAGTTCAAATGTTTCTCACAAAGCAAGTTATATAACATATTATTCAATAGAGGCGGCAGACCCCGAGATTGTAATTTGTCTGACAAAACCTCTATTGAAACAGAATCAAAGGCCCCCTTTATGTCCAAGAATACTGAAGCCATTTGTTTTTTTTCGGCGTAAGCCATTTGAATTTCTGAAGAAAGCAACGCAAGACAATCATTCGTCCCCTTGCCCCTGCGGAACCCATATTGTGTATCTGAGAGTAGGCCATTCGTTTCAACCCATCGATCAAGGCGAAACAAGATCATTTTCTCCAACAATTTCCGTATACAAGACAGCATTGCTATTGGGCGGTACGAATTGAAGTCGGACGCGGGTTTTCCGGGTTTTTGAAAAGCTATAACTCGTACTTGTCTCCAATCATCTGGAACAATATTATGCTCCAGAAACCGATTGAATAAGTTCAACAAGCGATGTTTCGCCACATCAGGGAGATTTTTCAGCAAGTTGAACTTAATTCTATCCGATCCCGGAGCAGAATTGTTACAAGAAAGGAGAGCAAGAGAGAATTCTACCATCGAAAACTCGGAATCAAGATCGCACCTATCTTGTGGTATATCTCGAATAATTCTTTGCACTGGAGCGGAATCGGGACAAACCTTTCGTGCAAAATTAAAAATCCATCGATGTGAATATTCTTCGCTTTCATTGGATGAAGAGCGATTTCTCATGTTTCGAGCCACTTTCCATAATTTTTTCATTGACGTTTCTCGTGATAAACCTCCCACGAAATTTCGCCAATAAGCACGTTTTTTCCCTTTGATCAAGTTTTTAAATTGATTTTCAAGGTCCAAATACGTCTGAAAATTTTCAGGGGTTCCACGTTTCCGAAAAGCTTTAAATGCATTCGATTTATCTCCATAAAGCTTGGAACACTGGCCATCCCACCATGGATTGGGAGGCCTTCGACGAATAGTGGAACCTGGGATGGGTTTCGTTTGAGCGCGAACCGCGCTGTCATATATCAAACGAGAAATGAAGTTATACTCCTCCAATGGAGGCAAACCATCTCTGGAATTGATGGCTAGAGCAATCGCGTCCGCATATTTTTTCCAGTCAATGTGTCTTGTGAGGTCGTATGCCATGTTTATAGATTCAGAAGAATTCAACCCATTGGTGATAGAAATTTTGATTGGCAAGTGGTCACTACCGTTGGGATCCTGGATTACATTCCACTTGCAATCTAACGATAGTGAATTCGAGCAAAGCGAGAGGTCAAGAGCACTTGGGTTAGCAGGAGGTTTAGGTACACGTGTTGTTTCCCCAGTGTTCAAAACGGTCATATTGAAGCTGTTACAAAGGTCATATATCAACGATGAACGATTGTCTTCGTACTGTTCCCCCCAGGCAGTTCCGTGAGAGTTGAAGTCTCCCAAGATTAATCGTGGCTCAGGAAGGAGTGAGCACATGTCAACAAGTTGCTTGCGGCTAACCGCAGCTCTCGGAGGCCAATACAAGCTGACTATACAGAGGTCTTTGCCTCTGATGTTTGCATGACAAGCAACAGCTTCGATCCCTCCAATAGGTGGAAGGTCAATTCTAAAAAATGAGTGACACTTATTGATCCCCAATAGTACCCCTCCGTATCTGTCATCGCGGTCCAAGCGTATTATATTAAAATCGTGGAAAGAGAGATCATTTTGAGAAGAGAGCCAGGTTTCGGATAGAGCAAAAACATCACAATTGAGTTTATGAATTAGAAATTTGAATGTATCCAATTTAGGCATAAGACTACGACAATTCCACTGTAAAACAGTGATATCTCCGACCTCTCTATTTAAATTAGACATCAAGAGAGATAATCATTGCAAGGAGGGGCCATGTTTGCATCAATTGCTGCAAAATTGTCTTTAGTACTGGAAGCATTGCGGTGACAATGGTTCTGATGGAGTCGGAAACATTAAAACACGTGAAGATTTGATCCACAAGGTCAGACAACTTTATAAATCCCGATTGGGAAGTTGAACTTGACGGAAAAACAGGGACAGTTGGGGTTTTTGATGTCCCCTCGAGTGCTGGGTCGTTCGAAGGTGAACTATTACCACGGAGGCCAGGAGGGACCTGATTTTGCTTATCCGCTGCACTCGATTTTTTGGGCAAGCTAACAGGGGGTATCACCGGGGGGACTTGTCCTTGAACTTTGGGAGTGGTCACATTTTTGCGCCGGGGAATCCCTTGAGAAATAAACGGCGTGCCCCCGTTAGCTGTATCCGCTTCCATTTCGTCAACTGGCAACGTAGCGAAGACATTGTGTGTATTGATTGGTTGTTGTTCTTGAGCCAGTGGAGAAGCGCCCTTCAAAATTTCTGCGAAAGTGCGTTTAGAGCGTTCCCTCAAAGAGCGCTTCTGTTTCTCCCAGCGAGCCTTGTATGTTTCACAAGCTGAGAGCACGTGTGGGGATCCCCCGCAATATGGACACTTATGCTCAGTCGCACTGCAGGATTTCCCCTCATGTTGTTCTCCGCAAGTGGCACATCGTTCTTTATTGGCACAATAAGCAGCCGTGTGACCAACTGACTTGCACTTTAGACAAGTCATTGGCTTTGGAATAAAAAGTCGCACGGCTAACCTCAATTTATCTACCATCACGTAGTCAGGGAGAGCTGAACCAGCGAAGGTGACTCGAAACGAGTTGGACGGCGTAAATTTCTTTTCTTCTCCTTCATGGGAGACTGTTCCGAGCTGGCGGCAACCCAAGATCTTAACAGTCGTCGAGGGCAGTTTTTTAAAACGGCCGGTACCTTCACTCGTAATGTATTCGCACGTCAAGCCCGTTTCGGTTATCACACCCTCAATTTCGACTATGTGAGACGGTATGTAGACCCGATACTCAATTGTAAAATGCTGATCGACAACAATCTTGTTTGCGTCTTTTCGATCATTCACGACAACTCGCAATTTGTTTGGTCTAACCTTCGAAATTTCCGAAACGGAGGTATACCTTGCCAGATCTTTCGCGATCTGCATGACTCTCAACGCCTTTCCATTTGGCTTAGGCCTGAAGAAAACAACCCAGGGACCAGTTCCGGGCGCATCTTCTGGATAGACCTTTACACGGGGAGTGGGAATAACAGGGGGGGAAGGCGAGGACGGGGATTGAGAGTGGGAAGGCGAAGGTTGAGAAGGAGCGGGAAGAACAGAGGGAGAAGACGAGGTTGAAGGTAGAGTGGGATCGTTAAGGGCAGATGGGAGATTTGCTAGTTTTTTGGAGGGAGGCTTGGTAGGGTTAGCTGACTCGTCCCCAGAAGAAGTATCTTCCGTATTTGGAACACGTTTGAGTGACTTTTTTTTATCCGTTAGGAGGGAACTAGAGTCAGAGACCTCCATATCCGAAGGTCCCCCACTCTCTGCCATTTTAAATTTTCACTTATATTCTAAGTATTTTTTTAAACAATATTTCACAATAAAATAATTCACAAAAAAAAAAAAACTTATAATTATTAAATATTTTCTCTCAGTATATTTAATGTTATTCACCTATGAACGCACTCCAGTGCAGATGAACGGGAGCGTGCTGAAAGCTCGTTGGTGGTGGGAATGTGCCTACGACACCACTACACACAGTCGTCGGTGAAAGCTTACCCGCACTGTCACTGTTGGCACGATGACTCGGCGAAATCTCCAATGTCGGCCAAGCAGCGACAAAACAAAAACCAATGCTTGGCTTTCCGAGGATGAAAGCCTTTATCCACTTGCAGGCAGGGCACTTCACTCACTATCCAGATAGCGAAATGAACTCTTCAGCGGCAAAAAAACAACAATCACGCGGTAACCGATAACGGAACTTGGACGCGACTTTCCTTCGTCTGGTTACTTCGGGCAATCGGAGAAGGTCGCAGACGTTAAAATTAGAGTTTTTAGAAAACAGAAAAATCACCGGAAAGCGGAGTTTTAAAAAAAAATTTCGATGCCAAATGTCTCAAATGACACGTCGAGATTTACAGTTATATCAAGAAAAAAAAGTCAAAAATTGATTTTTCAGGCGAAAAAACGACCAAATGCCAAAAAAACATTTTTTTTTGACAAAAAAAAATTCGAGATAACTTTTTTTTTAAACCTTGATTTTCGATGATTTTTCGTAACGTTTGTGACATCAGTAAATGAAGTCCGAATGAGCTAATATCTTGCATAGGGTGTATTATTGTGCGAATCAACATTTCGTAGTAAGTTATGAATGAAAAATCGAGATAACTATTTTTATTGGCACCCAAAACCATACTTTTCGTTTCGTACTCCGAAAAAAACCCAGAATGCCAATTTTTGACAAAATTTTTTTTCGGGATGACAGCAGATCTCGACATTTTATGTAACTAAGACATTTAGCATGAAATAAAAAATTCGAAACTCCCGATTTCCCCCTTGGGTGACTTTTCGATTTTCGAAAAACTCAAATTTTGACTGCTTTGCGCAACTCTCCTTTAAATTCGATTGAGCTGATATTTTGCATAAGTTGTTTTTCGAGGTGGTGAACATTTTTTATTTGGTAACTTTTTGAAATGCGAGATGACCATTTTCATTGGCACCCTAATGAGTATACTATGATACACTATGAGTTTTTTTTTAATATTTTCTTTTCCAAGCTATTGAAAGTGTCGCGAAAAAAACTACGTCTTTAGCCATAGCTCATATAGTGAACCAAATAGGGATTCAGAAATATTACCAAATTTTCTAGTTAGCAACAATACTTTTCATAGCGCTGGTGATAAGAATTGGGGCTCTTTTCACGATTACACGAATACAATACAATAATATATTCTAGGAAAATTTTAAAATTGCTAAAAAATCACATAAAGTTGGAAATTAAAAAAAAATTTATTAGATATTTTCGTACCGCGCAGTTCTTGAAATACTCTGAAAAAAGATCACCAATAGCAACACATATAATAAATACACAAACAAATCAGTATACATATTTAAATATAAACTAAACCTTCAATGGGTCTCAAAATCAAAACTTAGATTTTTTTGTACCGCACAACACTGTGAAAATTCTCAAAAAAAAATATCCAGAAAAGGTGCAGAATCAAATTTAAATACGAATTAGAGTAGTAGTGAACCTCTAGATCCCCCAAAAGAAGTTTCAATATTTCAAGATTTTTTTTTATTACTTAAATTTTTGATGATTTTTTTTGATAATATTTCTCGATACACCGTTATAAGATGCACTTTCAGTATTTTTGACGTAGGACTACGTCTTATATTAAGGGTGCCAAATCAGAAAACAGGTCACGTTTTTATGAATTAAAATTAATGATAATAACTATTTTTTGTTGCGAACGGATTTTAACGATTTGCATACCAATCGAATCGGAAACAAATCTTTTTTGTATTGTTTGATATGCTATACATTACAATCTCATCTGTATATGGTTTAAATTTATGAAAATTGGAAGCATTCCCATTTTTCAATACATTTGTGTACTTTCCCGAACAGAGCTGTCAATAACGAGCAACTTATGCAGCCGCTAGAATAGAAACAGTCGGAGACGAAAGAATCGTTGGATTGCAAGTCTCCGTAAATAAAGGAAAAGAAGAATAATAGAAACAACGAAGGGGGATAGCGAAAAGAGAATATTTGCGAAGTAAACTCCACCCTTGCATATGCTTTATGTTTCCCCTCGAGCTGTGAACGCTAGCGAATATTTCACTTGAAGTTTATCGTTACAACTGTGTGCAACAGTTAGACGCGTGATTGATGCTTGTTGAACGGCGATGCACGGAAGATGCCTCTCGTTGAATATTCAGTTTCTTTTGTATGACTGCTCCCCATAAGAGAGGGGGAGAAGTGTCGAATCACAATTAAAACATTTCTTACCCCCTAAAACCCAACATGTCAAATTTGGTTCCTTTTCCTTGTTCAGTTCTTGAGTTATGCTGAAATTTGTGTTTCATTTGTATGGCAGAACCCATATGGTTTGTATGATCTCGAGCTAACATAAGAACCTTCCCCGGCCTCGAAAACCGCTACATTCATGTTTTTACGTCGATCGGTTCAGTAATTTCTGAGTCCAGAAGAATCAGAAAGACAGACAGACAAAAATCCATTTTTATATACAGCCATTCCATGCCAAACCGATATACAGGGTATATCTACCCGATATACAGGGTACAGGTAACCGATATACACATTTTACTTTCAAAATTGTCCGTTGTATCGAATTGTACGTTATATCGAAGCATAATAAAGAACTCAGAAACGTAGCTTATATTACTTTATTGTGTTGCTATTTGAGTAAGGTTAATGAATAAATTTAACTAAAAGACGAAGCTAACCTTTCTCATGATGTTTCCCTTCGTACTGGTGATCCACAAAACAATTGTACTTCGGGATTGATTAAAAGTACAAATCAAGTTTTAGTATCAAAATACAGATAATTTATTGTTCTTTCAGAAAAATAATATTCAAAAAATTATTCCTTTGGACTTTGAAAATGTGTACGTTATATCGAGTGACGTTATATCGAGGGAACGTTATAACGAGGGTACGTTATATCGAATTTTCCCTGTAGTGGTTCTTAGATTTTCGCGAACATTCGTAAATTACAATCACAACTTTTTAAGAAATTCTGTCATAACGTGTCATAATTATTTTTCTAATTGAAACTGAAAAGCAGTCGAAATGACTTGCTTGGGCAATTAGTGCTAGGGGGGGGCCTGTCTGGAAGGTCGAAAAATAATGAAATTCGGAGCGCATTTTCCAGCCACTAAGTTCTACATTATTTTCCGATTTGGTTGCATCCTGATACTAATGAAAAGATAGACTACTTGCGGACTGCTCCTCTTGACGGTACGTTTGGTTTAATTGTATTTTTTAAGCAATATCGCCATACGAAAGTCACTTACAAGCAAACGAACGTGAATTTGAGACTCAGGGTTCTCAATTGATCATTTTTGTTTGTTTCCGCACAACAATCAACAAGTAATGGAAATCCAGATTCTCTTCTTCCACAGGCACTTTGCTGCTCGCAGTAAGAAACATTGGACTATTTGTGCTATTAATAACACAACTCTGGAAGTCTCATATCGACGTCATTCGTTCGACTGACATTCGGTCCAACTAAACAGTGAAACAGAAGGAATACTCTTACTCCGAAAAGAATATAGTGTATAATGATATTATGTATGTATCGATAAGATGAATACGTTCTTTAAAATAAATTTGGCTTTGTTACTGCTGTAAATGTCAAAAAGACTAAATCATTTTAATGAATGGGATGAAAAATATTACAGAGTACTAAGTTTGTTCTAATTGAATCTAAAGCTAAAACTCTCTCAGGAAATAACCTTCCCATTTACAGTTTCGATAGGCAAAAAAAACAGAACCTAATACAAATCAACTGCTAATAATATATACAGGGTGGGCCATTTAAAGTGGAAGGATTTGTTTTTGCAATAGCAAAGTAAAGAAGTGGAATTTAAAATATTTTTTTTGAAATTAATTTATTTTGGTCCAAGGAGATTTGTTCTAACTAATTTTTGATTATGATATCTCGTAAATGACCGCCTCTGGCCTTGACCGCAAAATGTGCCCTTTTTTCGGCATTTTCCATCACTTAGTCCAATGTTTCGGCCGATGTGGCAGCAATTTCTTGTCGGATATTGTCTTTCAGCGCAGCCAGGGTCCTTGGTTTACCAGTGTATACCTTGGATTTTAAATATCCCCATAAAAAAAAGTCAGGAGGCGTCAAATCAGGTGATCTCGGTGGCCAGTCATAATCGCCGTTTTTCGATATTAATCTTCCGGGGAACATTTCGCGCAATAATTTGGTCGTGGCAGCCGCTGTAGGGCATGTAGCGCCGTCCTGTTGGAATCAACACGAATTATGCGTCGGAGAGTGGTTCGAGCGATGCCTAACTCTTGCGAACGATGGCGACCTGATGTCGATGGAGTCTCTGCAACACTGGCTCGAACGGCATCAATATTCTCGTCGAAACGTCTTGGTCGTTGTCTGGACAGATGACTGGCATTACCAACACTACCAGACGATATAAATTTGGCATATAATCGACGTATAGTGTTGTCTCCAGGCGATGTTTTAACTTTATTTTTATTTTTCCACGCACGTTTAGTTAACACAATTGAGAAGTTATTTTGAATGTACAGCTGAACAATTTCAGCGCGTTGTTTAGGTATGTATTGTTCCATGGTTAAAATTGTACTGAAATGACGCTTCCAACGCGGTATGACATTTGTTAATCTGACATCTCTGTCAAAAGTTATGGGGTTGCCAGATGCTTCCACTTTAAATGGCCCACCCTGTATATCAACTGCAAACTGGAAAATTTTGCATTTAATATGTACCCGCTTTCCGTGTTCACTAACCAGTTTCTAACTCGAGCTGCGGAATGCAAACTATACGGAGGCAGTGAAGACAACGAAGATCAAGTGATCAAGTTCATAGGCTTCAGGGCACAAAGCCTACATGAACAAAATCACCTGAGGACAAATTCTACCGTAGTGTGACATGCTATCACCTTGAGAGCATAAATGTATCACTACGAATATACCCTTCGGCGATTGGAGTTCACAAATTTGAATATCCTAAAACAAATTCGAAACTAATGGGGATATTGAACTCTCCTTTCCATCCCAGATCACCAAATCGCACAATAGTAAATCACACAATAGTAAACCACATGCACACTTTCAGATTCGTTCATCTAATAAACTTAACCAGCTGTTCGAGAAATGTAAACACTTACCACTTTTATTGTCCATCAGGTCTCTGTACCAATCGTACACGTCTGTAAATATGAACGCCATCTTGTGTGATCTGCAGAACAAAACAGAGAAAGAGAAATTGGAGAAAATTAGTACTACTGCTTAGCTTCGCAGGCGCAACAAACAAATGAAGAAAAACTGCAACGCACCGCTTCTGAAACTCCCAAACGATGGCTACCTGCCTTCTTCTCGCGCTTCTGGTGTACGCAGCACCAGACCAGCAAAACGCTACTACCGTGCACCATGCGCATAAACTGCGCGCAAAGTGCTTACGCACGCGGGAGTGTTACAAATCGGAATGCACGCTCACACACGCGCATGCATAACCGTTATTATTCATCAAATCAATCGATCACCACAATTACATGTCGCCACCAGCCCCGCCCCTGCGGGCATAATTTGGCGTACCATAGCCTAGAGCTGTGGTCCCAACAGCGCCCAGACGGTCTCCTCTTCGTCGAACGAAACGGTGACGACGTTTCCGCATATCGCGCGCGGGTCTAATGGCCTTCTCCCCCCGCCGGCTACAATCGGGGTCATTTTCTTTTCAATTCTCTCCTCTTCGCGTATCGGCGTCGGCGGTGGCGAGAAATTTGTAACGATAGGAAGATCACATAGTTAACATACCAAATCAAACGCCTCCACCGATCTCCAACCGCCGCCCATATTATGGCATATTATCTCAGCGGATGACCATTTATAGGTCATGATCAATGGCGAAATCATGGCGAAAGGCCGACGGCGGCGGCGGCGGCGGCGGCGGTAACACACCGGTGCAGTATCACGAAAAACACCCATACACGGAGCTGCCCTCAACAGTGGATACAGACAATGAATTGTTTCCATTTCTGCGTGTGCGTGAGGGCGGCGCGCGGTGGATTGCGGTTATGCAAGAATCTGTCCGTCAAAACCATCATCACTTTTACTTTCGGCTACGGGGGAGGGGGCGGTGACGTGTGCCTGTGTGTGTGCTTCTAATTGAGGTGATATCTGTGGGTAATTATGTTGTCTGAACTTGTCATACCTCAATCGGAGACACTTGAATGTAAGATTTGTGAAATGAGTAATCTAGCTTCGAGAGCAATTAGAAGAGTTTCGAGTTTAGTCATTGCTTTCCAAGAAATAATTACTCACGGTGCCCTTGGGTCGATAAGAAAAGCAAGTGTACTTGTTTTCGGCAATAACGGCCACAGCTAGCTCGAACCCGTAGAATGTTCCAAAATTAATGTCGTTTTATAGCAATGCATAATTGAGGTCGAGGTGGAATACCGGAATGTATACTTTCTCATCTGTACTTTTTTCCAAAAATCTGTGCCATCGGAAATAATCGTTGTAGAAAAAATATTATCAGGATGAAAAAAAATTATTAACTACAAATACTACATTTACTTTTCCAAGTCATTCGTAGGTTTGATAATGCTTATACATACCCACTATGTTTAATCAATTTTTTTGATCTCAAAATTGCGTTCATCGTATCGTTACTGAGCCCATTTCGAAGCGTATTTTTGTACAAAAGAAAAAAATTGCCGAGGAGTGAGGCATAGTGAGAACGTTACAAGGCATCGAAGCGCCGAAAATGCGATCAAACCGTCAAATTCTTTTTAGACATCCAATTGTTGTCCACCAATCCTTAAAGAGTAATTTTACCTTTATCTTATTCCCATCGTATTAGAACCCTGGAAACGCTTCCAACACAACGAATTTCGTCCTTAGGAAACTCATAAATTATTGCATTGTAAATGCTTTTATGATCAGCAGCTCCATGCGATACTGTGGCGTAAAAGTCGTCATGTACCTTAATGTTGATTTGTTCGAATGTAAGCAATTTCACACGCGAAAAAAAATGTGTACCAATCTGTACTTTTTGACGAAAATCGGTACTCTGTACCGTACAGAATCTAAGTGCACCCGTGGCCGAGTGGTTAGCGTCTCACATTATCATGCCGGGTGTTCGGGTTCGATTCCCGTTCTGGCCGGGGGATTTTTCGTCAGAGAAATTTCCTTCGACTTGCACTGTGGTCACGCGTATTCTAGAGCTTGCCCCTCGGAATACATTCAAGGCGTGTGAATTGGCTTAAGAAATCTCAACTAAGTATTAATAAATGACGCTAGTAAATACATAAGTTGAGACGGCAAAAGTTCCACAGGGAACGTTAACGCCATTCAAGAAGAAGAAGGCCGTACAGAATCTGTACCAAAAATAACGAAAAAATCTGTACCTTTTCATATGGATCTGTACGTGTGGCAACACTGCTTCCAGACTGTAACCGAAGTGAAGAAGAGAGCGTTTGGGTCCAAACGAAATCACCATGCGTTTGGAAACGTTTAGCTTCAGTTCATCAGCATACGAGAGTTTGAGTGAGTTTAAAAGAAAAAATAAAGAATTATTTCAATACCTTCCTGTAAAAAAGGAAAGAGCGTATTTTTTCTCACCCAGAGAATTGCTCCCTGGGTTCCCTAGAAATAGTCATGTCAAATTTCAAAAACCGATCATGAACATTTTGTTTATTGGCCCAAAAAAAATTATCTGTGCAAAGTTTCAGCTCGATCGGACATGATTTAGGGGTGCCTCAAAGCGCTCGAAATTTTGATTTTTTGATAATCGAAAATCTTCCAAGGGGGGAGTAAAGGAAATTTAGAAAATCGATTTTTGTTTTTCGATGCCAAATAACTTAAAAATGCACAAAACGTCGAGATCTGATGTTATCTCGAAAAAAAAGTTTTGGCCGAAAATCGACTTTTTGGGACTTTGTCTAAGTGGCCAAAAATCAAAACTTTGAGTGCTTTGAGGCACCCCTAAATCATGTC